>NW_021703767.1:72656745-73259434 GCF_005190385.1 Monodon monoceros | reverse complement strand
CACACACACACACACACACACACACACACACACACACACACACACACCCACACCACACACCACACACCACACACACGAAGCATCTGGCCTCCAAGTTATGACCTGTTGAACAATCTCAGGGCAGTTAGCACTGAGGAGTGGGGTTTACAGCTGGGAGCAAGGAGGCCCTTGGTGGGCTCTCTGGAAGTGGGGGCTTCCCACGTGGGCCTTGACGGACGACTGGGGCGAAGAGCAGGATGGAGAGAGAGCATCCTAGGCAGAGGGAAGGTCATCCCCAAAGGCCACACATGTGGGTGAGCAACTGTTTGGGAGATAGCAGGGGTGCAGGGTTCCTGTACAAAAGGTACAGGGAACTGGTGGGAGGTGGGGAAGGTGGGGATGTGGGGAAAGGCAGACTGAAAAGGTCCCCGAGTGGCGGGCTAAGGCGTGTGGACTTTAGAATTAGCACAACGCCTGGCATACAGTATGTGGTCAAGAGAGTGTGCGAGAGTTAAGTCATCAGTTAATTTGTGGCCAGGGAGGACAGGGATGGGGTAGGCTGCCCCTTGGCTGCAAAACACGCAGCTGTCAGTGAGCCAAGACACGGTGTCCAGCGTGAAATGAAACTGAAAGTCAAGTGGACACTCTGGCTAAGGAGCTTCTAGGCAGCAGATAACGGTGTGAGTGATGCAGAGGGAACCAGGGCCTTCAGCGTCAGAAAGAGCAGCAGGAAGGAAGCAAGGTCCAGAGGTACCTCTGAGTTACGGGAGTGCGACCACTGAGAATTTTACAGGGTGCTCAGCCCCTCGGATGCAGGCGGGGCCAGCTGTCCAGACTGTATACTCTTGAGGGTGGGGCCTGTGGCTTGTCCACTGAGCCTGGTGTAGAGAAGGCCCTCGACAGATACCTGTGGAATCCTTAACAGCTAAGCTACTAGTCACCAAGTTAGCATGGATAAGCTCAGATGAGAGGGATGAGAGGACAAGGCCACCTCCCCAAAATGCACGCAAGACCGAAATGTCCAGCTCTCGTTAATTGCCTAAGGTCTTCATCTTGGGTGAATCCAGGGCCAGCCCCGTGAAATCCGCAGAGTCTGAGTTTCCACTCCATTCCCCTCCTGGAGTTGGGCTGTGCTGGGCTGGGCTGCCCTCACCTACAGCCCCAGCTGGTTGCTCCCAGATGAGGACCCCTCCCAGCTTCTGGAGATTCTGCTCTAGATGTAACACAAGTCCATGCAGGAGGCAGAGGCGACATTTCCTGAGCCCTCCTCCCGCATCTGGGAGTGCACAGAAGCACAGGGTCAGCCTTTCCCAGTCACAGGCTGAAAGAGTGCAGCCCTGGCGAAATTCTGACATGCGGCCAGTGCACACTAAAAGCTCTTGGGAATTTTTGAGACCAGCCAAGAATCAATAGTGAAAAAAAAGCATTTACACTTTTGAGAGGCAGTTGTCTCACCTTCACTTCTTTCCTCTGATTCCTTCCACATGGAATTATGGCCAAATCCCAGTGGTTAGTTCCCAAGTTAGTATCTACATAGTCTGAGCACTACCCAAAAGGGAAGCTCAATCTTCCCATTCAATCCAGGGCCAATCACAACTCCCACACTGACACGGAAAACCAGGAGAAGTGGGGGGCAGGCCTGGTAAGACGCATTCATAGAGATGGGCTGCTTTTACTCTTCACCTTGGAAGTCCAGTCAATAGCCAAATTCCAGCCCAAGAATGGCCCAACATCCCCTTCCTGGTTCTAACAGATGGTGAATCCAGATACACTGCCAACCTCAGCAGTATTTCTGACCCTAACTACCTCAGCCTCTCACAGCTTCCTCCCCCTGCCTCATTCCTGGCCCAGTCTTTTTTTTTTTTTTTTTTTTTTTTTTGCGGTACGCGGGCCTCTCACTGTTGTGGCCTCTCCTCCTTGCTGAGCACAGGCTCCAGGCGCGCAGGCCCAGCGGCCACTGCTCACGGGCCCAGACGCTCCACGGCACATGGGGTTTTCCCCGACCGGGGCACGAACCCGTGTCCCCTGCATCGGCAGGCGGACTCTCAACCACTGCGCCACCAGGGAGGCCCGTCCGGCCCAGTCTTTTTCCTTACATCCTTCCCTGATCTGCCGCCTCGAGCTTAAGAGTGGTAACACATCCTCGGGTGGCCCAGGACAGACTTGGTTTGCCCTTGAGGTCCTGGGGTGATTATTAACAGCATTCCCTTTTCACTCTCAAAGTATTCTAGTTTAAACAATAAATTAATGGTGAAATTAAATGGTCACCCCACCCATGCTGCACTTCCTCCAGGACTATTTCTCACAATGTTTATCTTTAATTACAACAGTCAGCCAGATCTAGAAAGTGGAGACTAATCCAGACTACATCCAGCTTCCTTCCCTCCTTCTCTCCTTTCCTTTAAATTTTACCCCCCATTTTGTTCCAAAAGGATTTATCTTAGCTAGCAAAGATGCCAGCAGGCATCCTATAGAGAGCCACAAGCTTACTACAGGTGTACCCAAGTTTGGCTCTAAGATTTCTGTTAGTCAACTGAAAGCAAAGGACATCTAAACAGTTGTACAGAAGGGGAAACCAATTCATTATCCAGGAGAAATAGGACTATTCGTGACTCTAAGACCAGGGAGAAGAGTCTCCAGCTGCGCCATCAAGGAGGCCACTCTGTGTGTATTGACAACATCCCAACATCCTCACTTCCATGCCTGCACAGACAGCAAGGCCCGGGGGCTGGAGTCTCTGTGGGCCATCACTTCCCTGGCTTGTTCACGAGGCAGCGCCGAACAGACAGGATGGTGGATGAGAAGCAGTGAATGTACAACTGCTGCATGACTCCAGGCCTCTCCTCCTTCCCTCTTGCCTTGGGTTTCTCTCCTCCTCTCCTCCCTGTCTAGAGCTTCAAGCTCCTCAAAGCACCTTAAGACACTGAGAGTAGTTCAAAGATGTTCGCATACACATTAAAGTAGTTGCCCACTCTGATAAATGGTAAGTCTGGGGATCTTTTTATTTTCTTCCCAAATTATACTTCTGGACGAGAATTATGATTGGCCTTGGCATTTTATGATTAGGTAAGTGTGAGGTCAATTAGAAAAATCATTTGATGGAATTTTAAATTACCAATAAAAATCAACTATTTCAAGTATAGGGAGAAAACATTTGAGAAGTTTGAGCACCCAAAAACTTTTGCCATCAGCCTCCAAGGACCAGCCAACGACTGACCAAAGCCTTCGGAAGCTCCAGGCCAACTGGAGGAGGCATTTGGTCAATTTTTTGCCTCAATGAACTTTCAGACCCAAAGTCTCAAACTGGCAGTTCTTGGACTGAATCTGGTGCACCATTTTGTTTTGTCTGGCCAGCAGACTGTTTGTTTAATTGCCACTATTTTAAAATCAGGAGCTTTTACATTAATAACACATATTTCTGGCTTCTCTTAGAAAAAAAAATCAAAACACCAGGCAACACTGGGCCCATATTCATGCAAAATAAACAAGATAATCAAAAACACCAGTTAAGGGCTTCCCTGGTGGCGCAGTGGTTGAGAGTCCGCCTGCCGATGCAGGGGACATGGGTTTGTGCCCCGGTCCAGGAGGATCCCACATGCCGCAGAGCGGCTAGGCCCGTGAGCCATGGCCGCTGAGCCTGCGCGTCCAGAGCCTGTGCTCTGCAACGGGAGAGGCCACAACAGTGACAGGCCTGCGTACCGCAAAAAAAACCAAAACACCAGTTAAGAACCAGGGCATAGATGGGTTTTCAATCAACGGCTCTCCTTCCTTCTGTGTCACAATCCATTTTTAAACCTTCAAAAACTTGTATTACTTCCTGGAGGCATTTACCTGAAACTAAACTGCTACAGGCTGGATCCTGAGATCCTGAATCACAAATGATTCTTGTGGCTGTTACAAGATGTTATGTTCACTGGATGATCCTCTTTTCTTTTCAGAGCCTAACCAGATGTTCTCTCATTTTACACTTTTTAAACAAAAAGCCACTCAGTATCTGATCCTGAATGTGACATGGCACGTGGACTGGAGACTGGGGCTCCTCTGCTCTGGTTTGTGCAGGTGGCTGGTGGGCACCTATCCTCACAGATACTCCATTTACCCACACATCTCTCCTACGTTCCAGCTGGCTGTTTCAGCCCCCTCTGCACCAACAAGGCCTCAAAGGCTCTCTCTACTCGTTTTATACAAAATGTATTGCTTGATCATCTGATGCATTTAACCTTTGCCAGCAGCTGAAAGGATGTGAGGTGTCAGTGGAAAGGGGGCCTGAAGGACCAAGGTCACGCCGTATTCTTCCCAAACCCTGCTGACATCTTGGCCGGAAAGAGGAGGCAGAAGAAAGGCGGATGCCTCTCCTCTACTCTAGTCATTTCTTCTAAACACACGATTCACCTTTATGCTTTTACCTTGCTTACACACCAACTTCCAGGCTGAGAGCTGAATACCAATGAACTACAGTTACATTATTAGGAACATGAAAATCTTGTTCGTTGCTGAGCCAAGTTAGAGCACTAGAATTAGACTGTCTTCTTTACAGTTCCAAGCTCATGATCCTTGGGTCCAACAAGATAAGATGGTCCTAGCAGTTAGGGAAAGGGTTGCCCTTGCTTATACTCTATGTAGACACTGGGCTTCATGTTATTAAGGGAGACAGTGTTTCCTTACAGGACCAAGCGGTCAAGGAGAACCAGAGAAGCATCCAAATGCACTGGCACGCACTCCACGCTGCCTGGCAGTAATGAGGCCCCACGAGCATCTCCATGACCTCACATTTCTGAAAACCCATCAGGAGCAGCAAGCCTCATAATGAGTGCTCATCTACAGAGGCGGGGACAGGCAGATTATTATATAGGAAGCAATTCTGGTTCCTAAATATGCATCTCCTTTTACAAATAGTGATAGAAAAGTCTTGAAGATAAGCACGCCAGGGACGGCTAGGTGCCTGGATCAACACGCTCCTACGGGCAGCTCCTTGATGTGGGGGTCAGTTCTGTCCCCTCCAAACAGAAGACCATGGGAACGCTCCACGATCAACAGCAAATGGCTTGTTTAAAGAAGTCCCTCAACGCAGGAGTTGGAGGTAAGGCGTTCAGTTCAAACTCAAGTCCAGTTTAAAAGCTTGATATTTCTGCAATATCAATTCTGCAGCTAACCTAGTGGCAGAGGCCTGGGGACTGAATATCCATTACACTTAATCACCTGCAGAAATGTAGTCATGTGGCTGAAATGTGTACCCGAGGTAGCCACGGAGCCATATTGAAATTCTCCTCACGTGGAGCCAGTCATGCCTAACTTAGCCCTTCTCACACACTGTTTGTCACAGAAAGTCCCTCTTGTACCTATGTCACTGTGATTCAACTCTATTTTGCCTCTTTTCCCCAGGAAGATGCTTACAGATAAGTCTTTTTTGCTGCCTAGATTACAAATGAGGTTCTCTCAACAAGATGTTTATTTGGCAAAAGAAACAAGTTGTAATGCAAAAAAAGGATAGTCCTCCCGGGCCTGTCATCCTTTGCTGGGCCTCCGTTGGAGCACCTGCCCAGGCCCACCCCCCAGGGAAGCCATCCAGGGCGGCAGTCCCTCCAGCTAGGCTGCCAGCTCCCGGAGGACAGGGTCTAGTTTCTCTCTCCTGCTCAGCCAGGCTCACAGTAAAAGCCCACTGGGTGAGTCTTCTATTTGTGCACAGGGCCAGGTCCGTCCTAAGCACGCTTCCTGGAGGCTATACCCACATAGCAAATCCAAGGGCCCTTCCAAGAGACCTTTCAGAAGAAAGAAGCATCACACACACATACACACACACACACACCCCTTAGAATTCTGAAGGCAGAATATTAAACTGAGGATGACGTTGGCCACACAGTGAAGTTCTCAGTCCCACGTATTTGTGGCTCATCCAAGGGAAACCTCTAAACAGCAGCACTGACTTGGTGTTTGCACCTTTGGCATTTGTGTCTTTACTGAATTTCATCTGTCCTTTCTCCCTCACATTATAATCTCCTTGAAAGCAGGAATCATGTGTTCTACCTCGTAATTCCTCAAAGCACCTAATCTTACGGTTCACACGCGATGAACCCAATAAAAATTAAGAATAACAATGTTTCCTGTGGATTGTCTTTAAAAAGAAAAATGTGAAAGCAGTTTCTATAAAAACACCAGTGATGGACTATAGACCCTTACTTAACAGCTGGCCAACACACTGTTGAGGAAGCATGCTCTGATTAAACAATGGTTCCTTCATGTGTTCAATCAACAGCTACTACGTGCCTGGCACTCAGTCTGCACACCCTAAAGTTAGCATGCAACCTGGCCTCACCCCATCCGCTCCTTCATTTCCTCACTCAGTCTTCCAATGACATCTGTGTCAGTCAGGTACCATGCCATGGATCTTACTTATTGATTCAGTAGTGCCAGAGGACTCATAATGCACAGGATGACAGAAGAGCTGAAATGAGTAGTGTTTTCAGAGGAGGGAAGCCCCTCACATGGTCCCCACCAGGACCTCATCTCAGCCTGAGCATTCGGCCTTTGGGAGCCTCCCTGACTCCCATGGCCTTCAGATGACAGCAGATGTTCACAGCTTCCCTGGCGGGCACAGCCATCAGAGAGGAAATAATGACATTAACAGTAACACAATTCCACTCAGCTTTTCTGTATGCAGCTTTTTCCTTTTAAAATATATTTTCCTAGTGGGGTCATTAAAAAATCATAATCTTCTAATAGATGTTTTTATCTCCACCGCAGGGCAGGTATTTCTCTCCCCTTTTGCTAGTGATTCCTGGAGGGGCTACACCACTGCCTGCAGGTTACACAGGCTCCGCAAAAGCAGTCAGCCCTGTCTTCTAAATCCCAGGGAAGAAGGAATACGAGGCTTCTTTATCAGTCACTAGTTTAAAAGCTGGCAAGCTTTTTTCTCTTTACTCAGATTTAACTCTAATAGAAACTGACAGTTTCCATCTTGGTTAATTTTTTTAAAAAACACGAGAACAAGAGGCAAGAAGTTGATCCTCAGGTGTCAGGAGAAAATCTACTACCTTTCACCTCCAAGCCCCATGCTTACTCATCCTGAAACGACAGTGGGGACAGGTTCTCTTAAAAGCAGAGCTTCATGCCTAGTGAGCAATGGACCTGAATTTATATTGGCCATAGAATCTTCAAGACACTACTGCTACATTAACATCCTGACATAAGACAATCTGGAGAGTGATGGAAGATGCTGCTTGGCTAGATGTTAGAGCCATGTCTGTCTGTTTTCCTCCCTCATACAAACTGATTTCAGACCGAGAAACTTGAAGACAAAATGACACCATGAGTTCACACAACCTCTCAGCTCCAAACCCAGAAAAAAGCACGTAGAATGGTGTTTTTTTTTTTTTAATAATGGATTTTAAATGACATTTACTGATGAAATAGTATGCTGTCTGGGTTTGCTTCAAAATAATGGGGGTGGCTGGGGAGGAGGGAAGAGGAAAAGTGGATGGGGGTAAAGATGAAACAAGGTTGGCTCAGAGTTGATAATTACTGAAGCTCCATGAATATTACAATACTGAAGCACCCAGAATACCAGACTCTAGACAGAATACATGATTCTGTCTACCTCTATGTTGGAAGTTTTCCAAAATAAAACGTAAAAAAAAAAAAAAACATTATATTGGGAGACTAGCAATGTTTAATAAAGGAATACTGAGTTAGGTATAAGGATGGCCAAGATACACTGTTTAGCAAATAAAAAAGACGCACAAGGGTATATAAAGTATGAGTCCACTTATACACACCACGCACACACACACACAACTGATAAATCTGTAGAAAATTTCTGGAAAAATAATAATCCTCGTATACTGTTTGAATTTTTAATGAAAATGTATTACTCTTATATAATAATTTTTTTAAATTCAAGGAATGTAGCAGGGGAAGGGAAATAATAGGGGTGAAAAATGAGATGAACATCTCCATGAACCAGAAACCACTAGAGCCAAGGGCTGGAGTCCAGAAGCAGGTAGTGACCGGAAGGTCACACTCTGGAGGGCACTGAAATACCGCAGGCCCCCAGCCAGGCTCACGGTGTGAAACAGGGGACCGGTGCCTGCCTCAGGCACAGTCTGTGCTCCTCACGTCCCCCGCCCGCCCTTTTCCTTCCTCCTCTGCTGCGATCTTCTGTATGCATACCTTCCGCCTCTCTGAGCTCTTGGTTTCTGATAGAGGCATGTTAAAATGTCACTCCATCATTGTGGACTCATTATTTTCTCCTTGTAATACTGTCAGTTTCTGTTCTGCAAGTACCTTATATTGCTTAGGGTATATAGTAAAAGTATAAAACAAGCCTGCATAGATGCTAAATTGCTGATGGTGCTTTCCTCAGGGGAGGGAGGGAAGAAGGGGAACAGAGCAACAACACCCTAGCTGCAAGGAGTCCAGGAAAGAGAGTCTCCAGCCTTTTTGTCTTCCATAAAGGGAGGCAGGCTTCTATAGCAGGACATTCCTCAAACATGGGAAGGGGGTTCAGATGCTGAGAAGCCAGGCTATCAGCACTAATTATGCTAAATTATCAGTTGCTCCAGTTTCAGATACCATGAGGAAGCTGACTTCCCTAAGGTCACAGAACCAAGTGGCTGAGCGGGACTGGATAAAATTGCTACCACCAGTAGGAAGTGCTACTCTGTGCCAGGCACACTGTTTAATTTAGCCTCCAGTCAACTCCACCATATACAGTACTGTACAGTGCTATAATCTCCAGGTCTCAGCTAAAGAAACTGAAGCTCAGAGAGATCAAGAAACTTCCCCAAGGTCACACAGCCTTGAGTGGCAGAGGTGGTATCAGTCCACTTCCTCCCCTCCTACTTCTGTGCTAGTCCTCACCTCCTTCCCAATGTCCCGGAGAGCCCTTCTCCAGTCCCAGGAGTGGAATAAAGCAGACTGCAAATACGCTGGACATTTTCACTCCAAGCATCTGGAAAGAGGTTAGGCTGGCACAAATGCTATCAATAAAAAGCACATGACCTAAAAAGGTAAAAGAGTGGACACTATTCAAATATTTACCACAGAAGCAAATTCCTGCCTGGTGGGGTTATCAGCAGCTGACAGGATTAGCCTGCTGCTTCCACCTCATGGTGGGTTTGGGCTCAAACCAGCACACAGCCAGCCTGTGGAGCCAAGAGAGAATGAACCGGAAGCCCAGGGCCCCCACCAACAAAGCTGCCATTCAGCAGCTCCTCAGGCAGCAGCTTCAAGACAGAGTGACCATGACCAATGGCTGTGACCCCAGCTCCTCAAAACACAGACAGACACACACACACATTCACACACTCACTCATTCCAGGCTCAGCAGGGGCCCTGTGACCTGGCTAAGCCACTGCCAGGCTTCCTAGCCCCAGGGGCCTCCCCTGACGACCCAGGCCACAGTCTGGGCCCCCTGCAGGGGGTGGGTTGTGGACCTCAGGCCTGGTGCCTCACGGAGACTTTAAGGGCTGCCTCCCAGCCTCCCTCCCTCCCAGCCTCCCTCCCTCCCTCCCAGCCTCCCACCCTCCCTCCTTCCCACCCTCCCTCCTTCCCAGCCTCCCACCCTCCCAGCCTCCCTCCCTCCGTCCCAGCCTCCCTCCCTCCCTCCCTCCCAGCCTCCCTCCCTCCCAGCCTTCCACCCTCCCAGCCTCCCTCCTCCCAGCCTCCCACCCTCCCACCCGTCTCCCTCATAAGCTCCAGTTCCATACCGTTTGTTCCTGCTCACTCAAGGATCTTATAAAAAAGCCAGCTCACAGTCCTCTGCTAAAAAGGGAGGGTTTAACACTTTGGCAGGGGCAGAACTGCCAGATTTAGCAAAGAAAGAAGGGAATAAAGGGAAGGGAGAGAGGGAGAGAAGGGAGGAAGGGAACCCAACAGGATACCCAGTTAAATTTAAATTTCAGATAAACAACAAATACTTGTGTAAATATACCCCTATACAATATTTGGGATACACTTACCTAAAACAAGTATTCGTTGTTTATCTGAAATTTGATTTAACTGGGTATCCTGCATTTTAACTGGCAATCCTATATGGTTGGGAGTGGGGTAGAAGAGGAGGTATACAGAAAAACACATCAGCAGGAAAGGAAAACACAAATGCAGTTGTGATGATTAAGGAGGGACGGAGACAATGCCTTTACTGAGAGTCTCTTTTACACCAGAAACTTGCATGTGCATTATTTCATTTGAGTGTTCCAGTAATTCTGTGTATTAGACATATTTATCCCCACTTACAGATGAAAACACAGAAGTTCAGAGAATCAACTGACTTGCAAAGTGTCACATGGGTAATTCATGAAAGGCAGGACTATAATCCACGGCTTCTGAGTATAATCTGAGCGCTACTTCTTCTACATATGGCTGCTTTGCCTGCTGATACACCCTTATAATTTTTATAGGTTGTACACAAAGCAGATCCACCAGTTTTCTTTACTTTTCATTCATAAGGAAGTAAATTCTAAACGGCATCCTGGACTAACACATATTTGCAAAATACAGTCGTCTATTTACAGAGATCATTCTATTTACAGAGAAAGCACTAGACCCTTCTCTCCTTTGGGCCACTAATCCCAACTAACCACATTGCCCAGCTAACCATAGTTCCCTGACAAAGAGGCAGAGAAAGAGTCAAGACAAGAAGGACAATGTTCCACCCAAGATGACCACTGCTCCCCAATTTTCAGATGAGGAAGGTCATGAGATATTTGACTCAACAAAATCTTACAGGGACCCAAGAGGAAAAGGCTCCTCTATCCCTATGCTAGCATCCCACAAGCCATCATTTTCCCAAAAACACAGTTGATTTGGTGTTACGTTCTGGGGGGGAAATTGTTTTTTAAAAAGCTATCTGTCCAAAGGACAGTGGGAAATACTTTCTCCTCCAGCCCCCCAAGCCTCTAACATCTGTGGCACACAATCGAAGGGAAACAGCCGTAAAAATGACTTAATATGTGCCTTTTTTGAAGTACAGTAACTGTCGGGACAAGTGACTATAAAAAGAACACAGCTGAGACGGTCTAGATTTATTTCTGCTTAGTGAGTTTCCAGATCAGAATGTGCTCTGTTCATCAGGTGTTTTGCTTTTGTGCTGTTTGGTTTCTAAATTTTCCTTTCTTTTCACAGACGCTAGCAGCTTCT
This sequence comes from Monodon monoceros, assembly GCF_005190385.1. Lineage (NCBI taxonomy): Eukaryota > Metazoa > Chordata > Mammalia > Artiodactyla > Monodontidae > Monodon > Monodon monoceros. The sequence goes on along the minus strand of NW_021703767.1, from coordinate 73,248,319 downwards.
GTTTATGATATAATCTTGCCCATCTCACAGTCCACACTCAGGGAGACCACGTGGCAGTCAGGCCCCACTGCCAGTTCCCGGGGGAGGGTGGTGCCCACAGACGTGGGCAGACAGCCGCGGGGATTTCCCACCAGCTACGATGGCCAAGTCCATGCAGATGGGGCTGAGCCTGTTCACAAGGGCTCCGCTCTGCCTGCCCTTGCTCAGACCCTGTTTACTCCCCTGCCTTCATCCCTCCTCTTGCTACTCCCACCCCTCCCTACAAACACACACAGGCACAGACTCCAAAGTGGCAGACAACTAACACTTGATCTTTTGGGCCACTGGAGCCTCCAGTTTTCTGTGGAAGATGGCAAAAAACCACACTCTGTTTCCACCCCAGCCAGCACCATTCTCAGCCTGAAACAAATACCCAAAGGCAATTATCCAGAACCCCAGGGCACAGATTAGCTCAGGGCAGTCATTTGCAGACTTAATTATCAGAGGTGTTTAGAAACATTTCAGCTGGAGGGGGGTGGAAGGGGGGGAGAACATGGACGGACTTTTAATTTCTGTTGATTCTGAGGGCGCAAGCCCTACAAACAAGGCATTTTTTGGACTCTACTAGCTGCCCTGACGCAGGGGTCTCTTCTGTCTCATCGTAGAGAATGATAATTAAAGATTCTGAAGGTGAGAAAAACTCAACTTCATTTTGGATTTAAAATCTTTCCAAGATTTCTTTTGAAAAAGCCAATTAAATTGATTTAAGTTTCACTGTTTTTAAAATCCTCAAGGTACAGAAAACATAAATTCTGGCCAACACCATTTAAATTAAGTGTGATCAGGTTTCCATATATATTACATGAGAAGATTCCAAACCGGGGCTTGGAGGCCTCAGGGCTCTAACTGCACTTAATAGTAAGCCTGATTTAAGGATCCCTGGGGCACTGGCCCTACGGAGCAGTGAGGATCTCACCAGCTGACAAGCAACCTCAGGTTAAGGAAAGACGATGCGGAAATGGTGAGGGTTGGAAGGGCTGGGATCACAAATGCCAGGGCTGAAAGAGGGAGGTCTCGGAGCCCACCTGCTCCCATTCCCAGACGGAGGAGCCCAAGCGTGGTGGCTGAGCAGGCACCAGCACATAGCATATCAGACTCTGAGTGCTTCTTCCATCTCCTCCCAGGATCTTCGTTCCCTGACCAGGGACGTAACCCGTGCCCCCTTGCAGTGGAAGCGTGGAGTCTTAACCACTGGACTGCCAAGGAAGTCCCTCCTCTCTCTGTTAAATCAAGACCCCCAGACATAAGATACACCTTGTATGAAGGTGAGGGAATGAGGCAGGGAGGCTGCCATGAGTACCAGGGCAGATGTTTGCCCAAACCTCCCCCTTCCCCACACACAGCAGAGTAAAGGGCTCCACTTTGTCACTCTGGGGCAACCTGCAAGAGGATTACGTAAGGGAGAACAGCCCACCAGGCCCAGGAGTTATCGACTCATTCAGAGGCCTTGCAGGAATTTCCTGTTGTGTGATCTGGGTCTTGCAAATAACTACAACCAAGCCGAGGCTGTCACTCTCCTCTCTCTTAGAGGAAATGCGTGTCTTTGAGTCACCAGTTGCCGGTGCCCTGCAGCTCTCCAAAGACTGGGCCTAGCTCTGAGAATGCCCACAGGGAGCCAGCAGGAGGGTGTGCCCTGAGAACGAAGGGTGAGCCAGCCCAGGGGGCAGTGAAATCCCAGCTCCAGGCTCTGGGTGAGCTCTGGCTCTGGCCAGAGGAGGACGAGTCAGCAACATGGAGCTCTCTGTATCCAGGGCCGTGGGCCTAGTTTTTAACAAAAACCTACATGTGTTTCTGCTTTTCCTTTCCTTTTTAAATTTTTTTAAATTGTAAGACATATATTACGTACAAAGGAGTACATGCAAACACAGACACACTCCCTCAAGTGCAGCACAAAAGCAATGCAGCCCTCCAGCGGCAATCCCCACCCGTGTCTGTGTCCCCACCACTTCTCCGCTCCCTCCAGAGGCAACGGTCATGCTGGCTTTGGGAACCATCATTTCCTTGGTTTTCCTTATGATGTTCACCACTTGCGTATATATCCCTAAAGATTACATTTCCATTTTGCCTATCAATGCACATAGCTAGCTCCCCGTCTGCTCGTTTTATCTTTATATAATACTCAGTTAGATGAATATATTATATTTATCCATTCTGCTGTCTATGAGCATTTAGGTCGTTTTCAGTTTGGGCTACTACAAATAATGCCGTGACGAACACTCTTTAATGTGTCTCCTGGTCCTCAGGTGCTGGAGTTTCTTTATGCTGCACACCTGACAGGGAAACACTGCAGCACGAGAATGCGCGTTTCACTAGCAGATGCCAATCTGTGTTCCAAAATTATGCTGCCTCTCCCTCCCTGAAAGACTGATAAACCCACTCCACTTATACAGAGGAGGGGTCACGGTGACTCGAGGCCAAGAAAACCTAGTTCATCACCAGACTGGCAAGTTAAAGCTGTATCTTGATACCTCCTCTGTAAGACAAAGCCCAAGATTTAAAAATTCTGAGCTGAGCCAGAACCAACAATCCAAATGGCTGGGCTTTCCACAAGAAAACATGTCACAAACTCCGCCGAATGAATGAAGTAACATCTATGGATTCGGTGCAGACCCACCTGCCCATACTACTAAATATAAGCAGTAAGTACAAACGTGTCCCTGAGATACTCAGCACAGGAGGACTGCAGACGGATCAGTCCCAATCTGCCGAGGGTGGAGGGGGAGTGAGGAGGGGTCCTGGAGGCCCCCCACCAGCTGCTGCCGCATACCTGTATACTGGCTGCATCTCCCTTGCTATGCCAATGACGGCGCCGGGCAGGAAGTTATCGAACTCCTCAAACAATTCCCGGATGTTGGTCTTGTACTTTAGGTCTAGGTCCAGCTGAATTATCCGCAGGATCTCTGGAGGAAAGAACAATACAATAATGAGACAGACACACATCCTGGGAGGCTCAGCCGCTGACAGAAAATGAAGTGGAAGGTGCAGAAAAGGGTACTGGATTATTCTTGCTGTCACTGAATAACGCAAAGACACTGCTTGAAACAAAGGCCCTTCATCTACCAGCAAGCCCCCACTCACTAGAAGCCTTCATAAAAAACAGTGCCCCCGGAGATTTCCTTCCAATTGCAGACATACAGTTTCTGTAAAACTAGGCAACCAGATCCTCCAGTTTAGGCCACTGCCCTGGTGTAATTGTCAACAGAGCACCATTTCATTCTCAAAAGTATCTGATTTAGATGATACAGTACACGGACACCCTACTGAAAACTCAAAGCATACAGGTGTTTCTCTTTGGGGTACAGGTAGTAAGTGACCCACAGAAGTCATTATTGCTTCAGGTTCTTATTCCTATATATTTCTGCAAACCTAGGTATGTGTGGAGTTAGGATGCTGACCCAGAGAAAAACAGCTAAAAGACCTCAGATGCTGTTTTTGGGGTTTTTTTTTTAACATCTTTTTTGGAGTATAATTGCTTTACAGTGTTGTGTTAGTTTCTGCTTTATAACAAAGTGAATCAGTTACACATATACATATGTCCCCATATCCCCTCCCCTCTTGCATCTCTCTCCCACCCTCCCTATCCCATCCCTCTAGGTGGACACAAAGCATGGAGCTGATCTCCCTGTGCTATGCGGCTGCTTCCCACCAGCTAGCTATTTTACATTTGGTAGTGTATATATGTCCATGCCACTCTCTCACTTCGTCCCAGCTTACCCTTCCCCCTCCCCATGTCTTCAAGTCCATTCCCTACGTCTGTGTCTTTATTCCTGTCCTGCCCCTAGGATCATAAGAACCTTTTTTTTTCTTAGATTCCATATATATGTGTTAGCATACAGTATTTGTTTTTCTCTTTCTGACTTACTTCACTCTGTATGACAGACTCTAGATCCATCCACCTCAGTACAAATTACTCAATTTCATTTCTCGAAAACTAGTTTTTAAAGACAGTCTTAAAAATAACCATATTCATAAGCATCATAGTTACTAGTCTGTCATAAGATCAAGGCCAAACAGTGACGCTGAGAAATCCTGGAACAACTGGATTAGTTTAGATCTATCCCTGAATTAAAGCTGGCTGTTAATTTTTTATTCCAGCTTGCAAAACTCATATCTAGTTTCTTGAACTGGACATTGTACACAAAGGGTTTTATTCTTTCTTCTAAGTTGTAATATGCATTCAGCTGAGGAGTATATTTCCCATATCCACTGAACTTTCCAACTCAAGTTACACTTCCAGTTTCCTCCCCCAATTAGTTTTTGTATACTTGCAGGGTCAGGTTTTGTTTTGTACCTTCCTTCTTTAAAAATGATAAACAGTACTTCTAGAGACAACTACCCTGTCCTCGTCACACCTACAGTCTGCCTGATGTGTCATTTACCAGTTGAAATTACAAGTAACAATTGTGTACTGTAAATATAAAAATGTTTAAAGAGAATACTGACAAATAAGGTTTATAGAAATATCATATTAACTTAAGACCTGGCTATGGCTAAAGATGGGAGAACAAAATGTATTTGAAATTTGACAGAATTTTTACTTCACAATAACCTAATATTACTGATAAAAGTGAAGGGGCGGGCTTCCCTGGTGGCGCAGTGGTTGAGAGTCCGCCTGCCAATGCAGGGGACACGGGTTCGTGCCCCGGTCTGGGAAGATCCCACATGCCGCGGAGCGGCTGGGCCCGTGAGCCATGGCCTCTGAGCCTGCGCGTCCGGAGCCTGTGCTCCGCAACGGGAGAGGCCACAACAGTGAGAGGCCCGCGTATCGCCAAAAAAAAAAAAAAAAAAAAGTGAAGGGGCAGTTGAAAATAAGTAATATTGAAATAACTGTTAACTAGCTTATGGAATAATGTGTTCATAGTTAGCCAAAGATAGCAGATGACTAAAATGGTGCTCTGAAGTTCTGACATGGCACTTACAGCTGCAAGTTGCTAGGTTACAAGCAAGGTGTACACAGATGGAAATGAACAAATAATATAAAAAGTCTATGTAGATAGGAGATTCATATTTTATTTCTCCAGTGACATATTTACAGTTGAATATAAATTAAAGGCGTGCTTGCATACCAAAGCCAGGTCCTTTAGGTGGTTCAGTCAAAGAGGTAAGACCTCCGGCTGGCTCACATGAGAAACGTCCACTCCTTGGCCCAGGTTTTGGGATTCTGCCAGCCTTGAGTTCATCAATAATTTTTTCAATATCCTTAGATGTCAGATCCTCAAAGTAGCTGTCATTTATTTGAACCATTGGTGTGTTTACGCAGGCCCCTGAACATTCCACTTCTATAAGAGTGAAAAGTTTGTCTGGTGTAGTCTCTCCAACCTTTATACCAAGCTTTTTCTGAATGACCTCCAGGATGCTGTCGGACTTACGAGGCACACAAGGGAAGCACGCAAGGCGTAGTACTGCAGACTTGAACATGTTTTCCAACTGGCTTTCGGTTATACACTGTATAAAAAGTTGCTACTTCATATACTCTCATTGGAGGTACTTGTAAAACTTCTGCAGCCTTGTTCATAGCAGAGATGGGCAGCCATCCATTCTGTCTTTGGGCTAAATCCAGGACTGGAAGCACAGCTGCTGCTTTATGCCCTTCTGGGTAGTTTTTTACAATTGCCTCTATTCTCTTATAGTTTTCCGGTGTGAAATCAAATGGAGCATCTGGGTTATTCTCAGGAGTATCTCTCTGCACAAATAAGAGCTCCAGAGAGCTGGAGTTCTCTCCGGCTCCATTCTGCACAGCTGTCTTATGCAAATTCCTTATATGTCTTCCCCACTGGGCAGCGAAGCCAGCCGCGTGGGCCCAGAGCACCACGGAGAGGAACATGGCAGGCCAAACTGTGGGCCTTCGGGCCGCGCCAGGCCTACTGTTATGTTTTTAATCCACTGTCTGAAAGACTAACTGAGCTATAATTAGACAGACCGACTCTCACAATCACCTGGCTCTTAAGAGCTGTTTGCTTCCGTTGCCCCCAGATGACTCAGGGGCGAGAAGGGAGGAGAGAGGCACTGAGATCATTCTCCATCCTTCATCCAACAGGACTGTCTGAGCTCCTGGGCCAGTGGTGCCAGCAGGGGACCACACACCAAGCTGACTGGGCCCTGCCCTCAGGGAGGGACACTCAGGTGACTGAAAACAGTAAGGGGGGACCTAGTGCTGACGTGACATGGAAGAGGGTTAAGTGATGAAGGAGAAAGAGTAGTACTAAGAGAAGGCCTGGCCTGGGAATCAGACCACAAGGGAGCAGATTCCAGTTCCGCTGCTGCTTAGTTCTGTGACCCTGGGGAAATTATTTCACTTCTCTAAACCTTAGTTTTTTCATTTGTTAGTGCAGATGATACAGTGTGCCTCGTGAGGCTGTGATGCCGAGAAGACGAGATAACAGGTAGGAAACATCATCCAGGCTGTAGGCACCACAGGAACCCAGGGTCTGGAGAGTAGGGAACTCACTAGAGCCTGAGGCAGTTGAGGAAGACTGAACGGAAGAAGGGGACGTGGGCAGGCGAGGAGCAGTGAGGTAACAGCACCACCTACCCAGAATGCCGGGCTCCCCCCTCAACTCTCCACCACCCTTTCACGGCGGCCCAGCTGCAGAGCACGGCGCTGTCAGGACCCACTGCCCGTGGAAGTCCCCTGAAGACAGGGACCCCATCTTCGGCATCTTGGCCTCCGTCCACTCATAGTGCGGGGCTTGGCATTCAGTAAATACTCAGGAACGTTTGTGGAATTCAACATTCTCTAGATTAGTTTATGAAGAAATCACAGCTTACGATTCAAGAAAACGGATTCATTTGTCTCTGTTCTACTTTCCTTTGTGCTGCAGAAACAAATCAGTAATTGACATCCCATATGAGTTTTCTGAAAAAAAATAAGTGCCAGTAGGTGAGAATCCAGCTGCCCAGGCCAGAGGGGAGCAGGCTGCTTCTTGGGCCCCTGTGGGAAGCGGGTAGATGAGAATGGGCCCCAGGCCAGTTCAGACCCGGCGGCCTGCCTGCCTTCACACTGCCCACCCCACACGTAAATGTGAGCAAAACTGCCACTTCCCCTCCTGCACTAAAGACAATAATCACAACTACCTAGAAACTAGGAAGGGTGATGACCCAGGAGCCTGGAGGTCAGCAAGCCCATGTGCTGACGTGGCTGCCTCCTAGAAGCTGCCCTAAACCGGGAAGGAGAAGAGAAATAGGCCACAAGGTGGAGTCTCGGGGCACCTGCTGCTGTCAGAGATGGCCCTGGAGAACAGAGGTAAGGAACCTGATGGTGACCTTAGGGAAGGCCACTGTGTCCCAGGAGAGAATGTCCAGGCATGAGTTGCAGCCATCAAGAAGTCATGATGGGGAGGCCCCACCGCACACACCCCTCCAGCCATTTCTCTCTTTCAGTCCATCTCCTGTGTCCCGAGCTCCCAAATCCAGGGTTTCAGGCAGCTCTCACACACGGTAGAGCAGAGACCTCATGAGACAGGGACAGAATGGCACCATCATCCCAAACAGAGAAATCACATCATCGCCAGGGGTGGGGATGGTGAGAGGACAAAAGGGTATTTGACCTGGAGATGGGAGGCCTCAAGGAAGTATGGTGGTAGTTCTGTGGCACCATCAGGGCTATGAAAGAAAGGGAACTCTCATCCTCACGGCCCTGGGAGTACTTCCAATAATATCAGCGAATGCCACATAAGAAGCACCCTTTCTCTGAGTGGTTTATAAGTGTCTGGTATTATTATACAGGCAACAGTTTTATTTCTCATAACCACCCGACATGTTAAATGGAGTTATTCCCATGTTTAAATGAAGAACCAGAGGCTTAGAAAGGTTAAAAACAATAGCCCAAGGTCCCACAACCAAGTCTCGGAGCTGGGATCTGAACCCAGGTCTGCTTGACTTGAAAGCCCAGCATGCTCTTCCCAGTAGACCCTGATTCTGCTTGTGACAGGAGAGGAGCTCCTGGGAGGTAAGTTTTAGCTCCACCGCTACCCACACAGGAGGCCTGGGAGCACGGAGATGTGCCAAAGACCTTGATAGACAAAAAGCAGAGCGACAGCCTGGCCAAATGAGAATTATGAGGAAGTCCTCTATATAAAAGCGGTAATTTCACTATAATTAGAGAAATTCTGATCGAGGGGCCATCGGTCTGTCAATCAGTCATTCTTCCTTGAAAGCTTACCATGTGCTATGTGTACTCTCTGGTCTTTCAAGATCATCTAAATCCTACTTAATCTGCCTGAAGCAACCCGAATACCTCCTTCCCTGGCCTGCCTGGACAGGACCTGGGCAGAGGGCCGAGCTCAAGGACATCAGATTCCCTTGAGGAGACCAGTTAATGCATTTGGGCAGAGCCTGGCCTTGTCTTAATATGCCCCTCAGTAAATCTGAGCACTTTCCCAGACCTTTAGGGACTGGCTGGGAGTGAACTTGGGAAGGTGACGTGCAGCCCTAAGACACAGGAATTTGAGATGCTTTAATATTTTTTATAACTCCTCCTTGGTAAAGCACCTTTCAGGAAGGATTTGCTTAAGCTTGGGAAGACTTCTTTCGAGAGAGAGCCTTCGCCACACAAGGTTACCTGATTAGGAAGGAAAGAGGCAGCAGCTCCAGCATGAGGTGACCCCTTCACACCAATGTGAAAGGACTGACCCAGGTGTCAACTTTCAGGCTGAGGCAGGAGGACACTCCCTTCTGTTCAGGGAGGCCGACAGCTCCCAGCACAGCCTGCACTAACACACAGGCCTCGGTCCAGACACTTATCCTTTTATGTAATTGTGAAATAAGATGCCAAGTTGTAAATGTCGCTGCTGAAAAGAGGAAGATGCTTACCAGGAAGGCTGGAATTCATTAGGATGAGATTTTTTAAAGGGCCCTGTTCCTCTGGTCCTTGATATAGTCATTTCTGTGGGAACTACATCCGGCGCGTTTTATACATAATGCTGAGAGACTGTTTTGAGGATGAAACAAGGTTGATATGTGGAAGTAGCAGCCACAGTGATGGCCCAGAGAAGATGCTGGTTGGAGGACAGCTGTAATGACAGCAAGTAAGACCACTGAAATGTAAGGAATAAATGAATGAGATAACTGCTCCCAAAGAAAAGAGGAGATGAAATCTATAAAGCACTGGGGAGAATGTTTGAGCAAAAGGAGGAGTAGTAGTCTACAAAACGCAAAAAAATGTCTCGCATCTCAGGCTGGTTGAATGTCCGCCATGTCAGAATCCCATGAGAAGAAAGCAGAAAAGGTAGTGGACAGAATAATCTAGGATAATGCATTTGAAAAGGGAACCTGATAATAACTGAGGCCAATATACCCATTTACAGATGGGGAAACTGAGGACCAAAGAAGCAGAAGGACTTGCCAGCGATTACACAGTCCAGCTAAGTGGCCAAGCTGATCCCAGAACTCAGGTCTTCTGACTCCCTAGCCAATGGTCTCATGTTAACTAGCCCCCCTGCCACCACCCACTCCCAGCATGGACCATGAACCCCTAGGGAGCAGAAGATACTGTGTAATGGCCCAAAGGGTTGTGCACAAGTCTTGCCAGGCACCCAACACAACTAGCTCATGGAGGATCCGCAAATTACCCGTGAAAATGTAAACCTGAAGATTAATAAGTAGTAGCCAAAGAAAAGAAAGACTTCCATGACCCACACAGTTTGTAGTCAACTTTTGGAAACGGGAAAATGGCTCTCCATATTCTCACATTAACCTCAGGCAGAGATGTTAAAAAAACAAACAAATCTTTACATTCTTCTAAGAACACACCTTGAGCTGTGCGAAATTCAAAGGGAGGCAGGAACCTGACTTAGCATCTCAGAGCCACCCATGGGGACTCAAGCTAAGCACCCCGTGCGAGAGCCATAGCGACCAGCAACCAAGCAATGTCCTCCCCGTGCCCACCATCCTCTGTTCTAGGCAGACCTGTGCATTCCCAGCAATGTGTCTGCTGCTACATTCAATCAGTTGGGTGAGGGGCATTCCGACCAGCCCCATAGACTTAAAATCTTCTCACAGACGTGTTTAAATCACAAAAGCAAGAACTGAAGTATCAGTGTGTGCCTAGGTCACGTTTTCAGGTAGAAGGAAGCTTGGCTCACGTGTTAGGAAGAGACCTGTGTGTGCACCTGGTATTTGAGGAACACACTTGTGGCTGGTCAACCTCCTCAGGTGAGTTCAACTCCCTGATGCTGGTTGCCCAGGCCTCTTGGTAAATGATGGAACCTGGAAGAGCTTCCGGCATTCCCACCTCATGGCTCAGCAGCTGGAGGTTTAAACGCTGGTTTCCACGGAGGACAATAGTTTGGCAAGAGCTCAGAAAATCTGACCTGGTCTATTTCAGGAAATGCAAGAATTGCTGCCTACAAGGTATAGAAGGTGGTTCAGGGTTCACACAGGACTGGTGAATGTGTGATCACAAGATAGGATCCACTGAAGTATGTCAACTCAAACTGGGAAAAGATGCTCAGGACCTAGGTGGGCTTTCTGGTCTAAGACACACTTCCTCTTGAGCTTCAACTCCAGGGGATAAAGTAAAAAATGTGGTGCCATCTTCACAAGAGGAGGTCAGCTCGCCTCGTCCTCTCATGCTCCAGTTTCAGGCTGACAACATGGTGCCACTGGGTTCTAACAAGTTGGAAAAGGAAAGACAAGATCCCAAGTGCTGGCTCAAAATGCGCTTTCAAGACCTTCAAATCCCCATTACCATCATCACCGCCCTGACCCTGGATGGCACTGAGGAGGTTCCAACTGCCCGGGTGATTGCTTTTGGGGTTCAGAAAGCCCACCCCCGCTGCTGTGTCTGAGGCCCTGAGCACCAGCCTGGCTGGGCTGTAGGGTTGATGCCTCCGCACAAGTGCACTGCAGAAGGCAATGTCCACGGCCTTAAAACCAGCTGGGAGGTTCCCAAGTCAACATTCCCCGATGGAAACAGGCTTGAGACAGCTCATCAGCCTCCAATTAAACCAGCCACAAGGCATGTCATCTGACCGTGGATGGAATTACAACCCGGAGTGCGTAATTAAGGACACCCCCAAACAAACAAAAGGATTTAAAAAAACCTCCTTTCCTCTCCCCTCCCTTCTCCTATCCCCAGAAACCACAGACACATCTTAACACACACAAAACAACACAAAACACAATAGGTCAGGAAATGATGAGAAGGTAAGACTCACTTAGGTGAACACTGAGCCCCCCATCCTGGGCAGCTGACGGGCCTTCTCCAGGGGCAGATGAACCATGCAAGCACCTTCTCTCCCTTTGTGTTTTGAAAGAGCATCAGAGCTTCCCAGAGATAAATATTTATAAAACATTAGAAGGCCCTCACCTCTGAACATCAGCCCAAACTTTCCACTGACCCGGAGGGGCTTGGGGAGGAAGGGAAGCTATGGCAGCTCCAAGCAATGCGGGGCCTCATGAGGCTGAGGGCCTGGAAGCAGCTGCTTAGAAAGGGAGCTCCCTTTCCCGTTGTCTGCTTGGCAAGATTACAGCAATTTGCCACCTGCGTTATCGTCATCTGGAGCTTGTTAATTGCTGCTCAGTAGCACCTCTGGCCTGTAGGACCCAAAGGGCACCTGAAAGGGGTGCAGACTTCCTCTAAGGGTAAGAGGCTCCTGACCGGGGAGGAGACAGTCCCGACGTGCCACACCAGCCACACCAGCCCAGCATTTCCTGCTAGAGGGTTTCAGGCTGGGTGTGACGGAGGGCCCGCCATTCCACTGCACAGACCCAAGCTGTGTCCCCGAGGGGGTCCGAGGGTGGAATGCGCCGGGGCGGTTCTCACATCCAACAGGGAACTTGGGTCGCCTCCCAGCTGGGCTTCTCCATTCCCTTCCCCGTGCAAGGCCCAGCTGCAGGACAGCTGGCTAACTGTGGGAATAGCTGGCACGAAGGAACACAGTGGAGCATACCAAGCGTCCAAGGGGCTCCTCCAGCCTGCTCAGCTAAACGCTCCTTCCCTCGGAGCAGAGAGAGTGTGTCTGTGCCAGGCCCATTGCTGGGGCTTTACAGCTACTGACCCAGCGCACGAACCTCCACTCTGCTCTGCTGGGTGGGTATCAGGACCCCCCATCTTCAAATGAGGACGTTGAGGCTCAGAGAGTTTTGGCGACTCACCTAGGACAACCTGGCAAGGAAGCGTCAGAGTTGAGAGCAAGCACAGATTTGCCTCATACAGGTTTCTGAGAAAACCCTTCAGACATCTCTGAAGTCCCTTTTCAAATTCTGTTATCTTTAAAAACAAGAAATGCTGCCACACCAAGAGCAAAAATACCAGACAGATGCAGAGCATCTCAGGCAGAGACTGGGTTTCCCACAGTCACTTCCCTCAAGGCCCCCACCCTCAAGGAACTTGAAGACTATTGGGGTACCCTTTCATTAAGCAAGGGCCAATGGAGAAGTTTCAGGAAAAAGAGGTTTCATGCCACAAAATTAAGTCGAAAGGAAGTTCTGAAGCCCCATACTTGCTCGGAAGCCCCTCGCTTCCCTGCCTTGCAGGTCCCTGGATGGCCAGGATACAGCAGTGCTCGGGTCTGCAGGCTCAGCGCAGCCAGGAAGTCCCCCAGGCTAATCTACGCTTTCCACATCAGCAGCCGGCCCCTCCCCTGGGGGAGGAGGGGAAGGGAAAGGAAACTGAGTTCACAAGAGTGATTAATACAACCTGTTAGCAGCTCTGGTGAAAGGCTTTGGGGCCAAGAGGTTGAAATTAATGACCAGAGTCAGTTTTATGTATTAACTACAAAGCAAATTCTTTCTTCTAGCCCTACTCAACCCTCTCAAAATTAAGCGTGGAGTGTTAGCTATGGCTCAGCCATAACATTTTTTACAACTATCAGCTCCTGTTTTGTGGACAAAACAAGGTATTATGAAAAGACGCGGCGCTTCAGCAACAGTGCAAGGGGAGTCTCCCTCATCCTTAGCACCTTCTGTGACTTGGTATAAATCATATCCTTTAGGATAGGACAGAATTTATTTTGAACTTGGCTGAAAAACTTCAGGAACATATATAAGAAGACAACACATAAAACACCCAGCCTCAATTTTCCTCTCACTTATATTGCCAACATGAAATTACAGCTCATGTACTTCTTTATGAAGTTCAATATGCAGGGGAAATTGAATTTTAGATTTGAAAAGCAGAACAGCAGAATATCCCACTTTCTTTCATTTCTATGGTGTGGATGTCCATGGTCCCTTCTGGCCTCTCCACAGCTTACAGCTCTCTGATGCCTGCTATAGACTTTATTTCTTGTCTCTCGTGTAAACTCTCCTTCCTGTTGGGGGCAGGACCACACTGCAACTTTGTTCACCAACACTGAGTCTATGCCTGGTCTCTGCTCTTTCCACGGCTTTTTTCACGGACCCCTAGGGATGGCAGCTGTAGAAAGCAGTCCTCTCTGGGCAGAATTAATAGGTATTTTCTGGAAATAGCGATACAGCAGTTACCATGGGTCTGCCCAAACGGTCAAAGCAGGACTTTGCAAATTCCTCATTGTGAGGTTTTTACTGGAAGCGTGTGGCTCTTGCTTCTAATCCCATCTGCCCCCTCTCTTTCCATCTTCCAGCCACTCTCTTCCTCTGTGCTGGCATTTGAACCTACCCCAGACCCACGGATTCCATTCAGAATTAGGGAAACTAACAAAGGTTTTGTCCCATTGCCTCGCAGTTCCTCATCCCCAAGCTCTGCCCGGACACACGCTCCCGTCCCTGGGCCTGGCCAGCACCCCCCACCCCCTTCGGTTCACTCAGATGACAATGACGATAACAGGACTGATTCCTTATATTTTACAGCACATAGCGATGTTCAAAGTGCATTCCCAGATCACAAAACTCTTTCCCATGCTTTGGCTCATTTAATCTTTACAACAACCCTAGGGGGCAGGTGCATCTCTGTGGGTTGGGTCCAACTGCACATAGCAGAAGACCTAAAATAACAATGGTTTAAACACACATAAGATCATAGCTAAGCCATCCAGGGATGGGATGGCTGCTTTGTGAAGTTATCAAGGGTCCAGGCCCCTTCTACCTTTTCATTCTGCTATCCTAGGTCTGGTTTCCATCCTCAAGGTCACCTCATGGTTCAAGATGGCTACTGATGCTCCAGCCAACCCGGCTGCATTCCAGGCAACAGAAAGGAGGAAGGAGGAAAGGCCCTCCTTCTTCTTTGCCCCCTGCAATAAGGCAGACCTTTTAGGCAACCTTCCTGGAAGTCCTTAACAATTCTTCTTATATCACACCAGACAAAATTTAGTCACATGGCCACACCTAGCTGCAAGGGAAGCTGTGGAATATATTCTTTCACTGGGCATAATGCTGCTCCCAAATAAATGGGATTCAGTTAAAAATAAAAAAGGAGAGAACAGAGCAGCAACTAGCAGTTCCACAGCAAGCAAGTATTCATTCCACCCACTCTGGAGATGAAGAAGTAGAGGCTCAACGAGATTAGGTTTTGCTAAGGTCACATGGTCAATAATGGCAACACAGGAACTAAGTCCACATCATCTGACCCATGTCCAGACTCTTTTTCCTTGTTCACAAAGTCCCTGTGGCTGCAGTGGAGCCACTAGCGTGTTCCTGCCTGGACTCCTGTCTGCTCACCTTGCAGACCGTTGCTCAGCCCTCACCTGTTCCGTGATGGCCTACCATCGCCTACCTACCTACCTACCTACTGAGATCTGCGCCTGCCAGTCCTGGATGCCATCGTGAAGGATGCCTGTCCTTCATCACCTGCCTCTCACTTCCCTCCCTGCCTGGCTCCTTGCCCTGTGCCCCAACATGTGCCTTCAAGTCTGGGCATGGTCACTAGTAAGGTGAGCCAAGCCAGCGCCAACCCAGACCCCCGCGAGCTGGAGCACACCCCAAAACTCTGTAATGCCCGTGGAGTTCTGTGAGAAGGATGCCTCACCTGGGCCCCGCCCCACAAGGATCGTTGGCATCTCCTAACACTGTTTCCGGTGGTGAACCTCTTGTGTGGCCGGCGCCTTGTTCCATTCTGACACTGAAATCACATTTCCTGCACGCTGCGTGGCTGTGCACTAAAGCAGAGACCTTCAGGTCTCTGACAACAACACCTAAGCAAGCACAGGCAGTTTTGCTTTCAAGGTCCCAGCACCCTGGCCACTTCTTTCACTTCACAAAAAACAAAGGCTTCTGATTTTGGCAGCAGTTCTTCCTGGTGTGAACAATGGATCCATCCCTCTTTCCTGGGGCTGAACTGCCTGAGTCCCTTTCACCCAGGAGACTCATCCTTCTCCAACGGGGCTTACAGCTCACCACCACCCTCAGACTCAAGGCTGTGGGTCTCCTTCAGCATCCTCTCTAGCTGATACAGTGGGAGGACCTGCAAGAGAGGGATGGGCACCACCGAGATGCTTACACCAGGAGGGAAAGTGGATCAGGCAGAGAACTGCCAACACTTCCCCAAGGGGAGAAAGCCTGCCCTCGGGCACACGCCTGACTTCTCCCTGGCACCATGGAGGAGTTGAGGAAAGAGAGGCCCCCATCATTCCTTGTGCCCAGAAATCCACATTATGGCAACTTGCAAGGAGAAAAACCAGTTTCTCTACTTTATGAACCCAGAAATACCTCTCTGAGACAGGTGAAGATCTACCCACCCCCTTAACCTTTTGAAGCAGGAGAAAAAAATCTGTTTTTCTTTCTAAATCATTAAAAGGTTTTCGTCTTTTCAGGAGGAAAACCTGTGACGGTTTGCAGACTGACTTGGCTATGGTCAAATTGCTCTCCAGTTTTCCTGCCTCCTGAGAAAATGTTACATTATTTTGACTTTTATGCTACATTACAAAAAGAAAGATGGAAACCATAGCAAAATGAATAGACAAACTACAGACTGAGAGAAAATATTTGCAAATGATGCTACCGACAAGGGTTTAATTTCCAAAATATGCAAACAGCTCATACAACTCAATAACAAAAATACCACACAACCCAATAAAAAAAAAAAAAATGGGCAGAAGACCTAAATAGACATTTCTCCAAAGAAGACATACAGATGGCCAAAAAGTACATGAAACGATGCTCAACATTACTAATTATCAGAGAAATGCAAATCAAAACTACAGTGAGGTACCACCTCACACCTGTCAGAATGCCCATCGTCAAAAAGTCTACAAATGGGCTTCCCTGGTGGCACAGTGGTTGAGAGTCCGCCTGCCGATGCAGGGGACACGGGTTCGTGCCCCGGTTCGGGAGGATCCCACATGCCGCGGAGCGGCTGGGCCCGTGAGCCATGGCCGCTGAGCCTGCACGTCCGGAGCCTGTGCTCCGCAACGGGAGAGGCCACAACAGTGAGAGGCCCGCGTACCGCCAAAAAAAAAAAAAAAAAAGTCTACAAATAACAAATGCTGCAGAGGGAGAAAAGCAAAGGAAAAATTTACACTCCTACACTGTTGGCGGGAATATAAATTTGTGCAGCCACTATGGAGAACAGTATGGAGGTGCCTTAAAAAACTAAAATAGAGTCGCCATATGATCCAGCAATCCCGCTCCTGAGCATATATCTGGAGAAAACTCTAATTCGAAAAGATACATGCACCCCAATGTTCACAGCAGCGCTATTTACAGTAGCCAAGACATGGAAACAACCTAAATGTCCATCAACAGATGAATGGATGAAGAAGATGTGGTATATATATACAATGGCATATTACTCAGCCATAAAAAAGAATGAAATAATGCCATTTGCAGCAACATGGACAGACCTAGAGATTATCATACTAAGTGAAGTAAATCAGAAAGAGAAAGACAAATATTATATGACATCCCTTATATGTGGAATGTAAAATATGATACAAATGAACTTATTTCCAAAACAGAAAGAGACTCACAGACATAGAAAACACACCTATGGTTACCAAAGGGTAAGGGGGGAGGGAGAGATAAATTAGATGTTTGGGATTAACAGATACACACTACTGTATAGAAAATAGATAACCAACAAGGACCTATTGTATAGCACAGGGAACTATATTTAATATCCTGCAATAAACCATAACGGAAAAGAATATGAAAAAGAATACACACACACACATATATATACACACACATATATATAACTCAATCACTTTGCTATACACCAGAAACTAATATAAAACCGTAAATCAACCATACATACTTCAATAAGAAAAAAAATGAACTATCTATCATCATCTATAAAATGATGAGGTTCCCATATGCCTGGGAACAAGGTACTGGGCTAGCTCATTTTTATATATTTTACCTAATTTAATCCTTACAAGTAGGGTTTATTGTCCCCATTTTATAGTTTTCTCCCATCCAAAATACAGTCTATGTTTCATTGCTTTCATCCTTGTTTACCAAGGTTAAGAAGAGCCCCTCCTACTATGAATCTAAGAAGAATTACCCAAGAATGTGGAGTAGTCAAAAGATTGGCCCCTATGCTGGGAGTCCAGATTCCAATTTTCATTAGAAATCCTTTTTATAAATTGTTCCCATCACAGACGCAACAATTGAAAAGATTCTACCAAATTGTACTTATGCACTGATTGATTCATTCACTTGTTTTAATTTTAATTTCATTTAATTAATTTAGTTTCTGGTTTTTAATTAAATAAAATTATTTGTTTTAATTTTTAAATTAAAGACATAAAATATAATGCCAAATTGACATCATTGCAGATGAAAGCAAAGAAAAAACAATTTAACCTCTAAATATTTTAGTAGGTACTTCCTACCAAACAAGGACACTCTCATCATAACAGTACAACCATCAAACCCAGGAAATTAACATTAATACATCACTACCACTTAATCTACAGCCCCATTCAAAATTTGTCAACTGTCCAAAAACAAAAAGAAAATTTATGGTCCAGGATGGCATATGGTTGTCATGTATCTTCAATATGAAATAGTTCCTCAGTCTTTCCTTGTCTTCTGGGACCTGGGACAATTTGAGGAGCACAGGCCAATGATTTAGTAAAATCTCCCTAAATTTGGGTTTGCTAACGTTTCCTTCTGATTTGATTCAGGTTATGCATCTTTGTCAGGAACAGCACAGAAGTGATGCTGGGTTCTTCTCACTCCATCTTATCAGGAGGCACAACATGTCAATTTATCCCATTATTGGTGATGTTAGTTTTGATCCCCTGTGTTTTTTAAACAAGTAATGAAATGTGCTTTGCCTTACTTAATGAAATGTGGACTTAGGAACTCTGGGCAAGTGTGAGTAGGCAGGGTGCTAGGTTACAGCCCTGGCTCACAGGCCTGACTCTGCCACTGTGTCTGGCCTTGGACGAGCCACGTCTTCTCTGAACATCAGTTTTCCCAGACTGTAAAGACAAGGGCACTGGAGCAGATGCTCTCCCAACCCCTCCCAGCCCTGCATCCTTGTGACTCTGAATAGAGGTGGCCTTTTCCCCTCACTCATAGCCCAGCTGCTTGTCCTCAGAATAGCACAGATATATATATTAGGCACAGAAGATACTCCTCACTGTGTTGACCTCAGCCATGCCAAGCCAAGCAAGCCATAGTCCCTACTGTGTGCCCAGTACTATGTTAAGTGCGGAGGAGGTTCAGAAATGAATGACATTGTTCATAGCCGCAAAATATCCAAATATAGTAGCATTTTCATTATATATTCTCTGCTGCTGCCACTGCTGTTTCCAATGTTTCCTTATACCCATTCTCCGTGACTATTCAACATGACCATATGGAAACTAACACTTACTTAGTACCTACTAAGTGCCAGACGCTGGAATACTTTTAAATCTCCCAATTTCCATTTAACAAATGGAAATAACTTGCCTAAGGTCACACAGCTAGAGAGTGACAGAGCAGGAATGCACATCAGGCCTTTCTGGCCCTAGAGTCTGAGCTATTTGGCCACATCATACTCCCTTTAAACGTGTTTACTTTGAAACTATCCCACACCCTGTGCCAGTTACCTGTAGCTGCGTAACAAACCACCCCAAAACTTAGTGGTTTAAAACAGTGTACGGTTATCCCTTACAGTTCTGTGGGTCAGCTAGGCTCAGCTGGCCTGTCCTCAGCTGGGCTCTCCCATATGGACACCGGGAGATGGTGGCCGAGGCTACAGTCTTCCAAAGACTCAGCCAGGCTGGACGGCCACATCACACATTTTGCTTGCGGTTGATGCTGGCTGTTGGCAAAGAGCCCAGCTGGGGCTGTCAACCAGAGCACTTTCATGTGGGCTCCCCCTGGGGTCTTGGCTTCTCCCAGCAGGGCAGCTGGATTCCAAAAGGGAGCTTGCCAAGAACAAGTGTTCCAAGAGACCCAGGCTGAAACTGCACAGAGCTTAGAAGTCAGGCTGCATCACTTCTGCTGGGTCTTATCCACCAAAAACAAGCTACAGAGCCTACCCAAATTCCAGGAGAGGGGGCTGCACACAGGTGTGAATGCTGGGAGGTGTGGCTCCTTAGGAGGTTGTCTTTGGGGACCAGCTACCACATTCCCTCACCCCATAGTGGAATTACAGATTATTTTAAATTTCTTCTTTATGCTATTCTAAATATTCTACCATATATATGTATGTATTTTTGTAATGACAAAAATAAATATATTAAAACACCTAATATTGTAATTATAATGTTATCAGTATGTCAAATATACACTAATGTATTATATATTTATGTGTGTGTGTATATATATACACACGCATATGCAACTAGAAGAAAATGTGTATTTTTAAAATACTTGTCCATCTTTTCAAAAAGGACATGTATTGCTTTTAAATTAAAAACATTTCTAAAGGGATTAATTAACTACCTCACAGAAAGTACCCATTTTCTGGCAAAGTCGATCAGATTTAAGGCATTTTGCCATGACCTCAAGTTACTTTAAGATTCTTCTCAAGGTGGCCAGTTACCCATTTTTATAATCTTTTTCCTAAGGCAAGTCCATCTAGAAACTTCTGCCTTCCTCCTAGTTCACCACAAGGTGGTTTTCTGAGTTTCCAAAGAAAAAGCAAACAATAAGCTGGGAGTTACTCTCAACTGGTTTCTTTTTCCTGTTATTTATCTAATTATATTTGTGCTACATTTTCCCCAACTCCTCTTGCCAAGTAAATCTTGGAAGTTCAAGGCAAATGGCAGGTGCTTCGGGTACCTGAGCAGCTTAGAAAGACCCTCAAGTCTATTGGGATGAGTCTCTCAGAGGCCAAGTTGCATTCTCAGAGCTCCAGGTCTAGAGGAATCCCCAAAAGAAAGATCAGTCTTAGAGATACATGAGGATGCAAGATCACAGACGGGAAAGTTCAGTCAACCCTCAGCAGCAAGGAAGGTAGCCTGAGGCAGAGCAACCCCCCTCCTGCCAGGTGAGTGACTGTGTACCCCTGTGGACAATGATGGCTGAAGGCAATAAAGCTGTCACTGCCCCAGATGTAGAGACCCTCTAAACCCAACATCCAAGCAGCCAGGGGGCCTCCCTCCGAATCACGTCTGCCAAAGGACACTGCTGAGCCTGGACTGGAAACTTCTGAAATTGAGTATGGAGAGAGCAGGGAACCCAGGCAGGAGATGACAAAAGTGGGACTGAATTCTCCTGCTGGCCTGCCTTCCCAAAGGAGGGCAGGCTCTGACCAGCCAAGCACGGGCATCTGTGAGCAGAGTCCGCATGCATCAGCGGCTCTGGGAGCCGGAGGACGCTGATTTGTTGAGTCAGTCAGTGCTATTTTTACCCAGTCACTTTCCAACCATAAACCCACACTTCAGATTTCATTGTTTGGGGTGGATTAAGACATTCGACTTGGCCTTTCTTGTGGTTTCATTTCCTGAATGCCTGCATGAAGGAAAAACTTCAGCATTCCTATGGAAACATATGACATTTTAACCTTTTCTTGGCAGGAGGGTGTCGGTGATTGGTGTCTTGCCTGCTCTCTAAACCTACACCGCTCTGATTAAGCGGGGAGGCCATGGTCTGCCCCTTCTCTCCTCTACCCACAGGTTAGTGTTTATGGTCTGGCTCCTGGAATGCTAGGTCAGGGCAAATCTGCCTTACGAATATTCCAGTCCAACATTAGGAGATGAAGTTGCCTCTGTGCAATTCATATAACAGTTAATTGTGACATCATCAGAGTCCTTGGTGATAAACATCCAGGTACAGAGTTTGGGAACTGCCGGTGATGGAAGAGTTGAACAATCTTAAAACTATTCCCAAACGATTTCAATTATAAAGCCAGGTGTGACGGTGTGGTCACAGAAACAACGAACACGAACCAAAAGAAAAAAGAATGTTTCTTTTCTGTGGAAGCCAGGACGAGTCTTATTTTCTTTATAAAATACTTCCACTTTCACTTATATCTGAAGTACAGTCGTGATGCT
The DNA here is from genome assembly GCF_005190385.1 of Monodon monoceros. NCBI lineage: Eukaryota > Metazoa > Chordata > Mammalia > Artiodactyla > Monodontidae > Monodon > Monodon monoceros. The sequence goes on along the minus strand of NW_021703767.1, from coordinate 73,226,987 downwards.
GGGTAACTTTAATTCCTTGAATATAAACAAGGTTTCTACAACTTCAGGGTCTTCCTGACTGACAAAAACACTTCTAGCTCAGGCAGAGCTATGAGTTTCTATTCAAGGATAGCGCTTTCTCCTTTTCGAAAGAAAAATCTGGAACCGCACCAAATTTTCCTTCTGCATCTAATGAGAGGCTTCAGATGCTGTAATAAAAATGGAAACTCAATACTGCTAGAAATAAATCAAGCACTCAGGAGGAAAAATGCTGCCCCAGGAAGCTGATCACTAGGCACTGCCGGGCATGAGCACGGCCCTGCATTCCCGCCCAGGAGAAGCGCCACGCCAGCCCCTCCGAGGGACCATCCCACCAGCAGCACACGCAGCCGGCGCGCACTGCAGAGTTCTAAGACACCGGATGCCTCCCTGTTCGTGACGAACAACTCTGCATTCTTTCGATCATTCAACAAATATTTATTACCCCCCAACTGTACGCCAGGCACTGTTCTCGCCACTGCAGATATATCAGGGAAGCGACAGGCAAGGGCTCTGCTTCTGTGTGACTCAGTCTGCACATGATGACTACAGACAGCAGTAGGTGCTGTGGAGAAGAGGAACAGTGACGGGGGCAACACGGCACTGTGAAGGGCTACAAAAGTTGGGGAAACAGACAGGGTCTTTGGGACAAGCAGCACTTGAGCTGAGACCTGCAAGATGGGGAAACAAAAATGCAAAGACCTGGGGGAAGCAAAGGCAAAGGGAGCCACTAATGAAAAATCAGGGAACATCTTTAGTGCATCTGAGTGAAAAAAGGAGAGAGAGGTATGAAAGTCGTGGCAAGGCAGGCATCAGACCTACAGGGCAGGGGAGCAGCCTGATTTGGCAACGTCCCTGCTCTGTAGACTTGGCACCTCTCTGTGTCTCCGGCCCCGCCCAGCTGTCCTGGTGCCTAATTGGATGTGCCGCTTGGCACCCTGCTGTCTGGGCTATGCTCCTAGCAGCTCAACTAGAGAGATGTAATCCCCCCACCATCACCCACTTAGGGAGCCGCTTCTCTCCATCACATGACCTTTGGGAGGCTGGGGTCCAAAGACGGAGGCTTGGAGGCTATTCCTAGAAGCAGACAATACCAGGAAGACTTAAGGGCACGTGTGCTCTCTTTCCTTGTCATTATGGGCTGGGTCTGGTCCTGGCCTCGGCTCTCTTCTGTGCTATTACCAAAACAATTCCTTTCCTCTCACCAACTGAGCTGGGGAAAGCTGCACATTCAGGCAAACCAAGGCATAATGAGGGTGGAAAAATAACACCGTGGGTCCTTTACCCCTTCCACGTGTTAATACCTGGGAGAGATCAGGTTAAGTGATCACCAAGAGCAGAAATAACTGAAAAGCAGCCATAAAAGGACTCTCCGCAGCCTAACAGCCAACTGGTGAGTATCTGTGTACTTCATTCATTCAATTATTAGTTGAATAAACATATAATACCTGGCACTCTGATTAGGATAAGCAAAACGAGGTCCCTGCCCTCAAACTGCTGATAGGCTAGGGATGGAAATTAACTAACAAAAATAATAATCTCAGGAAGCCTGTGATAAGTGCTCAGGAAGGGAGGGGCAGTGCTGCAGGGACAGTGAGGGGACAGTGAGAAGAGATGGGATTCAGCGGGGCCTCGTCTTAGCCTGCTCCAGCTGCCGTAACAAAAGGGCACAATCTGGGTGGCTTAAACCGCACTGATTTTCTCTCAGTTCTGGAGGCCGGAGTCCATGATCAAGGTGCTGGCAAATTCAGTTTCTGACAAGAGCTCTCGTCCCAACTTGCAGATGCCACCTTCCCGCTGTGTCCTCACACGGCCTTCCATCTGTGCTCACTCAGAGACAGTACTGTGCTGTTGCTCCCTCTTTGCTAAGGACAGCAATCCCGCGGGGCCAGAGCCCCACCCTTATGACCTCATTTAACCCTAATAAATCCCAAAGGCCCCATCTCCAAATACCAGCACCCTGGAAGCTAAGCTTCAACATAGGAATTTGGGGGGATACAATCCAGTCCATAATAGGCTTTGAAAGACACATATGAACCAGAGTCTGTCTATGTGGGAAATGGCATTACAGAAAAGCAAAGGCAGAGACATGAGAGCCTGGAAGACTTCTGGAGAAAGCAGAAAGCAAGCCAGTTTGGCTGGAGTAAAGGATATGTGAGGGACACAGGGGGAGATGAGGCCGGAAAGACAGTCTGGGGGCACGTTATGGAGGATTCCAGTGCCACATCTCGGCAGGGAACCAGGGAAGTTACTGATCATAAGACTGACAGGATCAGGCCTGCAGACTGCGTGGCTCTCCCAATCCAGGCTGGGGAGGGGGACAGTTAAAAGGCAGCTGTAGTAGGCAAGACGAGAGGTCTCTGCTTTGAAGCAGAGGCTCTACTGTAAAGCCATGGCTCAGAATGGTGTGCGGCTGCGGACATGTGAGCTTGAGCTTTTCTGGGACTGGCCAACTGGAGCCCACCCAGGGTGGTGGGGAGCAAAGCTGAGGTCCCTATACCCGGGGCTGCGTACCCCAAACTCCCCTCTGGGCGGCAAGAAACCGCACAAGTCCCTTGACAGAAACACTTCTCTTCTCTCAAGCTGCCCAGTGGGGAGCCCTGGCACAGCATGGCACGGCCAGCTAGGAGGCAGGGCCACGCACAGCTACTTGTGGCCACAGAGGGCTGGGCTCCAAAGGGAGCATTCCAAAGGGAAGTAAAAAGTGGGGGCTCTCTCCAGTGAGGCTGAAGTCAACCGCTTCCCACCTGATCAAACCTCCCTGTGCCCTTCCGGGCTGATTCTGGAGACAGGGAAACTGCAAGAACAGGACCAGAGCTGCCCGAGCCACCCACTGCCCTGCCCTCCAAAGGGCCCACTGGTGGAAGGAAGGAAGAGGGGCCTCCAGAGGTTCCAGGGAGCTAGACATACCCTGTGAGCCACGGGCGGTAGTCCTGACAGCACAGATGAGACGCTGTGGTTTCCTGGTGAGGCTAGGAAGACGGTGTCGCTCACAAGGTGTCAGTCACACGTGGTGTGCCCCACTGTGGCCCCTGAGTCCACTTGCTCATCTGCAGAACAAGGGGCTAGGCCTAGGTGGTCCCTCAGACCCCTGTGGGTTCTAACCCTAGGACCACCATCACAGCACACACACCACGGAGGCAGCCGACCTAGGCGGCTCCTGATGCCAAACAACATTCTGAGTTTCATGAGACCTGGCAGAAGAACATCTCCCAGGGCGCCCTCAATATGCGCCTAAAAACTGGCATGGAACTGTACTGTATTAACTGGATCCTATTTTCTCAATGATTAAAAGCATCATTTCAAAGCTCTTTCATTTTCCTGTCTGGTTTTCAAACATCCAGTGAGCTTCCTATTTCTCCCAATTACCTTCCCCCACCATCCCTGCTACAGCAGTCAAACAACTCAGGCTAAAGGGAATCATATTTTAAAGGATGCAGGAACTGCCCCTCCCCACTCAGCAGCTGCTTGCCATCCAGGGGGGGCACCAGCTCCCACCACAGAGCCATTCTTATTGTCTATCAGAGGCCACGACCACCCTTCCCTGAAGGAAAGGGACCAGGTGTCACTCTCGGGGTGTCTTCCACAGGTGGCGACTAGATCACAGAACCTGTGTCTGCAGGGATGCTATTGACACAGCCCTTGGCTTTCTCACTTTGCAGGGGGCAGAGTCACCTGGCTTGGCAGAAAGACAGGAAACCCATGGCACAAAGAGGACCCAAGTCACATGGATGCTGCTCTGGTGATCCTTTTTTTTTTTTTTAATGCAGACTGTGGATGATCCCATCCGTCAGTTTCTTAAAAACCAAGTCTCAGGGCTTCCCTGGTGGTGCAGTGGTTAAGAATCCGCCTGCCAATGCAGGGGACACGGGTTCAATCCCTGGTCTGGGAAGATCCCACATGCCGCGGAGGAACTAAGCCCACGAGCCACAACTACTGAGCCCACGTGCCACAACTACTGAAGCCGGTGCGCCTAGAGCCCATGCTCTGCAACAAGAGAAGCCTGCGCACCTCAATGAAGAGTAGCCCCCGCTCACTGCAACTAGAGAAAGCCCACATGCAGCAACAAAGACCCAACACAGCCAAAAATAAATAAAATAAAATAAATTAATTTTTTAAAAAAAACTTTAAAAAACCAAGTTTCAGAGTAGCCAGGAAACAGCCTTACCACTGGCGGTCAGGAAAAGCTCATTCTCCCTACCCCATTTCTGTCTCAAGTCCCCAGCCCTTCAAAAAAGGATAAGCCTTTCGCCTATGAGGGGTTGAGAAGAAGGATCCTGGACTGAGGACCCCCATGGACCCAGTCCAAGGACTTGCCTGGGCTCTCCTGCTCTAGGCACTCCTCTTAGGACTTCTGTACCATTTGCAATTATACATTTAATTGTTTACTTATTTAGGGTCGGCCCCTCCAGGGAGACTGTATGCTCCATGAGGATTTATAATGTTAGCACCGAGCACAGCACTTGACACATTCAACAACTGCTGTTTTGAAAAAGAGGAAATACAAGATGTTCCCAGAACCAGACTCACTTGGAAGGGAGCTACCCTCTTAAGAAGCTCAGTGTCTGGTGGAGGCGACTATAAAACAGTCATTCCTCAGAGCCAGCAGGGCCGGGCCCTAAGGGTCACAGAGGTGGACAGCAAATTCTGCTGGGGAGGAAGGTCAGAGAAAGACACCCAGGAGGTAAGGCTCAACCCACCTTCTTAGACGACAAGTGGCAAGACTTCACAGGGAACAGGAGGGGCCTCAGGTTGACAGAGCACAAGGCAAAGCTGACCGATGGGAAAGGAAGCTGCCTGGAGGACTGGAGTAGGATCCTGGAGGCCCACAGGTCAGTGTCGCTGGGCACTGGGGGGTAACAATTTACCAACCAGAATGTAAGTATTTCAGATTTTTTACAGCTGGATGGTCATGCAGTACGCACTGACTGCGCCCCAGCCCTGTGGACAGGAACAGGGGGCAGAAACCATCAAGACGTATGTATGAGGTATTTCATGATGTATGTAAGTTAAATCATCATGCTGCATACCTTAAACTTATACAGGGTTGTGTGTCAATTATATCTCAATAAAACTGGAAGAGAAAAAAAGAAAATTGTACATATAGTTTTGCCTATTGCCAAACAAATAAAATCATTTAATATCTAAAAGTAGAGGTCGGGGTATAAGGGAGAACTGGTGAGACTTTGTGACAATCTAAGGGGGAAGGAGGAAGGAAGGGAATCTAAGATGAGTCCGTTGCTTCTGGCTCAGGCAACCTATCATTTGCCAGGATATGAAACGGCAAATCTGGGGAAAGGAAGACAGTCAGTTCTGGGTTACCTGTTGATTTTGCTGTATCTATGGGTATTCAGATGGGGATTTCCAGGGCCAGTGCTAACTGAGACTTTTTTTTTTTTTGCGGTACGCGGGCCTCTCACTGTTGTGGCCTCTCCCGTTGCGGAGCACAGGCTCCGGGCGCACAGGCTCAGCGGCCATGGCTCATGGGCCCAGCCGCTCCGCGGCATGTGGGATCCTCCCGGACCGGGGCACGAACCCGTGTCCCCTGCATCGGCAGGCGGACTCTCAACCACTGCGCCACCAGGGGAGCCCCTAACTGAGACTTTTTAAAACAGGTATCCAGTGGACATGGTGGTAAGAACATTACCAGTGCTCACCCGCACCCTGTTCTCCTGGCTCCTTGCAGTTGGGTGGCCGTATGACTAGTACCTGGCTGATGGACTGTGAGCAGAGGTGATGGGTGTTACTTCTAAACAGTAACAGTGAAAGCCACTGCACCACCCTATCCACTCTCCCTTTGCAAGCCTGTGTTCCGGGGGGCGTGGCTACAGGATGGAAGTAGTCTGAATCCCTGGGTTGTTGCTTGAAAGGAAGTTGCCCTAGAGAGTGGCTACACCCAGAGTGAAATTTTCTTGGGAAAAAAACAAATATATATTAAGGCACTGAGATTTCAGGGCATGTTTGTTACTGCAGCCCAGTCTAGCCTAGCCTTCCTACTGCAAGAGTCATCAGTGTTCAGTGTACAGGCAGCAGCTGAGGTCAAGCCATGGACCAGGTAAGCGTGCACAATCTTTCATCTGCCCATACACCTGAAGGGAGAAGAGGCACCCCTGCCCCACTCTGGGGTACAGATCATAATCTTGGGTGGAAGGGGGCTATACAGATTGTCTAAATCCCCTCCAGACAACTCTGATATTTGCGTTCATCCTCCACCCCCATGATCTGAGCATAACTGGATGAAATGAGGAGAGAAGCAGATCTTGGGAACATGAATCCCAGTTCTAGGCCTCAGTCTCAACACAACAATCCATGCTTGTGAACCATCAGTGTGCACCACCTCTCTGATATGCCAGTGTAACCTGATTGATTTATCACGTCTATTAAGCTCCCTTGGCTTCCCCAGTCCCTCACATTTGGAGAAGCACTGACATTGAGGAGGCTGGAGAAGTGGAGGAGAGTGACATTAGTTTGTATCTCGCAGTACAGCCTGCGTGCGCTACCTCCCTTTTGCCCACCTAGGGACTCAACACGCAAAAGGCAGAAGTCTGGGGCTGGAACTGACAATGTGAATAGCTCAGTAAGAAGATGCAAGTCACTGTTCCCATAGCAACACTCCTGACCTCACAGAACATATGCCTACAGTGTCTGCTGAAAATGTGATTTTAGACATAGGACATGGTCAATTACTCAGAACCAATGGGAAGGAACTCTCAAATCCCTCACAGCTGATGTCCCCTCTCCAGCACATCAGTGACCACGTACCACATCCTCTCTCTGGGCCTTCACACTAGCACAACCAGCCAGGAGTCTCTGCTCGCGGCAGCTCTGCCCCTTCCTCAGGCTGGCGCAGGTGTCCTCCTGCCAAACTCCTCACCCTCGTATCCATGCAGAAATACCTGCTCCCTGACAGTATTCGTCTATACAGTTCTACTCTCTGCTCGTGGAATTATTTAGGCATTCATGTGTCCGTATGGTATGTGCTGTGTCTCACCCTCCTTTTATCCCCAGCCCAGCGAACAGGATCTGAAGGACGCCCTCGACTGCAAGAGGACCTCAAGTGCATGAATTCAGGACACTCTCTTCAGACTTACTCTGTTAAATATTTCCACCAAGGACTTGTTATAAGGTAGAGAAGCAGACCCATCAGACTCAAGGTCAGGAAGCAGAGACAAAGTATGGTCGTGTGACTCGTTTTTGATATTTCACTGCTGACAGCTTTCAAGCCTCATGCCTCCTCTTCCCCTTCTGCCCCACACCTGGGCAAGCTGACAAGAAAGACCAGGGGCTCCCTCCTTTGATGCTGGTGGGATGTTCAAACCACACCATCCCTGGCCTGTGCAGAAACTTCACCCCAACCGCACCCCACAACCACCATAAAAACCCCACGCCGGTCTCCTTTCCCTACTCTTGCAAATCGTCTCAGACCAGTTTGGGAAGTCTGCCCTGCTCTCCCCAGGAAGTCTCATTATGTGCTCTCAAATTTGGGGGGGGCTCTATTCTGGTATACGCGGGTGGCCACAAAAAGGGGATACACAGGGATTTGCTGTGTCTGCAAGCACTGCATCTCCAGCAGGATGCAGCCATCAACTAAGAACCCCTGTGCAGCTCCGTCAACAGAGGCATACGAGAATACCGCCTTGCTCTGTCCTCCAGTTTGCATCCGTCCCTCTCACAGTGCCCACCTCTGAAGTACTGTGTTCCAATCTGGACCCCATATTTGAAGGGGGGCAGAGACCAACTGAAGCTTCCCCAGAAGCAGGCATCTGGGCTGTGAGCAGTCTAGAAATACTTCCTTTGGGGGAACACACGAGGAAACCGGGGCTGTTTCCCCTGATTGAAAGTTGCCTTTGATTTTCTAAAAGAAAGGAACTAGGCTTCTTCACCGAGGTCAAGAGTTGGTATAAGCGTCAACATATAAAAGCAGGTTTGGGACAATGTAAAAAAGAACTTTCTAAAACCAAAACATGTCTGAAGATGAAAGAGGCTCCTTCTGGCAGCGGCAGTTCCCTGTCATTAGGAGTCCAAGCAGGTTGTACTGCACAACCTCATGCTTCAGGATGCCACGGGGATAATTCAAGAACTGACGAAAGAATCGAACCTTCCAGTTTTTTCCAACCTTGAAATTCTCTGACCCAACGTAGCTACTCCCGTATCCCCATTAAAAACTGCAATGTTCAATAGTCTGACCAGAAAAAGGATAGGGAAGTTCAAGGACTGGTTTGTAGTCACGTCCTATTTAAACCGAACCTGAATTTCAGCCAAAGAATCAGTAAGCTAAAGAGATGTGTGCGTGTGTCTGTGTATGTGTGTGCCCACGCGCACGGGCTCATGGAAACAGGTGGGGGGTAGGGAGAAATGGTGACGAGATACAAACTCCAGAGTGGACACTATCAGGTTACAAATGGATAATCAATCCCAAGAAACAGAAACAAGCTAGCCTGATATACCGAGAGGAAAGCAGTTTCTAAAGGGGAGCTCAATTTCATCCTTCCTGGGAGCGAAACACTAAAAGGTGATTTCCCAAATTTCACTCAGAGTAAGTAATAAAGATGTGGCACAAATTTTAAAGCAAGCCACGATTACCAAATGATTTCCTAAGTGTGGCTTCTGCCCCGGGAAGCCCTGTGCGTGCTGTGTGACTGGTGTGCACCTCTGAGAACGCTGTGCTCCCCACGCGGCATCTCGTTTCCCCTCCCTCCCACTTTGTCTCCCTCATACGTGGGCAGCCCCAGGCCAGGACAGAACAGGACGGGGGTGAAGTGGAGAGACAGAGCTGCTGGTGAGCAGCACCATGGAGAGATGGGGCTCTGGGGTCCCTGAGAAAGCACTCTTGACCTTGCAGAGAAAGGAGGGGAGCAGAAGAGGTGCACGGAAGGGAGGTAGACATGCAGCACATCTGGGAGGGTTTGACTCAGATGGGCAGATTCATTCCTGTAACTCCAGATCCCCAGATCTGCGCTGATGCTGGGGGAGGGGGTGGCACAGACAGTCCCTCAGTAATCAGAGAGGTCACTTCCACCCTGGAGACCTGGCTGGTCAGGGCCAACAAGGAAGGAGTCTCAAAGGTTTGGGGATGATTTATTCCTCTGGCCCGCCTGGTCCTCAAAACTTATTTCCTTTGCCTGATGCCTCCCCTGATTCCCAAGCCATTTCCTGTTGCTTTTCTCATTTCATCATTCCCTTTTGAACAATTTCCTCTTCCTTTTTCTTTCTATGGGGGCTGTATTCCTCTTCCTGGCTCTGTAGCCCTTGGAAACAAGCAAACAAACAGATAAGGGTCAGCCTCTGGGGACAGTCCCAGTGGCCCCCCCAGAGCATGATGTGGCCCCATCTGGCCAAGAGGACCAGGCGGCAGTGGTGGCCGGAGCAGCCAGCGCCACTGCAAACGCGACCAAGCTCAAGGCCACCCCCGCCTCCCGGCTCCACACACACCAAAGGCAGATTAGAAAGGCATCCGCTGCTCCTACACCCCACAATGGCACATCTGCTCTCCAAGAGCAACAGCAGTACCGGCACTCCTTAGGAGAAACCACAAGAACTCTACTGCTATCACAGGATTTTGTTCATAAGAGGTTTTCAAAGACAAAGTGGTATAAGACCTTTAGCTGCAAGAAAAAAGCAAGTGACATGGTTCATCCCCGCTTGGCTAATGAGGGTTGACCACAAACCAAAATATAAAATGCCCAGTTGATTCCAAAGAATTAAGTTTAGACAAAAGACTTGGGGTGAAGGTTTCCCATGTGTCCGATGGGCAGTGAACAGAAATGGGCCAGGTGTTTAGAACTTAGGGTCCATTTTCTCTAATAAAAGACATAAAAGCGTTCATTTATTTCAGAAGTCAATGCTTGGTAAAGCTCTGCTTCCTCCTCTCTGAAGAGGACACCTATGTGAATGAAAACAATTTCCCTCTTCGCACTGGCCACCAGGCTGAAGAGCTGCTTCTGCAGCTATGCATGTCTTTACATCTTTTTCTATGGGACCTAAGCTTTCATTTTCTATATACTTACTCCCTGGCCCTGTATCTCTATTTGCTTTTATCGTTTTAACTTTGTTATTTTAGTGAGCACCTCAGATGCTCTGAGGAATAAGGCAAGGGATTAAGTAAGAAGATGGTAATAGATATCAACGATAATAGTACATTATCATTGTTTGTATGCCTACCATGTGCCAGATACTGTTTTAAAGTCTTCCTGTTATATACACTCATTTGGTTGCCACAACAACCCTGGAGATAAGTATATTATTATTATCCTCCCTTCGCAAAGGAGGAAATCTGGGCCTGGAGTGGTTATGTGCCCACAGGCGGTATCCGGCAAAGCTAGGGTTTGAACCATTGAAGTTTTCCTCCACAGGTCATATCCCTACGCAATGTGCTCTACATTGGAAATATGAGGGCGAGGTGAATGAATTGTAATAATTAACTCACAGACAATGGTTAAGCTCTCAGGCTAAATTCTGAAGTTAGTTCCAAATGAGCTGCAGTATTTTTCTTCATGGCCCTGGTTCCCCAAGATCTCCAGTGAAAGGAGCTACTACACTTTCTATCTCAAGGGACACCCCACTTCTCCAGGCCAATTCCAGACCGGCATGACTAAAAACTGCCATATGCTGAGGTCCCGCCTCGTGCCAGACACTGTGAAGAGCACGTTAAGTAATTAATCCAAATCCCCTGATTCTTAGTTATCATGTTCCCAAATACTGTGCCAGCCACTAAACCAGGTATGTGCTCATGGGCAAGTCACCTAATCTCTCCGTGCTGGACTTTTTCATGTTTAAGATGTGAAGACTACAGTACCTGCTTTCTGATCTCACATGGTGGCTGTGTGGATTAGGGGTGAGCACCCATAAAGCACTTAGAGCAGTGGCTAGCAGCTGGTAATCGCTCACTTAATGTCAGCTCTTGCTGCTGCTGCTGCCGCTGTTACCTGATAATGACAACTACATAAAGCAACCTGTTTATCTATCAAAGCAATAAGAGTAGCTGTCACTCTACAAGGGACTGCAACGCAGCATCTTCATTCTAAAAGTTCTAAGTCTCAAATCACTCTCCAAATAAATCAGTCAGCCCTGTATGCAAGTGGTCAAGCCTCAGGCCAGAGAGCCAGACCCACTAGATGAGCAGAGTGTGTCACTCCCAAGGCCAAAACTTGTAAACAGCTCTGCAGAGGAGAAAACCATCCTGCTGGTGTTTCATTCTCCTTCCTCCTCCTGGAAACCTAGCAATAAGCCAAGGTCTGCTTTCACCATGAAGAGGTGAAGATAATATGAAAATTCTTGGTGGAAGGAAGGAAATTTAAAAAAAGAACAAAAGACCTTACATTTTTCATCTTTTTATGTGAAATCTATTTTTTTTTCTCCCAGCAATAATAACTACCTCCCTATAGAAGGTCAGAATTTAAACCATTAAGTTGGGGCTGCCAAAACAGCTCCATAAACACAAAAAGCTCTACTGTGAATTTCTAGCGTGCTTGGTGCTAAAGCATGTACTGAGGATAAAAGAACTTCCCAACCTAGAGAACAAGTAGAAAAAATTAACTATGTTACTAAAGCTTACATCATGTTTTCATTTACTTCATCTCCTTTATTTTCTATAAAACCCTGTGAGGTACATATGATCCTCCTCATTTACAAATAAAGAAACCGAGGCTCAGGCATGATAAATAAATGAAGACGTTCACACAACCAGCGGGCAGCAAAGCTAGGCTGAGGTTCAGGTTTGGGAACGCTAAACTCATCACTCTGTTCCCCCTACTGTCTGCCTCCCACTGAACTCTTGGATTCCGACTGGGATTGGCCTGCTCTGGGGCTCTCTGAGAAACCAGTTTCAACTGTTGTAGCCACAGAAGAAGGTCAAGTCATTTCCAGGAATCCAGAGGCCTCAGGCCTCTCCACACGGGGATCAGGACTCTGCTGTGTTTGTGAACAAGAAGGAAGTGAAATTGCCCAAAACCCAATTGTTACCTCAGTCCACAGGAAAGGGGTAATTTGGAAGCAATTCAGATTCCAGCCCTCAAAACCCCAAGAGCTGAAGGGAACTAGTGTGAGGGTTGAATAGCCAGAAAAAGGTTGAAGGCCTGAGACTTCCCAGAGTCAAGGAGTTCCGTGACCCACTTGGTGGACCTAGGTCATCTGTGAGGCATCTCATTTTAAGAGAGAAGCACCATCCTACATTCTGGAATAAAAATCCTCTGTTAGAAGACAGGCTGAGTTTATTATCTGGAGAGGGGGAGAAGGAAAAAAACAAAGATAAAAATTAATGGCCGAATTTGTGCAACACTACCTGGCATATATAAATGCATTTAATCTTTATGATGGCCCTGTGAGGTCCACCAGAGACAGTCAGAGCAAGATACACAGATGAGCCCTGCACCGAGGCCACCTACGGAGAACCCCATCTTTTATTAACAGTGAGTTAATTCAGTGCAAAGGAACAAAGGACAAGCTTGGTGATTGCTTCATTCCCACAATGACACTACACGAATTTTTCAGATAACACCTTCCAAAAAATGCTAGGTGTAGAATGCAGACTGGTTGTTAACACAGCGTGTGGAGCCCTCCACACTTCAGCTGATTTCCTTTTGTATTTCAAACTGTCAAATGCCACTTGATCATAACAAGGGGTTAAGAGAACAGCAGCCATCTTCCCTGTCTTTGCCTTTAAACTGAAAACACGACTGAAATCCCAGCTCCCCTCAGTGGCTATCACCATATCCCCAGACCAGCTTAAAAGAAATGGCCTCCTAAAACGTAAGGTAGATAGCTAGTGGGAAGCAGCCGCATAGCACAGGGAGATCAGCTCGGTGCTTTGTGACTGCCTGGAGGGGTGGAATAGGGAGGGTGGGAGGGAGGGAGACGCAAGAGGGAAGAGATATGGGAACATATGTATATGTATAACGGATTCACTTTGTTATAAAGCAGAAACTAACACACCATTGGTAAAGCAATTAGACTCCAATAAAGATGTAAAAAAAAAAAAAAAGAAATGGCCTCCTAATTCTGGAAGTTTAACAAAATCCTCGATCTTGGATTGAGTGTCGTGTGCAGCGTGTGCACACGGCCCACCAAGCTGAGGTGTCAGGTGCAGCCACTGGCCCTGGGGACTCTGTCTGAAGTGCCGGGTGTGAGGCCTCTGCTTGAGGCACCCTTTGAGCAAGTGACACCAGACTAAGCACAAAGGAAAAGAGAAGGGGAAAAAAGACTTCCCTGCTCTGCATTTTCACGAGTTGGATCATATGATATGTGGACTTTTGTGAGCAGCTTCTTCCATTTAGCATAAGGTCTTCCATTTAGCATAAGGTCTTCCATTTCGCATAAGGTGAAAACTTCTCTCTCAAGGGGACTTCCACAGAATCTCTCCACCATCCCAGTGCACCCCACCCGCCCATCCCCACCCCTCCATTGGTGGGGACCCTCAGTGAATGTGTCTTTTCCCTCTGGAGCCTCCAAGCTGGGAAGAGCTGAGGAACCACTAGTTCAAGGGAAGCAGTCACAGCTTGCGGGATCTTGGTTCCCAGGCCAGAGGTCAGGCCCAAGCTCCTGTGGTAGGAGCTCCGAGTCCAAACTGCTGGACTAACACACAACCATGGAACCTTGGGAATAATATTAATCGGAGTGAGACCTCCCAGAGGTCCTCCTCTCAGCACCAAGACCCGGCTCTGTCCAACTGCCTGCAATCTCCAGTGCTGGATGTCTCAGGCCAAGCAACCAGTAAGACAGGAATACAGCACAATCCATCAAAAAAAAAAAAAAAAAAAAGAAACAACAAAAAACTATGATACAGACGAAGGAGCAAGGTAAAAACCTACAAGACCAAATAAATGAAGATGAAATAGGCAACCTACCTGAAAAAGAATTCACAGTAATGATAGTAAAGATGATCCAAAATCTTGGAAACAGAATGGAGAAAATACAAGAAACATTTAACAAGGATCTAGAGGAACTACAGAGCAAACAGTGATGAACAACACAATAACTGAAATGAAAAACACTCTAGAACGAAGCAATAGCAGAATAACTGAGGCAGAAGAATGGATAAGTGACCTGGAAGATAAAATGGTGGAGATAACTGCCAGGGAGCAGAATAAAGAAAAAAGAATGGAAAGAATTGAGGACAGTCTCAGAGACCTCTGGGACAACATTAAACGCACCAACATTCAAATTATAGGGGTCTCAGAAGAAAAAGAGAAAAAGAAAGGGTCTGAGAAAATATTTGAAGAGATTATCATTCAAAACTTCCCTAACATGGGAAAGGAAATAATCAAGTCCAGGAAGTGCAGAGAGTACCATACAGGATAAACACAAAGAGAAACACACCAAGACACATACTAATCAAACTATCAAAAATTAAACACAAAGAAAAAGTACTGAAAGCAGCAAGGGAAAAGCAACAAATAACATACAAGGGACTCCACATAAGGTTAACAGCTGATCTTTCAGCAGAAACTCTGCAGCCAGAAGGGAGTGGCGGGACATATATAAAGTGATGAAAGGGAAAAACCTGCAACCAAGAGTACTCTACTCAGAAAGGATCTCATTCAGATTCGATGGGGAAATTAAAACCTTTACAGACAAGCAAAAGTTAAGAGAATTCAGCACCACCAAACTAGCTTTACAACAACTGCTAAAGGAACTTCTCTAGGCAGGAAACACAAGAGAAGGAAAAGACCTACAAAAACAAACCCCAAACAATTAAGAAAATGGGAATAGGAACATATATATCGATAATTACCTTAAATGTACATGGATTAAATGCTCCCACCAAAAGACAAAGACTGGCTGAATGGATACACAAACAAGACCATATATATGCTGTCTACAAGAGACCCACTTCAGACCTAGGGACACATACAGACTGAAAGTGAGGGGATGGAAAAAGATATTCCATGCAAATGGAAACCAAAAGAAAGCTGGAGTAGCAATCCTCATATCAAACAAAACAGACTTCAAAATAAAGACTATTACAAGAGACAAAGAAAGACACTATATAATGATCAAGGGATCAATCCAAGAAGAAGATATAACAATTGTAAACATTTATGCACCCAAAACAGGAGCACCTCAATACATAAGGCAAATGCTAACAGCCATAAAAGAGGAAATAAACAGTAACACACTAACAGTAGGGGACTTTAACACCCCACTTTCACCAACGGACAGATCATCCAAAATGAAAATAAATAAGGAAACACAAGCTTTAAATGACACATTAAACAAGATAGACTTAACTGATATTTATAGGACATTCCAACCAAAAACAAGAGAATACACTTTCTTCTCAAGTGCTCATGGAATATTCTCCAGGATAGACCATATCTTGTGTCACAAATCTAGCCTTGGTAAATTTGAGAAAATTGAAATCATATCAAGTATCTTTTCTGACCACAACACTATGAGATATCAATTACAGGAAAAACCTGTAAAAAATACAAACACATGGAGGCTAAACAATACACTACTAAATAACCAAGAGATCACTGAAGAAATCAAAGAGGAAATCAAAAAATACCCAGAAACAAATGACAATGAAAACACAATGACCCAAAACCTATGGGATGCAGCAAAAGCAGTTCTAAGAGGGAAGTTTACAGCAATACAATCCTACCTCAAAAAACAAGAAAAATCTCAAATAAACAACCTAACCTTACACCTAAAGCAATTAGAGAAAGAAGAAGAGAAAAAACCTGAAGTTAGCAGAAGGAAAGAAATCATAAAGATCAAATCAGAAATAAATGAAAAAGAAATGAAGGAAAGAATAGCAAAGATCAATAAAACTAAAAGCTGGTTCTTGGAGAAGATAAACAAAACTGATAAACCATTAGCCAGACTCATGAAGAAAAAAAGGGACAAGACTCAAATCAACAGAATTAGAAATTAAAAAGGAGAAGTAACAACTGACACTGCAGAAATACAAAGGCTCATGAGAGATTACCACAAGCAACTATGCCAATAAAATGGACAACCTGGAAGAAAAAGACAAATTCTTAGAAAAGCACAACCTTCCTAGACTGAACCAGGAAAAAATAGAAAATATAAACAGACCAATCACAAGCACTGAAATTGAAACTGTGATTAAAAATCTTCCAACAAACAGAAGTCCGAGACCAGATGGCTTCACAGGCAAATTCTATCAAACATTTAGAGAAGAACTAACACCTATCCTTCTCAAACTCTTCCAAAATATAGCAGAGGGAGGAACACTCCCAAACTCATTCTACGAGACCACCATCACCCTGATACCAAAAGCAGACAGAGATGTCACAAAAAAAGAAAACTACAGGCCAATATCTCTGATGAACACAGATGCAAAAATTCTCAACAAAATACTAGCAAACAGAATCCAACAGCACATTGAAAGGATCATACACCATGATCAAGTGGGGTTTATCCCAGGAATGAAAGGATTCTTCAATATATGCAAATCAATCAATGTGATATACCATATTAACAAACTGAAGGAGAAAAACCATATGATCCTCTCAATAGATGCAGAAAATGCTTCTGACAAAATTCAACACCCATTTACGATAAAAGCTCTCCAGAAAGTAGGCACAGAGGAAACTTACCTCAACATAATAAAGGCCATATTAGACAAACCCACAGCCAACATCGTTCTCAATGGTGAAAAAATGAAACCATTTCCTCTTAGATCAGGAACAAGACAAGGTTGCCCACTCTCACCACTAGTATTCAACATAGTTTTGGAAGTTTTAGCCACAGCAATCAGAGAAGAAAAAGAAATTAAAGGACTCCAAATCAAAAAAGAAGAAGTAAAACTGTCATTGTTTGCAGATGACAGGATACTATACATAGAGAATCCTAAAGATGCTACCAGAAAACTACTAGAGCTAATCAATGAATTTGGTAGAGTAGCAGGATACAAAATTAATGCACAGAAATCTCTTGCATTCCTATACACTAATGATGAAAAATCTGAAAGAGAAATTAAGGAAACACTCCCATTTATCATTACAACATAAGAATAAAATACCTAGGAATAAACCTACCTCAGGAGACAAAAGACCTGTATGCAGAAAACCATAAGATGCTGATGAAAGAATTTAAAGATGATACAAACAGATGGAGAGGTACACCATGTTCTTGGATTGGAAGAATCAACATTGTGAAAATGACTCTACTACCCAGAGCAATCTACAGATTCAGTGCAATCCCTATCAAAATACCAATGGCATTTTTCACGGAACTAGAACAAAAAATTTCACAATTTGTATGGAGACACAAAAGATCCCAAATAGCCAAAGTAATCTTGAGAAAGAAAAATGGAGCTGGAGGAATCAGGTTCCCTGACTTCAGACTATACTACAAAGCTACAGGAATCAAGACAGTATGGTACTGGCACACAAACAGAAATATAGATCAATGGAACAGGATAGAAAGCCCAGAAATAAACCCATGCACACATGGTCACCTTACCTTTGATAAAGGAGGCAAGAGTATTCAATGGAGGAAAGACAGGCTCCTCAATAAGTGGTGTTGGGAAAACTGGACAGCTACATGTAAAAGAATGAAATTAGAACACTTCCTAATACCATACACAAAAATAAACTCAAAATGGATTAAAGACCTAAACGTAAGGCCAGACACAATAAAACTCTTAGAGGAAAACATAGGCAGAACACTCCATGACATAAATCACAGCAAGATCCTTTTTTGACCCACCTCCTAGAGAAATGGAAATTAAAACAAAAATAAACAAATGGGACCTAATGAAACTTCAAAGCTTTTGCACAGCAAAGGAAACCATAAACAAGACGAAAAGACAACCCTCAGAATGGGAGAAAATATTTGCCAACTAAACAACTGACAAAGGATTAATCTCCAAAACTTACAAGCAGCTCATGCAGCTCAATATGAAAAAGCCAAACAACCCAACCCAAAAATGGTCAGAAGACCTAAATAGACATTTTTCCAAAGAAGATATACAGATTGCCAACAAACACATGAAAGGATGCTCAGCATCACTAATCATTAGAGAAATGCAAATCAAAAGTACAATGAGGTATCACCTCACACGGGTCAGAATGGCTATCATCAAAAAATCTACAAACAATAGGGCTTCCCTGGTGGCACAGTGGTTGAGAGTCCGCCTGCCGATGCAGGGGACATGGGTTTGTGCTCCGGTCCGGGAAGATCCCACATGCTGTGGAGCAGCTGGGCCCTTGAGCCATGGCCACTAAGCCTGCGCGTCCGGAGCCTATGCTCCGCAACGGAAGAGGCCAGAACAGTGTGAGGCCCACGTATGGCTTAAAAAAAAAAAAAAAAAAATCTACAAACAATAAATGCTGGAGAGGGTGTGAAGAAAAGGGAACCCTCTTGCACTGTTGGTGGGAATGTAAATTGATACAGCCACTAGGGAGAACAGTATGGAGGTTGCTTAAAGAAGTAAAAATAGAATTACCATATGACCCAGCAATCCCACTACTGGGCATATACCCTGAGAAAACTATAATTCAAAAAGAGACATGTACCACAATGTTCACTGCAGCTCTATTTACAATAGCCAGGACATGGAAGCAACCTAAGTGTCCATCGACAGATGAATGGATAAAGAAGATGTGGCACATATATACAATGGAATATTATTCAGCCATAAAACGAAACGAAATTGAGTTATTTGTAGTGAGGTGGACAGATCTAGAGTCTGTCATATAGAGTGAAGTAAGTCAGAAAGAGAAAAACAAATACCGTATGCTAACACATATATATGGAATCTAAAAAAAAAAAAAAAAAGGTTCTGATGAACCTAGGAGCAGTACAGGAATGACGACACAGACGTAGAGAATGGACTTTAGGACATGGGGCGGGGGCAGGGTAAACTGGGACGAAGTGAGAGAGTAACACTGACATATATACACTACCAAATGTGAAACAGATAGCTAGTGGGAAGCAGCCGCATAGCACAGGGAGATCAGTTAGAGGGGTGGGATAGAGAAGGTGGGAGGGAGACGCAAGAGGGAAGGGATATAAGGATGTACGTATGCATAAGGCTGGTTCACTTTGCTGTGCAGCGGAGACTGGCACACCATTGTAAAGCAATTACACTCCAGTAAAGATGTTAAAAAAAAAAAGAAAATCCTCAAAATGATTCAGAAGAACCCCTCCCCCCAAGACACCTCATGAGTCTATCTGATTCAGGTCTGTTTACCCAGAAACAAGGTCATTCCCTCTTCAGGTCTCACTGGACAATCAACACAACCCCTCCAATTCCCACACAGCTTGTAAAATTTCCAATATTCAAATTAGCACAGTTGCTGTGGGCTGAGAAAATATTCTGGGGAAATTACCAATCCCGAAGGAAGTGTCTATAATTCAGTTAAGGAAAAAATCTGAAGTTCCCCCTCATGTCAAATCACTCTTATCTTCACCAAGAAAATGGACTGCATTAAAAAGAAGAGTTTTATATAGTCCAGTATCTTACACAATCCCTTCAGTTTCATTTTCTCAAATGCCAGGTATTTTCTTTGTCTCACTTTACAGGCTGTACACATCAGAAATCGTAGCAAGGAAGGCTTGATGTCCCTTCTGGCTACCCTTCCACAAAGCAGCAACAGCTCCGCAAATGGCCTCACTCCAGTTAAAGAAAAAGAAGAGAGAAGGGAAAAGGAAAGAAAAAAGGGGAGAAAGGAATGAAAGGACGGGGAGTCCTGGAGTATTGAGAAGAAAGACTGTTCTGAGAAATACAGAATAAGCCGGGTTTTGGAAAGCTCATGGTGTCAGAACTTAGAAGACTAAAGAATGGAAAAAGCAGCTTGGGTGGGGAATGTTCCATCATGATAATGTGACTAGTAGAACACGAAACTGTAAGCATACCTACAGGGAACTGGGAGGAATAACAGCCTGGAAGGGACCTTCCCCAGAACCAGCACCGGGAGGAGAGACACACCTGAGCAGAAAGCCAGCCGCTGGTATCTTTGTTTGGGTCCTGCTTCCGGAGGAAAGCTGTGGTCTGGAGGAGTTTTTGATCTGTTTTTGTTTTTTCACTTTGATCTCTGAAGTTCCTTAATGACCATGGGTAATGAGGTCAATTTGTGCTAATTTATAAAAAGCAGCTTTCTGACTTTAGAGCTGTGGCACAAATGACTCTAGCCCTCCGCTCTGAGGTCGTGGAGTTACCGGGATAGGCTGACCTGGCCGGAGAGGCAGGTCGACCCGCCCGCTGGATGCTGAGGGACACAGTGGGGACAGTGGCTTCACTATCTTCTTTCAGGGCCCTCCTGAATGTTGAAAATGAGCCCTGGCTCTTATTCCTCTCACAGGGGGCTCATGTCCCTACTCTGCACCTGGATACCCACCTCTCCTTTCACAACAAGCCCAGAAGCCACTCCAGCCCCTCTTCTCTCCTCTCCTCAGTCACTTTCACTCAGATCTGTAACCTCTTTATTTTCCTGTGAAGGCCTTCTCCTCCCTTAGCATCTGAAGACTTCAGACTATAGAGCTTTTCCAGCTCCACCATCCCTGACACCTGCCCTGAGGGCTAAACTCTCCCCTTACTTAAAAATTCCAAGCCACTTCCCTCCTAAATGCCTGGACTGGCTTCTTTAGCGCCTTCTGGTACATACTATGTTTGTTTCCCTGAACTTGAAAGCCACCGCAGAGCTGCTCCCCAGACTATGTCATCCTCCTCTTCAAAACCTTCCAAAGCTGGCTCCTTGACCACATGCCACAAACAGAACTCTTCTTTGGGCTTTGATGTGCTCCATGGGGATCTTCAAATCCAGGCCACTCTCCAGGCCATCCCACAGAAGAATGCATGAAAAAGCACTTAAGTCACTAGTTGAAAATGCAAACCATGTTTCTCCTTTGCTGAAAACTCCATCAATGGTCACAAATCCCACTGTCCACAGGATAAAGTCCCCAGCTCTCAATCCTGCATGGCCCAGCCCCACTCACCCCCCTGGTCTGCAGTGCCCTGGGCTCCAGCAACACTGGTTAGGCCTCCGTGTTTAGGGCACATCAAACACCTTCCATCCCCAAAGACTCTATTTCCCCTATACTCTCAGGCTGTACCCCTCCTGCTCTGCTTTCTGACCCAGCTAAATCCCACCCATCCGTCAGTCTCACCTTAAATGTCACCCTCTCAAGGAAGCCTTTCTAGCACCCCCCACACACAAACCCCGAATCCCCACTAACACAGCACCTGCAGCTCCCCTCACTGCCCTTCTCACAACTGCATCTAATTAACCACCTGCTCAATTATCTGATTTATGTCTATCTGCACTGTGCGCTCCACGAGGACAGAGGTCACATCTGTTTTTCTAAACCCTGTATCCCTAGCACTTAGGGCAGGATTTGGCTCACAGCTGGAATTCAATAAATCTTTGCTGAATGAATGAGGGCATGAAGTCTGGTGACAGCTCCTCCATCTACCTGAGTCCGCTTACTGGCAATATTGGCTGAAGATTTGCTTCTGATTCCCCCAAATTCCTCTACTGTGTTACTTCTTTCGATATCTTCTCCACAGGCATTACCCCATCCAATTTTTTCAGGAAATTTCAAATTATCTATGTAGCGCTGTGAGGAACCATAAGAAGACAGTCAATCAGTCAGAGAGGCAATCTCCCCCAATATCTTGACCTAATATTTACTGGTGTGACTTAACTCAAGAGCTGCGGCATATAGGAGAAAGAAATGGGATTCCGCCTCTGGAAACTATTCCACTAAGCTTCTGAGATTGTAATTGCATCGCACGCAAACTGAAGTAGAATCCCAGTTGCCTGGAACTTTTCATTTGTAGCCAGAAGTGAATGATGCAGGCTGCATTCCAGTGAACACACTCTTAATATTATGGCAAGACTTGAGGCTAAGGACATGCCTGGACATGATTAACAAAGTTGTGTACTTGTAAATTAGATGAATGCCAGGAAATATTTAAAACTTCCCTATCTCACTAAACACTTCAAAGATACGTCCTTGTTTACTGTCAACCTTTTACCCCCCAATTAAAAAAAGAAAGGTCAAATTCTTTCTCTCTGACAAAGGCCCTACTAAAGAAATTCACTGTGATATTAAATGCATCCAAAGGACGCGAGTTCAACTAACGCCTCAACTAGTTTCCTTGGCTCTAAATTTAGATGTAAGAATAAACCCCTGTCCTTAGGAAAGGTTCGATTCCAGAGATACCACCTCTAGACAGGAAAAACGTCTAAAGGACAGAATTAAATTAGCGTACCTCCCAAAGGTATAGTTAATAGAAACAGTCTCTAGCTAGCTAGCCACAAATGTAGGACTTGCCCTTTACTCTCTGGGGAAGGAAATCCAGGAAGCGAGACTGAAACAATCCTCTGTGCTGGCTGGAGAAGACTGTGGAGCGGCAGGACCACAGGGACGTGCATTCCAGCAACTGCTATATCTGATCTGCAAACTTTCTTCTGCAGTTTCCTCTCATTTCCTAAGCTGGGCAGGCAGTGAGGTAAGGTATGCTGGCCCCAGGGAACTCTCCAGAAATCCAGATTCCTGCAAAGGCCCCAGTGAGGTGAGCTCTGCCAGGCACTTTCCAGACTAAGGGCCAAAGATGCCTCCCGGGTGCACGTGGTCTTTCCAACCTTAGACCCTCAGGAGTCTGAGGCCCCAATCACCAGCCAGCACTGGGTGATCATAGAGGCCTATCCAGCTCAAGGTTCAACATCCAAACCTGCTTGCTCCCATTTCTGTCCATAGTGCACTATCTCAGAACCACAGAATCTTGGGGTTGGAGGGTCAGAATTTCTTCCAATCCTTTTACTCCATCAAGCGCTTACTCAAACATTTTGTGACTTAACTTGACGGAGACATCTCAGAGCCAGGAGGTGCAGCCTGCAAGAACAGCATCAGACTGACCTGAGTTCAAGTTCTGCTCTAGCTCTCACCAGATGTGTAATCTTGAGTCACTTCATCTCCGACCCTTACTTTCCTCACACAATAACAGTCAGCAATAATTATGCTCACATCCATTGAGCACTTACTATATACTAGTCACTGTGCTGAGTACTTTACACTGATTAGGTAATTCAAACCACCCGAGAACCTTATGAGTTGAGTACTATGTTATTCCCATTTTAAGTAAGAAACCAAGATCTAAAACATATGTGACTTGCCCACTATGCCACACAGAGGGGCAACCTCTAGTGATCGAAGCTTAAAAATTAAAAAATTAAATTAAAAGACTATATACTGAGCAAAGACATCAGAGGCCACACACTGGAGACGAGACAGATTTCACAGATTTACTCCAGGCAACTACTAAACAAAGAAAAGAACAAATAAATAGAAACAACAACAATTGGGGGAAAATATCAGAAACCAGAGTTGCTACAATATATTATCAAAATGTTGTTTTCAACAAAAATCATGAGACATGCAAAGAAACAGAAAAGTATGACCCATACAAAGGAAATGTAGCAGTTAATAGAAGCTATTTTTTAATGTACCCAGATGTTGGATTTAGCAGACAAAAAATTCAAAGCATATATTATAAATATGTCCAAAGAACTAAATGAAAGCATGTTTAAAGAATTATAAGAAAATGTGATAAGAATGAATCAACAAATAAAGATTTTTAATAAAGATAAAAAAAATGTTAAGAACCAAATGAAAATTCTGGAGTTGAAGAGTTCAATAACTGAAATGAAAAGGTACTAGAGGGGCTCAACATAAGATTCAAGATGGCAAAAGACAGAATCAGTGAACTTGGATATAAAGAAACTGAAATTATCCCATCTGAAGAATAGACAGAAAATATTACAGAAAAATGAACCAGAGTCTCAGGGACCTGTGGGACAACATCAAATATACCATATACATGTAATGAAAGTCTCAGAAGGAGTAGGCAAGGGGAGATAGAAGAAAAACTATTTGTAGGAATAATGACTGAAAATTTCCTAAACTTGATGAAAAACATCAATCTACACATGCAAGAAGCTCAACGGACACCAGGAAGGATAAATACTAGGAATTCTATAACTAGACAAAGCATAATCAAACTCTTCAAAGAGAAAGAGAAAATCTTGAAAGCAGTAAAAGAAAAATATCTAGCAAAAGTGAAAACAAGACAAAGCATTGCCAGATAAACAACAACACAGAAACTCATCGTTCAGACTAGCCATGTAAGTAAGAAATACTAAAAGAAGTCCTTCAGGCTAAAAGGAAATTATGTCAGATGCTAATCTGAATCCACAGGAAGAAATGAAGAGCACCATATTAAAGATGTGTTAATATAAAATATATAAAATTTTTTCTCATTTCTTTCCTTAACTTAAAAAACATAAAAGTGTATGAAGCAAAATGATAACATTGTATTGTTGGAATTATAACATATATACATATAATTAATATGGCAAGAGTAGCACAAAAGGAGGGAAAGAGAATGCAGCTTCACTGGAGCAAAGTTTGATTTTACAGGAATTAAGTTCCTATTAATCTGAAGTAGATAGTGATAAGTTGAGATGCACACTGTAAGCCCTAGAGCAACCACTAAGAAAATAACAAAAAATACAGTAAAAATATCAACAGAATTGAAATGCTACACTAAAATATTTTTATTTAACATAAAAAGAAGGCAATCACAGAAGAACACAGGTACAAAAAAAGACAGAAGACATACAGAAAACAAATAGCAAAATGGTAAATGTAAATCCAACCATATCAATCAATTATATGAATAGTATAAACATCCTAAACAAAGGCAGGAATTGCCAGATGGATAAAAAGCAAGATCCAAACTATGTGCTGTCAATAAATGACACACGTTAGATTCAAAGACACAAATTGGTTAAAAGTAAAATGGGATGAGCTGTACCATGCAAACAATAACCGTAAGAAAGCTGGAGTGGCCAAGTTAATAAGAGACAAAATAGACTTTAACACAAGCATTATTATCAGAGATAAGGAGGAACATTCCAAAATGATAAAAGGGTCAATACATCAGGAAGATGTAACGATTATACATGCATATGCACCTAAAAACAGATCCCCAAAATACATGAAGCAACAACTAACAGAACTGAAAGGAGAAATAGAGGATTCAATAACTATAGTTGGAAATTTAAATACTCCATTCTTGCTAACTGATAAAAACTACACAAAATATTAGCAAGGATATAGAAGCCTTGAATAATACAATCAACCAACTTCACCTAATTGATATATATAGAACACTCCATCCAGTGACTGCAGAATATACAATGCATAGACTCAGCACACTGAAGTACACATGGAAGATTCCCTGGGATAGATTATACGCTAGTCCATAAACAAGTCTTAATAAATTTAAAAGGTCTGAAATTCTATCAAGTATGTTCTCTGTTTATGAGTAGAAATCAAGAACAGAAAGAACCTGGGAAATCTCCAAATGTTTAGAAATTATACACTTCTAAATAACCCACTGGTCAAAAAAGAAATGACAAAAGAAATCAGAAAACATTTTCAACTCAGTGAAAATGAAAACACAGCATGTCAAAATATGTGAGATACTGGGCTTCCCTGGTGGTGCAGCGGTTAAGAATCCGCCTGCCAATGCAGGGGACATGGGTTCAATCCCTGGTCCTGGAAGATCCTACATGCCACAGAGCAACTAAGTCCGTGTGCCACAACTACTGAGCCTGAACTCTAGAGCCCGTGAGCCACAACTACTGAGCCCTCATGCCACAACTACTGAAGCCCGCATGCCTAGAGCCCATGCTCCACAACAAGAGAAGCCACCTCACTGAGAAACCCGTGCACCACAACTAAGAGTAGCCCCTGCTCACTGCAACTAGAGAAAGCCTGCGTGCAGCAATGAAGACCCAATGCAGCCAAAATTAAATAACTTAATTAATTTTTTTAAAATATGTGAGACACAGCTAAAGCAATGCTCAGAGGAAAATGTATAGCTTTAAATGCCTGTATCAGAAAAGAAGGATCTCAAACAAATAACCTAATCTTCACCTTAAGAAACAGAAGAACAAACTAAAAACCAAAGCAATCAGAGGAAAGTAAATCAAAAAGAGTTGAGTAGAAATCAACTAAAGAGAAACCAGAAAAACTCTAGAAAACAAGAAACAAAAAGTTGGTTCTTTCTAAAGATCAAAAAAATGACAAATCCTTGACTAGACTGATGAGGGAGAGAGAAAAAATGAAAGAGAGAGAAAGGAGATAAATATTACAAAATGATGAATGAAAGAAGGGACACAATTATCAATCCAAAAGAACAACTTTATGCCAACAAATTAGACAGCTTAGATAAAATGGAAATCTACAGAAAGACATAAATTACCAAAACTGACTCAAGAAGAAATAGATGATATGAATAGGTCGATAATAAGAAACTTATTTCATAACTTAAAATCTTCCCACAAAAAAAAGCACAAGCCCAGATGATTTCACAGGTGAATCCTATTAAATATTTAAAGAAGAAATAATACGAACCCTTTGCAAAATCTTTCAGAAAATAGGAGAAAGAGACACTTCCCAACTCATTCTATGAGACCAAAAACACCACAAGGGAAGAAAATTTTAATTCTTAACAAAATATTAGTAAACCCTACCTACCAACATATAAAAAATATTATATAGGATAACCAAGTGGGGATTTACTTCAGGAATGCAAGGTTGGTGTAACATCCAAAATTAATTAATGCAATACATCATATTGATAGAATAAAGGACAAAACCACTGATCATCTCAAAAGATAAGATAAAAACTCTCAAAAAACTGGGAAAATAAGGGAATTTCTTCAACCTGATAAAGGGCATCTATCAGTTTTTTTAAAAACGTATAGGTAACCATAATACATAAATGGTGAGAGACTGAATGCTTTCCTCCTAGGATTGGGAACAGGGCAAGAATGCCTGCTTTTGCCACTTCTATACAACGCTGTACTGGAGGTTCTAGCTAGTGCAATAAGGCAAAAGGATAATATTAAAACTTCTAATCGTCATCATCATCTAATTAATTAAAGGCATCCAGATTGGAAAGGAAGAATTAAAACTGCCTTTATTCACAGATGACATTATCCTGCATGTTAAAAATCCCAAGGAATCCATACAGAAAAACTACTAGAATTGATCACCTCCCAGAGGTCCAACCTCCAAATGCTACCACATTTGGGGATTAGAATTTCAACATGTGAATTGTAGGCAGACATAAATATTCAGTCCACTGCACCTAAGAATTTACCCAACAAAAATGAAAACATATGTTCACACAAAACACACACATGAATGTTCATAATAGCATTATTCATAATAATACAAAATGGAAACAATCCAAATGTCTACCAACTTGTGAATACATGAACAAAATGTAGTATATCAACACAATGGAATACTACTCAATAATTAAAAGGAATGAGCTACCAATACATACTACAACATGAATGAACCTCAAAAAGATTATGCTAAGTAAAGAACCCAGATGCAAAAGATAACATATTGTATGATTCCCTTCAAATGAAATTTTCAAAAAAGGTAAATTTATAGAGAAAGAAAGATCAGTGATTGCCTATGGCTAAGGGTGGGAACAGGGATTAACTACAAACAAGCACAAGGTAACTTTTTGGAGTGATGGAAAGGTTCTAAAACTGAATTGCAGTGATAGCTGCATAACTCTAAAAATTTACCGAAATCATTGAACTGTGCATTTACAATGGTTAAAATTTATGGTATGTAAATTGTACCTCAACAAAACTGGGAGGAAAAAAAGACAATGTATGTTTAAAAAAGTTTTTTAACCTTAAAATATAGCAGCTGCTATTACAACGGTTACTGACGCTATTAAATGTTGTGGTGTTGGGCCTTTCCAAGTGGAAGCCCTCCAGTGATAAACTTTGCTACTGTCTCATGAATGTCCTCTTAAATGAATTTAAATAAATCACGTAGAACAGTGCCTGGGTCTTAGTAAGCATTATGTAAATACAGGCATATCTCGGCAATATTGTGGGTTCTGTTCCAGGCCAGTGCAATAAAGCAAATATCACAGAAAAGCAAGCCACATGCGTTTTTTGGTTTTCCAGCACATATAAAAGTTATGTTTACACTATACTACAGTCTATTAAGTATACAATAGCATTATGTCTTAAAAGTATACATACTTTAGTTAAAAAATACTTTATTGCTAAAAAAATCTGAGCCTTCTGCGAGTCATAATCTTTTTGCTGGTGGAGGGTCTAGATAGCTGCTGACTGATCAGGGTGGCTGAGGCAATTTCTTAAAATAAGACAACAATAAAGTTTCCCACACTGACTGACTCTTCCTTTCATGAACAATTTCTCTGGAGCATGCAATGTCATTTGACAGCATTTTACCCACAGTAGTATTTCTTTCAAAATTGGAGTCAATCCTCTCAAACCCTACTGCTGCTTCATCTACTAAGTTGATGTGGTATTCTACACCTTTTGTTGTTATTTCGACAATCTTCACAGCTTCTTTACCAGGAGTAGATTCCATCTCAAGAAACAACTTTCTCATCTAGAAGAAGCAACTCCTCATCTCTTCAAGTTTTATCATAAGATTGCAGCAATTCACTCACATCTTTAGGTTCCACTTTTAATTCTAGTTCTCTGGCTATTTCTACCACATGTGCAGTTACTTCCTCCACTGAAGTCTGGAGCCCCTCAAAGTCATCCACAAGGGTTAGAATCAACTTCTTCCCGACTCCTGTTAATGTTGATATTTTGACCTCTTCCCATGATTCATGAATGTTCTTAATTACGTCTAGAATGGTAAATCCTTTCCGGAAGGTTGTCAGTTGACTTTTCCCTGATCCATCAAAGGAATCACTATCTATGGCAGCTATAGCCTTACAAAATGTCTTTCCTGTTTTTAAAAATTGAAGTATAGTTGATTGACACTGTTGTGTTAGTTGCAGGTGTACAGCAAAGTGATACAGACATATATACATATATATATATATATATTCTTTTTCAGAGTCTTTTCCCTTATGGGTTATTATAAAATATCGAGTATAGTTCCCTGTGCTATATAGTAGGTCCTTGTTGGTTATCTATTTTATATATAGCAGTGTGTATACGTTAATCCCAAACTCCTTATTTATCCCTCTCCCTTTACTCTTTGGTAACCATACGTTTGTTTTCTATGTGTGTGAGTCTGTTCTTATTTCGCAGATAAGTTCATTTGTGTCATGTTTTAGATTCCACATATAAGCGATATCGTATGATATTTGTTGTTCTCTGTCTGGCTTACTTCACTTAGTATGATAATCTCTATGTTAAGTCTTTTTTTAACATCTTTATTGGAGTATAACTGCTTTACAATGGTGTGTTAGTTTCTGCTTTATAACAAAGTGAATAGTTATACATATACATATGTTCCCATATCTCTTCCCTCTTGTGTCTCCCTCCCTCCAACCCTCCCTATCCCACCCCTCGAGGTGGTCATAAAGCACCGAGCTGATCTCCCTGTGGTATGCGGCTGCTTCCCACTAGCTAGCTATTTTACATTTGGTAGTGTATATATGTCCATGGCACTCTCTCACTTTGTCCCAGCTTACCCTTCCCCCTCCCCATGTCCCCAAGTCCATTCTCTAGTAGGTCTGCGTCTTTATTCCCGTCTTGCCCCTAGGTTCTTCATGACCACTTTTTTTTTTTTTTTTAAGATTCCATATATACGTGTTAGCATACTGTATTTGTTTTTCTCTTTCTGACTTACTTCACTCTGTATGACAGACTCCAGGTCCATCCACCTCACTACAAATAACTCAATTTCGTTTCTTTTTATGGCTGAGTAATATTCCATTGTATATATGTGCCACATCTTCTTTATCCATTCATCTGTTGATGGACACTTAGGTTGCTTCCATGTCCTGGCTATTGTAAATAGAACAGCAATGAACATTGTGGTACATGACTCTTTTTGAATTACGGTTTTCTCTGGGTATATGCCCAGTAGTGGGATTGCTGGGTGGTATGGTAGTTCTATTTTCAGTTTTTTAAGGAACCTCCATAATGTTCTCCATAGTGGCTGTATCAATTTACACTCCCACCAACAGTGCAAGAGGGTTCCCTTTTCTCCACACTCTCTCCAGCATTTATTGTTTGTAGATTTTTTGATGATGGCCATTCTGAACCGGTGTGAGATGATACCTCATTGTAGTTTTGATTTGCATTTCTCTAATGATTAATGATGTTGAGCATTCTTTCATGTGTTTGTTAGCAATCTGTATATCTTCTTTAGAGAAATGTCTATTTAGGTCTTCTGCCCATTTTTGGATTGGGTTGTTTGTTTTTTTTTGATATTGAGTTGCATGAGCTGCTTGTAAATCTTAGAGATTAAACCTCTGTCAGTTGCTTCATTTGCAAATATTTTTTCCCATTCTGAGGGTTGTCTTTTCGTCTTGTTTATGGTTTCCTTTGCTGTGCAAAAGCTCTTAAGTCTTTCTTAAATAATAAGACTTGAAGGTCAAAATTACTCCTGATCCATGGGCTACAGAGCAGATGTTGTGTTAGCAGGCATGAAAACAACATTAGTCTCATTGTACATCTCCATCAAAGTTCTTCGATGAACAGGTGCATTTTCAAGGAGCAGTAATATGTTTTTTTTAATATATAGATATATTTATTTATTTATATTTTTGGCTGTGTTGGGTCTTCATTGCGGTGTGTGGTCTTCTCATGGCGGGCTTTTCTTATTGAGCACAGGCTCTGGGCGTGCAGGCTTCAGTAGTTGTGGCATGTGGCTCAGTAGTTGTGGCTCATGGGCTCTACAGCACAGGCTCAGTAGTCGTGACCCACGGGCTTAGTTGCCCTTCATCATGTGGGATCTTCCCGGACCAGGGCTCGAACCTGTGTCCCCTGCATTGGCAGGCAGATTCAACCATTGCGCCACCAGGGAAGCCCAGCAGCAATATTTTGAAAGGGATCCTTTTGTCTGAGGAGTAGGTCTCAATGGTGTGCTTAAAATGTTCTGTAAACCATGTTATAAACAGATGTGCTGTCACTGAGGCTTTGTTGTTCCATTTCTAGAACACAGGCAGAGTAGATTTAGCGTAATTCTTAAGGGCCCTAGGATTTTCAACATTAAACAAGCATTGTCTTCAATTTAAAGTCACCAGCTGCATGAGCCCCTAACAAGGAAGTCAGCCTGGCTTCTGAAGCTTTGAAGCCAGGCATTGATTTCTCCTCTCCAGCTATGAAAGTGCTAGACGGCATCTACTTCCAATATAAGGCTGTTTCATCTACATGGAAAATCTGTTGTTTAGTATAGCCACCTTCATTAGTTATCTTAGCTAGATCTTCTGGATAACTTGCTGCAGCTTCTACCTCAGCACTTGATGTTTCACCTTGTACTTTTATGTTACGGAGATGTCTTCTTTCCAAAAACCTCATGAACCAACCTCTGCTAGCTTCAAACTTCTTTTCTGCAGCTTCCTCACCTCTCTCAGCCTTTATAGAACTGAAGAGAGTTCGAGCCTTGCTCTGGATTATGCTTTGGCTTGGAATACGTGGCTGATTTGATCTTCTATCCAGACCACTAAAACTTTCTCCATATCAGCAACAAGGCTGTTTCACTTTCTTATCATTCTTGTATTCACTGGAGCAGCACTTTTAATTTCCTTTAAGAGCTTTTCCTTTGCAATCACAACTTGGCTAACTGGTGTAAGAGGCCTAGCTTTCATCCCATCCGGGCTTTCACCATGTCTTCTTCACTAAATTTAATCATTTCTAGCTTTGATTGAAAGTAAAATGTGTGACTCTTCCTTTCACCTGAACACATAGAGGCCATTGTAGGGTTATTATTTGGCCTAAATTCAATATCGTTGTCTCAGGGACAGAGAGGCCCAAGGAGAGGGAGAGAGACAGGGAAACGGTTGGTGGAGCAGTCAAAATGCATACAACATTTATCAAGTTCACCATCTTATACGGGTGCGGTTCATGGTGCCCCCAAAACAACTACAATAGTAACATGGAAGATCACTGATCACAGATCACCATAGCAAAATGTGACACAGAGACATGAAGTGAGCAAATGCTGTTGGAAAAATGGTGCCAGTAGACCTGGAGGATGTAGGGTTGCCACAGGCCTTCAATTTGTAAAAAACCAAAAAACAGAAAACAGCAAAAAAAAAAAAAAAAAAAAAAAGGGGCTTCCCTGGTGGCGCAGTGGTTGAGAGTCCGCCTGCCGATGCAGGGGACACGGGTTCATGCCCCGGTCCGGGAAGATCCCACATGCCGCAGAGCGGATAGGCCCGTGAGTCATGGCCACTGAGCCTGCACGTCTGGAGCCTGTGCTCCGCAACGGGAGAGGCCACAATAGTGAAAGGCTCGCGTACCGCAAAAAAAAAAAAAAAAAAAGCATCTGCGAAGCACAATAAAGCAAAGTGCAATAAAACAAGTTCGGTCTATATTCACTACAGTCTACCCTTGAACAACACAGGTTTGAACTGTGCAATTGCACTTACATGCAGTTTTTCCATAAATACGTACTACAGCACTACCTGATCTGAGGTTGGTTGAATCCGCAGAAGTGGAACCACAGATATGGCGGGCTGACTATAAAGTTATAGCAGATTTTCAACTGCTTGGAGGGTTGGCGCCCCTAACCTCTGCATTATTCAAGGGTCAACTATATTATCATTATTATTATTATCATCCTCAATGTCCTTATTATTAATGTGACAGGCATGCCTTGAAGTGCTCTGAGAAGGTGATCCTGAGCCCTCCAGGGGTGGCCATTATGGAATCCTTCCCCGGAGGCTCTAGGGCAGCCAGAATTGTTCCTAAAAGGAGTCCCACTGAAAAGTGGCCACATTTCTTCCATTGGATAGAGCCTCTTTTAGCTTTAAAAAAAAAAAAAAAAGCCATCTGTTTCTTATTTGTTCCTTTCTTCTTGGAACCATTCAGATGCCTGAGGAAAGGCCACTCCTAGTGTATTGTAAAAGAAAAAGATTCAGGAATGACAAGCCTTTGTGTCCCATTTGCTCAGCTCTTAAAGCACCCCCTTCTGCCCACCCCACCAACTCGGCTCACAGAGCTCTCTGGAACAGCTCTGAGGGGCAGGGCAGTGCTGTACTGGGAGCCCTGCCTTCCATGCACCCCAGCTGAGCCCCTCCTGGCAGGCCCAGCCTCTCCGGAGGGCAGGATTTCAGCAATCCCAGCCACAGCTGCAGGCTTTCGACTCAGTAAGCCATCCAGGGTGCTTAAGTGAGCCTGAGACTTGCCCTGACCTCCAAGTCACAGTCCCTTTTCCTCCTCACTGGAGGTGACCCAGTGTGTGTCTGGGATTCTGTCTCAGTTTCCTTGCCTAGCACTGCTGTTCCTCCCGGCCCAAGGCCACAGCCTGCTTTCCCAGATCACCTACAACTTCCCTTCTTCAGAAAGCTGAACCCCATCCCCTGTACAAGGGCCTTGGCCAAAAAGTACCCTAAACATCGGCCTCTCAAAACACCCGGTAGGTTGCCATGCCCTCTAGAGCAGTGCTGTCTAATAGAAATTTCTACAGTGATGGAAATGTTCCGTATCTGTGCTGTTCAATGCAGTACCTACTAATCACATTTGGCTATTAAGCACATCAAATATGACTAGTGTGACAAGGAACTGAATTTTTAACTTCATTTACTTTTAATTAAATTTTAAATAGCCACATGTGTCCAGTGGCTACTGATTCAGACAGCACAGCTCTAGATACTGAACACTGGCCTAGCAATCCCCTTGGGTGCTCCCTAACCTCATCCACTGACCCTATCCCATTCCCCGACAGCACACACGGGCGCTGGCTTCCTCTGCATCCCTTCCAGCATTATCACAGGACCAGCAACCCAGACATATACAGATACTCCCCCGGGGCAACAGGTGTGCTCATGGGGGTCTGAGAACTGTTCCTTTAATATTTCAGAAAAGCATCTTAGGGGAAAAAAATCACACACAGAGGGAGAGACCACACAAATGAGTCAGACCGGTGATGCAAACATGAAGGATGGATGAGGCCCCTGCTTTCTCTTTTGAAATCTGAATAAATAATGTGCCTGGAATTTTTTCATAATTTCACTATTATACTAAGAGTTGGGGCCCAGATTATGTAAAACAAAATTTAAGAGTCACATCAGACAGGAAAAAGAGATTATTATAAAATGCATTGCAGGAACTAAAATACCAATGTAATGAATAATATTAGAATGAGATAAGACTAAATCAACTATAATTTCAAGTCCTTAATTGTCTTTTCATGCAAATTTTTTAAAAAGTAGCAGGTTTCAAGACAGGCAGAGCAACTAGCAGAAGGAAAATCCTTTGTTTTGTGAGTGTTGGTCAATTTTTAAAAAGCCAGTGTTGGTCAATTACCTCACAGCATAACCACCTTGGATTGAAAAAAATCAATAGGCATCGAGGCAATTATTTTCTGCACCTCCTGCTACTGAACTGGCAATGAGTTTTCATGGCTCAATTAGTTTTTAGCTTAAAACAATAGCAGCCAGTCTATTTCTATCTGAGATATTTACAGCAAAAATGGAATGCTGGGCTTCCCTGGCGGCACAGTGGTTGAGAGTCCGCCTGCTGATGCAGGGGGCACGGCTTTGTGCCCCGGTCCAGGAAGATCCCACATGCCGCGGAGCGGCTGGGCCCGTGAGCCATGGCCGCTGAGCCTGCACGTCCGGAGCCTGTGCTCAGCCACGGGAGAGGCCACAACAGTGAGAGGCCCACGTACCGCAAAAAAAAAAAAAAAAAAAATCACCTCAATTTTTTAAAAAAAATCTCTGAGTGTTGGAACCCAGGCAAAGTATTTTGAAAAAAACTCCCTGGGTGACTCCAATCCAAAAAACTTGCCTGCATGGTCACAAGCATCCCTTCAAGCATCTTATAAAAGCCACCCGACTTCTGGGTTCCTCTATGAAAAAGGTGTCGAACATACTGCCTTTCAAATCATTGGCTGGACGAGGTCAGGATTGTTGGGAAGGGCCCTCAGTTCCTGCAGAGAGAGGTGCTCTGTATATCCTGGGAAGCCCAGCACACACTTTTACCCAGCTGCTTCTGAGACATTCCATACAGCTACCTATCTCTGCAAGTCCAGCTCAACCCTCTGCCTTTAAGCCATCCTAACACTCTCTCAAACCATGTGCCAAAAAAAGCAAGCATCAACTATCCCAGATCCTCCTCCCCAATTCTATACTCACTTCATCCCAAGACTTGTCTTGGTGCTGTTCCTTGTTGATGATCCCATTTCTGCCCTTCTGGACTCCGAATCTGTACTGGAGTCTCAGGCTTCCCTTCCACAAGGACCCTTGCTTGGGTTCACTCCACTGGCTTGTCACACTTTGGGCTATCTCAGGTAGAACACCTATCCTGGCTGGCCCCATACACATCCCAGGGGCCATCTAAAGCTCACAGAACCTTACTGGCCAAGGGATAAAGGCATCATAACCTGAGGCCCAGAGGGACCCAAAGCCTTGGCATTCTGTTTAATTCTGAGTTTGGGCCTTCGCCACCTCTCTGCCCCTCTCCTCCATCCGCACAGGTAACTGAGTGCTGACTAAGAGCCAAGAGTACAAAGGAATTGGATGAGGCCAATTTCATACTTGGAACAAGTTTCTGGAGTGTTGAATCTCACTCTGTTCCAGTTGTCAGCACAAAGGGCTATAGAGAGACATAATAACGTGAAAACAAAAGAAATAAATGTAAGTGTTTAGAACTAATCCTAAAATCAACACACAATGGAATAGAGCAGAGATTGCAATGTAACCTTAAGGAGACCAACTAGGTCCCTGGCCAAGAAAATTGGCAGTAACCTGATAGAATACCTTAATAAGTCTTAAAATATAAGCTGTCAATCAAAAGACTGAGACTCTCAGAAGCGAATGTGACAGCGCCCATCTGAGCCCTGTTTTGGGAGGAGGAAACCACAGGCATGGGCTTTAGAGCACGTGGTTTCACTGCCCACCATCCCGTCCATCTTCCCTTACATTTCTATATATACACTCCCATATGTATAGCCTGACATGTCTACCGGCAGCCCCAAAGATGAAAACCTAGGAATCCTGAGAACACTGTCAATTTGGCGTCCACAAGCCCAAGCTAAAAGGATATCCTCAGGCTATCAGCTCCCTAGCTTCTAAACTTCTGTATCCAGAGTCACTCACTTGAGTCACCTCGAAAGAAGAGTTGCTTTAGATGAATTCAGAGAAGAAAGTAGGCCAGAACAATTCTTAAGGATGACAATAGTTCACTTCTCTATTAACACTACAATTTAC
The DNA here is from genome assembly GCF_005190385.1 of Monodon monoceros. NCBI lineage: Eukaryota > Metazoa > Chordata > Mammalia > Artiodactyla > Monodontidae > Monodon > Monodon monoceros. The sequence continues at coordinate 73,190,800 of NW_021703767.1, read as the reverse complement.
AGACTGCTTCATCAGAACTCATGAAATAATGTTTTTTATAATCTTGAAGTGAAGAAGACTTTTCTAGGTGGGACACGAAATCTAAAAGTCACAAAGGACTGACACATCTGAGAACACAATTATTTTTAGACTTCATGGGAGAAAAAAGAGTCAAAAGGTAACGAACTGGGCTTCCCTGGTGGCGCATTGGTTGAGAGTCCACCTGCCGATGCAGGGGACACGGGTTCGTGCCCCGGTCCGGGAAGATCTCACATGCTGCGGAGTGGCTGGGCCCGTGAGCCATGGCTGCTGAGCCTGCGCATCCAGAGCCTGTGCTCCGCAATGGGAGAGGCCACAGCAGTGAGAGGCCCGCGTACCGCAAAAAAAAAAAAAAAAGGTAACGAACTATAAAAAAAAAATTTTCAATGTATATCAGGGACAAAGAAAAAACCCTAATTTCCTTAATAAATAAAGAGCTCCTTGAAATCAGTAAGAAAAAGTCAACAACTCAACAGAAAAATGGGCTAAGCATATAAATAGTTCCAAGAAAAGTAAATGCAGTGGTTCTTACCATATTCAAGGAGATCCAATTTCACTCAAAATAAGAGCAAGAGAAATTAATATTCCATTAGATACAATTTTTCACCTATAAAATTGGCAAAGATCAAATAGTTTGCTTAACATTCTGAGCTGGGTATGGAGAAACAGACAATCTCATTCATGCTGGTGGATTTAGAAACTGATATAAACATGATGGAGGGCCATGTGGCAACATCTATCAAAATTTTAAATGCACACACCTTTGACTCAGCAATTTCACTTTTAAGGATTCATCCAACAAAATCCTACATATGTGTAAAGTCACTGGTGAACAAGGTAGTAACTGCAGCATTGTTTTTAATTATAAAATTTGGAAATGATCTAAAGGTACATCAACAAGGGACTAGTTAAGTAAATTAAATTCCATACAATAAAACTCTGTAGGGTGGGGGAGGGATGGATTGGGAGTTTGGGATTAGCAGATGCAAACTGTTATATATAGAATGGATAAACAACAAGGTCCTACTGTATAGCACAGGGAATTATATTCAATATCCTGTGATAAACCATGAGAAAAAATATGAAAAAGAATGTATATACATGTATAACTGAATCTCTTTGCTGTACAGAAGAAATTAACACAACATTGTAAATCAACTCTACTTCAAAAAAATAAACTTTTAAAAATAAAATACTCTGTAGCTATAAAAAGAATGAGGCACCCCTAAAAACACTGATTTGAAAATATCAACAAGACATTAAGTGAAAAAGAAATAAGGTGCAGAACATTTCCAGGGAGTTGAGAACTTGGTGGCAGGAATGAGGGTAAGAAGACTTATTTTCTCTGTATACCCTTCTGTGTTTTCTGAATTTTCTACCACGTGGCGGTGCTTGAAAATAAGACAACAAAAATTTAAAATGAGTTTCATCAATGTAGTAAATCTATATGCATCGGTATCTAGACGTCTATCATATTATTAAGTGGGGGAAAAAAGCACATCTTGTTTATATTTAAAAAAACCTCTTTTGGGGCTTCCCTGGTGGCGCAGTGGTTGAGAATCTGCCTGCTAATGCAGGGGACACGGGTTCGAGCCCTGGTCTGGGAGGATCCCACATGCCGCGGAGCAACTGGGCCTGTGAGCCACAACTACTGAGCCTGCACGTCTGGAGCCTGTGCTCTGCAACCAGAGAGGCTGCGCTAGTGAGAGGCCCGCACACCGTGATGAAAAGTGGCCCCCGCTTGCCACAACTAGAGAAAGCCCTACGCACAGAAATGAAGATCCAACACAGCAAAAATTAATTAATTAATTAATAAACTCCTACCCCCCCCCAAAAAAATAACCCTCTTTTGTTGTCTGTTGACATATGTGTGTTCATAAGCGCATAGAAAAAGGCTTAAAATGAAACATACAATCTATTTACAGTGCTCACCCTTGAGGAGGGCAGTAGAATTGGGGTAGGAAAGAGGGAACCAAGGAATCTGTGCACTGGTTACCTTTAAAAATCTGCATTTTAAAGATTTTTCTAATTGACCACCCATAACTTTTTGTTTTGACTACTGTATTCTTTATTTCCAGAAGTTCTATTTGGTTGTTTTTCAAATATGTTAGGTCATTTTTTTAAAGTTCCCTTCAGGTATTCTCAGGCTTGTCTTTTGTTTCTTTAAACACGGTTAGTATACATTTTTTATGATCCGAATCTGATAATTCCAACATCTGAAGTCTTAAAGGGTCTACTTCTGCTGTTTCTTGTTTTTGCTGGTTCTCACTCATTGTACCTTATTTTCTTTGTGTTTGGTTCTTTTGAGCTGGGCACTGTTCATCGTTCTTGAAAGTTATTTGTGAGAAAGTAGGTGGCCAGGGCAACGTTCAACTAAGGTCCTGCCAGGTTTATGGATCATCCAGACCCCCTTTTAGTTGTAAAAAGCAGGCCCTGGAGTCAGGCAGTCCATGTTCTGTCCAGCTCTCCCATCAGTGCGGTGTCTTGGGACAATTTACCTGATCCCTCTGGGCCCAGTTTTCTCACCTGTAAAGTAGGGAACTGTACCTCCCTCTGAGCTAATGGGAGATAATACAATGTAGTAAGGCACTCAGCACATGCCTGGCACAAGGTGAGGCTTCTCTAAATCATGGCATCTATCATCACTGTAACATTGTACAACAAGGATCTGACCCAAGGAGATGGCAGCAAGAATATGGAGAAGGGGAGGGCAGCTGCGAGGGAACAACTGGGAATGGGGTCTCCCCCTAAGGAGCCTGTAGGCTTTGCGGGACCAAGAGCCATGCAGGCTGCATCTCAGCACTTCTCACAGGCCACCTAGTCCACAGCAGGTGTTAACAAAAGTGTTATAGAAAGCAAGACGCGTGTGAAAGGGACTGTGTGATAAACAGTGTGCCCCTGGGCCCTCAGGTCCTCCAAGCTTGCTACCCAGAGAGTGATCGCCCACAGAAAGGCCACTTGGAAGTCACAGAGGCCCAAAGAAGAGGGGCAGAGTGCCACCAAGGCAACACCCTGGCTCCTAGAGCCCCCGCCCCCAAAGAGGGACGACGTGTCAGCGACAATTAGACAGGAACAGACAGCAGGTTCCGTGCAGAGCAGCCCCAAAGAAACTCTAACTGCCCTCTGTCTGCAATTCCTGCTCACACCTCTGTGCTACTTGGATATGAACGTTCACACAAGTGTCCTCCACTGCCAGACCTTCATGACCATTATTTGTTAATTCAATGACTTGTACCCACCACTGCACCTCACTGAAAACCCTTTTGACTCCACATATCCTTCAAGAGAGCAGCAGACGCAACTCCAACCCCAGGCCTGGGACAGATAGCAATACAAAAAGGGAGCATGCTGGCACTAGAGGAAACCCACAAAAGAAGCGAGTCTAACAACACTGAAATCTCATTTTCTAGAATACAAGGAACAGAGATCTGGCAATCCCTTGGCATTTAAAGTAAGGTACAGGGGCTTCCCTGGTGGCGCAGTGGTTGAGAATCTGCCTGCTAATGCAGGGGACACAGGTTCGAGCCCTGGTCTGGGAGGATCCCACATGCCGCGGAGCAACTAGGCCCATGAGCCACAACTACTGAGCCTGCGCGTCTGGTGCCTGTGCTCCGCAACAAGAGAGGCCACGATAGTGAGAGGCCCACGCACCGCGATGAAGAGTGGCCCCTGCTTGCCACAACTAGAGAAAGCCCTCGCACAGAAACAAAGACCAAACACAGCAAAAATAAATTAATTAATTAATACCCTGTCTTGAAAAACCTCACAGAGACCCACAGAGTTACCCTATTAAAAAAAAAAAAAAAGTAAGGTGCAAACAGCCTGACAAAACCATCCTCTCTGCTGTTAGTGTCTCTTCAACACAATTCCTCTGTGCAGTGTTTTTCCGTAAATCTATTACCGATTCTTCACAGCCCCCCGCTGCGGAACGCTGGGACTGTCATTCTTGATGCTGAAGGGGCTGGAGGCCAGGTAACTGCTGTGCTTCTTGTCTGAAGTCACCCAGGAACCTGGGACATTTAGTCAGGTCAGCCCCTGGAACAGAAGCTGCCACTAACATCAGGGACATCGGTCAACAGCTCAGCAAGTGATGGGGGAGGATTACGACCCTGAGGAAGTTACATGTGTGGCAGACACAGCACAAGGGAGGAGACGAGGAACGTGCTTTGAAAAGCCTCACATTTTAATTTCTAATAGAACCTGGAATTTGCTGCACACAGTGTTCTAGAAAACTGTCATCACCTTGAGCAAATGTGGTGCGAACCTGTGGCTAAAAGGGCAGCGTGTGCATACATATACACTCACACGCTGGCATCTCCACCTTCCGGTCAGCAGAACTGCCAGCCAGGTCAAGAAAGATGAAAGGTGACTGGACGACCCATCCTAACAGGCAGGGTGGTGGGCGGGGACTACAGTCTCATGGGTCACTCAGGCAACCTGAGTATCTCATTCCCACCCCACCCGGCATGTTCTTGAAAAACCAAGCTGTACCAAACATGCTTGATGTACGGCTACCCTGGTGATCCAGCTGCCCTGCAGAACCTAGCCAGGCTGGGAAACGCAGGCGCGGATCGTCAGGAAGCATCTACCATACTTCCCGAAGGTGCCGTGATGCCATTTTCAGATATCCCACAAAAGAGAAGCACCAATAATCTCAGTTAGGGAGAGTTTATAAAGCAGTTTCACATGTATCATCTCAATCATCCAAGACAATCAGGACACGGTTTCTATGCCAAGTTGGTAGGGCAGAAAAGAGGGGAAGAAGGAGAGAAGACCTATAGACTAAGACTCAAGCAACACTCACACATTGCTGGTAGGCATGTAAAATGGTACGGCCACTCTGGAAAAGCCTGGCAATTTCTTATAAAACGAAGCATGGAACCACTCTAAGACCAAGCTACTGTTCTTTCAGGCATTTATTCCAGAGAAATAACAATTCATGTTCACACAAAAACCTGTATGCAAATGTCCTAGCAGCTTTTTTCATAATAACCCCAAACTGCAAACAACCCAGATGTCCTTAAATGTGTGAATGGTGAAACACACTGGGGCATATCTATACTACTGAATTCTACTCAGCAATAAAAAGGAATGGATTTTGATACACGTAACAACTTGAAAGAGTCTCCAGAGAATTATGTTGAGTGAAAAAAAAGTCAGTCTTAAAAGGTTACATACTTTATGATTCCATTTATATAGCATTCTTGAAATGACAAAAGTATAGAAAATGGAAAACAGATGAGTGCTTGCCAGGGGTGGGGTGGGGAGTGTGAGGAGTGGATGTGGCTCTAAAAGGGCAACATGAAGAAGGAGCCTTGTGATGACGGAATGCTCTGTATCTTGACTACGTCAATGTCAGTATCGTAGTTGTCATGTACTGTAGTCTTGCAAGATGGTACCACTGGGTGAAAGTTGGTAAAGGATCTCTATATTCTTTCTTACAACACATATTCATCTACAAATATCTCAAATTTAAAAGTTTAATTTACAAAAAGAGAGAGAGGAAGACTTACGAGACATGTAGCCCTTGTCTGAATCCCGATTTGAACAACCCTATAAAAACACATTTCTAAGACAACTGAAGAATGTGAACACTGCTTGGATATTAGACGGTAATAAGGAATTGTTAATTTTGTTAAATGTAATAAAGATACTGTGTTTATGTTAAAAAAAAGGTACTTATCTGTCAGAGACACTTATCAAAGTATTTAAGAATAAAATAATATGATATCTGGTGTGTGCTTTGAAATAACCCAGGGTTGAGGGAGAAGGCAGGGGGTGGGAGTAGAGATGAAATAAGATAGGCCATGAGTTGATAACTATTGAAGCTGGGTGATGGGTATGAGAGAGTTCATTATGTTATTCTACTTTTGTATATATTTGAATTTTTCATAATAAAAGGTGCAGGAAAAGTCCCAGAGAGGACACTCACTGCCTTGCCTAAGGCCACACCATCAGTAAGAAAGAGAAATAGATGTCAGAGGCACCCAGCTAAGCTGTGAGCTCAGAGCTGTGGCTCTCTACTCAGGGCCGGGCACTAAGCAACCCGGCAACGCAATCATGGAGGCCCCAGGGGCCCAGGAGACCCAACCTTCATCAGAGATGCCACGTGTCAGGCTGAGCGGGAGGCTCAAGCCTATCCTGCCCTTCTTCAACAGAAGATACAGACGTTCTCAGAGGCCACGCAACAGAAAAACCATGTGTTCATCTGATCCACCTTGGAAAATGGCCAGATCAGCCCTCCCTGCCCTCTGTATGTACAGATGGCCCACCCTGTACAAGAGGCCACTCCAGGGAGAAAAGGCAGGCCACGCCCAAATGCCACATTCTTCTCAAAGCCTTGCCCAAATTCCTTGGCCAAAGGTGCGCCCTCCTTTATCCTCTCACAGCTCTGTGCTTACACCCCCTGATGAGTTACCTGTTGCCGCGTAACAGGCTAATCCCAAACTCTGCGGCTGAAAACGGCAAACATTTATGATCTCACAGCTCTTGAGACACCTCAGCCACAGCTTAGTAGATGCACAGGCTGCAACCGTCTCAGAGTTCACTCATGTGGCTGTTGGTGGGCCTCAGGTCCTCTGGGCTGCTGGCCAGAGACCTCAATTCCTTATCATGCGGGCCACTCCACAGGGCAGCTCATAACATGGCAGCTGGCTTCCTCCAGGACAAGGGCTCAGAGAGAAAAAAGATCTCCAAGATGGAGGCCACAGTCTGTAGTAACATGACCTCAGAATCTTTGCCATATTCTACACACTAGGAGTCAGTAAGTCCAGCTCACACTCAAGTGAAGGGCATGAACACCAGGAGGTGGGGATCAGTGGGAGGCAGCTTAGAGGCTGCCTACGACACCCCCCAAAGTCCATGCCTCTGTATGACAGGAATTTTAAATTCCTTCACTAGAAAAGTCATGAGGGCAAGACCCACAACTGATGCACGCCTTTTCCCTTCCCCTCCCCGCCAGGGCCACCTCAGACAGCTGCTCTGTGTCTTGAGAGCAGCAATCACACACCTGTCCCCTCTCACACTCTTGCTGAAGGGGTGGCTGGGTTTGGGACTACATAGGCCCACCTGCGCTGGTCCCAGCTGACTGGATCAATGACAAAAAATGTCAACAATTCATGGCCTGCAGGCTGGCCAGAAGATTCTCTTTCAGGCTCTGAAATGGAAACTACCAAGAGATGATGCCTGTTGTGGGGAAGTTATAACAAACCAAAGCCCCACGCAAGCTTCAGTTCTGTGGGAACAGAAAAAAACACGTTTTAAAAAAGCAGTATAGGGCTTCCCTGGTGGCGCAGTGGTTGAGAGTCCACATGCCAATGCAGGAGATGCGGGTTCGTGCCCCGGTCCAGGAGGATCCCACATGCCGCGGAGCGGCTGGGCCCGTGAGCCATGGCCGCTGAGCCTGCGCGTCCGGAGCCTGTGCTCCGCAGCGGGAGAGGCCACAACAGTGAGAGGCCCGCGTACCGCAAAAAAATAATAATAATAATAATAAAAATAAAAGAAGTCAGTCCTAAAGTAAGGCAAGAAGCTGGTGTGAGGGACAGAAGCCACAAAGCCAAGGTTTAAGGCCACCTTTAGAGCTACTGTGATAGCTCCCTGAGCAACAAGCAACTCTAAAACAGTATTTTATCATCAGAATTCCACACCCACGTGGCTGATTCTACTCACTTAGTGGAATCCCTTGCCTGCTGAGAGTTCTTACCCACATGTGATGGGAATCATCCCCACCCATCCACCAAGGGCTTTCAGATTTTACAAAAAAGTTCAGGTTCACGTCATGTCCCATCCGCTTGACTTAGGACTCTCAAGAGGTTTTCACCCCCCAAAGGTCCAGGTCCAGAGGCTGCCCTGTGGACACCCTGCGTGCTTGCAGAGCCTGCCCTCTGGAAGCCCTTCTGCTAGGCAGCGCGAAGACTGGGGGGTTATGTGGGGAGGCATTGCGCGCCAAAGGAAGAGCTGAGCAAGGCCAGGAAGTAGGAAAGCCGAGTGCACGTTTGACCACAAACTATTTCAGGCAGCCACTCGGGCTGGAAAACAGCATGGCTATGGGGAGCAGCCAGAAACTCTGCTGAAGGGAGTGGGTAAGGCGGCTAACAGGGGCAGCGAGGCTTCAATCCCTGCAGCGCTCTCTCTCTCTGGAGGCCCAGGCACAGCCAGGCACATTCCAAAGGACGTCCGGAGCCAGAGTAAGTGGGTGGGGAAAAGGAAGGAAGAGCAGGCCTGAGATTCATTCCAAGATGCTTAACCAAGAGGACCCGGTCATCAGCAATTACACACACGGCTTGCGTAGAGAAATAGAGTCTTCTCCTGCCAGGGGACGATGCACAAAGACAGGGACAAGGAGAAGATGCTCGTTAATGTAATTAATGTCAACCCCAGAGGTGCTTGCTGAACACGCTGGACTGATGGATTTGGGATCTGCTGCCACCTGAAGAGACAGCATCCCTAGAGCACGATGGCCTCCGCCCAGGCTGAGAGGCAGGCGGCCCAGCACCACCCTCGCCTAGAATACCTGCCCTTCTCCTCCCTCACCCTCACCCCCGCAGCCTTCAAGGCCTGGCAGAAACCCACCTCATCCTCCTCAACGAAGCATCCCCTCTGCATGCTGGCAGAACTGATGGTATCTGGTCCATCCTCCATGCAAATAATCCGACACCATCTCCCCAGACCAGCCCCAGGGCTGCTGACCTCCAACCTCTGGCTCTGCGAGCACCCACTCACTTGGGCTCTCTCCCAACCAGAAGGCGAGCACCCGGAGGGCAGGGCAGCTGCACCCACTCAGCGCCCAGTGTATGGCAAGAGATAGCCGCCCCTTCACAGGTGATAAGTTGCCGAGAATAAACGCTGCTTAACCTCTTGCCATCAATAAATGTTGGCTGATACCTTTGACTGGTAGCCAAGAATTTAAAAGAGGATCCTGAAAAGTCAAAAGGCAGAATCTAACGGGGGGACCAAAATGGAAGGTATTACTGTTCAATTTGGCAACTGTCTTCATTAGCTTGCAAAGAGCCCCTGGCATTAAGTTAATAGAAAGTAGTCTGTGTCACCTTATTACTTTTAGCATTTTATGAGAAATCTGCTCAGTTGTCCCCTTTCAGAATAAGACTGAAATGCCTCAAATTTGTTCCATAGGAGCTGCCAGAAAACGGTTTTCACTGCAACCACTGGACACATGTTCATAACCTTTGTTCAGTATTTACTCAGATGTTTTCACCCAGGCAAGCCCCTGAGTATCTGTTTTTCCTTTTGCTTTCTTCCACAGGAGAACTCCTGCCCCTCGTGCCACGCTGAACACTGGCAGTCAGGGCATCAGAGGCTGCAGCAGGCAATCAGGACCCACCGTGCTTCCTCAAGGCTTGAGGGGACCCATCAAGAAGTGGTCGTCCAGAAAACCCAAGCTCGTGGTTGTGACTAACTCACAAAGAACATCCAGTTTCTCTGCAATTTATCAGAAGCTGCTGGACTTCATCCCCAGGCAGTTCCAAACGGGCTTAAGAAAATGTGCTGAGGCTGTGAGTCGGCTCTGTCATACGAAGGTGACCCACAAAATAGGCTAATTCAAGATACACGCTTAGGGGCTTCCCTGGTGGCGCAGTGGTTAAGAATCCACCTGCCGATGCAGGGGACATGGGTTCGAGCCCTGGCCCGGGAAGATCCCACATGCCGCGGAGCAACTAAGCCCGTGCGCCACAACTACTGAGCCTGCGCACCTAGAGCCCGTGCTCCACAAGAAAAGCCACCACAGTAAGAAGCCCGCGCACCGCAACGAAGAACAGCCCTCGCTCGCCACAACTAGAGAAAGCCCGCGCACAGCAACGAGGACCCAACGCAGCCAAAACTAAATAATTAATTAATTAAAAAAAAAAGATACATGGCTAACAGAAACGTATTCATTTAATTCACTTGACAGAGATTTCCTGAATGCCCACTATGTGCGTGGTATTATTCTAGGCACCCGGAGCAGAGCAATGAACAAAACACATAAGACTCCCTGCCCTCGTGGAACCTACATTCGGGTATGGGAGACAGACGATCAAAGAAGAACGTAGAATACATTCTCTGTCAGATGGGATAAGGACGATGAAGAGAAATAAAGCCATGTAGGGGTCACAGCATGAAGAGAAATAAAGCCATGTAGGGGTCACAGCAGGGTGCTCCACAGGGGGTGAGTACACTGTTAACACAGGATGGCTCAGGGATGCCTCACCAAGGAGGTGACAACTGGACAAAGATCTGAAGGAGGTGAGGGAGCAAAGCCCTGAGGATCCCTGGGGAGGCTGGTCCAGGCAGAGGGGGCAGGGAAGCTGGTGCGGCTGCAGGAGGATGAACAAAGCAGAGCTCAGGAGGAGAGGAGCGGAGTGGAGCTGACCGGCAGACCCTTAAACAGGACTTCAACCCACAGGCATCGTAGGCAACATAAAGACAGGGAACCAAGAGCAGTGAGGCTAGAACGGCTGGTTTCCAGCTACGATGCCACTGAAAGCCCCTGCAAGGATGCTAAAATGGCCAAACAGATTGTGGTCCCTAGCCGTAAGTGGCCAGTCTACACTCTGGATTTTATCCAACCCCTCAGGCTGTGAGGACCTGCCCCCTGGCCAGGGAAAGGCCTTGCCCACGGGGCTCACAGAAAGGTGGCAACAGAGTTAGAAATTGCAGTCAGCTGTACCTGGGGTGGCCTTCAGGGCCACACAGAACGGGCCGGCTTCCTCTTTCCCAGGACGGCCCTTCAGAAGGCATCGAGTCTTCACAGACTCAGAGAACAGACTTATGGTTGCCAAGCGGGAGGGATGGAGGGGGAGTTTGGGGTCAGCAGAAGCAAAGTATTATATATAGAATGAATAAACAAGGACCTACTGTCTAGCACAGGGAACTATATTCAATATCCTGTGATAAACCATAATGGAAAAAAAATATAAAAAAGAATATGTATATATGTGTATAAGTGAATCACTTTGCTGTACAGCAGAAACTAACACAACATCGTGAATCGACTCTACTTCAATAAAGAAAAAGAAGCCAGCAAGTCTTCTCCGGTGCGCAGGTCCGGTTCCCTCAAGGGTCCGTTTCGAGATGGCACGGCCGCCCTCTGGGTCACCGTGCTCTGAAACCAGCTCGTCACTGCCACAAAGGGTGCCCTGCTTGCAGAGGGGCACCAGACTTACATCGCCCTCCTTCTAAACGACTCTGCTCCCCATGGCCCCACCACGTTTCGTGATCCAGAGAAAGTTTTCCTCACGCTTCTAGGTCTGAGGCAGACTTTGGGCAGCCCCAAAGCTACTTCAGACCTGCTCAGGAAGTAGTTGTGGTATAAGCAACAAAGAAGCGAGTAATTAAAGTGCCATGCCCAGCCGGAGGCTCCCCGGGCTGCGCTGCAGGGAGAAGAGGAAAGTCTGACAGGAAGTGCCTTTCCCTGCGGGCTGAGGCGTTCTGCACCGCTTGCCCACCCCCCAGAGAGAGCTACGCCAGTGTGGTGTGTTTACTACTCTAGTTCGAGGGCAGCATTTCTTAAAGTGAGTCCCGTGAAACAGCCCTGCCTCAGAATGTGAATAAGGATGCCTCAGAAAGGGGTTCTGTGATAAGTTACGTTGAGAAATACTGGGTGAAACTTAAGTTAAACTTTTTTGTTTTTTTCAACTTCAGCACTTACCAGAGCTTTTGATGTGCTGCTATGCACCGGACCCTCCAAGAGGAGAGGCACTAGTGACATATGTTATTAGTCCCAGGGACTATGACTCTGCAGACGCCATCTCAGTCCCCGTCCAACCCTATGACGTCTGTACAGTCATTTATCCCCGTTTTCTAAACAAAGAGTCAGCGGTACGGAGAAGCGAGGCTGTTCACCCAGAGCCTCTGTTAGGAGTCAGGAGGGGGGTAGGCAGTCCGAGACGTTATCTTGACCAGAGAACTCGGAGAAGCCCAGTGAGCCCTCCTGAGGAGGCTTCTGAGACATCTAGGCACCCCAGCAGTCATGGCGGGTGGGAACGTCAAGTACCACCTTGTTATCAGCTGGGCTGCGATGCAGGACTCCCTGGCAAACCAGGCTGGAGAACGTGGCTGAGGCCCAAGGTCTCAGCAGGACCTCACTCTCCTCCCGCACAGGTAAGCCTGAGGGGTGCGGGAGAGAGAGGGCAACGGTGCTCCCCACCCCGCCATGCTGAGACAGCCCTGTTCCCACCACGTCTCCTGTCTCTGGAGCCAGCAGAAAACTCCAGAGAGAAGGGAAGCCACACTCATGCATGAGACCTCTTATGCAGTGACCGTGCCCACTAGTAAACAGGGTCCTCAAGCCAGTCTACATCACTGTCCTCTGGAGAGCAATCGGGGAACGGAGAGAGCCCCCCTCACCACAGCCGATTCCACATCCACACTAAACCACCCCTCAGGTCCCTTCATCCCTGGAGTAAGCAGAGGCCGTGGGACTAACTGTGGGTACAGCTGCCGCCTTTCCCATTAAGGATTTCAGGAAATGACAAACCAGTTAAAACAGCATCAATGAGTTTAGGGGGCCCCTTGCTTCTGCTTTCTTCCGATACTGAGCCTGATGGGGTAGGGGCAGAGAAGAGGCCACCCCCAGAATCCCCACCCCTTCTCCACTGTACCCCAGGTTCCAGAATGTATGTACATCCTGCTGCAGGACCCCTCCTACCAGACACATGTCTGCCTCACTGAGGGATGATTAAACATTGGTTATAGACTAGCTTCCTGATTTGGGTTCTAACTGAGCGAAATTATAAAGTTCCAAAACCCAGCCTTAAAAACCTTCTCTGTTTATAAAACTGCTATGAGACAACAGTGGAGAATATTAATGACCCCCAACGGTAGTGAGTAAAAGCACAAAAAGCACAGAACAAAGAAGTCCACACTGGATATAGCTTTTACTACATTTGTCAAATTTCACCTAAGGAAAAAAGAAAAAAAGAAGATGGAATTTTAAAGGCTTTCTGCAAAAGACTGCACACTGATTCAGTGTTTCAAAGCAGGAATGAATGAATGAGAGCTGCCCGTGTGGATTTTCCCATTTTGGTTTTATCTCCAGCCTGCAGGCTTCCTAGCCCTGACTCCATTCTTTCTCACGTGGGCCTGTAAACCTGGGCTGAGATCCACCCGTGCACGAATTACCTGAGATTCACACCAGCTTTTTCCATCCAGCGCCACCAACCCAAAGTAGATCCAAGAATGTCCTCATAAGAGTCCAATCGTCTGCCTCTGGCCTCAGGACACCAAGGCCCCAGGGACAGATCGCTGAAAGAAGGATGCTCAGGGGTGATGGCACCCATGATGCCAGGAGAAAGGGTGATGGGAGCAGGACTGAGCCACCCTCTACTCATCACCAGTTGCCTTTTCATTCTGTTCTACAACAGCAAGCATCACATGTGTCTTCAAGAATGTGACTCTGGGGCAGAGGACACTCAGGGCCCAAGTCCTACATTTTCAGGGAGTTTACAACATTTTGCATTTGCCTGACATTTTTTTTTTTTTTTTTGGCGGTACACAGGCCTCTCACTATTGTGGCCTCTCCCGTTGCGGAGCACAGGCTCCGGACGCGCAGGCTCAGCGGCCATGGCTCACGGGCCTAGTCGCTCCGCAGCATGTGGGATCTTCCCGGACCGGGGCACGAACCCGTGTCTCCTGCATCGGCAGGCGGACTCTCAACCACTGCGCCACCAGGGAAGCCCCTGCCTGATCTTTTTACTCACAAATCTCCTTAGGAAGCATGAGCAGGATGGGGTTGACCGTGTTGGTAATAATAATGTGCTATGATTGCACAGATTTCAAGTACTCCGATTCTGGGAGCTGGTCTTGGGAGGTGGCGGGGAGAAGCATTTTAAGCTGCATTACTCTATTTCCAGCTCACAGTAACCCTGAGGGGAAGGCAGGTCAGGGATGGCAATCCTCACCTGGGAGACAAGAGGTCACATGACTTGCCCAGAATCATCCAGAAAATCTCCTTCTCCCATATCAGAGGCTCTTTCCAAAAGGCAAAAGTGGGTGGCCTAAGTCTGAGAATAACTCCAGCCCCACACCCTTCAGTGCTGTGTTTGCAGGCACGTCTCATACAGCCTCAATTACTGGGCACTCACCACATGCCAGGCACAGTACTGAGGGCTATCGGAGGCATCATCTCATTAATTCTCGGAATGCCCTGACCACAGGCCAAGTCAGGAGAGGCTGCGACACTCGAACCCACCCCTCCTCTGTGTAGACACAGGATTGTACAGAACTTCAGTCCTCAACTGCAGGCCAGGAAACCAACAGAAACACAAGGCGCCTGGAAACATGACCCTATAACGTGCACAAACCAGAGCGGGCAGCTGCCCAGGCTCCACTGGGGCCCAAGGTCTATAAACGCCCATCTCCCACGGAGCCGGTTTTGCCCAAGGCTCATCAAGAAGCCAGAAGTTTTCGCTTGGAAGTTTCTATACCCCTACCTCAACAGACACCAGGGTAAAAATGGTCAGGTGCCCAGGCTAGCCTACAGAAGCCAAGTAGATACACAGCTAAAGCCAAGCTCTATGGCCCAGGCCTGGGTTCCAGGGCCCAGGAGCCAGACTCATGGGGTGTAGGAAGGAAAGTACTAGAAGAGGAGAGGTGGGTCTCCTCGACCTTTCCAGGACTGAGACCTCATCAAGGTCTAATCAGGCAGTTGGCCTCCTTCCTCCCAACCTCCCTCTGCCTAGACTCAGGGGTTTCTCAAGACATGCCTGAGCCTATCTCCAAAAGACCCCAGGAGAGCACCAGGCTCCAAAATCATTTTCTCCTCCTTCCTTCCACCTTTCCCTCAACCTCATTTGTCATATTCATCCCATTCCCTTGGGTCATCTATCTCCATTCAGTGTCAGAGGAAAGCAATCAGACTGGAGGCTAATTCACACCAAGTTTAGTTAGCACTTGCAAAGGACTGGCTGGGCAAGAGGTTCCATGGCAGAAATATCTGCCTTGGTTTTATAGGGGTTTATGAGCTCAGAGTGGAAGACTGTCTGCTCTGCCTACTCTCATAAACTCTTCACTTCCTTTTGTTCTAACCCACAGAGTTGCTAAAAGCTGAAGTTAGTTTGTAACTGCTCCCACAGCAGCCAGTATAACAACATCTGCAGCCCCTCTCATGGAAAGAGGGAGGCAGTGCAAAAGCTGGGACGCCTGTCAGGTCTCACCCGGCACTGCAGTTCACCTTCTGGATGTGACATGCTTGGTACACATGTGCACATGCACATACACACACACTCCAGATTGCTGCTTGAGGCCAGGGAGTCCACCTGTGGGTCTCTCACAGCCTGTCCAGCCAATGGACACCCAGAAAAGATATGCAGCTGGACACCAACAGCTCCCCCGGTAATCCACCCCCAGCCTTAGACCCATCGTAAAGCATGGATCTGGTCAAGTTCCTCCCTGCCTGAATGTTCACAAAGGCTCTGTCCCCTGTGTTCGGAGCAAGCCCCCCGCCTGGCATCCAAGCCCCCATACACGTACAAACCTCCTTCGCCCATCTCTTCCATCACTGCTTCCCAACACGTGCCCTAATGCGTTTGTCAAAAGAGGTGGTGTGCTGTCTCCCAAACACTCACCACACTCTTTCCACCTGCCTGAACTGCTCACTACCTGTTTCCACAATGACATCTTACCCACCCTTCAAAGCCTACCTCAAGTACCACCTCCCCTATGAAGTCCTCCTACTTCCTGCCAAATGCCTGGTACTCATCCTCTCCTGAATGCTCAGCACGGTGTGGATCTCCCCGGTGGTCTTCATGACGTGCTGCCTGATTGTTGGACCATGCCACCCATCCCACCACGAGGAGCCCACCAAGTGGCAACCCAGCAAACATCTCTGGGACACCCGGAGTGCCCAGCACCACGTCGTGCAAACATCAGACCCTTGGCAAAGGATGTCTATTGGCAAAGGGTTGACCACAGGACAGGAGAGCCTTCCAAAAAAGTCTCCCAGGGCCTGTGGCCAACCCTACCCACTGCTGACTCTCTGGGCACCTGCCTTCCCTGCCCAGGGGATCCCCACCTCAACCATGGACCAGGCATCGTGGCTCAATCTGGGTAAGGGCTGTTTTTATGGTCCGTGTCTCTAAGCCGGGGCCAACAGCTCCTTGGAGCCATGTGACAAGGAGAGGAAAGCTGCTCTTTGCACCCTCCAGCTCCAGTTGGGAAAAAAATATTTTCTTTTCCATTGCATAATGCTTCCAGTTGCGACAAACCCAACACCACTGACAGGAGATAAAAGCCCTGTGGGTGTGAGTGAGGAGAGAGAGAGGCTGCGTGTCTGTGTAGGGTACGTGGGCAGGCAAGTGTGAGAGGCAGGGCCAGCCAGCCACACGTGGCTCTGCCAACAAGCAATGGAAGGAAAAAATAGGTCTGACTAAAATCAGAGCCAGTGCGTTCCACCAGCAAGGCCCCTTCATTCGTCTCTGAGGATGTGGTCTGAGCCGAAGGGGACAGTCCCCTTCGTGTGCAAAACACAAGGGGTTAACCATCGCCCACCCAGCCCAGCCAGGCCCCCTCCGCAGGGCTGCAGCGAGGGGCCCAGAAGAGGAGAGGAGGCCACGCTTTGGAAGCGTCAAGGGGCTGCGCGGGTATGAGAGGCTGGCACGCAGGTCTCGCCGTCAGAACGAGCGCGGTTGGTCAAGGCCTCAGGAACCTGCGGGGAGGCCCAGCTCACCCTAGAACTCGGAGAAGTGGCCTGCCCTCAGCTCCTAGCTTCCTCTCCTGTCATGTGGGGACAGCAGCTGAAGCTCGACTATGGCTGCCTCAGGTCCCCCTGAGAGGCCAGACATCAACGGGCTTAGCAAACCATACAGAACCTGGCACGTGCAGGCTGAGACAGTGGGGCTGGGGCAGTTGACACAGGCTGGCTCTGTAAGGCTCACCTTTGGCCCACGAATTCCACCTGAGGGGAACTAGCCTAGGGAAATAACCCTAAGTAAAGAAAACAATCTTTATGCATGAGGGTATTCATCACAGTGTAATTGATGATTGTAGGAAAAAACAGAAAGCGTCTAGGTAGCTAAGAACACAGAAATGATAAGATGAACTAAGGTTCATCTACTCAATGGAATCATTCAAAAAATTTTCAAACACTGTGATTACACAGAAAACGGTGATGAGTGACATTAACTGAAAAAGTCATAATACAGATCTACTTGTACTACTTCTTTCATTTTTGAGCTGAAGCTGAAATGAAGGTTCGATTTCATAGGCTGCTATATAAAAAAGACTCTCAAAATGCTTTAAATATATAGTATAAATCCTACTTTGCCTAAATTTTAAAAAAGCTACGTGCTGGGAAGATATTAGAAGATAATCAGAGAATTAACAGTAATGCTATTTATGTAGTAATAAAGGGATAACTTTTTTCTATTTTAATGTAGTTTTCAGATTTTTTTATGAATGACTGTTACTTTAAAAATAGAAAAGTAAGTAAACGTACTGTAACGGCAGTTTGAGTACAGAAGGGTAACACTTATGCTTCAGAAAGGGGAGGGGAAAAGAGGCTTCAATGCACAGAAATAAACAGCCTGGAGTTTGGGGGCAAACACCTGACAGGACCTCCTGAGACATGACTCAGGAGGACACAAGCTTTTCTGACCTAGCTCTCCTGGGCAAGACCAAGGGTTTATGATCCACCCACATCCCATTCTCACTTTCCCAGAGGAAAAAGAACACTGTGAAAGAAACAAGATAAACCAAAATAGCAAGAATGCAGCAATTACACGAGAACAAAACGATCAACAAAGCACAAAACAGGGGCTTCCCTGGTGGCGCAGTGGTTAAGAATCTGCCTGCCAATTCAGGGGACACAGGTTTGAGCCCTGATCCGGGAAGATCCCACATGCCGTGGGGCAATTAAGCCCACGTGCCACAACTACTGAGCCCGCGCTCTAGAGCCCGCGAGCCACAACTACTGAGCCCGCATGCTGCAACTGCTGAAGCCCATGCGCCTGGAGCCCATGCTCTACAAGAGCAGCCACTGCAACGAGAAGCCCGCGCACTGCAACAAAGAGTAGCCCCCGCTCGCCACAACTAGAGAAAGCCCGCATGCAGCAATGAAGACCCAACACAGCCAAAAATAAAAACAAATAAATTAATTAATTTAGGAAAAAAAAGCACAAAACAACAGCAATTTCTATGATTGAAAACAATGAATACAAAAAAGGCAGCAATAAAGAGCCATGACACACTCAAGACAGCACTAATGGTGCTGAAAACAAAGCATCCTTCCGAAAATTGCAAGAATTCCAAAAGATCTGACTGGTAGGAGCTTTGCAACACTGCCAAGTGTTGTGCAGCAGCCAGACTGCTCGGTGGAAACACCCAAACTCCGAGGGGAGATCCAGGACTGTGCGTTTTATTTTATGATTATCAAAGTTTAGTTAACTCCTAATAACGTGCTTCTTAGGAAGTGGACTTTGAGTAGATGTAAAAATGAACCTCTGGCAGTGAATCATTTGCCTAAAGAACCCAAGAAAAGAGCCCGTGTTTGGGTCGGCACATCTCACACAGCTCCTTCCCCACCCCCTGATATCGGGCCCTCAGAGCCCACAGATCACCTGGAGGGACACCTATGATCTGATCTACTGCATGGACAGCAAAGCTCCAGGCAAAGCCTCTTCTCCAAAGACATGGCCCTGGGGGCAAGGCCAGGCTCTGGGGCAGGGCAGAGTGAGCGAGGCAGAGGGGCAGCGAGCTGGGTCCCTAACTCTTGTCAACTGCGCTTACAGTTCACAGCCTGGTCCATGCCAGGGCTGTGAGGCAGAAGTATCTTCTCTGTCCTGACAACCCTCTCCCTCTGGGTGCCCCAAAGCAAAACCTGGCCTAGAGTTTAGCACATGATGGGCAGAGACCTACATGAGGAAAGGAGGGAGAAAGAGGGAAAGGAAGGTCAGGCACGCCTCCTCCCAGATCTCCCAGTCCTTTGCCAGTTCTTCTGTCACAGAGCTTCATTCAAGGCCAATTGTGCATGCAAGACAACAGGACTGGGCAGGCCCCTAAGGCCCATCTAGTCAAGACATTTCAAAGTGCAAGTTTAACCACGAAACCTTTTGCCCAAATAGAATCCTGCTCCCAAGCCTGATCTACAGAGCGATCAAGATGGACTGCTAGGAGTGAGGTGGGGATGGGAGAGAGAGGCAGGGAAAGGGTAGAACCCCTCTTCCTTCTCTCCCCAGAACTACAGAATCCCATAGGAGATTCCCATAACCCTGGACTCTTCACTAGTTCAGACTCCTCATTTCTAGGTGGGGAAACTGAGGCCTCAGCAAAGACACACAGGGGTTAGAGGGACAGCTGGAACCAGCACCCACGTTTGTCTTCTCCCCTGGAATCCAGGAGAGGAGGAGCCACACGTTCCTCCAGTCTGAGAGGCCCACGGCACCTGCACAGGGCCTGCCCAGAGAGATCACACCTGCCCACCTGAGGGGAGAGAAATAACTGCTCATCACTCAACTCCTTGGTCAGCTCTCATGTGTGACTCCACGGCTACGGCGTGGGCGGGGGGCGGACTTGGGGAGCTGACCGAGCTGCACCTGGTCTCCTCACAGAATCACAAATGCCAGCTCTCCTCCCCGTGCCCTTTAGGTGAGTTTGTCCCCCATCTCCTTCAGACCTGAGCTCACTGAAGCTCCCTGAGCTCTTGCCTTACAGCTAAGAGAACAATCAGAGGCCTCTGTGGTGCAGGAACTTGCCCTACGGAGACAAAGCCCCAGCCAAAACGGTGGGCTAGATCTTCCTGTGCTACGACAACCTGCCAACAGGAGCCCAGCCTCATCCTCTGACTCCTGGGTTCCTGCTTCACCGGGAATTAAACGGTGACGCTCCCGACTCCTCTCCCACCCTAGGCTGCTGGGCTGGAGCAGCGGGCCTCCACCAAGCGGCCAGGCTGTCCCCTCAGCTGTCGGGTCCCGCCTGGTCTGGGAACCGCAGAAAACTCAACTAGTCACAGTTTGGATAGCTGCTACCCCAAGACCCCAGAACTCCCCTCGTCACCCCTAAAATGCTCAGCTCATAGTTCACCACAGCCAGAAACGGGGGCTGGGGGCAATACCCAGCACTCCAGAATCAATCATGGGCAATTCGGAGGAAATGAACCCAGAAGTCTGGAACACCCCATGAATAAGACCCTCACCCCCTTCAAGTCTTCTAGTCCAAGGATAACCTGCCAGCACTTCCACACAAGGCCAACCTACCACAGATCAGACAATCACATCTCTTCTGCCCTGAAGGGACTAAAGCCCAGAAAATACTTTAATCATGCATCAGCGTTTCAGAAAAAGTCTTATTACTAAGTCATAATTTGCACCTCTAACATCTATAGATTTGATATTTTAAAGTCAGATAAGTACAGGTTCAAACCAGAAAAAGCAGGATCACAGACTGGGACGGAGGGTTATCTAGTCCAACCTGCCATTTTACAGATAAGCAAACTGAGTCCCAGAGGGGGCTGCGTATAAGGAGCAGAATCCGAGCTGGAGCCCAGATGCCCTGATCCAGGGACTCCACACTGCACAACTCACACCGTGAACTTGTGAATGGACTCCAGGAGCTGTGCAGCCCAGGGCCCTGCCATGAAGTCTCTGTGCAGGAAACTCTGCACATAGAGGGCTTGGCTGGCCCCCTTGCCCTCTTCCTCGTGTTGGAGTGGAGCTCTTCTCTCTGATACGGGACACCAGCAGTATTGGGGCCAGGAAAACAGATGCAAAGCCACACCCCAGGGGCTACTGCCCCGCAGCTCAGGTTACCTTTGGGCATGATCTGATGCATGGCCACTGAAAGGAAGAAGATGGAGTCGCTGTAGTAGGTCCCGGAGCCGGCACTGAAGTGCTTCTGCATGGCCTCCACGACGGGGAAGAGTCTGTCCGTCAGCACACCGACGTCATGGAAGACAACCTGCAGAAGGGCACGGGAAATGGCGGAAGTGAGTACCCTACCCGGGCACCTGGCACACGCGCCGTCTGAGGAGGGGGCAGACCTCTCCAGGGCCCACGAGCAGGGGGCCCACGAGCATAGGACTTGGAATCCCTAAGAGCTAACAAAACGGGGAGGAGTGAGGAGTCCGCAGAGGCTGGCTATGGGGACGGGGATGCCGAGTGTGAGCGTGTGCAGGCAGGCACGTGGGGTGTAGTGGAAGAGGACTGCGAGCCTGAATGGGAATGGGAGCAGCTTCTGAACTTCAAACTGGGCCACCCTGGAGGAAGCTCTGTGCCCAGTGACTGGAATCCAGGTTAAAGCACGCTCCACTGCACGCAAGAGGTGCTCAATAAACGCACCCAGTCTTCAACGCTCACAGACATCTGCTGATGACCTTCCACCTCCCTCTTCCCTGGTGGCTAACAGGACAGGATGAGCCTGCGAAACGGCCATGAGCTGCTCGGCCGCCACCACCCAGACTCCAGGGCCAAGAACCTGCCTGAACAGGGCGCCAACAGTGAAAGGAGGGGCCGTGCGAGGCCCCATCTGGCTAGCCTACGCTCGCAGTGGCCCTGCCCGCAGGAGAAAAGACAGGTGTGGGTGGTGCCCGAGAAGTCCCCAAAGCAGGTAGGCTCCATTTTGTCACTTACATCTGCCCTTTCCCTCAACTCTGCCCGGGCCAGCCCGCGGTGTCACCCACCCAGCCCACAGTCCCAGAGCCATCAGTGGTCAGACTGTTGGAATAAGCACCTCTGAAGGCCCTGCAGTGGCCAGCTGCCCCGTCTGCTTCTTCCTTCTTTAGGTTCTGCTTTTGGCCAGAAATCTGTTTTTGTCTTAACTCACTTAAGTGTTTGCTTTTTATCCTCAGATCCACTTAAATTTCTAAAACACTTAGAAAAGTGTTTTAGAAAAGCGTTTTAAAAACTTAAAAAAGAAATCTTTTAGGGCTTCCCTGGTGGCGCAGTGGTTGAGAGTCCGCCTGCCGATGCAGGGGACACGGGTTTGTGCCCCGGTCCTGGAAGATCCCATGTGCCGCGGAGCGGCTGGGCCCGTGAGCCATGGCCACTGAGCCTGCGCGTCCGGAGCCTGTGCTCCACAATGGGAGAGGCCACAACAGTGAGAGGCCCGCGTACGGCAAAAAAAAAAAAAAAAAAAGAAATCTTTCATATTCTGTTAGTCCTTATCATTCCCTAGCTGGAATTCTTTAAATTTTTTATCTCTTCATAAAAGTCTTTTTACAACTTCTTGACATTTCCCTTCTAATGCACTATTTTCCTTTATCCTTTTACTGACTGCTTCTTTTCTTCTATTTGACTTTTTCCTTTTTTGTGACCTCTCAGCCTGGGATGGGGACTCCAGACCTGTTCTGCTGTTTCTCAACACAGGTACCAAACTATGGCTTTGGCCTCGTACGCCCCACACGCCTCGCTCACCTGACATCCTGGCTGCACGGGAATCACAAACCCCACAAGCTTTCCCACCTCCTGCCTTGTCCCCCTCCAAGCCAGACTCTGTTGTGCCCCTTGAGTAATTTTCCAAACATACAAATTCATTTCTCTCTCTCCTTGGCTTCAAAACTTCATATGGCTCCTCAGTGCCCTGGGTTACAGTCCAAATGCCCCAGCAAGGCCCTGCACTAGTGGCTCTGGCTACCCCTCAGCTCTCCCTCCCCTGGGGACTGAGCAGAACTGAACCAGGCAGTCCTTACCCTGCCCACCACACCTTGGTGTCCTTTGTCCTTACGTGTTGCACCTGCCCTTTGCACTGTCTGGAACTCATTCTCCCAGCCACCAGCTCCCGGGTGAACTCCCATCCAGTCTTCCAGCCTTGCTAGGCACCCACTCCGGCCTCCCCATGGCCTCCCACAATTCGTCACGCTGCCCTGCATGCCCTGTGTCATAGGGAGGAAGGCGCCATTTCCTTGTCCGTCTCCTCTGCAGGTCCTGTTTCTGCATCAGTAGGATGGGGCACTCCTGGAGGCCAGGGGCTGTGACTGCTCTTTGCCCTGGGCCCAACCCCAAGCCATCAGGACAGGCTCGCTGAATTAAATGAGCTGCATTCTGCACAAGTTACTAGACCTCTCGGAGACTCAATTTCTTCATGGATAACACAGTAATGCTGACACCTCCATCCCAGGTGGCTGTTAGGACCACCTGGGACAAGCAGATAAAACACCTAGCCCACAGCCTCTTCAATAAGTGGTGCTGGGAAAACTGGACAGCTACATGTAAAAGGATGAATGAACACTCCCTAACACCATACACAAAAATAAACTCAAAATGGACTAAAGACCTAAATGTAAGGCCAGACACTATAAAACCATAAAACTCTTAGAGGAAAACATAGGCAGAACACTCTATGACATAAACCATAGCAAGATCCTTTTTGACCCACCTCCTAGAGAAATGGAAATAAAAACAAAAATAAAAAAAATGGGACCTAATGAAACTTAAAAGCTTTTGCACAGCAAAGGAAACCATAAACAAGACGAAAAGACAACCCTCGGAATGGGAGAAAATATTTGCAAACGAAGCAACTGACAAAGGATTAATCTCCAAAATATACAAGCAGCTCATGCAGCTCAATATCAAAAATACAAATCCAATCCAAAAATGGGCAGAAGACCTAAATAGACATTTCTCCAAAGAACATTTACAGATTGCCAACAAACACATGAAAGGATGCTCAACATCACTAATCATTAGAGAAATGCAAATCAAAACTACAATGAGGTATCATCTCACACCAGTCAGAATGGCCATCATCAAAAAATCTACAAACAATAAATGCTGGAGAGGGTGTGGAGAAAAGGGAACCCTCTTGCACTGTTGGTGGGAATGTAAATTGATACAGCCACTGTGGAGAACAGTATGGAGGTTCCTTAAAAAACTAAAAATAGAACCACCATACAACCCAGCAATCCCACTACTGGGCATATACCCTGAGAAAACCATAATTCAAAAGGAGTCATGTACCACAATGTTCATTGTACTTCTATTTACAATAGCCAGGACATGGAAGCAACCTAAAAGTGTCCATCGACAGATGAATGGATAAAGAAGATGTGGCACATATATACAGTGGAATATTACTCAGCCATAAAAGGAAACGGATTTGAGTTATTTGTAGTGAGGTGGATGGACCTAGAGTCTGTCATACAGAGTGAAGTAAGTCAGAAAGAGAAAAAGAAATACCATATGCTAACACGTATATATGGAATCTAATTAAAAAAAAAAAAAGTTTCTGAAGACCCTAGGGGCAGGACAGGAATAAAGACACAGACATAGAGAATGGACTTGAGGACATGGGGAGGGGGAAGGGTAAGCTGGGACAAAGTGAGAGAGTGGCATGGACATATACACTACCAAATGTAAAATAGCTAGCTAGTGGGAAGCAGCCACATAGCACAGGGAAATCAGCTCCATGCTCTGTGACCACCTAGAGGGGTGGGATGGCGGGGTGGGAGGGAGACACAAGAGGGAGGGGATATGAGGGTTTATGTATATGTATAGTTGATTCACTTTGTTATAAAGCAGAAACTAACACACCACTGTAAAGAAATTATACTCCAATAAAGATGTTAAAAAAAAAAAAAATAGGGGCTTCCGTGGTGGCGCAGTGGTTGGGAGCCCGCCTGCCGATGCAGGGGACACGGGTTCATGCCCCGGTCCGGGAAGATCCCACATGCCGCGGAGCGGCTGGACCCGTGAGCCATGGCCGCTGAGCCTGCGCGTCTGGAGCCTGTGCTCCGCAACGGGAGAGGCCACAACAGTGAGAGGCCTGCGTACCGCAAAAATAAATAAATAAATAGATAGATAGATAGATAGATAGATAGATAAATAAATAGAGATAACCATTAAAAAAAATTTTTTTTAAAAACCTAGCCCAGGGGTTTCCACGCTGCACTTATTCCTAAGTGTTAGCATCCTGTGCCCACCCTCACCGCCTCCTCGGTCCCCTGAATTCCCTCAGTTCACAGATCAGTCTTCACTCATGAGCCAGCTTTTCCCTCTGAGCCTCATTACACCTCCAACCACTGCTGGAAGCTGGAATTTGACAAGAAGCTGGAAGCTGACAAGAGGGCCTTCAGAAATGGAAGCCTCTGTATTCATTAAAAAGGAAGATATGTATATATGGATATGTACAAACACACACACACACATGCACGCACACGTGCGCGCACACATACACACACCCACACACACACTGAGCAGGGCCTGCCACAGCTAAGCTACGAGGGAGAGAGAGAAGCGGCCGGCTTCCTCCCCTACCTGGGCCCCCATCTCACCCCAGAGCTTCACAGGAGACAATTACATCCCATCGGCATTAATAGATTTATGAGGACAAACTGTACTAGGTATGTTGTTCCAAACACTGTACGGCAGAGCCCGCTCCAATGAATATTTCAGAAAACAGATCTACTTAAAGATAAATTAATATGTTCCATGGAATACACTTTCTGAAGCAAGAAGCAAACCACAGACACTGCAAGTGTGAATCAAAACACCCAGGCCTGCCAGTGTCTAAAACAGGTTTGCAAACTGTGGTCTCCTAAGGGCAGGGATGGAGTCTGGCACTCTCTGAAGCCCCCAGCCCAGCCAGGGGCTGGTGTCTGGCAGGCGGAAGCGAAGCAAGAGTGATGGAAAGAGAGGAAAAAAAGAGGGAGGGGGGAGAGAACATGGCACCCCTCCCTCTGCTCCTCCTCCTTTTCAAACCCCCCACTTCAGAGGCTGCAGGAAGAAGTACCACATAACCTAGAAACCCAGGACCACAAGGTGACGCCCATATTGAAGGCAACTGACCAAAGAGAAGAACCAAGACAACGGTTTACACCGAGCATATTTTTTTAGGGATGTAGATTTAAAAGCCAAATCATTACTTGTAACTTTTATTAATAAATTTATACATATTTTAAATTAAAAATCCTATCCATTATGATTTCCACCCCCCACCCTGCTTACAAACTGATTTTTTTCAAACGCTTCACGTGCCTCCCCAACATGAATGCCTTCGACAATCCCAGAGTCAAGCTGAGTCATTCAGAGTAGTTTTTCAGAACACCTCATCCTCGGCATCCATTCAAGATGTTTTGGATACAGCCCCTCATAAATGTTTTTGTGAGCACTTTAAAAGGCTTGCTCGTATCAATATTCCACATTCATAATTATGAGATCCAAATCCCAGAACTGGCTAAATCTGTGTGAAGTTGCTTTGCCTCCTTTTACCTTTAATGAATGCCGTCAAGTAAATCCTAGAAGCGCCCCCATTCAATAATGACTGAGGCTGCTTCAGGCTACGGTGGTCTCAAGCTGTACTCTGTTGTTCAAAATAAAGCATGTAGCTCAGAGAGTGCCGTGTAAAATAAGAGACTGGAAAGACTCATCTCTCTTGCAAAGGAGAGTCTGGGGATGGGCGGAGAGGTGAAGCTTGCCTCACAGCCACCACGCACAGCACCTTCTCAACACTTCCTACACGGGAGGCCAGAGCCCCCAGAACGGCAGAGCCTGGTGCCCGGCAGGGGCAGAGGTCTAGGCCCTGGTCTCGTTGGCACAGACAGGCCTAAAGAGCCAGACCACTGCTCCGCTGCACAACCACTGGGGACATAAGCCATGCCAAGCTGCAGCTGAACGTGGTAGAGAAAACTCATGTAGCACTTGGTATGCCCACTGGGAATCAGGACACACTGAGCTCTTGGAGCCAAGGAGGGAGGCAGTGGGGCCAGCCCTGCACAAAGGGAGACGCCAGGCTTCCAGGAAACGCCAAGGTCTGCCTGAAGAGCAGCAGCTCCTCCAGCGGCAGGCACAGGGCCACGTGGCGGCCACAGCACCTCACCGTGCTCAGATGTCCCTGGAGGAGCTGTTGAAGGACAGAGTGCCAGCGCAGCGCTCTGGGAAGCCTGTTCAAATCGCCGGGGTCCACGCACTGCAGGAACAGCAAATAGGCGTCCGCTTCTCCCGAGGGGCTGCCGGGGCACTGGGCAGGAGGGCTGCGGTGCCAACATCTGGACTTGGCAGGAAAGTGCCGACGGCAACGTCCTCCAGGGGGTTGGCAAAGTCGCCACCCACAGGGCTATCACCCTGCTCTGTGGGCACCAGTTTTGGGTGGAATCACACCTGTGCTGGGCAGTCCAGTCGGGGCTGGAGCGGGCAGTTCTGGGTTCAGATGCGAACTCCACCACTTCATCACCTGGTAACCCTGGTCAAAATACCGAAGCTACCTCGTCTACAAAATGGGAGAGAATCATGGCGGTGGTCTCACAGGCTTTGGTGAGGAATGTAGGAGGAACTCAATAAAGGAGAGTTGACACTATCACCCCCTTCCTTCCACTATAGCTAGAATGCCTTTCCCATGCAAGAATACCTAGATTTGATAAAAGAATACACTCTGTAATCAACAGCCCAAGATACGATACGGCAATAATCGGAGCTGCCTGGCTCTGCAGCACTCGGCCGGCGTGGGGTGTCGGGGGGGTTACCGAGTGGACCCCACCACAGGCCGGTCAGCTCCCACAAGCACATTCCTCGTTTGCGTAATCTGAGTAATCAATTTCAACAACAGTTGGAGGGGAAATGATTTCCTGGGAAAAAAATTTGTTTTCTCATTGATGTTGATGTGCACTATGAATGTGAAGGCATATTTTTACAATGGAAAGAAAAACCTGCTAACAGGCTGGCAGTCTTTCCATCCTACAAACATGCCAAAGACATTTATTACACCGCAGGGCTTTGCACCAGCTGTTCCCTCTGTCAGAACGCTCTCCCCCAGAATCATCGCATGCCTAGGTCCTTCTAGCTCTTCTGGTGCTGGTTCAAATGTCACCCCCTGAGAGCTTCCCCGACCAAACAAGGAGCTACTCTCCCCAGCCCCCTAGCCCCCCAACATACAACCAGTCCTGGCTATTCAATTATCAGATTTCTTTTCTCCAGAGCATGTATTACCACCTGACACGTTAATTTTTAAGTATTTAGTCATTTTTTGCTGTCTCTCCCCAGGCCCCAACCAGCCTATGAGGCACCATGAAGGGAGGACCTTGTCTTTCCTGCTCATCGCTATGCACCCAGCTCTTAGCAAACCGCTTCATGCCCTGTAGAAGTTGAGCAACTGCTTGTTGTAGGAAGGAATGAGCAAATGGATGAGCAGAGATAAAGGCATCCAGAGAGGAGGGGTGACAATGACAACCTGCCCCAGGACGCAAAGCGGTGGCCCTGCAGGCCTGGAGAGCTTGGAGGCTCCTTCTTAACCCCAGGATCTCTCCCGGGCCTGTCATGTGCTTCCTCACTTCCATCCTGGCTCTTCTCCCAAAGGAGGAGTTTCTTCCCCATGGGACTTATTCTAAACCATCAGGAATATGGGTCTTCTTTGCACCTTTAGCCTGCTGGTTAGAATGTCAGGCAGGCCTGGGTTGCAATATCTCACTTTGTCAGAAAGAGAGCTGTTGCCCAATACATTTTGTACCCAACCTGCAAGCTGCTTCAGAGTAACTATGCCCTAGCTTTTAATTTTATGTCAGAAATGATATCAAAGGTATCTCCTTAAATGAATGAACGTCCTGGACAAAGGAGCTATAGAGAGATGACTGAAAGATGGGTAGAGCAACGGAGAGATATGCTGATTTCTTTTTTTCAAATCACTACCAAGTCCTAAAAACACTATCAGTTATCAGTGGCTGCATGTTGTCCCCCTCCAATAACTTCAGCTCCCTTTGAAAACAAAGATCTCCCAGGATAAGTGAAAAACACCGTAAATTTGTTAGTTTTAAACAAAAAAACCAAAAATTATCATTGATGAGCAGTTTTCATGAGAAAAGAAAAATGTAAATCCACAGGTTGCCCCCCCTCCATGCCACCTGTCCTGTTGTTCATCTTCTGCAAGATGTCCTAGATACAATTCGATTGTGTCAGGCAGAACCGCAAGCAGCTGAAGAGGAAAAAAGAAGCCAGCCCACCTAATTTCCAAAGTAATTTCTAACACCATTCTCATGACCCAGTTTACTAACAGCGCAAAAGCTACCGCCCCTCCCGCTACCCTCACTACAGGGCATCCTTGTCCAGTTCCTTCTCCGCCCCCAAGTCCACCTCACACTTACTGTGCCATCAGCAGCGTCTGGATAACCAGGTGTACAGTTAATGTTCTGGGACCCCTACAAGATTCCCAACATTGCAGCAGAGATGGGCCGCGTTCCAGCTCTCCAAAACCTCGGTATGACCGAGGTAGGATAGGACGAGGAAGAAGCAGAACATAAGACGGGAAGGCCTGGCACCCGTAGAGAAGGCCCCCGGACGGTGGGTGACTTTCAGCAGAACAACCTCACCAGGGCGGGTGTGTCCAGCAAGCCTGTGAGCTCCAGCTGTACTGCCAGGAGGGTGGTCTGGACCCGAGGTCCCACATCTTCAGTGCGTGCAGGCCCTCCCTGGGGAGTCTGGTAAAAAGGCAGACTCCTGGGTCCTGACCCCAGACATTGAGGCTCAAGACTCTTTATTTAAAAGCCACCCCAAGTGATTCTACTGTAGGCGGCCCCTAGACGATTTGAGAAGGGGGGTGACAGAGGGCCCCACTCGACTCAGTGCCAGTCAGCCTGCCTCAGGGAACTGGATGGGTTCAGCTCTGGACACACATGCAGCATGGCCCTGGGCAACCTCCAGAGTCTGTCCAAAGGAGAAGACCAAGGTGGCAAAAGCGTGAGGAGCAGGTGAAGGACCTGTGGGTGTCTGCCCAGGGGCAAGGGTGGGGGGGACTTATATAATCTCACACACGTGCCAAGTCATTCTCTCCAGCCCTGCCCTCTATCCCCGCTCATGTTTCCACCATGTTTCATTTTCTTGCCTGTAATGGAGGATAAATGGCAACGATTAACCCCATCCCCCTTTGAGACCTCAACTGTCTGTTGACTCAGGAGCCCTAACAAGGGATCAAGGAAGGGCAGGCCATCACGTCTGGAGGAGAGGAGGCCCCAGGCTCAGGAACTGGACCTGGTGCCCTCTGTGTGTCCAGTTGGCTACACCAACTTTGCTTCCCCCTTACCCAGAGCTCGTCCACCTCACCTCCAGTGGTGGGACAGTCTTGGGCAAGCAGATAAAGAGATGAAGACCTTGTCTGCACAGCAAGGTGTAAACGTTATATATACAAAAACAAGCAAGAAAAAGGTTGGTCTGTCTCGCAGGTGCTCCACTCTTAGACCCTGAAACACCTGGGCCTTCCCAGTGGATTTCCAGGATGACCACCAGGAACTACAGCAAATCACTGGGACGGAGGGTGAGCAAGGATCCAAGAAAACACAAACACGCCAAGAGGAGTAGAAGAGACAGAGGAATGGGCCCAGACGCCCCTCCAGGGCTAACTCCAAATGAACGATAAGGCGACTCCAAAGGAAAAGTGGGGGCAAAAAAAAAAAAGAAAAGGTGAGTGCTATCTTCCCAGGGTCTGCACGTGTCCATGACCAGCTGACGAACAGTGCCGTCGGACGGGCCACAAGCCCTTGCTGAGATTCGTGACACAGCTGTGGGGTTCCATGAGCATAAACCTATAATTTCTACAACGCAGTCCATCCAACTCCCACAGCCCCACGGCCGTCCCCACCACCCGCTGTCCCGCCTCCCACTCCCAGGGCCGGTCTCTCAGCACTGAGCAGTCATTCTTAAATGCACCCGGTCGCCCCCTACCTCTTCCAGCACTCACTGAAGAATCTGTTTAGTGATCTCAAATAATCTGTACATAGTGGGTATAAACATTCCTTAATTCACTTCTTTTATAAATTATGAGGCTTGGATTGTTTAGATTTAATACTGCATTTTCCTGACAGTTGGAACCAGTTTTCTACAGAATAATGTTTTCCACCCCACAAGAAAAGGTATGAAAGAGAAAGAAAGTAGGGAAGGGAGAAGAGATGGAAGGAGAGTAGTGACCCTGCAGTAAAAGGACTTTATTGTGAAATCTTAGGGTAAGTGTCCCAGCCCACCCACCCACCAAGGAGTTGGGCTGTCAGGTCTTCTTCACCAGATTCCTTGATTTGTTCTTTTTTGTGTGGTCATCTCCCATGACCTATGACCTCCCAAGGAACACTGCCATTGTACACAAGTGGTATCCAAAAGGATGCGCTTACCCAGCTTCCTGCTTCCACTGGGCAGGCGGGAAGGTGGCATCAGCCAGGCCTCCCACACCCCCTCCTCGGTCCACACTACCCCCCCTCCCTTCCTGGCTCTCTGGGGTGGGGACACGGCGGGCGCCCAAGCAGGGGATCCGTGGCCCGCAGAGCACCCTGCCAAGCTCAGACTAGCCAGCCAGGACAGCGTCCATTGTTTTCTGAGGCTGCCTGCTCTCCTAGGTTTCCTGAAACCCCCTCGTCCCATGCCCCCCGAGATGTGGTACACACCTCTGGAGGGGTACAAAAGGGACTTCTAAAGAGGCAAAGAGACCAACCACTTTAATGCTCATAGACTTATTTTGATATGTAAAACACTAGAAAAATTAATTTAAAAAACACTTTAGGACTATGATTTCACAGATATTACCTAAGGAGAGGCTAAGGAAAAAAAAAGTGAGTCCGTTTAAAATACATATTAAGCAGGTAACGCTGCAGGCAGTTCCAGGATATTGGCAAAAACAGTGAAGGAAACAATCAATGGCCCGACTCTGGGGACACTGCTCATGTCCATCACTTCCTTTCGAGGGTGAGATGATGCGTTTAAAATGCTGAGCGCAGCACGGGCAGCCAGGAGGCGCCCACAGGCTGAGTCCCTGCATTCCCCAAGGTCACACATGCTGACGTCAGGACTGGATCTCCTGACGCCCCGTCTGCAGCCTGTCCACTAAGTCCCCTCCTTAACTTCAAGCTGAGACTGTCTCTCCCCCGGCTACATCCCATTTCCAGCACTGCTCTGAGCCCTGCCACACGAGGTACTGGCACCTGCTCATCGAGGGGCCACAAAGAAACAAAAGGAAACAAGGGTCAGGCAGCAATGTGGACAGCCAGGAGTCCATCCGACCCTCACCAATACCATGCCCTTCATGAAGAAGGTAGCCATGGCCCTCGGAGAGGCGGAGCCACCCGCCCCAGGCGACCTGGTGGACGGCAGAGGCCCAGATTTGAGGCCAGGCCTTTCTGATTCCAGAATGTGAACAACTTCCGTGGCCTGCCCTCACGCCACTCTTCTTATTTTATCCCCTCGCCGAGGGGCAGAGCCCCGCTGAGTGTGCACACTGCAACCCCAGCTCTGTCAAAGAGGGACACGTCGTTTACAGCCCTCTCGAGGCCACAAGCCCATGTCCGAATAAACTCTTCTCCTGGATGGGCCCAGCATCCCCCCACCTCTCCCCAGACCCTCAGCTTCCACCCGCTCCCCTGGGCTAGGACACTGGCCTCCTAACGGTCTCCACTTCATTCTGTCCAGGGTGACCCTTCTCTGCTCAAAACCCAGAAGCGGCCCCTCCCATTACTCCAACAAAGCCAGAACCCTCACTGGGACCGGCCCGGACCTGCCCTCCTCCCGCTAAGCCTGCCCCCGTCCTACCACGCCCTCCCGTGACTCCCACGGCTGCAGCCCACGGCCCCCCTGCTGCTCCTCAAACATGCCAGGCACCTGCCACCCATCCTGCCACCCGAACACTCTTCCTCGGTAGCTGCCTGGCCAGCACCCTCACTCCTCCAGGCCTCTGCTCCAATGCCACCTTCTCAGTGACGGAGCCCCTGTCTGTCCAACTAAAGATCGTGACAGCCCTGCACCCCTCATCCTGCTAACACCCTAACTCACCTCGGAGGACACGGCACAGTTTACTCATCTGCTTCTCAAGGAACAACAGAAAGATGACGTGAACCCCAGCCCTTTGTGAGCCCTACTACACCGTGTCCCAGGCAGCAAAGCAGACAGACATTACTGGCTCGTTTACTCCTCTTCCCGCCAGAAGGTAAGCTCCACAAGGGCAGGGGTTTCGACTCTTCCTCTGTTCACTGACACACCCAGTGTGTATCAGTGTCCTGGGACAGCGTGGCCACCTCTCAGGCACACAGTAAATTCTGGTTCCATGGACACGGCAGCAATGCCGCAGGGGCTCACACGGGCCTTAGGAAGAAAGCAGCCCTCCTCTGCCGCTGGCTTCCGTGAGGTCCCCGACCTGCTGACAGGTCCCCTCTGTCAGCATTAATCTGCTTTGGCCTTCAGCCCTGGGATCTGAGGCCCTTCCCCCAAGTTGTATGAGAGCACAGACCATTCTACTGAGGGGACAGCCAGGTCACTGGTGAGCGCCAGGCCCTTGCCGCCCTGCAAAGCAGCCGCCCACCCCGACCTGCCAGCTGCCCACGGCTCAGGCCCAGCAGCTGTGGCTATAGGATCGTGGAGACCCCTCTGCTAGTTGCAAAAGCCAAAGTGGGTGAGCAACACGGGCAGAGCCAAGAGGCCATGTGTACAAGTCACTGACTCGACCCCTCATGTCTCAGAGAGGGAAAGTGAGGGCCAGTGAGGGAGGCAGGGCTCTCCCCAGGTTACATGGCCAGTCACGGGCAGAGCCAGCCCCAAAGCCAGGCCCTGCGCCTCCCAGACAAAGGCACTCCACCTGCAGCTGGAGGCACCCTCCTCTACAGAGATTCGGGAAACGCCGGGGAAGACTGGGTCAGGTCTCCACACAGCCAGAGAGCTTGCAGTGGCGCTGAGGAACACTCGAGTCTGCCCTCAAAACTTCCCTCCTTCCCTATGCCCAAAGTTGTCCTCAAGCTTCCACCCCCTGTCACAAAGGCAGCCGGACTCACACCAGGAAAAGGGAGGCTACGCCAAGTGCTCGGCAGAACTCGGGGTGGGCAGGGAGACCGCTGCCCTGGAGAAGAGCTTGGCAGGGTCTGGGAAAGATGCACCTGGACCAGGAAAAGCCCTTCCAGGTGTGGAGTCTGGAGAAACTCAAGCACACATGCGTATGCAGATGTGCACCCAGATGTTCACTGCAGCAATGATTGTGAAGACAAAAAAGTAGGGGCAACCAGAGGGAAAATGGATAAACTGATGTCTCCCCATAATGAAATCCTATATGGCAGTTAAAATGGCCAAACAAGACCTGCCTGTATCAACATGAATACATCTCAAACCTATAATGTCGAGTGAAAAAAGAAATAGCAAGAGGATATAGAATGGGAGCATTTATATAACTGTTTAAGATATACAAAGCAATATATATATTTTTTACATATATGTGTATATATGTGTGTGTGCATGAACACATATGTATGTGGTAAAAGTATAAAGACAAATTCCACAAAGCATACCCCCTCCTTGTGTGTGATAGTGAACACCACTGAGGCAGCGGGGAGAAATAGGGGTGGGCTTTAGCTAGATCTATAATATTTTATTTCTTTAAAAAAAGAATCTAAGCAAAGAGAGCAAACTGTTAGCCCCTATTTAACTTATATAGTAGGAAAATAGGTATCATATTTTTTCTCAATTTTTCTATATTTTGATACTTCATAATTTAATGTATAAGGATAAAATGTTAAAAAAAATTTTTATTGAAGTATAGTCGATTTACAATATTGTGTTAGTTTCAGGTGGACAGCAAAGTGATTCAGTTATATATATGTTTTTTCAGATTATTTTCCATTGTAGGTTATTACAAGATAGTGAATATAGTTCCCTGTGTTATACAGTAAATCCTTGTTGCTTAAGAAACATTTTTTTAATAAAATACCACATAAGAGGAGAGAAAGCAAGGCTGTGCCATGTAAATTAGCTGGCAAGCCCTTTATCATAGAAAAGCCGAGAGTGAGCTTGAGGGGCATCACTGCTGGGTCCTGACTTTCTAATATTAATTTGTAGACACAGGACCATTTAGGACTGTAAAGTGTTCCTTGTAAGGAGTCAAGAAAGTGTTCCTGGGAACAATTCAAAAGAAGTAAAAAAACAAAAACAAACAAACAAAAACACATACAGAGATGTTCTCTGTGGTGTTATTTATGGTGTGAAAAGTCAGGAACTTACAGAACTGCTTACAAAAGAAATAGGACAGTAACTTACACTATACCCATACAAACAAAAAGGGCAAGATGAGACAGAAAATGGGAAGATGTTTAGAGATGCACCACCACGTGTGGGTCCCATATTAAGTGTAATGAGCAGAAAACCCCTTCTCCGGCTACAAAAAAGGTACCCGGCCAGTGGACAAGGCTCGAAGGGAACCTGGACAAATGAAGACGGTACATCCGATCTACAGTTTTATACTCTTGGTAGAAGCCGGGCACAAAGGGGCTGCTGTCACTGCTCCCGCCTGCCCACCTTTCTCTAAGCCCTTCCTCCTCACCCCCCTCCCCAGGTCCAGGACTCTGATTCCTCAGAGCTGAAGACTCGTGGGGGGCAGCAAGAAACCCCTCGCATTTTTTCCAGGCCCTAAAAGATCCCCCAAAGATTTCCAGAAATCCATTCCAGATGCTGCGCACATCACAGAACAGGGCTCCAAGTCAACAGCTCCAGAGACAGCAAGGTCCTACCTCACCTCCCAGAGCCAGGGGCTTGAGACAGAGCTTCCCCCTGAGTAAAGAGAAATGCTTTCAGTCTGCATCTGCCCTCAAAGCGGTACGGCTCTGTGAGAGCCACACCGGTGACTAACTTCAGTTGCTCATGTTTCTGATCAAAGCAAAAGCTGCTCGGGGAGCCAGAAGAACAGAGGAGGAACCGCAGCTGACCCCCTAACGCCCCACTTCCCCTGCAAACACTGCTCTCCACACTCACTGAGCTATTTAACAGGCCAGTCTCCACAGGTGAAGGAAGTCACTAGCCAGGTTGGGTCTTAGGCGGGAACACGTGGAAGAAGTGAGGCTCGCAGACAAGCTCACACCAGGGAGCCCCTTCCACTGGAGACTGCAGGTGACTGGTGCCCCTGAGGCTGGGCCGCATGTAGCTGGGCACCCCATGCCCCGTCCATCACCTGCTCCTGGCTGAGTGAGCCACAGCACAGCCAGACCCCGAGTGGGCGGGCGATCAGGGATCTGAGACTTTGGCCAAGACTCAGGCGTCAGCAGTGCCCAACCCCAGGGACCCAGGACCGAAGTCCCACCCTACACGGACCACAGGTTAAAATCACCTTGAGGGCTTCCCTGGTGGCGCAGTGGTTGAGAGTCCGCCTGCCGATGCAGGGGACACGGGTTCGTGCCCCGGTCCGGGAAGATCCCACATGCCGCGGAGCGGCTGGGCCCGTGAGCCATGGCCGCTGAGCCTGCGCGTCCGGAGCCTGTGCTCTGCAACGGGAGAGGCCACAACAGTGAGAGGCCCGCGTACAGCAAAAAAAAAAAAAAATCACCTTGAAACAGACAGACAGCAGCCAAAATCACAAGCATCTCGCCCTGCCAACCGCAGGCGCGCAGGTCCATCTCCCTCCAGGGGTACTCCCATATCAAGGTCTCCTCCCCAGCAGCCGTTCTCCCAAGCAGAAGGCTTGCTCCTTCCCCACGGTGAGAGAGCTGGGGACCACAGGCTGTAACGCTGCTCAGCGGACCCCAGGCCTCAGTCACCCTCTCACTCTTACTCAGCACATACACCAACTGTAATAAAGTGTGCAGACTGGGCCGCCTCTGTGCCAAACTTGCTCTTTTATAAGACAAACGTGAGCATTCAAGCAGCCGGCTCGCACAGCCCAGGCTGGGGGGTGGCCACCTGCACCAGGATCTGACCTGGGACACAGGTGCACACCAGCAGGGCAGGGCCATGGAGTGGTATTCTCAGGGTGGACCCAGACAGGGTACTGCCGCTGGGAGGCAGAAAGCACGCCTGGACGGCCTTCACTGAGGATGGGGCCACCGTGCCTCAGGTCCACAGCAGACCTCTCGTATGTGCTGGGCACAAACAGGTCCTTCAGACACATCGCATCATTTCATTTCATCCCCATGCCAACATCTTGAGGTGGGTGATGGCATTGTGCCCCTTGTGCAGATGAAGAAGGAGATCAGAGAAGGCAAACAACTACCCACCGCCTCCCAGAGGGATGAGGTGGACCTGGAACCCGCCCAGGTCCATCTGTAGCCAACACCACGCTCATTCGAGAAGCTCCTGCCCACCCCTGCGCCAGGCCACACCGAGAGGGACAGAAAGCCAACACGGAGCCCGGCCTCAAGGCCTCCCCTCTGGCAGCTTTACCATCACTGCAGACAGCACAGGGGAGAAAAGAGGCATCAGAAGACAGGCTCAGGCAACAGTCTCCAGAAAGAGTGGACTCTCCAGGTAGGGCGAGTGGGATGGTAAATCAGAAAAAGGTACCAGAGAGCCTCCTGCGTCACGTGCATCACCTCACATAATGGGGAGCCCACTCCCCGGCACCCGGAGATCCTTGTGATACAGCAGGACTGGGTTTAATGGGGTGCAGACCAAGGTAGGAGACAGCAGCGGGGTCCTTATACCTCCACCCCACACATACACACACAGGCTCAGCCTCCCTCCAGCCCCGCGTGCGCTGCGCCTTTCAGAAGGCTCTGGAGCCTGCACCTGAGGAGCCCAATCAACTGGATTCTGGAGCAGCTGCTCAGCGGGCAGGAAGCAAGCAAGGCCATTCGATGTACACAAAACACGGGAGACTGCAGGGCAGTCACAGGTGGGTGAGATCTGAAAAATGTGTCAGGCTAGGGACAAAACCAGAAGACAAACAAGCACACAGAGACCAGCACAGCCCAGAACTGGCTTCAGAACAAACGAAATGGACAGCAGTCAGGGAGGCGGTGTGGGCAGGAGACCTGGTCCCAGGCCCCTGTCCGCGGACTAGCTGTGTAGCCTTGAGCAAGTCATTTGGCGGCTCTGGGCCCATTTCCTCACGGGTAACATGAGGGGACAGGACTACATGGCCTTTCCAGTTTCCCCTGCCCTGACCTCTTGTACCTGCTGCCATATGAGGGAAGTGGGGCTCCAAACACCACGGTCCTCTAAGATCCCAAATCCTCGACAGAGGCTCCCAGCTGGTTCTCAGGGCAGAACTTGGAGAAGAAATGAGAGAGCCACTCTGAGCAGGCTGAAGTTCCCCTGCTCTTCTCACACCACCCGGTGACAAGGGAAAGAGGACACGTGTGTGAGGCCCCAGGGAGCAGCAGGCACCAGGGAACTGTGGGAGCCCTCCTGGGGGAACCCCAGCTCTCCCAGAGCACCCCCTGCTTGGAGGGCCTGGAACGAACCACCAAAACAAACAGACATCACAGGCATTAGGGCACAGAGCTTACGAGTCCGAAAGATCGGCTCCCATCCAGTCTCCACCACTTCAGAGCCCAAGCTCTGAACCTGCTTTGGGCTCAGGATCCTCATCTGGGAAACCTCTTCCTAGGAAAGAATCCCTCCCTCCTCACAGGACTGATCACTCTAAGGTTAATAAGAGAACGAAGGTGGAATCCAGCAGGGGGCCCACCACTTAAATGGCGGCAGCTGTGCGATAACAACACTGATGCTGCGAGACACCTGAGAGAGTCTGGGCGCTTCCACACCCAGCCCCCTAATCCTGAGGTGCAGCCTGGTTTGGGGCAGAGGCCGGGAAATGAACCAGTATCTCCCAGAGGGACAAAGCAGAGTCGGCAAGCAAGACTTGGGAGGCTATCCCAGAAAGAGATAAACAATGGCTTCAAGACCCCCCAGTCTCCTACCCTCCCACTCAGGAAAAGTCTGGAAAGGACACGTGTTTTACAGCTTGCCAAGTCCAGTTTCAACATGCCAGTAAGAGAGCTACGGAATATCACTCAGGCTAGAATGTCCCTGCCCATCTTACAGATGAGAAACTGAGGTTCAGAGACACTGAAAGCCTTGCCAGTGGAAGCCGAGGTCAGGGAGAGCCCTAGAGCCCAGGATCACGATACCTGGGCAGGACTCTGAGAGTGAGCGATGGGCAGGGGCTGGGCTGCTTACGGGAGAGGCTGAAAAGCAGCCCCAGGCACTGCTCACCAGCTGGAGGCTTTGGGCAGATCAGTGGCCATTGCAGCCCCATCCTCCCTATTTGCATAAGGTGAGAGAGAAAAGCCAAGCCCCTCCTGCCTCCTCCAGACCCCCATCAGTATCTCTGCATAGTAATACACAGGGTGGGGGGGGGGAGTTTTGAAACCCAGGAAGAAGTCTCCAAACACACACCTGGATCTTCCAGGCTGGTTTCAGACTGGACAACTCCCTGTCTGGAGGACCTGCGTTAAAAGGTGCAAGGAAGGCTTTATTTAAATCAAGAGGCCTCTCTAGAGGGCAAGGACTCCCAGTGTTGCCATCCACACCCTAAGGTGTGAGAGCACGCTCACAGAACGTCTGATGGAGCCCACCTGCGCCAGCTCCACAAGCTCGTGCTGGGTCTGACTCTACGCCAGGCCCTGTAGTACACCATATCCTGAGACACAGAAGGAAACAAGACAGCCCTGCCCCCAGGAGCTTGCACAGGGGCCAACTTTAGCACAGCAGGACTCAGAAGAGAAAGGCTAATGCAGGGTGAGGTGGTCAAGGACGGCCTCCTCACGTAGTTGGCACCCACCGGAGCCTAATCTTGAAGGGCGAAAAGAATTAACCGGATAAAGGTGGGCTGGGTGTTCAGGAGAGGAAGCACCTGAGCTAAGTCCCAGAGGCATGGAGAGGCTCCCACAATTACGGACAGCTCAGTAAGCAGAGACACACGACAGCCAGCCACTCCCCGAGATGGCCAGCCTCACAGGCGCTGCAGCTCCCTCCGCCTGTTCTGGAGCCCTGACGGCCCACCAGCCAGATGGCCCCTCCGTCCCGTGCTCTCCTCCCCCAACTTCTGGTCATGACTCTCCTCCCAGGTACAGGAGACAAAGGCGGCCTATTGCCCAACCTGCCTCCATTCCCTCCTCTGCAAGATTGGGAGAGTCCCACCCCAACTTACAATGGATGCACATCCCCAAAGCTCCCTGACTCCTACAGCCCCTCCTCCACACTCACAAAGCCAGCCCCAGTCCACCTGGAATCCCCCGCCTGGTGTCTTCCTGCCCCCCAGACATTGGCGGCCAGGGGCGCCCGGAACAAAGCTTGCACTCTACCTGATCCTGTACGGGTTATCAAACAATATCAACTAATCCACCTGTCCACCTGCCAGAGCTGGTGAAGCCCCTCCAGAATCCTACAGTGACCAGGACTCAAGGAGCCCAACCGTCTGGGCAGATCTCACGAAGCCCATGTGATCTGGTAAGAACTGGGCCCCTTCAGAGCAGTTGGTGGGGTATGAGCCACAGAGGGTGAGGCCCAAGACCCCACTCAGAGGGATGGGTGGGAAAGGGAAATGAGCAAGCTCTGGGGGATGTGGGTCTCCCCTGTAGCCTGGCTTTTTAAAATCACTTACAGGTTATACTTCGCTGAATTCCCAAAAAGATTATGAACAACTGCTGTGTGCAATGAGACCGAGAAAACAAACACCATTAAGAAGAGGTAAGCAAAACAAGAAACATTCTCACTTTACTAGCAACAAGTTTGAACTGGAACCTTCTAGAAACTTCTGGAATTGGAACTTCTAGAAAGGAACATTCACAAAGAAGATGCAGCAAAGCACAGTCCAGCTTCCCCATCCTGATAAGAAACAGTGGCACCTGCTCCGGACCACAGGCCAAAGCAAGTTAGCATTTGCTGAGCCTCTGTCCAGAGTAAGGCGCATGTTAGGCACAGTGGGCAAGGGAGAGCTGGTGATCAGGCCCTCTTCCTTCTAGCAGAAGAGAGAAAGCACGGACACATCTGAGCACCAAATGAGGCCACAGCCTGGGGTGCTTTCAGAGAGAGGCAAACAGTGCACTGTTAAGGGAAACGGGGGACGGAGGGAGGGTCAGAGAAGGAGAGAACACTGTAGTTTGGGGAACTGAGGAAGACTTGAAAGAACATGAGAACACCCTGTGCTATGGTCTGATTGTGTCCCCCCCAAAATTCATATGTTGACATACGAACCCCCCAATGGGATGGTACGAGGAGGTGAGGTCTTTGGGACGTGCTTAGGTCATGAGGGTGGAACCCTCATGAGTGGGATTCGTGCTCTTATAAATGAGGCTACAGACAGCATCCTAGCCCCTTCCGCCACATGAGGACACAGTGAGAAGTCGGCAGTCTGCAAACAGGAAGAGGGCCTTTGGCAGAGCCCAACCATGCTGGCATCCAATCTTGGGCTTCCAGCCTTCAGCACTTGTGAGAAATAAATTTCTATTGTTTATAAGCCACCCAGTCTGTGGTATTTTGTCATAACAACCTGAACAGACTAAGACACCCTGAAATAAACCTGGGCATAACAGTGATTTTTGAGCTCAATTCACGGTTCTCCAGTTGAATCAAAGGTGTCGTGCCTTCCGAAATGATGAGAAAAGGGTCCTCCCCCCAACACCTACTCAGGTACCATTTGTAGCAGTCACCACTAATTAGCCACCTGCCATGTTCCAGGGCCCCGGTGGTGCCTCACTTTTGCCTTACAGCCACTCCGGTAAGGTCCTGTGTGAAGGGTCAGAGGCTCAGAGGGCTTACATCCAGGGTTCCCCTGTTCCCAAATGCCACAGACTGCATTTGGGCCCAGGTCTCAGGCTCCAAGCCACACGCTCCTGCCCTGGGGCCTCTCCGTGGCAGGAACAGGACAGACTCCTCTGGTGCGGGAAGGGTGGTGAACCCCATCGAGGAGAGAAGAGGAGGCCGAGGGAGAACAGTGTGCGCCCACCAGGGACCAGTGCAGGGCAACAGAGGCCAGCCTCTCGGACACACTGTCCCACCAGCAGGCGGGTCACTTCATCACGGCTGTTTAACAGTAATTACCCCATAAAGAAAACAAATGGCTTTAATTTAAAAGACATTACGTTAACAGCAGGCTTTGCGCCAGCCAACGGGGCCTGGCTCAGCTGCTCAGAACAGGCACCTGAAACGGGAATGGGAGCACACAGAGCTGCCTCTTGGGGCCAGGCCTGACCATCCTGACCAGCCATCCTGACTGCCCTGAGCGACCCACAGGCCAGTGTGAGCGGCCCCGAGGCCAAAGGCAAGAGGCCTGGACCGGGAAGGGTGTGAGGAGGGGAAGCAGGGAGTTCTCCTGCCCTGCCAGGTACCCTGAGAGCCTGCCTGCTGCCGCGGGGATGGGTGGCTTCCCTTCCGCCCCTCCAGTCACAGCTGGGCTCCTCCTCTCCAATGGCGGTCTCACTCAGCCAAAGACAGACTGGGGAAGCTGCCACTCACCATGGGGACATGGCTGGAGGTGGGGATCCGAGCCCATCTGACTGCTGAGGACGCGGAGGCTCCAGGCAGTTAGGCAACAAGGGGCCTTCCAGGCCCAGCACCCAGGTCACAGCACCCTCCCCACCATGCTGTCCTCTTGCCCAAGTCCCCACCAAGAGCCAGGATACCCGGGGCCGCTGACAGAACGCAAACCCTGCGACTCTGGCAAACTCACCATAGGTGAGGGGCTCCACCTTCAAGCTGCTCCAAGAGGCACAGTTCCCCTTGTTAAGCGGAAGTGTGCCTCCCTTCACCAGAGGGCCCGTGCTAGGTGTGATGGGGACCCACAGGAAAGGATGTGCCCTGGGGAGCTGCGAGGCCCGTGGGCAGCGCCCAGCTGGGGTCATAGGGCAGGGAAACAAGGAGGGGCGAGAAGGATCGGGATGCGCAGAGACCCACCCCGCACCCCATCCACGCTCTTCTCTCCGACTGTGCTGCAGAGAAGCACTGAAGCCTCTCCATCCAGGATCCAACCATCCCAGCTTGTTTTCCATCCACCTTTTTCTAAGGGCCTCATCAAAACAGGTTTACACGCCCCCACCCCCCACCCCCGTTCAGGAAGGAAATGACCGCCCATAATCGCCAGGCAGATTCCCTTTCATTTCAGTCTTCCTTTCTAAAACCCGGGGCGGGGAGGTGGTCAGTGAGAAAGGGGAAAGCTCGTGGAGAATGAACAAAAACAGCTCTGCTTGCGCCTCAGGCTTCCGTGGAGGGAGAGGCAGAGGGGGGTGCTCCAGCCGAGCAAACGCGGTGCAGCGGCGCCCTCCACTGGCCGCGCGGAGCGCCGCACACGACTCGATGCGCAGGGGACGTGACCCCGCCTGGGAGCAGCAGGGCAAGCTCTCCCCCTACTGGGTGTCAGCGAGGATGCGGTGACCACCAAGGAGGGGAGGCCCAGTGTGGGCTGCACTCCTGCAGCTCCTCCTCCATCGGCCTGGGAGCACCGCGCGCGGATTCTAGCCCTGGAGCTCCCTCCAGCGCTCAGCCCCAAGCAGAGGACAAACCACGTGGTTTCCCTCGGAGGAATACAGCTCC
Organism: Monodon monoceros; assembly: GCF_005190385.1. Classification (NCBI taxonomy): domain Eukaryota; kingdom Metazoa; phylum Chordata; class Mammalia; order Artiodactyla; family Monodontidae; genus Monodon; species Monodon monoceros. The sequence continues at coordinate 73,147,679 of NW_021703767.1, read as the reverse complement.
CCCAATACTAACTCCCCGGTCGTCTCAGGCACTGGACAGCTGGAAAGCTGGCCCCAGGGAACAGCAGAGGTTTGGCCCGCTAGAGGTCAGGGCGGTGTCGGCCCTCCCCTTCCCAAGCCAGAGGGATCCTTGGAGACACAGGAAGAGGCTCCGCTGGGATGGGTGAAAGCGACCCTGCATCCTGTCCGCTCTGCTGTGGGGTTTAGGGTGAGCTGGCTCTCACCCACCCTCCCTAAAGGGCCAGAGGCTGCTGAAAACACTGACAAACAGAAGAGGGAAGGGGCTGGGGCTGCGTCTAACCCCCAGCGCTGTGCGCACTGCATAAATCACTGCCTTGCCGCCCAGGATCTATCAGCTCACCGGGAGGACGCTGCACCCAGAGGTTCAGAGTTTCCTTCCCACTCCAATGCTTGGTGATTCTGCAAGGCTCTGGCAGCAAGCACAGTCTTTATTCAGAGTGAATGTTTACTGGGGGCATCCGGGCAGGAGGATGATACAGATTGCACACCTCAATGGCTCCCTGTCTTGTCCTGCCCGCCTACTCCCCAAAGCATGTGATACAGTCCAGCCCCAAGGCTTAGTGTGGGAGCTCAAGTATGTCACGGGATCTCTCAGCCTTGAAGGCTCCTTCACGGGTCGCAGTGATGCTCAAGTGAGACATTTCTGCAAGCATTTTCATAAGCTCTAAGTGCTGAACAAATATTGTTACTATTCTCCTAATCCAGTCTTCATACTAATAACACCTCCTCATTGATTTTAGGCATATCATTACTGTACACATCAGAAATCTCCAAACTGTGCTCTTCAGAAACAAGTGTTTCCAGAGATGTTACAACATCTTTCAGGATGGGGAGGGGAGTCAAGATACCTGGTATTTCTTGTAAAATGTATTTTGGTAAATATGTAAGAAATATACCAAATACATTTAGTTGGCTGTCCTTATCAGTACCTAATCATCTCACCTTTAGTCATTAGGGAAATGCAAATCAAAACCACAACGAGGACTTCCCTGGTGGCGCAGTGGTTAAGAATCCGCCTGCCAAGGCAGGGGACATGGGTTCGATCCCTGGTCCAGGAAGATCCCACATGCCGCGGAGCAACTAAGCACATGCGCCACAACTACTGAGCCTGCACTCTAGAGCCCGCGTGCCACAACTACTGAGCCCACATGCCACAACTGCTGAAGCTTGTGTGCCTAGAGCCCGTGCTCCACAACAAGAGAAGCCACCGCAATGAGAAGCCCGCACACCGCAACTAGAGAAAGTGCAGGTGCAGCAACAAAGATCCTACCCAGCCAAAAATAAAATAAATACATAAATTTATATTAAAAAAACACAACAGATGCTACCTCACACCCACTAGGATGGCTAGAATCAAGACAGACAACAAGTGCTGGCAAAGATGTGGAGAAATCAGAACCCTCACACATTGCTGATGAGAATGTAAAATAATAATACAGCTACTCTGGAGAAGTCTGGCAGTTCCTCACACTTACTATAGGACTGAGCTATTCCATGCCCAGGTATATATATACCCAAGAGATCTGAAAACATATATCCTCCTCACAAAAAGTTGTAAATGAATGTTCACAGCGAATTATTCACAATAGCCAAAAAGTGGAAACTCAAATGTCCATCAGCTAATGAATGAATGAACAAAATGTGGTATAGCCGTACAATGGAATGTTATTCACCCATATAAAGGCATGAAGTACTGACACATGCTGCAACATGAACCTTAAAAACATTACGCTAAGCGAAAGAAGCCAGACACAAAAGGTCCGTTTATATGAAATGTTCAGAATAGGCAAATTTACAGAAAGCAGGTTAGTGGTTGCCAGGGCTGAGAGAAAAGGGGGAACGGGAATGACTGCTGATGTGTATGGAGTTTCTTTTTGGGGTGATGAAATGTTCTGGAATAACTGAACAACCTTGTGAATATATTAAAAACCACTGAATTGTATATTTTTGATATTAAGCAATCTGTCTACAAAGCCAATAATAAGATATATTTCTGATTCTAATGACATCATGAAAGAACTGTATTTCAATGATCTGTGACAATGTTACAGTAAGGGAGATCTCAAATTTTTCTAGTTTTGTTGAACTGTACATTTTATTTTATTATTATTTTTTTTTTTTTTGCGGTACGCGGGCCTCTCACTGCTGTGGCCCCTCCCGTTGCGGAGCACAGGCTCCGGACGCGCAGGCTCAGCGGCCATGGCTCACGGGCCCAGCCGCTCCGCGGCACGTGGGATCTTCCCGGACCGGGGCACGAACCCGTGTCCCCTGCATCGGCAGGCGGACTCTCAACCACTGCGCCACCAGGGATGCCCCCGAACTGTATATTTTAAAAGGGTGAATTTCATGAGATGTGAATTACATCTCAGGTTTTTTTAACCGCGAGAAAATGTAATCACCTGTCTTTCAAAAGAATGACCTATTGGAACAGCGAACAGTCAAGTAATCATAAACAGTGACTGTTACCCAAAGCTGGAACACTTCATACACGCACTGAAGCCCCACAGCAAAATCACCCAGGTGTCAGTGTATTTCGTCCACATGATGATCTCTGGTCTTATGTTATGGGCTTTGCCTTATAATTTCAACAAATACCTGTGAAATTATCCAGAGTATAGTGTACATGATACAATAATGCCATACAAAGGTCTTCCCTACAGATCCATGACTAAAGCCCTCCATGAGAAACATGCACTGGTACACAAACTACTACAGTTGTATTATGAGCATATGATAATTTAAAAGAGTTCCATTGCATTTGGTAAATTCTCCAAATTCTATAGTATAAAATGTCAGTCAATCTTTTCAAAGAGCCTCTCACTTCAGGATACATTTCTTTGATCACCTCTTTCCCAGACGGTCATAACTTAGTCAAAAGATTCCTTCTGGTCAAGGTTCCTGCTGCCGTGACATGCCGGAGAAGCTGCACAGCAGTGTCACCTGTTTGTCATTAGCTTCATTGAGACAGCCAGCATCGAGGTCTTTACCCTCAGGCTTCTTTCAAGCCCCGACTGTGAGCTGAGGCTTTTCAAAGCCACTCACAGTTTTGCTCTTGCGGTAAAAGAAACTCTGCAAATTCAGAAGAGGTGTGCAAAGAGCTTTAACACTTTTCTTGTTAGCCCAGTCCTCAGCACACGCTCCTCCTGAAATCCAACAGTCTCTTTTAAGTGTGGAAAGCACAAGGCCTCCTTCTTGTGTCATCTGGAGACAAAGCAACCCAGCCTCGTGCTCTGAGGAGGCTGAAATCTGATGTACGAGGGGCAGATCCCCGAGGACTCTTCTATGATTTCTTGGGGTGAATTAGTATAGCTATCAATCAGTCGACTATAAAATATTACTGAGAGCCTAGAAAGTGCCAGGAACTGTGCTAAAAATATAATGGTGATGGAGGAGGAGGGAACACCTCTGTTTCCATTGTTTCGCACCATCCATATGGAGGACCCCCCTAACTTGACCAGCACTCCCCGCCTCCTGCCCCCTCCTCAGCCCTCCTTCCCGACCTGTGCACACTACCACCTCCCTTAGGGAAGGAAGAGAAACTGCTGTGATGGGCGAGTTTGGGAGGCAGGCTGCCCCATCCTCCTCTCCTCTCCTCTGGAATTAGCCTCCGAGAGACTGCCCTCCCTGCAAGGCGGCCAGCAGCTGTCCAGAGCTGCCTGTCCTTTCAGAAGTCTGTCTGGTCTGTACCCCAGGTTGGGAGGCACCTGTCCCTGTGTCTGTCACTCCCAACTCAGGCCAGAAATAGAGGTGACATTTACGGGGTGCCTGTCCACTTCAGCAGATGAAGAAGGTAAGTAATGCTCTGCCCCCCACGGAGATGATACTCTAGTAGGGAGCGGCAGAATGCAAATTAGGAAACAGGGTAGTGACTTTCCAAACTTGCTTCCTGATGTCCAAAGAGCTCTTGCTATCACTTCCTTCAGCCCCTGCTCAGATGTCACCAAATCCATGGGGCCTTCCCTGACCAGCTGTACAAAACAGCCCACAACTCCGCACCCCAACACAGGAACGTTCCCTGTGTCCTTATCCACCTTTACTTTTGTCTATACAATGGATCACGATCTGACTCACTCTACGTGGACAGGTTTGTTTGTTTAAAGTCGATCTCCCACACACCCCCAGAACCCCAGAATGGAAGCTCCATGAGGGCAGGGACTGGTTCTCTTCCTACTGGCACAGGCACCTAAAACAGGGCCTGGTGCCAGGGAAGCACCCAAGAACATCTGCTGAATGAATGAGCACATGAGTACCTGCTACAAACAAGGTGATGGGAAAGATAACGAGGGCTAGGGTGGCTGCTGCTTTAGAAAAGGGGTTCGGGGAAGGCCTTTCTGAGTCGTTACCATCTGAGTGATAACACAGTGACGGCACGAGAGAAGCAGCACAAGAAGCAATCCTGCCGTACCCCTGAGGGTGTCCGCACAGTGCTGGGTAAGCTCCCCCAGGCCTCTGCAAGGGGCTGGCCACCCCGAAAAGGAGAGAGGAGATGGCTACAGGGTCCCAGCAGTGCTGAGTCCCCAGAAGTCGGCAGAGTAGAACCGTGTTGTGAGGCTGGACTCACAAAAACGGACGCATTAGCACTGGGCTCCCTGCACAATACAGCAAGGCTGCGTTTAATCCTTACCGCCCCGTTGGGGATGGGTGTTTAATCCTCATTTTACAGGAGGCCCGGGAGGCCCTGAGAGGCGAGGGGGGTTGCCCACAGTCACCAGCTAGTAACTGGCCACTGGGGTTTAAACTCAGTGCTGTCTCCCTCCCTCAGGACCACGTTGTGCCCAACCCAGCAGGTTCAGCAACAGGACAGGCTGTACGTGGGGGTGATGCTAAGTGACACAGGTACCTGGGTGGCAGTGGGCTGTGCCTGTGCCCCCTCTGTGTCCCCTGCATTTGTGCATTCAGGGTCCAACACACAACAGGTGCTTAGTCATTCACAGGGCTTCGACATGCACGGTAGCCTCCTGAGGGAGATGACTGGTTGCCTACCCCAAAGCTTCCCCTCCTCTCCTTATTAACTATTTTTAATGGGAACTCTGCTTTGGTTCTTCCTCCATCCTGCGGCTGCAACACAGATGTGATGACTAAAGCTCTAGCAGCCATTCTAGCCCATGAGGACAAGGGCCACTCTGTGGGGATGGTAAAACAGAGCTGGAGGGGCCTAGGACCCTGATGATGTCATGAAGCTCCCGGGCCAGCCCGGAAGGCCTCCTACCTCTGGACTCCATTTAGATGAGAAACAAAGCTCCATCTTGCTTAAGCTACCACTATGTGGGATTCCCACGGCACATTCTACGAAACTTAACGCAAAAGGAAGCCTTATGGAACACAAGTCTGGACCTAAGTTTTAGAAGGGGGAGATCCCACTGGACAGACAGAATGAGACAATAGATGGCTCGGAAGCAAAGCGAGCAAAGCTCCAGGAGAAGGGACAGCGTCTCCTGCAGCTTAGTGGGGAAAGGATGGACAAGGAAGCTGCAGCCAGCTGCTGTGGGGCTAGAATGTTGCAATGACCTGGATGACAGTGAGCCGGGAGCCAGGGGGTCCTGAGTGGTGTGATAAAAGCCCCATTTTAACAAGATGACAGCAGAGCCAGGATAGCCTGAATGAAAGGCAAATGCTCCCTGAAGGTCTACTATGTGTCAGGCATTGTGCTCACAGGGCAGGCTGCACAGGGGCAAGGATGCCTGAGCTCGGTCTGAAGGTGGGCAGGAAAGCATCAGGCCCTCCTGTATCCCTTTTACAGCAGGGACTTCCATGCCTGCTGCCACAGCCTCGTACAAATTCAGATCTCCAGGCCCCATCAGGAGATTCTGACCCACAGGCTGGGGCAGGGTCCATGAGTCTGTATTTTGAATAACTGTCCCCAGGAGATTCTGATGCAGTTAGTCCATAGACTTATTAAATGAGCTAGAAACAGCTCCTGTCCTGGTACCTCGAACATAACAGGTTTGGATGTTTATTAAATAAGTGAACAAATAATATATTTCCATACTGTTAGGAGATAACAAACCAGTGGATTTTGAAAGGCTTTCAATAATAATTCAAAACAAGATTTTTCTGGTTAACTGAATAGCTTTTTAGCTAGTATTTAATTAACCAAAATGTAATCTAAAGTCACTAGTAATATTCTATGATCAATTTCTGCAACCATTTTGGCTCAACCATTTCTGTGGCACTTGAAAATGGCCTGAGAAGAGACCTCTGAGTGTGAGCACGAGTCCTAGGCTGGCTCACTGCAGCCCTGCCCTGCATCCCGCACACCTGGCGGAGTCCCAGGTCCCACCCTGAGGGAGGAAGAGCTTTCAGGCTGTCTCCAGACAGCCGGGTGGGCCAGGAGCTGCCTTCCTCTTCCCAAGGTGTTCTTACACACTTCAGGGCAACTCTCCCTGGGAGTGGACAGTTCTTTTACCTTATCTTACAAGAGAGAAGTGCTCCTTAAAGGCGGAACATGGTACAAAGAGAAAAACATTGGCCTAGGACTTGAGTCTAGCCCCCAGCCTTGTCAGTAACTCCCCAAGTGGCCTTAGGCAAGTTTCCTCACCTGGGTTGCTATATGCTCTTGAAGATCCCTTCCAGCTGTGATGCAACTGGGGTGAGAATTTCTAGTGTCATTCTTCCTAATTAATACTGAAAAAATAATTCTCATATAAGATGCACTCCCATATGTAAGACATGATGCTCGCTGCTAGGGATACACTTAAGAGAGGTCAGGGTCCAAGCCCTTAAGGAGTTTACAGTCTAGCAAGGTAGACAAATAACTCATTCAATAATTACATAATGACAACTGTGAGAAATGTTACTAAGGAAAAGTCCTTGGTGTGATGAGAATGTACAATGGGGGCTCAGGAAAGGTTTACCAAGGAAATAACATTTATGCTGAGACCTGAAAGCAGAGTACCAGTTAAGGAAGGGGGGTGGGGGGGTGGGAGGTACTCCAGGTAGAGGGAAAGGCATGTGTGAAGTGGTACCAGAAGACACATTCCAAACCTGAGGAAGAATTAAATGACAACTAAAATGAGGCAAATCTTTTAGGACTGCATATTTAAAAAAAAAATAAAACAAAAAGAGCAACTTTTGTCACAAACAGAAAACAGATTCACAAAAAATCATTCAAAAGGAACAGGAGCAATTTTAGCTAGAACTGATAAACCCTTATCTGAACACAGCCATCTGGCTGAAAGCCCCCAGACCCTCATTCCTCATGCCTCAGTAGGGGTGGTGTCAATTCCCTCAGGTCATCTGCAGCTGCCTCAGGCCTTGGGTGATGGCTATGGCTGTCAGAACTGGGCCCAGCAGAGGGAAGGAGTCAAAGTATGAAACACAGACTCCAAGAAGGGAAGCTGGCCCTGAGACTGGACCTGCCCTGGACAAGTATTTCTGGTGCCCACTATGTGCCAGGCATAGGGATGGGAGATAAGACGTCGTAGAGTCTACAGCACCAGCGAGGTACACGAGGAAGAGGAAGATGTGCCTTTTGAATGGGGGTTCCTTGGACGGCTCCAAGGAAGGGATGGTATCCAAAGATGGGCAAGACTCGGCGACGCACACAGAAAGGGTATCCTGACAGTGGAATGAAAGAAGCAGAGGCATGTAGGCTGGAAAGCACTGAGTTTGCAACAAGATACTGTGGCTGGAGCTCGAGAAGGGGACAGTAGAGCCCTAGCAATGGAGGAGATAGGCCTGAGTTGTGACCTCTGACTCAGAAAGTGAAGAGATGACATGCTGGTCTTCAAGGCAGTGTCTGGAGAGCCGGTCAAATCCCAGCTCTGCCCAGACTGGCCCTATGATCAAGGGCCCTTGGTTTTCTCCCTTGGACTAGCACAGAATTTCTCAAACATTAAAGTCCCAAGGACCACCTGGAACAGGTTGCCAGGCCCTACTTCCAGAGACGGCAATTAGGGCAAATGCGATGGGCCCCAGGCTGAAAAACCCCAGGTCAGACAGTGGGTGTCAAGGGCCTGGCCAGCCACAAGCTCCAGGACCTGGATTCTTGGCCTCCTGTACCATGGAATCCAGGCCCAGGTACCTCTCCCTGACTATGGTGGGTGTTCCAGATGGGCTCATTTGTTCTGGGCAGAGGACAGACTTTTGATGCTATGGGGGGAAGCTGGAAAGGAGAGCTGTGGAGGGCTGGGCACAGATTGTCCCCCAAGTCTATGGACATTCCTGGGGGAAGGTGAAAACTAAGTAAAGAGTGGCCAAGGGCCCAGGAAGGAAGGAAGGACATTCTGGGTGAAAAGTATAGCTTATGTAAAGGCACATTCAGTACAGTTAAGATCTAAGGTGCACGTAGGGGGAAGACAAGAAGGTAGGCAGAAGAGGAGAGCCAGGGCCACAACACAGACAGCCCTACCAAGAAATTAGAACTTGATTCTGAAGACAACAAACAACAGACCCCTGAACCCTGCAGGATCCTGGCATCAGCTCCCCTTAGTCACTCACTGGGCACAAACACATGGAACACTACTCTTGCCTCACCGCCCGTCCCCCCCACCATCAGGCTCCATCCTTTAGGATCACCTACTATTTCTATCCCAAAATCAGACCTTGGATCCCCTCTGTGCAACTGTTAGGTCAAAACGAGAAAGCAATTTAACTGAGACCATTAACTCTAAGCTAGGAATCCAAACTCCGACAAGCAGAGCCAGGAGGTGAAGCGAGATGATGGGGATGCAGGTGGGTCCAGCCTGGGACAAGGTGACTAGCTCTGCTCTCCCCAGATCTTATCTGTACCTCCTGGGAGGAACCCGGTGCTTCTCTAAATGGGTTCAGGATCCTTGAGGGTAGGGGAGAAGGGGGCACACAGAGGAGATGAGATGGTTCACACTGGCTGGGTTTGGGCTTGACTAGTTCCGACTGAAATACCTTAGAGAAATGAGCTATGAGAAATGTCACTGTAACCTGAACAATTCAAGCGGCCGAAGACCCTGTCCAGCAGACTATGCACCAGAAGCATATTGGTACGTTCAAATGACCTGCTCCATCCTCAAAAGTAAAAGACTGAGGCGCTTCCCTGGTGGCACAGTGGTTAAGAAGCCGCCTGCCAATGCAGGAGACACGGGTTCGAGCCCTGGTCCGGGAAGATCCCACATGCCGCGGAGCAACTAAGCCCGTGAGCCACAACTACTGAAGCCCGCGCACCTGGAGCCCGTGTTCCCAACAAGAGAAGCCACCACAATGAGAAGCCTGCGCACCACAAGGAAGAGTAGCCCCCGCTCGCCGCAACCAGAGAAAAGCCCGCGCGCAGCAACGAAGACCCATCGCAGCCAAAAATAAAATAAACAAAATTAATTTATTTTTTAAAAAAGTCAAAGACTGAGAAGAATAAAAAGAGGGGCAGGCTCTGAAGGCACTGACTGCTGAATCCTGTAACGCTAGCAAAGACGGGGAGTGCCAATTCTCAAGGAGGCCGCAGTTAAAGGGGGAGACGCGGTCAGGGTAGTCGGCTAACAACGAGGCTCCCGGACACGCCCCCGGACGACGCCTCCAGCGTGCTGTGAATGCACACTTCAGCCAGGGGGATCGGGTTGAGAGGTTAGGCTTCTACTGGCGTTGGCAGTGGGCAGCGCAACGAAGACACCTCCCTCCTGACCCCTGGAGCCTGGCCGGGCGCGCGCGCTGACCGAGCCACCCACCCGGAACCGCCGGCTGAGGCCCCGCTCACCTTGCACTTGAAGCCGGCGGCGGGCGGTAGCAGCTCCCGCAGCAGGGCCTTGGCCACCTCGCGGCTGGTCTCCTCGCTCACGAAGTGCAGGTTAAGCACCTCGTGCGCCTCGAACTTAGCGAGGCGCAACAGGGAGCGGATCGCGACGCGGGCCTTGGCCTGCAGCGCGGCATTGTGTTCCGCCTTGGTGAACATCATCAGCAGGTGGTAGTCCACCGGCCCGGCCCCGCCGCCCTCCAGGCTCTTGGCCTTAGCACCCGGGGCCGGCGCCACGGAGCCCTGCGCCAGCTCCGGCACCAGCGGCGAGGGCGCGGCGGGGGCTCCGGCGCGGGCCTCCTTCAGCCTCTTGGTGGCGCTGGAGAAGGTCTCCCGGCCGGAGCCGAGGTAGTAGAAGGCACAGACGGCAAGCGCCGCGGCCAGCAGCAGCGCGCAGTAGTGGGAGCGCACAGCGCCCAGACGCGCCATGGCCCGAGCGCATGGGGGCGCGCCTCGGAGGAGACCCATGCGCCACCCTCCCGCGGACAGGGCGGGCGGGGAGCCGCAGCGGAGAACAGTACCCCTGCAGCTACTCAGTAGCCCCGGCGGCGGGCGGCAGCCATGGCGGAGGCGGAGCCGCGCTACCAATCCGCGGGCGCTAATGCGCCGAGAGGCGGGGCCAGGGCTGCCCGGCAGCCGCTGGGTCCTAGGCTCAGAAGGATTACATCGGGGATGCGCCGCGGGTCCGCAGGAGCCGCCCCAGAGTGGTCAGAGAAGCCGGTGAGGACTCGGGCATACAAGCCAGCTGGCTGTACCGTCCGTGAAAAATGGCCCTCTTAAGTGCCCAGCCCCAGACGCTAGAAACCGAAGCTAAGACTTCGGTAGCAAAAAGACTAAACTGGACTCACAAAGAAAAATTTTCTCTATATACCTTTTCCACCCTAATTTCTTGAAGGCTTTAAGTCCTCTCCCCGACTCCTTTCACACCTTGGAGACTATCTGGGGCTAAAGAATTTAAACTAGCAACTCCCTCCCTATTCTCGGTGAAGTAGGATTGACACCCGAGGTAAATGTCCTGCTCACCTCACTTGGCACCTCTGAGGCGGACCAGAGGCAATCTAAAGGATACTTTTTTTTTTTTTTAACTTTAACACTTTAAAGGAGGCTTAATATGTACCCGGTAGTTTTGCAAATTCTTAACTGAAGCATAACTGAGGTCACTTGCCCAGGGTCACACAGTGGCAGGTTTGACAATATAGCTGGACACTGCCAACTACATAAAAGCCCATTAACTTGAGTCTTCTGAGGACCAATGACACACTACAGTGTTTACGTAAACATGTACAAGTGGTCTGCATGCTTGAAAGAGGTGCAGGTGAAAACGCAGGCACAAATGCAATCACAAATTCTCTCACCCGTTTACTGTGCCATGCCATTATTTCTGAAAGTGTGGTCCCCAGAACCACAATTCATCTCGTTTTTAACTCCTCTTCTTTTCAGTTGGAGCAACACTTCTCTGAAAAACCTTGGACCTCTAAAGAATGCTTAGCAACAAGTTCAATACATGCTACTCACCTTGGGGGTTGGGGAACAATAGCAGAATTATCTCACTTTAGTAACAGGTATTACTTTAGTTCATTTAATCCACACAGCTGTAAGAGGTAGAGGTATTATTTGCTTATTTGCACTTTACAATTGAGGAAATTGAGATTTAGAGAAGTGAACTGCCCAAATCTAGTTGGCTAGTAAATAATGGATCCCCACTCAAGCCATACCACTTCCAAAGCCCAAACTTCCAGCCAAGATTAGCACTGAAAGTGATAACTCAGACTCTGAGTTGAGCGTATTTTACCACAAGCTTCAGCAGATGACATTGTGGTTAAGAGAGCTGGATTTGGGCACGTGGGGGGGGGGGAAGCAAGATGGCAGAGTAGGAAGACCCTGAGCACAGCTGCTCCCACAGGCACCAGAGAGCTGGATTTACAGCTAACTAGGAGTTGTTAGACTTCAAGGGAGGTAATCTCTCTGAGCTGCAATCATACCCCTATGTAACATGGGGCTAATATTAGTACTTATGCCTCATAGGGTTATGAGAGATAATAGATAAAAAGCAGTTAGAATAGTGTCTGACACTTAGTAAACAATAAATATAAACTATGCTAGAAACACCAAACTCTAAAACAAAGTCTAAATATCCAACAAGTACAAAATACAGTTTAGCAATCATAGCTTTTCTAGAGTGTTTACAAATTCTAAACCCCAAATATCCATTAAGACTTTATTACATGTACCACAGAATCTCCACCACTGTGTGCTACCATTGTATTATTACATTCTAATTATTGTTCATTAATAAGGGGGAAATAATTCTGGAATTGTACCTTTTAGTCCACCCACCTACACGATCAATAAGGTGGATTTTTCCTCTGCCATTTATTCTGGAATTTATTCAACAAATATATTTTTTCAGACCTTTATAAGATCACTACTCCTGGAATTTATGGATAACAAATGAAGAACAAGATAATTTAAATTTTACATAGGAAGTCAGTAGACACAGGAAAATACTCAAGAGACTGGTCTTTTCTCCAAGCTTCTTCATCCTCAATTCTTTGACCATAAAGAAAAATTAATGTGTTATGTGAATCAGCAGGATGACGGTAAAATGTTTATTGGAGGCTTGAGCTGGGATACAAGCAAGAAAGATCTGACTGAATATTTGTCTCGATTTGGAGAAGTTGTAGACTGCACAATGAAAACAGATCCAGTCACTGGAAGATCAAGAGGATTTGGATTTGTGCATTTCAAAGATGCTGCTAGTGTTGATAAGGTTTTGAAACTGAAAGAACACAAGCTGGATGGCAAATTGATAGACCCTAAAAGGGCCAAAGCTTGGGGAAGGAACCCCCCAAAAAGGTTTTTGTGGGTGGATTGAGCCCAGATACTTTGGAAGAACAAATTAAAGAATATTTTGGAGACTTTGGAGAGATTGAAAATATTGAACTTCCCATGGATACAAAAACAAATGAAAGAAGAGGATTTTGTTTTATTACATATACAGACGGAGAGCCAGTAAAGAAATTGGTAGAAAGCAGATATCAAATTGGTTCTGGGAAGTGTGAAATCAAAGTTGCACAACCCAAAGAGGTATATAGGCAGCAACAGCAACAACAAAAAGGAGGAAGAGGTGCTGCAGCTGGTGGACGAGGAGGTACTAGGGGTCGTGGCCAAGGTCAGGGCCAAAACTGGAACCAAGGATTTAATAACTATTATGATCAAGGATATGGAAATTACAATAGTGCTTATGGTGGTGATCAAAACTATAGTGGCTATGGCGGCTATGGTTATACTGGGTATAACTATGGGAACTATGGATATGCACGGATATGCAGACTACGGTGGCCAACAGAGCACTTATGGCAAGGCATCTCGAGGGGATGGCAATCACCAAAATAATTACCAGCCATATTAAAAAGGGACGTTGGAGAAAACAGGAAGAGATTGCTAAAGCAACCCATCTTGCAAGGACAACATTGAAGTTTGGTCTTCTATTGATCTAAGATGATTATTTTGTAAAAGACTTTCTAGTGTACAAGACACAACTGTGTCCAACTGCATGTAGCCGCCAATTAGTTTTGTTTTTACTTTTTTTTGCTATCTGTGTTATGACTCGATGTGGATTTGTGTTTATACAAATTTTATTTGTATGATTTCATGTTAAACCTCAAATAAATGCGATTGTTTTTCTGAGTCAGGTACTAAATATCTCTGTAAAAGTGTAATTTTGAATAAGTGATAATTAAGGTACAGTTTATTTTGTAGGGAGTGTTGATCCATAGGGAGAAACTGTGGTCCTTTACTAACCAGCTACAGTGTCTACTCTGTTCCCCATATTTGTTAGATGTATTCTGTCTTCTAAGGCTTCATTTCCCTGTTAACTGAGGTTCCCACGTAACTTTATGTTTTCTCTTTGTATATCTGGAGCCTTTGTCATGAAAGTTTCTGTGGCTTAGTTATAGTGTGTGATTAGTGGAAGTTTTCTAGTAGACCATAAGTCTTCTGGTTATATTTTGAAAAGTAGCTTTTTAATGGCACAAAGCATGCTGTTAGCTCCTTTTATGAATAGAAAATATTTTGCTTTGTTCTTGTCTCTGGGAAGGCATTTGTTATGACTTGCTGTATTCAGTGGTCTGCTGGAAAGAGCTTTGGCTAATCATAATAGCATAACTTTGTTTTCTTGATTAAAATGTCTAGATATACCCAGGGGAAAAAAACACTTGAACTGTGTTACAGGAGCTACAGTTTAAGAATATCAGATGTAGTTACATTTAACACAAGGATTTTGGCAAATAGGTACGAAGTTATTAAAGTCTGAACAAAAGTTAGATTAAAATACTTGAAGTAGCGGCTGAGTAACTAAAGTAGTTGTACACTATTCTGTTGGTATTATGTCACAGCAAGCACCAAACTGAACAAAATGTTTTCTGTCGGGGCATTTTTAGGAAGCTATATTGGGTGTTAGCTGATGTGGTGTGAGTTCTTAGAATAAGTCATGGTAGTAAGTTTCATCATTTTTAGTGCAGTTAGTGCATAAGCTGGGTAGTTAAGCATATCCATATTCAGACATAAGGAATAGTGGGGAAAGGTATCCCTTAAATCTTATATAAATGCAAATCTAAGTGTGACCAACTCATGTCATTACAACAGATCTTCCTGGTGCATTAAAAAGAAAAAGTTTTAGCTATAGATTTTGTAGGATGACCTGGGTAAATTCCAGTTTTGAATTTTACATTGTGTAGTTACTGAATTTAAGGTCTCTGTTTTTGTTTCTGTGGTTCCATGTTAGCCATTAGGATTGGCATACATGTTATCGTGTGGAATAGCTGACCTCACCTTCAACCAAGTGTAATTTTTTTATGCTAATGAACCTGCCTTTTTTATCTGGTGCCTGCAACTTTCTTTGTTCCAATGATGTTTGTACTCACTGGGCAATCAAGTTATGCTTTCGGCCTTCTTTTGCTCCTGTTTTGCTCTTTGATCTTACACCTAGGCCAAGTACCAATGCTGACTATTGCAAAGGACTGTTTAATTCTTTCAACATGCAACCTTAGGGAACAGAAAGGAGATTTTCATTTTAAGTTATGTTGTCAGTCAGTAGATACAGTGTCTTTAGGGCAGTGAATCCTGTAAATTCAAATTTATGATTAGATGACAAGTTGACATTGAGATTGTCCTTTCCCTTATCAAAAATGAATAAAGTCTTTTTAAACAAAAAGAGAAAGTATGTAGTGTGTCAGATGTTATGCGCTATTTTCTCAGCTTAAAATAGATATATCTGGGTGTATAACAATATGACTAAATAGACAAGAACTTGGCCGGCAAGTGACCCTTCAGTTCTAACTTTAACTGTGGTCAAGTTCTCTGACTTCTAGCCAGGGGAGATGGTTTTTCCTGTTGTATGATTTCTACATCTGTAATGTAACGTAGAAATCTGATAGTTTAGCAGGCTTTTTTCTTTATTGACCACTACCCAATATTGTCAAAGATACAGAGAAAAAGACACTCCTCTACAGTAGATGGGGGTGTGTATATTGACACAACTTTCCCGGAGGGAACTCTGGCAATACTAAAATCTTTCTAAGAGAACTTTCAGTTCTCTCTCCTATCCAGATGAATGTTTCTTTCTGAGACAAGGGTCTCAAATTTTGATTGGCATTGGAAACCACGGGAAGCTTGGTAAAAACACAATGGCTCAGGCCCTATTATCTTCAATGAGCCTGGGCCTTGACGGTGATTCTTTTACAAGCCAAAGTTTGAAAAGTACTGCCCTAGCTCTTCACCGAGCCAACCGCTCTGGCTTCAGACCTTGGCTTAGATGTCACTGCCTTGAGGAATGGTCTCTAAACACCAACGCGTCCAGTGTCCAGAGGAGGCACCATCCTCAGGGATTCCATGAGGGCCACCTATGAACTGCCCAGTCCTATCTTTCTCCACTGCAAGGAGGCAAGACTTCAAGAGAACAGGTAGTGTCTTTTTTTTTTTTTTTTACCGTAATATCCCCAGTACCTAACACCGTGCCTGACTCATTGAATGAGCCTCAAAAATATACCCACCCATTGTGAACCAGCATTTTCACATCTAGGAATTCATCCTAAGGAAATAAGGGAGAATGTACTCAAGTATTTAGCCATAAGGGTAATGAAGAACTAGGTTTATGATGACAAGATATTGAAATCAAATGTTCATCAGTAAAGTGAAACTAAAAGATGCTGTCATTAAAAGTGATGTATTCAACAAACTGTAAGGGAAATTTTTTAAAGTGATAAATAGAAGAACCTATAGAGACTCAAGAGATATATTAGCCAATTGCAATGAATGGAACTTACATGAATTCTGATTTGAAAAATCTTTTTTTAAAGAACACACTTAAGACATTGGGAAAATTTGAATATTGACTATATAGTTTCATATTTTAAGGAAGGTGATATGATATTTTTAAAACAGTCCTTTTTTTCCCCCTTTATGTTTTTAACTTTTTATTTTATATTGGAGTATAGTTAACAATGTTGTGTTAGTTTCAGGTGTACAGCAAAGTGATTCAGTTATACATATACATGTATCTATTCTTTTTTGGATTCTTTTCCCATTTAGGTTGTTACCTAATATTGAGCAGTGTTCCCTGCAGTTACACAGTAGGTCCCTGCTGGTGATCTGTTTTAAATTTAGCCACGTGTACAAGTCAGTCCCAAACTCCCTAATTAACGCCAACCCCCCCCACCCTTCCCCTCTGGTAACCCTAAGTTTGTTCTGTTTTCTGTTTTGTAAATAAGTTCATTTGTATCATTTAAGATTCTGCATAATAAGCGCTATCATACGATATCTAGAGACATACTCAACGATTTGTTGAAATGTCTGGCATCTGGTTTAAAAAAAATGAGGAAGAGGAAAAATGGGTGGGAGTATAGATAAAACAACGTGAGCCATGAGCTAACAGCTACTGAAGTTATTGTCTCTACTTTTGTATATGTTTGAAAGTTTCCATAACAAAAACACTTAAAGAAATCCTTCCCAAAGTGATGCAGATTACTTAAGGACTTAGAAACTTGTTCCTCATTTACTAAGTGAAAGAAGCAGTTGGCAAATCAGTATGATCCCATTGTATATAAATATAATACATACACCCAAAGGTCTAGAAGGGTATATACCAAAGAAGTAACAGCTTGCCCCGTACTTGGTAACTGTCAAATAGAACTTCCTAGGATGACTATGCTCTGTTATCTGCCCTGTTCAAAACAGTAGTCACTGGGCACATGGCTAGTCAGCTCTTAAATGTGGCAATTCCACAGATGAACTGAACTCTTAATTTTGTCTAATTTTAATTAAATTTCAATAGCCACATGTAGCTAGTAGCTACCATCTACTAGCCACACATGAACATCACAGGCAGATGACGGAATTAGGATGGAATTCTTTTTACTTATCATTACTTGAACATTTTTCGACGATGAAAAAGCACTGTTTTGTAATAACGAAAAGTAGGCTGTTTTCATTGAAAACATTTACTGTCAGTTTGGATTCTCTTTGTCAAAGAACTATTATGAAAATGAAATGAAGTGGAATAAAGCAAATTACATAGAAAAGTTTTAAGTGTCTGCTTTCAACTAACTTTTAAAGGAAAGGCAAAAGCAGGCAATTCACTTCCAGGTCTGTTCTTTCAAGCCTCTATTCCTTCAATCTCATTTCATGCAAAAACATGTTTGTTTGTTTACTAAAAGGATTGAGTGTGAATGTGTTGCCTAGATTAGAAACTTCAACAGATATCTCAATCATAATAGAAAAAAATTAGAGCGACAGCAAAAAAGGCCTTTTGTGGTTTTTAGCTAATGAACTGGGAGCCATACAGCTCTGTGATCAGGCAGAAGAAAATATTTAAAAGATCAAAATGGATTTCATGGTTGAAGCAATCAGCAAATAGGATCAATCTGGACCAGTGTGACAGAGTTGGAAAGGAATACAGGACCTTAAACATGACAGTTGTTAACAGGTATGTCTGCAATTGTAGTTCACAATAAAGTGGAAGTCTGAGCATAATAGAACTACGCCAGAGGTGAGATTTTTATTGACTTGACATAATTTCTTGGCATACAAAGAGTTTAATCAGGTATAATATTTACAATTCTTACATAATATACATTTTAGAATAACTATAAAGATAATGTACTTTGTTCCATTTACAGTGACATCCTACAGTAAAACTACATTCATGAATTAGATACAAATAAATCCTCTACATACTAATAAAAAGTAAATGGATTGTTGGTTATACATTCTTTAAAATATACCTTTTCACAGGTAGCAGGAAATATTACATGTAATAAGTCTTTATGACTGGAATGATCCAGAAATATCACAAAGCACGAGTAAACACATATAGAAAAGTAGCTCATCACTTCCAAAAGTTAACCTTTAGCCTTTGTGTAAAATAAATGGTGCCAACATTCTTTATAATGTAGCGAGCTTTCCCTGTTTAAAATGAACACCCAAAAGGTGGGAGGTGTGTTGAGGAAAAAATAAGAAAATCTAGTACATAAGATAGTGAAAAGAGCAATGTAGAGAAAAGTTTACTTGATCAAACCTTACTTCCCTCCCCCCATTACCTTATTTTAGTAGATAAATTTATGTAAATAGAAAAGGATGCCCCCCAAATCATATTTATAGATGTCAGGATTTGGCCAAACTGAATCCATGCCCCTTTTAGTTGTCTTCGTTTAGAAGCATCAAGAAATTGATAAGCATATGTGAATTCGAATTGCCTTTACAACGTTTTGCCTTCATCAATGTTTGTTATTGCAAATATATAAAATTCCCTACAATTTAACATATTTAAACCCTAATCTATTCCTTCAAAGTAATTTTATATCCAGGTCCTCCAGAATACTTGGAGTCTTCGTTATCAAAGCACAAGGAAAGCTGGCAGTCATTATCCAATTTTGCTGCTTTACAATGATTTCAAATCATTTCATGATATGAGTAAAGTGCCTCTGACTACTAGTCAGACAGGGGTTCTGGTGTCAGCTACGCCACCAACCAACAAACCAGTGACCTGCTCTGTAAAACAAGAGGAGCAGCCCAGGATCAAAGAAGAGACACTGTTGGTGCTCTTAGATTAAGACCTCAGAAGTCCTACTGTGAGTCACGGCAAAGCACACTGTGAGCAGGTGTGAGCAGCGGAACAGCACACCAAGGGATGCTGTTACAGGACACCTTGTTTCGTCCCACTCATTTTATTTGTGAGGAGCTCTGAATCCAGTAAGGGTAGTAAGTAACTAGTCAGTGCTCTTTCCACTATATCATGCAGGTCTGAAGTCATTCTGAACAGACAATTCTATAAAAATATAGCATTTTTCCAGCTCATGTCCATAGTCGAAAGTGCTATCAAACAGAAAAGTTAATTCCACAATATAAGAGTGATATGGGAATGTCTTATTCAAAATGGATAGTAAATTTAATCTTAAATACAATTTGGTTTATCGTGACCCCACTTCACATGTGTAAAATTATATTTTTAAAATACTGCTTTAACACATCACAAACTTAAGCTGTCCAGACTGTGAAAGTATAAGGTTTTTTCAAAATGCACCCATGAAGAACCAAAATAATATTCCAAATAAAATCTGTATGTTTTACAAAGTAAACACCAAAGTTGATTAAAATCTACAAAGACCAGTATAAATTAGGTAAACAATGTAATATAGTGAATCCCTGGAAATTTCTGAATTTCTAAGGATTGTACCAAAGGTAATTTTTAAAACCTTAGAAATCTTAAACATGTAAGTGTTACAATGAAAAAACTGCAAATAACTATGCAATTACCTTTAGTCTAGTTCTAACATGAAACTGTATTTTATGAATTCCTCATAGTATTGCTATTCTTATTTTCAGATTACTCTAACTTTTAAGTTAATGAGTTAATGGAATAATGACAAGGAATCAGAAACTAATACCAGCAGATCAGTGAGGGAATGAAAACAAAGGACAGTCAAATTGATTTCTGAAGCCCAAGAGTATGACTAACGTTGTTTAAACTATAATTTATCATGATACTGAATAATTCACAGCATAATGAAACTAAGATTTGTTACATACTACAGAAAGGCTATTAGTTGACACAGCTAATTCACCTTGGTTAAGAGCCAACCTACTCTGTAACCACTTGTAACCATTAATTTACTTTAAAACCTTGCTGTTACTCCTGCATCATTTCTGCCAAATTTAATCAAAATTGGGTCTCCGCATATTCAAGAAGTCAAGCCACAGAAGTATATTTTTGTACGTACAGGCTCCCTGTACTGTTAAAGATTTCACTTTCTCTGAAGATATTCAGAACCATGATCTTTTAGTGTACTTCAAATACATCTCTAACAATTAAATTTAAGTAGACATTAATTACTGCCACATTAACAACTCATGACTGAAGCCACAGGAGTTAAGAGTATGATCAAGAATTGCTTTTACAACCAGAGATCCCAGAAGTGATCTGAAGACCAAAGGCTGGATCCAAAAGGTAAACTGCCTAGGCTTCCTCAGATAAAGTTCAGATGAATTCCTAGGAGCAAAACAGGAATAGGCACTACAAAGGAAAAGTGAGGCTCTCTTTTCTCTTTTTTTCTTTCTTCCTTTGTTTCTTTCTTTTCTCAACATATTTCCTTCTCCTTGAGATTTTCAGACAATTAATTTCAAAGTACACTAATAAAAATGCTACAAATCAGACTTTTGCAAAGCCCGGTGACCTGTGACTCTGAGGTGAAACAGGAAAGATTTAAGGTTCCTGGTATTGTTGCAATTAAAATACAAGGCTTTGGAAGTTAGCATTTCCTTAGAAATAATCCCTAAATATATTTGTATCCTTATCTAATACACAGCAATTATTACTAAATAAGCATTATATGCATGCAATTTGGCCAAACAAATATGGAACCTTTTCTGTGATACGAATTTATGTCAGTATAATTCCTGTTCAGACAGATTCTGATTTGATGTTCAGTCAACTTAGAAAACTCTACTTACTGGTGGGAAAATGTTAGAAAATTTATTATCTACCCAATGAAATATAATTTCTGTACTCATTTGGCAACTCAAGTTTAAAAACCTCTCATTTAGAAACTGAGTATCAATAATATTACTTACATGTAACTTGAAAAATAAAGTTAAACTTAATTATGACAATATCAGAAAGAAACCATAAGGCAAATTACTTATTTTATACTCCTGACAAGATACGTCAATCAAAGATAGAATCAGACTAATCTGTAGCATATACCTGGAAAATTAGTATACCCATAATATTTTGGAATTCAAGGGTCTGTGTTTCATGTAACTAAATACTAAAGCTATATAGATGCTATAATTTAAAAGAATGTATACCGTGTACAACAAGTACACAGGAGATGTTAGAAGAATTAAAAAGCCATTTATTGCTGTATATTTTAGTACAAACTAAAAAAACTTGAGTCTTTTTTACTCCTTTTACAGAGATATTTTTCCTTTCACTAGGAGCAATAGCAAAAATGTATCTGGAAAAGGACACATTTCAAATACAAAAATGTTCTACATTATTTTATAAGTCAACTTTTCCTTTGATAGTTACAACTGATGAAAGCATAATTTTGCAACATTCAAGTAACCTTTGAAACACAGTTTTGTTACATCAATAAATTTGTCAAGGTTTTAGGAAATCAACTAAACAATGAAGAACTACAACTTCTATGAGATTCTTTTGGTAATTAAAAAAAAACTATTGTCAAGGGTTGTTTTTTTTTTCCTTCATAAAATGGAATAAATCTAAAGGACTGAGTTATGTCAATCTGTACAGCCACTGTATGTACGTTAAAGTACTGGACAATAACTGAGGAATATAACTGCATTTTCGAGCAAATGGGGGGGGCATATATTCTCTAGTTCTAATAATTAAATTACATATTGTGTATATGACAGCTAGGCTACCAAGAAACAAACAAACAAACAGAAAAAAACTATTTCTGAATCACCAACATCAGGGAAGCTAAAGCAAAGACATATTCTCAAGTCAGGCAGGACATCAGGCTCCCACTCGATGCCGATATGCTTGATTGAACAATCCTGGGCACAGTGCACAGAAGAAAAAATTCAATGCTACCACCCACTGGGAAAAAAAGATTATTTTGTCTAAACTCTTAGCATCTTGTAACCTAGAGATGGCCTAAGTCTAGATTTAAATTTTAATCTATAAAAAATAGCCCTTTAAACAGGCTTTAAAAAAAATTTTTAATAAAAGAAGTCTTAAAGTAGGTTCCTCTCCCAACTACTAAAGATCTATGTTTTGATTTATAAAAATATCAATGAACGGGTACCTTTTCCCCAAACAACTCAATAGCTACTAAAAGTAAGTAGAATTAAAGAAGTAAAAATCTGTGAGCTTTCAGATGTATACTTTAGGGAGTCACCAGATTTACTATTTTCCCCTTCTTAAAAAAATTCAAAATTTCTGTGAATCTTGCTGGAAACGATTTAGTTTCTCTGGATTATTGGATGCCATTTGGGAGAAATCACGAAAAATATCCTGGTAAGTTTCATCACCTGCATGAAAGTAAAATGAGGAGACTTTTAAAATTTACACAATTGAAAGTATTAATAAACAACATTCATTTTTACGACTAGTAACTATTTTATAATTCATTACATTAAAATTTTGTTCAGATGAGCATTTTTGGAAGAAAAAAGACCAACTAAATATAAGTGCTGGAAAAGTATACAGTGGAAGAAAAAAAAAAAAAAACTATACCTGAAGAAAGCACCTCAGATGCAGCCACAGAGGAAAGTTCAGAGTTAGAAAAGAGCAAAGATGCAAGTGTTTTAAAGCAATATAAAGAAATACATTTATTAACATATGAGAAATAAAAGTCATTCTAAATGAGGTAAATCACGTCATTCTAAATAAACAAAGCATTCTTTAAATAAATATTTCCCTTGATCAAGGCCAAAAGAAAAGACCAAAAACAAACACTAATGTTTCTGTTGGATGCAAGTTATTAGCAAGACAAAACTAATAACCATGTGGGAAAAAAAGCCTCATATTTTAGTATTATCTTTTAATTAAAGGCATTTTAATTTAAATAGAATGTGAAAAAGTAAGTCTTTACTCAAACTTTAATTCTTAACTCAAACTAATGCACCTAATCCACTTTTTACTAGGCTTATAAAATAAAGCCTAGAAAATGACTTTAAAATCATTTCACATTTAGTCAGTTTTTCATTTACTGTAGGTCGTATGAGCAAGGATGCTATGACAAAAGGGGAATAAATATCAAAGACATTTGTTAAGTTAGAGTAATACAAATGTTTATACGTACAAATGTGCTTGTAGAGAAGATTATAGATACTGATATTATAGTGGATTGAATACTATTTTTCTTGCAATGAAAAACTAAATATATAACACACATAGAGGCTAACTCCTCAGACAAAAGATTTGTATAAAATGAAATCTTATTTTCAAGATGAATCATTCATCATGAATGCTTCCTGTTAAACATATTAGCTTTATGCAGAAGCTGGGCATAATTCTGTTTTCTGATTTAGAAAACAGAATTTAGACTCTGTCAAATACTGTTTTAGATGATTAGTGTTGGAACATGGTTTTATAATTATTCCCCATAAGATACCTTGCATCCATCTTATTATACACTCATTGCTACAGTTGTTAATAGTGCAGTAAGTTCTGTCAGCTTTTAAAAAGTGAGATTTTTTTGAGGCAACAGATGTCATACCAAAAGCCAGAGAATTAGAAAAAATCTGGGGGAGGGGGATACAGATATAGTAAAAGGTCTAATAGCATAAACCAAGATTTTCAGTAAAAAAATGTTAATGCTTTTAATATTTAGTCAATGTAAAAAGCAAGTTATTAAAATCTCTACGTAGTTTTTCATTTAACCCTGGAAATTTTCTCATGACCTGAATCAATCAATCTACTTTAAAAAGAAAAAATACAGTAAGAAGAGAATCTTAATAGGTTGGCTAAGAGTAACATCTAACTCATATTATTGTTACTAAAACAATAAAGGTTGATATGGTGGAACAATGGGTAAGACAATTCAATTACACCCATGTTTCATTTCATAAAAGTTTAACCCACATTAAAAGACAAACTACAATCTATTCCCATTATTAGCCACTCTAAAAGATATAAAATAAACTGAGAAGAGACAAACATTAAACATCACTTAACAAACCATATAAAACATTTAAATTTTTTTCTTATTCTTAGATGTTGAATTCAAATATTTAAAATATTTATTGTAAACATTATAAATATTTTAAAAATACTACTTAAACTGGAGAGTCTGGAGTTTTACTTTCCAAGAAAGTGTAAAGTGCAGATTATAATACAAAAATACCACACTGATTTTACCATTCAACACCAGAAATAACTTAAAAGGCACACATTATACATTCAAGAAGAAATAGGAAGAAGTATCTATAGATGCTAATGCCAAATAGTTTACAGATAGCACCAGGTGAGCAATCTTAAGTATTACAACAGTACAATGGCAATATATGGCTTCTACTATTAGCAATGCATATTTTGTATAACAGGTTGTGAGATTTTTTTTTTCTTTTTGTGGTTTCCCAGTTTTTGTTTTTAAAGTATCTACTACACAAGTACATTTTAGTAGAACCATTGTACCATGCAAAACAAATTATAAGATTTTTTTAATTGACTGAATTAAATGCGTCCTTGAAGGAAAGTGTTGGTGCTACACTACTCATTGGTTTCACTTACTGAATACATTTTAAAAGAGTTAATACAATACAAAGGAAGTCTCACCTTCACACACATACACAAAACTTGTTAACATTCAGTTTCTAACCAAATGTTAATTAAGGGACTTATCAATATAATACCTTTCTTAGGCCTCAAAATGTGTTGTCAGAAAGCAAACGTTACAATAACAATAGTGACTAAGATATTTAATATAGTTAACACAAACTGAACTTCAATATGATTCTTTAAATACAATTTTAATCATTTAGAATGTTTCCCACGGCAAATATAACTTGTCTACACTAGAATACATAAACAATGACCCAGAATATGTTGCCCTGGAAAGTTCATATGAGTACATTTAACAGTCTATTATAAACAGTAAACAACTAACCACCCAATATTTGTAATACTAAGTTATATTCTTTAAATTACTTCATCACATTTTATTTCTCTTCAGAAAGTTAACTTTTCCATGTGCCTGGACAGTTCTGAGTTTTTTGAAATGTGGACTGCTATATTTCCACTGATAGTTTAAAACAGTTCTTGATTTTTGGTATTCAGAATAAGCACTGCAACAGCAGCGATGGTCCAAGATTTTGCTAATTTTGCTCTCAAAATATACTCCCCTCAAAGATATGACAGCTTGTGAGACCCTACTCCCAGGTGACCAGTGTATGATCCTCCCCTTCTGGGCTGATTACAGCTTCCTCTTTGTAACTGACTAGATCAATGATCAATCTTCATCAGCAACATACTCACGTAACCAGTAGTGGTTCACTAAAGCAGTGATTTTCAACTGGCTGAGAAACTCTGCCAACAATCAAGAGGAGTCACAGAGCCAGAGACTGTGGGAACCACCAAACTGGTTTCCAGCAATTGAGAGAACGGCGTGATGTTGCACCCACCCACCCAGTCCTATGAGTTGTGGGAACTGACAAAGAAGGATACATCTTCCCTTCAGGAAATGTGTGCTCTTAAGTCGCCTTGCAAAAAACAGGGAGTCTCAGGTCCGTAGGGTTGTAGACAGAAAGTTCAAAAGTGGGGTTTCCTAGAAATACGTCCATCATTCCCAAAGATTATATCTGAGTCTTTTAATGGTAGGGCTCTTCATAATGAAAAAATTGAAAATACCCGCCTTTTAAAACTACCCAGAATTCTGAAGTTTTCCTTCTATTGCTAGGCAACAAAAAAAGAATCTAGATAAAACAACCAACCAAAATCTGTGAGAGGGAAATTTACAGTGATAAGCAGAGAAGAAAAAAGACCTGCTGCCTGAGCAAAAATTTCTGCTCTCCCAAGACTCATAAAGAAAAAGAAGCCAGAGAGCAATTGCTGAGCCATTTTACCATGTCACTTGTATAAGTATAACGTTGTTCTGCTTTAAATACAAGACCCCCAAATGAATTTAAAATCTAATTATTACCAAATCAGAATCTCATTTTATTCTGCTGATATACCATTTCCAGACTTCTGATCTATTTTTTAATCTTTTCTAAGCTAAAATTTGAGTGGTAGGAAAGCTTGTCTTTTTACTTTTATTATTTTTTTTTTGCAGTACGCGGGCCTCTCACTGTTGTGGCCTCTCCCGCTGCGGAGCACAGGCTCCGGACACGCAGGCTCAGCGGCCACGGCTCATAGGCCTAGCCGCTCTGCGGCATGTGGGATCTTCCCGGACCGGGGCACGAATCCGTGTCCCCTGCATCGGCAGGTGGACGGACTCTCAACCACTGCGCCACCAGGGAAGCCCAAGCTTTTTTTTTTTAAATAAGCCTTTTCTTCAAATTTTCATTCAAATAAATTGGAAAAATCTGTTTTTCTACTGTTGAGCGGGAGGTATATACTCATAAACGTGGACATAAAACGACAGTGAAAGAGACATTTGAATGCTCCTAGATGGGGGCAGAAGCCCGAGCAGTTCAGGTGGAACTAGAAGCTGCAAGAACATAAGAAGACCTGTCCTTCTAAGCTTCCCAGCTCCAGAGAAAAGTCACCCACCGACCTTCTGACTAACCAGCTGGGTGCAGCTTCATCAGCAAACACCTTAAGGAAACATTTACACTTAAAATGTCAGGAAAAAAAAACTGTTTAACTTAAAATCTTGAAGTTCACTCTTATCTCACGAATCAGGTCATAGTCTTTGAATAATTTTCATTTTAAAGTGCTTAAACATAAAGGCCTCAAAAATGGCCTAGTAATACTATCACTTAAGTGTATATCTGTTACAAAATTATAATGTATTTAAAGTCTAACATTCAAGTTTAAAACAAATGGGTGAAATTCAGAATTAACGCTGAGACTTCACCCTTAATCAGCACTCTTACATCTTGGTACATCATGAGTCAGTAGTACTGTTTGATCCATAGGATTAAAGTGGGACACCCTAGATTAGAAGTATCTAGCTGAAGTGCCTCTATTCTCAAAGTTCTTATTTGTTCCTATTAAATTAGACCAAAAATAAGTAATAAATACAGTCCTCTGAGAAAGGAATGGCCCCATATTTATCTTAGTTATATATTAATCTGGATAAAATAAAAGTAAATGGCTGAAGCTAGCATAAAGTGCAGAAATTTCAAAACATACTTAAACAGGAAAGATAGATGGTATCACAAGCCACTTTTAAAATAATATATTAGTAGTCATTGAAAAAAACTCAAACATACTCACTTAAAACTGAACATTCTCAATTATTTCAGTCATGAATTCCTAAAATTTTTAACCAGCATGTATATGAATTTAAAACAGATAAATTAGTAATTCATATACTCAAATTCATGAAACTGGAGATCTAATTATTACTCTCTTCTTTGTGAAGAATGTCTAATCAGGATATGTTCATCAAAGAAAGAAATCTGATCAGCAACATTTCTTGCTTTTCTTGACATCTCGACTCAAAAATTACTCAAAATGAGACTTGAGCTGATCCTGAGTTCTCTCTAATAAGAATACGTCTACTTTGCCATCAAGCTCATGAAATATTCTTCTAAATACTTCCATTTACCCAACAGATATTGTACAATTACTTGGGGCAAAAGTACAAGATAAAATTTGACCTTTTCCCTATACCTTTTAAACTAACTCCATTCGCATTATGGACTTCTTAACCTACTGGTAAATTTTATTCTTAAACCTTCCACTCATTTTTAGATCAAATACGGAACTCTTAATTTAATAAACTTCTTCTAGGCATTTTCCATACTGACTTTTATATGTCAACAGATAGTGATTTGTTTTTTTCCCTGAACACAATTTATAGAAATTCCCTGAATAACAAAAAGAAAACAATTTTGTTATATTCACTTGACAGCCAAAAAGAAAATGACTGCTGTGCTGCTGTAAGTGTATAAAGATATGTTATCATTCCATTCGCCTCTCTGGAATGTATATGGAAGACATCTGTACAGCAGATAAAGAAGTCAGCAGCCAGAGTTAGATACAGCAAGTAAATGTGTTCTGTAATAGGAATAGTTACGGATTTTTAAAGGCTCGGGAGTGAGCCACTCCCAAGAATTCAGTAAGTACAGTATATATACCTAACAACTCACAATTTACAAGTAATTTATAAAAACTCTGTAGCATTAAGTTAGTTTGCTAAAGAACTATGAATCTTCCAATTGTAAACTGATAAATTCCTGGATGCATTTCTTATACTGCATTTCAGTATGGTTATTAGTAGAATATTGACCTGGCTGTCCATAAAGTCCTTCTGATTCCCGCATCTCTTCATTCATTCTTGCTAAACGTAACCTAAAATTAAATAAAAGAATTTTTTAGATAAGTTATACGATATAAATATTCATAAACTAATGAATTACATACGCAGCTAAGACATATTCATGTAATTTTTTCTTTTACCAGTATTTGCCACTGAAACAAAAGTACTTTTAGTTTATCAGGCCCAGCAATCTGAGATACAAAAATAACTGTATTTTATCTTATACAATTCTCATGAGAGGAGACAATAAAAGGCTTCTAACAAGGGCATTTCACTTCGGTTTAAGCAGGTTCCTGGCAGCACCTCTAGCAGCTTACTTCCTCCAGACACAGAGAATTCCTGGCTCCTAAAGCAACCTGTCAAACTTTAACTGCCAACTGCTGAAATTATTGCTTCTATAGAATGGAAGCAATAGCCTGTCATAAGTTCATTCTGGTTCACCCTGAGGCACGGTAGTTCCAGATGTATAAATACCATGTGTTATCTATAAATACTCGGGATATATTCTGACCTACAGACATTATAATAAGTGACCATAGGTTACCAAGATTTTTGCATGGTTACCATACTGATTATACATTCTTTTTTGGGTTATTTATCCTGGCAGCAGGAAGACCTGTAGCACTGGATTAAAGAAACAAGAATTTCCTCTCATTTTCTTACTGACTTTAAGCAACATTTTGAAACAGGCAAATGTTACCTGTGGTGCCCCTCTCCTACTCTGTACTTCTTGCCTGTCCTCCAGGCCGCCAAATCCTCAACGCCTTCCCAGACTGCTGTCACCCTCTTCTAGCGTGCTCTCTCTGGCAGCTGCCGCATCTGACATGGGCTTTTCTTATCTTCAGAGCACCACAATTCCCTGCCATTTCCTTTCCAACCATTGTGTGAATTAATAATAGCAAGATAAGTCTCCCTTTTTGGTATTTGGACTTTTCACAGAGGATGCCTGTTTCAGAAAATTGTAAGTGAAACTGACGTCCTCATACAAAGTAAAATGAGAAAACGTAAGACAATTTGGGACCATATTTTGGGGGAAGAAGGCCCATTACTGTAAGAATTGCCTGGGAAGCTGCAGCCAGGGTTAATTTCTCTGTATATCACTCCTATCTTTTCTTTAATAACTTACCTTTCTCCAATTTTAAGTCTATAATGATTTAATAGATCTAAATTTTCCTACAATAGTCTCCATAATAACAATAACCCCTCCAGTGAGGAAAAGAAGCTAAGTACAGAGAAAATACGTCTTGCTCTTTTGTTTTTTCGTTTTGTTTTATTCTGGCAGGGGTCAGGGAGGGGTGATATATGGCAAGTCAAGAATTCTCAGTGGGAGCTCAGGAGTTCAAGACAGTCAAGGGAGTTTCTATCTGTAAGTGACTAAAATTCAGTAGTGTAGATGGAACTATCTCTACTTATTTAACAGGGAATCAGCAATCCTGGGCTTCATTCAGAATAGACTGAATAAGCGATTCATACAACATATGCTTGAGACTCCCTACATAACAATAAAGTGTAGGTGACAACCACATTCCTAGATTCCAAGTGTAATGAACAACTCTGATCTAAGATGAAAATCAAATAAAGACCTCAAGATTCTCTCTTTAGTAGGTCATGTTAAATTGTATTCAAACATTCCAAAACAAATATTTTTACCTCAAAATAGAGGACTCATACGAATAATTCTTTAAAAAAATAAGTACAAACAGGTCCCCTAATTATCACTGCCCAAAGGAAATGCAGCTGCAAAAGTTACTAACATCAATGCAGTTGGCTTCCCTGCTTATAATCCTCTAATTCCTGAGGTAGTCGAAAAACTGCCTGTTACTATACCAATCCAACTCCCACCCCAGTACTGTACTGAGAGTTAAAGAATCAGAAAAGTTACTGATTTTCTGTTCCTACTGGCCAGGCAGTATAACAGAAGTGGCTAAGCACATGGGTTTTAGAGCCAGAATTCTTAGTTTCAAATCCCAGCCCTACCACTTACTAGCTTCTCAAATTATTTGTGGCTTGGCTTCCTTATAAAATGAGGCTGATAATAATAAAACCTTCCTCACAGGGTTGAGGTGGGAACCAAGTAAGTTCATGTATGTAAAGTGCTTCATACATTTAACGTGCTTAGAGAAGTAAATGGCTTCTAGTAAAGAACCAAGTTTAAATTTCATGCCTACACACGAAACTCTACGTTTAAACACTGTATTAAGTAATACGGTGTATGGAAAATAATCAAGTGAAAAGAAAACACTTACAAGGTCACTATATCAGCGTTGGCTGCTTCCACAGCTATACTCAAAGGGTCCTTCCCTTCTTCATCAGTGGCATGTTGATTGGCACCTCGTTTTAGGAATAAACATACCTGCCTGTTTAAGGGAACAGTGTTTATGAGATATTGCCGATAAGAAAAAAAATTAGTATTCACCTTAAGAAATAAAAAGCACTACTTAAAGAAATAACATTTTCATTAGGAAATTCTTGATTCATTCTACAAAGATTTATTGAATATTGACTCTAATAATAAAAATCTACCATGATCAACATTTTATAAATCTTATGAAATTTTCACATTTAACCTGATAATATACAGCATAGTGAGATGTGTAAATTATGGTCCCTACCCTCCAAGAATATCATAAAAAGATGTACACAGATAACTATAAATGAAAATAAAACAAAAATCACTCAAGGTCATTATCTGGGAAAGAAGAAAGCCAAGGCAACGTTAACATCATAATACATTAACGATAATACAACAGCAACGAGTGGGAAGTAATCTTGCCGCTGTATTCCACAAATATTCATAACTTGAAGAAACTGACAAAAAATGAAAAAAAAAATGAATAAATGGAGTCTATAAAGTAAAATGGGAATAATTATGATTATGAAGAAAATACAAAGGATGAGTTAAATACAACCATTTTTAAGTAAACTTTTTATGATAAAGTTATTGAACTGAATCTTCTTGCTAATAGAGGGAAACAAAATAAGCTATGATGAAAATAGAAGATGCTATAAAATAAACATTAAAAAAGGACAGTTTCTTGTTTGTCCAGGTAATAAGACTTGGAGATCCTGAGATGTTTTATTGAAAAACAATGACCTATGACACAAACTTTACATAAGGCCAATATTTTGACTTTATTTGTACCCTCTAGTAGAAAGCCCATTTTTACGGCTTTATTGTTCTGTGAATCTAAATATTGCTCCAGAAGCCACACATCAATAGCACAAAATAAGAATTAACTACCTTGTGGGAAAACTAAAATTTACAAAGTTACAAAACTCTCCCAAAATGTATGTGCTATGTACATAATGTATGTACATGCATAAATATACACAAATACAGACTTAAGTTGTCTGATGAAATCACCACAGTTTTAAATACTAAAACAGATCTATATAAAGAATTAGTAAAGTTCAAAGTAAGCTTGGCAATTTTCTTATCTGAAAAGTAACCATATCTTTTTTCTGAATGAAATTTTTAAAAATTTTAAGTTCCAGCGTGAGAGTATAAGTCAAGGAAAGTATAACTTTATAAGCTCTAGCTAACAATCTTAACCTGAGAAAGAGCAAAACATTATTTCAAAATAATTTTTTCAAATAAAATCTACTTAAATATATAAGCACTAGTTTACCCCGTGTGCCCTAAGACAGTGGCATGGTGCAGTGGTCCCCGCCCTTGCACATCTCTCTGGTTCACATTAGCACCATTCTGAAGGAGAAACTCGCATGTCACCAAAGAGCCCTTAGAGGAAAAAAGAAGATAACAATGGAGAAAAAGCAAACAAACAACAATATATTTCTATTAACAGAGTATTTACTTTACTGTAATAGCCTTTCTATTGTATTTTCCCCAAAAGAGAAAATACCCCCCTGCAAAAAGCAGAAAAATGATAAATTATATTATTTTCTTCCCAAGAACTACTTCTAACTGGGATTCAATTTGCAGTTTGTGATCTAGCAAAACCCACTACTTTCATTACTAGAACTCCCTCATTAAGAAAAAAAATTGAGCTCACACACAAAGTGATGTTCAGAAATCACTACTAGCTGCTGCTTCTACTTTCTATCCCATCTCTTAAAGCAAACAATAGTGCCAAAGCTATGCTCAAAACGAATTATGATTTTTTTATGCTCTACTACCACTGAAGACCTGAATTTACAAATTCATACCCCTAATACAGCCTGAATAAGTGGTGTTGCTTTGTTTTCCTCAGAATTAGCCCAGTTCACATCTGCGCCATGAGCCAAAGCTTCAGCCATTTTAGGAAGATTCTTTTCATACGAAGCCCTATAAAGCTGGAGTCCTGGATTAAGATGTTGAGAGTCGAGAAACACAGAAGAATCCTGCCTTTCTGTCTCTGAAAAGCAAACACAAATACATCAATAAAATTAGCTCTTGGCAAGGAGGGAGGGAAAGAATGGGGAGTCATTGCTTCATAGGTACAGAATTTCAGTTCTGTAAGATGAAAAGAGTTCTGTGGATGGATGGTGCTGATGGCAGCACAACAGTGTGAATAGACTTAATGCCACTGAACTGTACACTTGATAATTGTTAAGATGGTAAATTTTATGTTATGTGTATCTTACCACAGCTTTTAAAAAAAGCGAACTCTTACCTGTATCACAGTATGAAAGTTGTGACATAAGAAACCACTAGTTTAACAAAATGAGCTAATGGGAGATGTTCACAAAGGAATCTTATTTCCTGTAGACTAATCACTCTCCACAACCTTCTTCTCTTATAAATACATCGACTAGTACACCAGGCCTTTATGGTCTTGCCAGTATCCAATGGATAGGTAAATTACTCTGTATTAGATTAAAATTAGGTATATATGAGTATAAGCCTGGACTTAGAGACTTAGAAGAGGCAGTAAGAACCCCGAAAGGATTTCACTACTAGACCAAACCTCACTTTATTCCTAGAATGGTCCAATACCATCATCACAATTTGCAGTACAAGCAATTCAAATAATTTAAAGAATGCTTACTATCCTGAGTATTCTGCAAGATCATAACCACTGAAATCATAAGGGAGAGAATACAGGAGGAAAGCACAGGTCAGAAGAAAAACCTAACTTGAGGGGGGATGGGGGGGATTTGCTGATCTCTTTCTCCTGATAAGAAAAGACAGCCACAAAAAAAAGATAACGGGTAGTAAGAAATACCGTTCACGTGGATTAAAAATTATCCTTAGCTATTGACACATATCTTGAGGCTCAGAAAAATGTACAGCTAAGAGAGAACTTCCAAATATGAAAATAGCTGCTTTCTCATTCAGCAGTATTAACTGCCCCTTAGTACCTTCTAAAAGACTAACCACTTCCTTCAGAAACTATTTAATCAAACTTGGCATTTTCCACATGCATTTTTCAGCAAACAATACCAATTAACATGGAATTTCACCAAAACTCACCCGGCTCATATAAACTATTGGCTGACACTGTGGAAGGTAAAGATTCTCTTCCATCATCAGAGCTCTGCTGGATTCCACTGTCATTACTTTTGACTGTTTTAAAGAAAAACCAGCTAGTGATTAAAGTTTGCACCATTAAGAAAAAAAGTCCCACAATCAATGAGGTTTTAAAATGAGCTCTGATACATCAACGTGATCTCAGCCACCACCAGTAGAATAAATTTACGACAATTTTAATCCTTTGGAACACTTCACGTATCAAAATATGAATCAGTCATGAAGCCTGGCAATAAACTTACTTTCAGAGTCGCAACATATCTCATTACCCCGTAATGTGTCAGGGGTAGTAAAGAGTTAATTTATCTTATGACTGTAAGTAATGTGTAATTCTGAGACAATGGGTAACATCTAGAGAAATGGCCACACCGCACAATGACCACGGGCACAGACTTGGAATGCTCCACAAGAGTAGTACTTACTACTACGTAGTTTTGAAGAAGTATCAAAGTAGGAGAAGAGTGAATCTAGCTCATCAGGACAGAACAGAGACTCCCTCCTGGCCTCGTCGCTATTTACAGCAATCACTGGGGACATGCAAGTTAGCAAAGCACAAAGCAGGCCATAAGAAGGGAAAAGGGCAGGAAAAAACGTTACTGGGAAAAATTTAGGAGGAAAAAACAGGAAGGCTATTAGGTGGTTAATCAGATATTTAGGGCTTTTTGCATGACAGATTTGCAATTCCCATCTCCCCTTTCATTTTAAGCAGTTTTATTCCTTAAGAATATACACATTATGGTTGAACCTTGAACAACACAGGTTTGAACTACGTGGGTCCACCTATACTCAGATTTTTTCAACACTAAATACTACAGTACCACATGATCTGGGATTGGTGGCATCCACGGATGCAGAACCAATGATACAGAGGAACTGCAGAGCAGACATGGAGGAAACGCATACATGGAGGGCCAACTACAAATTATATGAGAAGTTTCAACTGATCGGAGAGTCAGTGCCCCAACCCCCGAGTTGTTCAAGGGTCAAGTGTACCTAGAAATGTGAATTATCAGAACACTACTTAAATTTAACTGTTTTAAAGACAGAGAAATCCAATTTTTCTGTAGGATATACAGAAGGAAACAGTTTTTAGCATTTAAAAAATCTACAACAGCTACTAATTCAGAGATTAAGAAAGTGACTTCAGCTTAAGAAAATATTTATATAGATAACAAGTAAACCGTAATACCTGAACTTTGGGGAGATGCTCTAACTTGTTCACTTGGCCCAAGTTTAGAAATGCTCAGCCTCTTTTCTTCACAACTTTTGGAGACAATCTGTTTTTCCTGCTCAGGAGGTGATGATGATATAGAATATTTATCCACAAATTTTCTCTCCACATATTTTGCTCTGATATACGCCTCCTTCTCCTGTCTGGTTGGTATACATAAAAATGTCATGATGTTCTGCTTAATCTCTTAGCATGGCTAATACTGAAAAGAAGCCATTACATACTGAATTTTTCAAAGAAAGTCACTAAATGTCATACTAGTTAAAACTGAATTTGCAACATTCTACAACATGTTTTCCTTCCCAATATTTAATGAACCATGATTTCATGTTTAAATGAAAAACAAACAATAAAATGAAAAATCACAAGTATTAACATGGCACTCTCTTATTGTCTTAATTTCTATGCTCATTCATTCCCATACATATTCTCTTTTGCTTTTTACAGAATGAAAAACATTACCAAGAAACTATTAAAATTTACAGAAGTTAACTTTAATTCCAGTTTTACTCCGATAAATAATGTCACATACTGAACTATCACTAGTCATGACCATAATTCTTCGTAAGACAACTACTTCAAAACAACATAGCATTTCTAACTTAAGGGGGACCAAAAAAGGTATCACATTTAAAATTTTTGATTTATGATACAACTATAAAACACCAAGTTTGTTCTATACCTTTTCTTACTTACATCTTTCTAAAATGCCTAGGTCTTTGGCTAAAATAGGATATCTCAAGGTCTGAAATAACTCAAACAGACATGCTTTAGCAAAAAAAATAAGAATCTGATTTAAGTGGTATTGGTTTAGAGGGCAATAACTTTTAAAAAGTATTAATTATCATAAAAATATAATCAAACATAGGATTATGGCAAATAAAATTTTAATATCTAATATAAAGAATCATAAAGTCTAAAAATAACATGAACAACAAAACTAATTATCTACCTTGAAGGCGGCCACTTCGTTCAGAGTCTCCATATATAGAATTGGAAGTAAAATTTCAAACAGAGTAATTAAGTAAGTACTCTCCCCTACCAGAAGCTACCCTTTTCATCTGTAATTCTTCAATATAATAATGCCATGTATGAAATACATAATTAACAAATATTTGCAGAACGAAGTCAAACAATGTGATACATTCATTGTAGGTAGTAGAAACTTGATCCTTGGAGACATTAATGAACAGATTAACTCTTTTTAAAGGCCTGCCACTAACAGAACTTTGTCTCCTTTAACTGCTAAGAGTTTTTATATTCCTATGTGGAGCCTTTTTTTTTAAAATTAATTTATTTTTAATTTATTTATTTCTGGCTACTTTGGGTCTTTGTTGCTGTGCGCGGACTTTCTCTAGTTGTGGCGAGCGGGGGCTACTCTTCAATGCAGTGTGCGGGCTTCTCATTGTGGTGGCTTCTCTTGTGGAGCACGGGCTCTAGGCGTGCAGGCTTCAGTAGTTGTGGCATGCAGGTTCAGTAGTTGTGGCCCACGGGCTTAGTTGCTCCGCGGCATGTGGGATCTTCCTGGGCCAGGGCTCGAACCTGTGTCCCCTGCATTGGCAAGCGGATTCTTAACCACTGCGCCACCAGGGAAGCCCCGGAGCCTTAATTTTTAAGATTCTCTCTCATCTGGAGACTATAATTTATTATCTGACTAGTAAAATATAATTATCTAATTAACAAACCCAAGAGAGACACAGCCACATTTTAACAGAAGCAGTAATGATCTCTTCTGAACAGTCTGCTTCAATAATACATATCAATTAAAGTGAAATAAAATAACAGCTATATTCAAGATGGTGGGGGGGGGAATGAGGTAACACATTAACACAACAGTACCTTTGTCCTGGTTGCGGTTTCTTTATTCCCATTTTTTCCACATTAGCTTCATAAACTCTATTCATAACATCATTCCCCAACTCACACATAAGCTGTTTGGCAGAAAGACAGAAAATAAGCAATAATTTCCTAAAAAACACTGTATAAATCCTTAAGCAAACAGAGCTACTTAGTTCTTTTTGCATGTTCTGCAAACGCTCATTTCACAAAGATGCTTAAATTTAAAACAAAAGGAGACAAGGACTGAGAGCAATATCACCATTTTGCCATTCTTCACCAGAATACCTCCCCTAGAAGATTACTACTCCTCAAGAAAGCGTTTCTCCTCACCCATCTTCTACCAGATTTCTATCCCTTACTGTGGCTAGCACAAGGCTACACATTCACAACATCTGCTAAGTTAACTGAAAAAAGAAGCCTAAGTCCAGACACGGTAAGGTTTAAACAACTCAGAATTGAAGCAAACTATTTTCTCCTTACACTTTATTTATAAGTATTTCTAAATATTTTTTTAAGTCTCAATATTTTTTAAATGTATCAGACAATTGTGTTTCAACCAAAGCTTCTAAACTGAATCCACTGAGTTCATATCTACACGCAAAGTTGATGCAGAAATTAGATTGCTAGCCCCCACCCCCCACTTTCTTCTACTTTGAATTCATAACAATTTATGGAATCTATCGAAATAGGGCTCTACCACAGGAGCCAACTTAATCACTTTCATTTAGACGTTTCCACAGTGATTCCACAAAGAAAACTTTTTACTTTACTTAATTGACAGGATTATTGGTTTATTTATGGATTGAAATAAAAACACCAGCACATTAAGAACACAATTTTCAGACAGAAATAAATGTAGGATACACTACAACCTTTAAACAAATGTATATTTTTTACAGTATGGTAAACTAAATGGTGGGAATTAAAATGGGTATACTATTAACCAGTATAAATTTTGTAAATATTAAAAACCCAGTTGTGATATAAAATCATTTATGACATTTTCATAGATATGAATCCTTACACAGGAAAAAGGATGTCTTAGTCTGATGACTACTACCCCTTAAAAATGTAAATTTGCAAATGTGTTATGCTAAAATATGCAATGATAATGACATGCTATACCAATCCATCACGCAGCTCACTATAGCAATATCTAATATTTTTAACAAGAATTTATGTAATTATAAAATATAAAATTAAGGCACAGAATCTAAGATAATTTGTGAGAAAACATAAAAATGCAGGGTGCTGGTTTCCTTAAAAAGTGAACTGACAGGGCTTCCCTGGTGGCGCAGTGGTTAAGAGTCCGCCTGCCGATGCAGGGGACACGGGTTCTTGCCCCGGTCCGGGAGGATCCCACATGCCATGGAGCGGCTTGGTCCATGAGCCATGGCCGCTGAGCCTGCGTGTCCAGAGCCTGTGCTCCGCAATGGGAGAGGGCCACAACAGTGAAAGGCCCGCGTACCGCAAAAAAAAAAAAAGTGAACTGACATGGAGTTAAGAGTGCTACATAATAAGCTTAGCAATTTAAAAAACCAATAACAAAACATCAGATTTGCCAAAATAACATCAGATATGTTCCAATACAATTTAATTCACTGTTAGCACTGAGAAACTCACACATTTGTAAAACCAGATTCTAAAATCTTGACTTTGGGGGATTCCCTGGCAGTCCAGTGGTTAGAACTCTGCCTTTCCACTGCAGGGGGCATGGGTTCAATCCCTGGTAGGGGAACTAAGATCCTGCACAGCTATGTGGCAAAAAAATAAATAAATAAATAAAATCTTGACTTTTATGTGAAAACATAAAATATTTTTAAGCAAATATTCATTTTACCTTTAAAAGTTCAGGCTCCCAGGTGTCTAAAGTTAAAGATCGTACTTTTGAAAAGTGAACTCCAAGACTCCTAAGTGGGGAAAAAAAAAAGACTGCATTAATATATAAAACTTTCAAGTCTCTATTTGCACATTATGCAAGTTATTTTTCTCTCTTAATGTGACATAGTCTCTAATATAGGCCTCAACACATACATAAATAGGGATAGATCTTCTAGTTAATAATGAATGGTGAATCAAAGTCCTCAAAAGTACTTCACAAACCAGAATTTTATCCACTTCATAAAAGATACAAAAACACACTGGCAGTCAAACTAGGCAAGTGGGAAAGGTCCTCTAACCAATGAGACACAGTAATTTACAATATGTGTTTAACGGAAAGAAGTCTCTCATCCTGGGCAGGCCTACCCACCGGTGAATCCCAGAACACTCGATACACAGGGTGATGCCCAGGTTGATGCTGGCCCACCGTGGGTCTGCCAGACCACAGTCACAACAGCTGGCATTGCCAGGAATACACTGGACTCGCTGCAATGCACTTTCTCCTTTCAATAATTTATCTTTTGACTCATTTCCAGAATCCAGGCTTCCCGTGGATGGAGATGATTTCTTATCCAGCTTCTAAAAGAATTAAGAATTATTAAAAAAAAAAAAAAAAAAAAAAAGGATTGTAATACTACGTTGCACACTGCATGCTCCAAACAAATGCTTCTAATCAACAAATTGAAGGCCTATTACGGGCCTAAGCCAGGCACTGTTCTAAGCACCGGGGATTCAAGGATGAAAAGATATAGTTTCCTCCATCAATTGGCCTTTAGTCTTGTGGGGAGAAACACATTAATATTGAAAAATAACCCGACACAATGAATGTATGTACAAGATAAAATGGCAAAGAGAAAGGGGAACAGTAAATTAACACGCAGGATGAGACACAGAGAGAGTACACGTGAGACTATAAAGACTCAAGAATAAAATAAATACTATTTTATACCAAGTTTTTCCAAGGTATTCAATGAACTGCAAGCAAGTTGTTTCAATTACTGCAGTGAATTACTGAAAATGATATGGCCTTTTACTAATGAGGAGATCAATTGCATAATTATAATTACGAGTGAATCAACAACAGAATGCACGATGTCTAAAATCTCAGGCGAAAGGGGGAGAAAAGCAAAGGTGGTAGATAAGCAAAAAGCTAATTTTTTAAGTGAACAACAAAGTCTATACCAATAACGACCAAATACAAACATGTAGTTTGGGGATCCTGAGCAATTAAAGATATGACCTAAAAAGTCTTCTGGTTTAAAAACATTTCAACAAGCCAGTATTTTAGTATAAGATCAACAGAAATATAATTTGGCCCCTGTCTTGCCCTTCTTGAAAACTCAGTTCAATAGCCGTTAGGTGGGGCTAAGCAAAGAAAGTGTGGGGATACAGTATGCCAGAGAGGACTCAGCTGGGTGAGGAGCATACCCTCAAATGAGAGTGACCCTGTGCAGGTTGCTGTTCCCAAGCAGCAGAAGGAGGGTATTTGCATAGGGAGACAGCCCAACAAAGGAAATGAGAGCCTGAGGATAGAGAGGAACTACAAAGTGGGAGTGCCACCTAGTGAGAGATGTTAGAGCCTGGCAGGTGGGAAATGGCAGCAGGGAAGGGATATTGGTCACATACAGGGGAACTGATTATGTAACTAAACCTGCTAAAAATAAGTGGGAGCCAGATTTCTCACTGCAGAGAAAGGGCTCATTTATATAAAAAGGGAGAGAGGTAGAACAAACCCTGTTATATTAAATTAGGACTGGAGATACCAACAGGTGCCCTAATGGTTTCAATACAAATAGATACATAAAGTTATACAGATGTAAATGTGTATATGTGTATATATACATGTATATTCCCTTATCTTGGTTTCTACAAACTATTCTCCACGAAAAAGAACTAGGGCAGTTTGCAGAAACTGCTGATTTCAAGGCTAGTACAGAGAAACTACAAGAAGATGAACTCGGAACATCTCATCATGTTAGAAAGTAGAGAACAACTCAAAGATTGTTGGGAACATGTCAAAAGGATACAGAATCCAGAGCTCCACTGGATTGGCCAAACTTGGGTCAATTTGAGAAACAAAACAAATAATGATAGTAATGAATTATAATACATTGAATAAAATAGAGGCCTATATTGATATAATTATATTTTAAAATTTAAAGCCTGATGAGGAACAGAATATCTACATAGTCTCAAAGTACCCCCCCACACACACAAAATACTATTACAAAGATAACATTACAGTAGAGAAGTCTAGCAGACACTACCTTACTCAAGTGATCAAAGTTAACATCACCAATAACGGGACAAATCAAAATCTTGTGCCACCTGAAAGGATGCAGTGAGAAGAACACAGCATCATTTATACAACATTCCTACAAAAGGTGCATAACCTTGTGAGTAAACAAACCAACAATGAGGGACATTCTACAGAAATCTGTAATCTTGAATACAACCAAGGTCAAGAAGGTCAAAGTAAGACTGAGGGGCTATTCCTAACTGAATGAAACTGAAGAGTCATGACAACTAAAAGAGACCTGTGCTTCTGAACTGCATCTTTTTGCTGTAAAGAACATTACTGGGACAACTGTTAAAACAATGATATTTGAGAATTAAATGGAAGTAATGCATCAATGCTCATTTCTTGATTTTGATGACTGTACTATGCTTATACAGGAGAAATGTCCTAATTGTGGGAATTACTCACTAAATTAATAATGGGTGATGGGGCATATGTTAGCAGCTTACTCTGAAACAGTTCAGGGGAAAAAATTGTTTGTATTGTACTTGGAACTTCTCTATAAATTTGAGATTACTTTAAAATTTTTTAAAAAAAGAAATAAAATCTGCTTTACTAAAACATGTTTGATAATGTGAATTAGCTCATAAGCAATTATCATATAGAGAAAGGATGTCAATATAATGCAGAAATCATGTTGGTTCAGTCCCAATTTTTTCTTTATTAGCTAATGCTTTTGGCTGAAAGCAAAGTACACTAACACAGCAGAACTTGGGCTGGCCACCTCAAGGAACACAGGACTGAAAAGGACACCCATCTCCCCATTCTTCTTGGCTCATTTTGGCCATGTGCTATGACTTGAAAGTGTTTACTGCACCATTCTCTCTGATCTTTATGTATTTTGTATATATCACCAAAGCCTCAACCCTTCTGTGCCCTTCCTTTAAGCTATCCTCACCAATTTTTAAAGTTAAGTCCTATCTGTATTCTATATTATAGTGTTCATTTATTAGGAATTTAGCTAGGCTAATATTGGGTTGGCCAAAAAGCTCATTCGGTAGTGAATAAGTTGTTCCATAAAGTTCTTCATGAAAAATGTGTCTTTTATCTTCACTTAAAACCAAACAAACTTTTTGGCCAAGCCAATATTTTTACTGAGATTCTAAAGTTCCAAAAATTATTCAAGTTACAAACTTACACGGTTTTTTAGGTTGGCCCTATCCCTATTTTTCCTGTAATCCCTGCTATTTCTGGTGTATGATTTTGCTAACATAGGTATTTCAGCAACACCACTAGCTCCTTCATCAAGATGATCTGGATACACACCTAAATTTGTTCCCTCTCAAAACTCCGCTAAAAACTAGAGAATTTTTTTAAAGGCAATTACCCAGAGCCCTTAATGGACAAAGTTGTGATAATCTGAATATGAAAAAAGAGTAATTACCGCAATTAATTGGGACCCACTGTATTTACCAAAAATCCATGAGTGTATAATGATATCCCAAAAAACATGTATCTGTCCCCACTTAAGGTAGCTAATAAATCAACCAAATGTGGTAATTAAAAGCAAAAAATTAAGCATTTTATTAAACTAACTAATTGCTCCGTTGATGAAGAAAACCTGTATTTCACACAGGAATGCAGGCGGGAATGACAGAATTAGAAAATCATCATTTTGCAATTCCTAATGAAATTACAAATTCAGTTATAAAACTATTAGATGAATGGTTGATGGAGCATAGATCTTAAAGGGTCAAAGTAACACAAGGTAGATTCTGTTACACAAAATAACAAAGTAGACTGGGAACAAAAAAGGAAATGTAACATGACAATGGAGGGATCATATTGTCATCTCCCTAATCCAATGTGTCTGCTTCATGTTCACACAGAACATTTTCACATTAACAGTGGCTGGATAACAATATTGTATGTCTCCTGTTGCAGCATGAAGTATACACATTATCTACGTTGCAATCTATGAGAAGGAATTCTATAGGAACAAATAGCCTAACCTTTTCAGCACATCATTGTTATGAAAAAAAAGAACTGTTCTAGATGGAAAGACAAGGAACATAAGACCAGATGCAATGCCCAGTCATAGAAGAGATCCTACTTTGTAAAACAGGTTGTAAAAGACATTTTTAGGACAACTGAAGAAACATGCATATAGACTGGGTTACAGACGATATTAAGAAATTACTATTAAGTGTG
This sequence comes from Monodon monoceros, assembly GCF_005190385.1. NCBI lineage: Eukaryota > Metazoa > Chordata > Mammalia > Artiodactyla > Monodontidae > Monodon > Monodon monoceros. The sequence goes on along the minus strand of NW_021703767.1, from coordinate 73,104,636 downwards.
GAATGACATGATATCTGTAATCTACTTTTAAAAACTTAAGCTTTTTTATTTTAAAAAGTTAAGACATTTATCCACAAGAATAGGGAGAACAGGAAAGAAAATAAGAGCAACAAAACTTGGGGAGCTGAAGAGTGGCTGGATGAATGGTAACTGAGTAGACCAAGGTAAAATCTAAGGAAAGAATAAGAAAAATCTAAGAGTCCATCAATTTATATCACATAATATTCAAACGACTCAAGGATTTATACCAGTTATCTCGGAAGTGGGGATGAAAGTAGGAAGACTGATTGTTTAAGAAGCAGTTAGATCGAAGGTGCCCTCCCCAACACTGCCATTAGTGGACTGCTCTCTACAAAGACACACAAATGACTAGAGGTTTATTCTCTGGGAAAGTAAAACAGAAAGTGACTGGATGGGGTTTACCTAAAAGGTGGAAGGCAGAGGATTAAATTAATGTATACACACCGAATGCTGCGATCCCCAGCCATTAGCTCCAAGCCAGGCCCTTATCCCTATGCAGGAGATTGGTTGAGTCTTCTCTGGGGAATCTTAGCTGAAAAGACTCCAAAGACCCTAACTATGGTTGTTCCTCAACAAATGGTCCACACTTTGCTGAAGCTCACAGTCAACGAAGTCCTAACTGTGTTCTCAGAGCTTCCGAAGAGGTTAGTCCTTATCTTGCAACCATGAGCAGATTACCAGAAAGCCAAGGAAAGCCCCTAATAAAATGGTTCTCAACATTGTCTATACACAGAAAACATTTAGAAAGCTTTTAAAAATATTGATGCCTGGGTCCCAACTCCATTCAATTGTTCTGGGGTGGGACCTAAGCACTGGGATTTTTTAAAGCTTCTTGTGTTATCCTAATGTGTAGTCAAGATTAAGAACCACAACTCTAACACTGCATATTTGAAAAAAGAACAGGTTTATATGTACAAACATTCAGCAAACAAAAAGGATCTCTTGGAAATTAAATATGTGCTAGCAGAACTGAAATATTCAATAGAAGGTTTGGAAGACTAACTGATAAAATCTCCCAGAATGCAGAACAAAAAACACAAAAAATAAGAAAATCATAAGACCAGTCCAGAAATTCCAGAAAAAGAAAACAAAGAAATTGGAGAGGAGGAGGAATACTAAAGACTGGTAACAAGAAAGACTCCAACAACAACTCTGGAAACAAGAAAAACACTGCCATTAAAATTTTTAAGAATAATCATTTCCAACCCAAAAATTCCAAACTCAACCAAACTATCAAACAAATGTGAGGATAGAATACAGACATTTTCAGACATGTACAGATTCACAAATGTCACATTTTCAGGAAGCTAGTGGGGGGAAGTGGTGAGTTCCATTTCTTAAGACTCACTCATGGCCTTGCTCAAAGGAGTTTGTAAACTCACTGGGTAGCTAAAGCCAGACTACAACCCAAGACTCTATATTTAGTTTATCTTCTCCAAGGAGATTTCCACTAAAATATGAGCTTTCCTTTTTTGCTTTTCACCCAGATTTAATTTTAAATACCTTTCACATTCACTGTTTTATTAGAATAATAAAATATTTGGGGAAAAATACTTGCATCAGAATACCTGGGACACATATTGAAATAATGGATTAAACATAAATATATATATTAAATATATATTAAACATATATATAAAATGATAAGTAAAGAGAAATAAGCAAGAGAACTGAATCTACAATTTAGAAATAAAACCCATTTCAATTACAAAAAAAATTATCCTCCATAAAAAAGAAAGTTTTAATAATCATGCAATGTTGCGACTAAAATTAGAAACTTTGTTAATGTATCACTTGGTATTACAATACTGTTTACTAACCTCCGATTCATCACCCTTCTCTCTATAAGCAGTAGCAATACTGGTCTGAACAGCCTTAATCCATGCCTGGCGCAGCTTTTCAGAATCTGCCTGAAGCATACAACTTCTAAAAGGAAATAACATTGTTTTCTCAGATACTAAATTAAACCAAAAAATAAGAAGGTTTACTTTTTTGTCCACTTTGTTATTTAATAATTTTCTAACAAAAACTAATTTCTGTTGAAAGGTTTTATTTCACCTATCTTTACGACAGGGTATGTTCATAAAGAAATCAAGGAACCAATGAAATAAATTACCTACTGAAAACAAATCACCCATTCCTGTATATTAAAAAAAAAAAAAAACTTTAAATTTGCCACATAAAATAACATTAATTTTTTCCATTGGGTAGATATATGAAATAATAGTTATCAAAGAAATTTATCTGATATATGACTTCAGTTCATTACCATGACAGTTAATATGTTTTCACATGGCCACATCAATCATCTTTATAGAATTTAAAGAATACGATACTGGGTAGAAGTTACATAAATATCTGACTTAATATGTGTAATCATTAATTATTAAAATTTACTTTTAGTGCACTTTTTTCCTCTTTAGCTCATATAATCACAACTGCAACACAGATCTCTCTGTATTCTGGAAAATTCTTTAAGACAAGCTATGGAAACATAAAAGCAACTCTCAAATTCTTTAGAACCACTCACTTTGTTGGAGAGACCACCTCAAAGCAGAATCGTCGTTCTATGTCCTCACAATGTTTCACTGTACAGAGCCTTAGATCTTCTACCACCACAGTGGGATTATCCTACAATAAGGAAACAAAACTCCTATATTTATCAACCTAGGTTTTAAATACCGACTACCAATAAAAACATACTTAAAAACAGTACTTGGAATAAATGGTCTAATTTTAAAGGTTTATATTTTATCTTATTTTAGGTTAGAAATAGGAGTTATCAACATAGATATAACTAATAAAGGTAATTCTGCCCTGTTAATAATTTTATCTGCCTCATAAAACTGCTGTATAAGAATTAAATGAAATAGTTTATATAAACTTAGTCCAACACTTGGTAGTTAATTAGCAAGTGCTCAATGAATGTTAGCTTTCTGTTCATTTTCTTCTATTTTCTTTCATATCGATTTCTCTCCTGATCCTTACTCACATATAATAAAAGCTACTTTCCTCCAAAACAAGAAGCCTTTCATGAGTCAAGTTTAAATAACTGAAAGAAAAATAAGAAGCCTATACGTGCTTCTTAAAATACCTAAGAAAATGAGAAATTTTAAATCATTTTTTAGTACTTAATAAAAAAATAAACTCAAAACCAAGCTTATCAGAGTAGAAATAACCATGGACTAATTAGTTAGAATAAAGAACTTCTATGGAATAAACCTGCTACCATAGAATAGCAAGTAAAATTTCACATTGTGTCATCTCAAGAGTAAAGTGGATATTTGAAATTTACAGGTGAATACATCATTCATAAAGACTAACTAGGTAAAAATCAAGTCATCATTACTAATAGTTCTTTTTCTCTAATTATCTTTAACATTCTCAAGTCACATATAATCTCATTATGCCTTTCCATTAAATAAAAATACCTCACTCTTAAAATCAGGTTCAGGAAAACAAACATGTAAAAACAATGTTAACAAATTTAAAAGTTTCTATTTAAATTAATTCAAGCTTACACTTTAATGTAATTATTAACCTTTCTCCATTACCACTTTTGGCCCTAAGGTGATATTTCTTAAAAGGCACCCTTTCCTTCAGCATCAAAACAGTACTAGGGAATTCCTGTCTCACAGCTGGACAAAGAAACATGTGAAGGAATAAAAGTAATAATCCTGGGACACAGAAAAATCCATCTCAAAGCTAGGAACTAAGAATTCAGGACACAATGTTGACACTTTCCACTTCTGAGTCCTCTTATACATACACAAACATAAAACTAATAAACAGTAATCTTGCACACATTCATATTTATGGACTTCAATGCTTTACCAAAAGGAACAGTTAAAAAACTTAAACTGGGGACTCGATGGGTTTTCACTAATTAACAAAACACCTACCTTAAACTTTTTCTGGTAAACCAACTGATTATTCTGTATTGAAAACCAGCGTCTAAATAAATACAAAATAGATTACGTTTTCACAAACATAATTTATTTCAGTTGTTGTTAGAAAAGAAATATTGGGGAAAGCACTAGAAAATCAGTTTATGGTAATTATGTTTTTAGAAGTGCATTGTTTTGTTTTGCTTTATATAAACTGATGTCAATGAGATAGATAACTACTGAAAGTAAAAAAACAATTTCAGGCAATTTTAAAACCACAGATTAGGAAAATAAAATTACTATATTTTGATTCATTTTTATGTCAGAAATTTGTATCCTAACAAAAGTTGTCATCCTTTATGTCATTACCAAATAATAATTGTTTTAAAATAAAAATTTAGCTTTTTGAGCTTCCTCAAAAATAACTAAATCTTTCCCCCAAAATAATTTGCTTTTGTTATAAACTAGAAATAAAATTATATTATTAATAAGACTTCATTTGTATACAATAAAAGACTGAAATAAATGGTGCTTTGTTTTCAACCTTTCTGAAGCTAATTCAGCATTTGATTTGTTAAGCAAAACAGAAAATTGTATCATCCTTTTAGAACTGACATCACAGGAGGATAGGTGCCAATTCACTTGGGCTTACTTTCAAGTAAAATACTTCTAAGCAGAATAATCAAAGTTATGACTAAAAATGAGTCACCCAACTATTGTTCTGCTCATTACTATACATTAATTGGCAAACACTTTACTTGCAATCTTCTTTAGAAGAAAAAACTAAGCTACGTATGGCATATTTACTAATTCTAATTTATTAAAACAGTAAAAGGACCTAAAGACTTACAAAAAAAAAATCACAGCCAAAAGCCATTCATAAAAGGAAGCAAAAACTCTCATCAAGCATGAAAGGTAAAACAGTATTTGAGTCATTATTTTAAAATTAGTTTCATGTGAGATGATTTCTATCATAAACATTAGTTATTAATCTATCAGCAGATAGAGATTCTACCTTTTCATTGATACTAATACAAAGCACTAAAAATTGTATTTAGACATATTTAGAATTTCTATTTTAAAAAATTAAGTTAATTCTCCAAAGCTGAGAAAATGATTAGATGCTTTTCTATTTTTAAGCTAGACAGATTGTTAGGTTTTCTTGCTATTTAAAAAGGTATCACTGTTACCATTAAAATAGAGACTGTTAAATAAGCATCTAGATAAAACCAAGTGGGTTGCCTCTAAATGCAAATCATCAAGAGGTGAGCTAGAAAAGGAAGAACTTCTGGGTCTCTTTGCTTTGGAACACATGGTTGGTTAGAAATGTTAAAGGAAATACCTCCAAACAAACAAAATGGTGCAGCCCTGCCACATGGGATGACATGCAATGGAAACAATCTCTGATATTGATTAAAGTGTTTTTTAAAAAAATCATTTGAAGTAGCGTAAACCATATTAATAAAAATTCTTATATTTTATATATAGTAATCATATTATATAATTTGATGAAAAACTACAATGAATTTTATTGCACAATGGAAAAACATCCATGTAAACTTTTCATGCTTCTGAGGTCTTCAAAAAATAAATTTCTTTTGACCTGCTGAATCTTAGAATAGCCTCTAAACATAAATAACAAAATACTAGATAAAAACTTAATTTTTTTTCTTAGAGACAATTTCCTCTGATTATTAACTTTATAGATCATTTGTATTTCTGAAACTCAGCTCCCCTACCATCTATCTGCTTCTGGGTAACTTTCTCACATCATTAGTTTTTGTATACACTATAAATTCATCTTAATTTGACATCTCCTAAGGAAAAACAATCCCACAATATATCCTAGGTAGAAAAATATTTTAATTACTAAGATCAGTATGTCTTATGATACTATCTCCCCTCCTCTGCCACTAAAAAAAGAAAAAAGAGCTAACTTTACTCATTTACACGGATGAAGACCTTAATCAGGTAAGTAAAATAAAATATAATTTTAAATTGCTCCTGTAGGATAATCCTAGTTATTATTAACAATTTTAATAAAAGGAAAAATGAGACAGTTCATAGTCTATGCGATATGCAAAAATATTTAATATTTTTCAAGTTCATGCTACCTGCAATTTAAAGATTCTTTAAAAGGTAATTAAATAATAAAAAAGACAAATGTTGGAAAGCATTGTGCTGACAACTACACTATATTCTGCAAGATTCACAAACTGACCACAAAGCCAAAATATAAAAGTTTTTAAAAAGGAAAATTTCTTGGTTTTAAGAAAACTAAGACACCACTTTATATCTATCTCAAACTGAGATAACATAATAAAGATTTTAGACCAAAATATTACATTCATAAACAAATATTATTAATTTTTAAATACCAATGAGAGCCATAGGATGACAGAATTTTGGTGGGGAGGGAATACATTAAAAAAGAAATCAAGTATCTTTTACAATTTTTGAGCACTTAGTCCCGGAACTCAAAATCAAGAACATGGGTAAAAGTCAGACTTCTAAATCTGTAGAAGCTTTATCACTAAAACTATACAGATGATGGATTCATGCACACATTTGGCACATAGGTGCCAAAAAGGTGAACATTTAACAAAATTAAAAGCTTGAACATGTACATGTTCCTTTATCTAAAATTCAATTTAGTTTTTCACAAGGAAAAAGACCAAAATGGTAAAACAAACAAAAGCTAGGAACTGACAATGTTTCCTTTAAACATAATTAATAAGGTGATTACCAAAGGGGCTAATTCCTAATTACCATTTAAAAAATTTAAAAAGCACTTACTAGCTTATTTCCCTTAAAAAATACAGACACATATATATATAAAGGTATTCATATTACTCAATCTATATCTTCTTTGGATAACTATATACATATCAAATGTTCTTTTCCAGATTAAAACAAATTGAGGAGATAAGCAATGAAAAGGTATAATTCCATTCCTCAAATAAGTTGTTTACACTTTCTTCCCAATTTAAAACATGAGACTTTATATCCATTGCAAGTAATCCAATTGAAATGCAGGTTAATTATGAGCTTTCTCGTGCCAAAGAGGAAACTGGAGTAAGGTAGGGGTGAGGGGAAGGAAGCCATTTGGTACCTGATATGATCGGGCTTTTTCCTGTCATGTGAAAAAATGGGGCAGGATTAAAACATACGGGAAAGGTGGTAAAAGAATGAAAACGCAAATGTGCAAAATAAGCAAAAGACTAGCATGATATGAAAATAAAGCAAGAATTAAAGGAACCAGCTTAAGCTCATAACCTAACAAAAGAGTCAAAAGTATCTGTTGTATTTTGCTCACATATTATACATACATGCATTTATACAGTTAATTCCAATTCTTAGGGATCTGAAATGCTAATATTTCAGAAATATTCAAAATTTTCTTCAAAGCATTATGGTATAGAAGGTTCTGGTAGGACTTAGCACACTCTGCTATTATTTTCTGCCTCTATGGTCATAGCTGTAAAATATAAATAGTACCTTTCCTCATCTTAAAAATTTAAAGGAAATAATCACTACAGTTATATATATATATATATATATATATAAACCTGAAACAAATGAGAACTTTCCATAAGGAAAAGTTCCTCCCATCTGCTCACCCTCTTTTTGTCAAATGATAGTGGAGACTCTAAGGCCACACATAAGTAGAGTTTATCTTTAATCTATCTATACACTTCTTATCTGTATCTGTACTAGATTAAGATACTATATAATACATTTTATGCTTTTAGCTATATTTTCTAATTCAACAAAGACTGAGCACAGCATGTAATTATTCAACTTCTTTATTCGTTTTAACACCTCACTACTAAATAATGTTAATATTTAATTATTTTCCTTGTTCCTTCATCTTTTCTAAATTTATCATTAAAAGCAAAAGAGATATACAGGTATTAGTAATCCATCTAGCACTGACTTGAGCTTGAAGTAAAGCTGACACACTGAGAAGATGGCCTGGTATGGAAAGACTATTTTGTAGATATCACATCATCAAAAAATGTATATTATAGACATATAAAAATCTTAAGAGACACCAGAAATCTGAAGCCAACCAGAAACAAGCTCAACAATTCACATAAGACATAAAACGTTTCACTCCTTACGCTATTTCAATCATATCACACAAAATACCATCTCTTTGGTTAAATTTCAGATCATAGAATGATGCTTTCAAGATATACTTAGATTTTATGAAACACAGGGTCAGGTTTTAAAACTACCTGGGAATTCCTAGTCAAATTCACATTTCCCTCAGGAAGATCTTTTTAAAAAGTTCCTTTTGAAAATATTGTATGCTTCTACTCCATAAAACTATAGACAATGGCAAATTTGTCATATGATTGGCACCTTATAGTAACTACAAGAAAGTATGTTTCCTAAAACTAATCCACAAACAATTAAAAAAAAACAAAAACAAACGTAAACGGTGGGCAGAAAAAAATCTGTACATTTGAACAGTTGAATTCCTGGATTTTTAAAGCTAAGGCACAAATATCACAAATACACAGTCTTTTATTCAGAGGCTCGTAGAATATATTAAATCAAGCTAGATAGAGAACTAACTAGAGAAGCAGGGCAGAGTCTGGAAGTCATATACAGGCAAAGGGAAATTATTTGCATGTACTTCCTAACATTAGATTTTTGGTAACCTCATATAAAAAAATTTAGATACATTCCAAATTTTTAAAATTGAAAAGCAGAAGAGAATTCTAAATAACATTTAATAGATAACTCTTTCTTTCTTCTCCCTTTTACAGCTACTGACCTATAACCTAGAAAATACTTAAGACTTCTGTTGCAAGGTTTTGACTTTTGTTTTTGTTTTTGAAAAGGGATTTGTATAATGTTTATATGCTATATTCCTTAGAAGTCTGCCTTTAACTACTGTTGTCATCAAAATATTCTTTAAAGGTGTATGAAAATGAAACTAATTTGCTATGCATAATTTATTCCTAATAATGCAAATGGATTAGGAAGGTTTTTAAAAATATTTTTTAAGCTATTTTTTTGTTGTTGTTATTGAAGTTGTATTTTGTCTTATCAAAATACAGATTGTGGGCTTCCCTGGTGGCGCAGTGGTTGAGAGTCCGCCTGCTGATGCAGGGGACACGGGTTCGTGGCCCGGTCTGGGAAGATCCCACATGCCGTGGAGCGGCTGGGCCCGTGAGCCATGGCCGCTGAGCCTGTACGTTCGGAGCCTGTGCTCCGCAACAGGAGAGGCCACAACAGTGAGAGGCCCGCGTACCGCAAAAAAATAAAAAATAAAAATTCAGATTGTTTGGAATTTCCATAGCAAGTTTTTTCTTTCTTTTTTTGACATTTCCTTTATGTTTTATTTTATTTTTTTTGGCCTCGTGTAATATGGTATCTTAGTTCCCCGACCAGGGATCGAACCTGCCCGCCCCTGCACTGGAAGCACGGAGTCTTAATTCTGGGTTGATCCACTGTCGTCTGACCTTGGTCGTTTCTTGACTATCTGCCATAGCAAGTTTTTTAATGAGCCAGGTTTTGAGCCTCAATTTTGTCACAAACCAGCTGTCTGACCCTGAATGAGCAACCATCTCCCTGCACTTCCATTTCTTTACTAAAAATTAGGGTGTTAACTACAATCTATGATTCTAATCAATAACTGTCATCCTATCACACAGAAATGGCATTTCCTTTAAAAAGTGGCCTCATTTCCAAAGTTATTGTCTTCCTTACTTGGCAAATGATAGGTAACATATCTACAATTGAGAATTTAATAGTTATTCCCTACTTGATTTTAGTTATGTTTTAATGTCTATGCCAATTAATAAAATTCATGAAACATATAATAAAAAACCAAAAGGTCCATGCTTAAGTCAATTAATGTTCTTCCGTTGTCCTAAATGGGAATGCGATTTTCCACTAACACTTACTGTGCTTCATTTTGAAGTCTGAGAGCATTTCTGATTGGAGTAGTCCATGGAAGTTCATTTCATTTCTTCTTAACATAATGGTACAGTTTCTATGGATTTACTGTATTTTCACTGTGTTAAACTTTAAGGAGGTTGTTTTGAAATCTGAAGGTTAAAATTCAATTCTAACATTACCTCATGAAACCATACTAGTTGAAAAATCTTTATTATAAAAATTTGACAACCACACGATTTTAATTTCCTACTCTGGCTATGGAAATTTGCCAGGAAACGCTTCAAAGATTATTGGCTTAATACAGAATTTTAATTTTTCTTTTTTACTTTATAATAGTTAAAACATTATTTCTTAACCAGACCATCTAGTTGATCCATCTATATTCATGTATTATTTTTAAAGTTCTACATAACTCGGGCTTCCCTGGTGGCGCAGTGGTTGAGAGTCCGCCTGCCGATGCAGGGGACACGGGTTCGTGCCCCAGTCCAGGAAGATCCCACATGCCGTGGAGCGGCTAGGCCCGTGAGCCATGGCTGCTGAGCCTGTGCTCCACAACGGGAGAGGCCACAACAGTGAGAGGCCCACGTGCCGCAAAAAAAAAAAAAAAAAAAAAGTTCTACATAACTCAAAGAGACTTAATATCAAATATTATCATTATTCTTTCCAGTTTATATTCACTCTCAAGTAAAGGAAAATTATTTCAAATACAACACACCATGTACCATTCAAACATCTGACAATATCGAATGCTATGGAAATACTCAATGTATCACTGACATTTGAAAATATCAATAAATTTTTCTATAACCTCATCACCAAGGACTCAAAATTAGTGCACAAGGAATCCATTTCAATGTACTGAATATCCAAGCATAATCATTTCCAGTTAAATTAACAAAAATGTATACTAAATTAAACTTACCAAGAAAATTCTATTTATTTTGCTACTGTCCATTTTATAAAAAGAAAACAATCTATCATTAAGTGAATTCATATCTGTTCAAGCAGCAAATAATATACATTCAACCAATAATATAATAGTGTATCAATTAACCAGAACCCAATACTATTTTCAATTATTACAAAACTGTTCTAACTACTCTTTTTTTTTTTTGCAAGAGGGGAGGCATCCTTGAATAAAAGGCTAATCACTGCTATTCAGAAGAATGATCCTGAGACAATACAATCTTTTTTTTTTGCTTTAATGTCTGAAATTATTCCACTTTATTAATACATAAGAAAATAAAATATTTTACACATTCATTCAAAAGACATTTACTGGATCAATATATATAAAAATCAGTTTAGAAAAAAAAATTTTAAGTTTTCGGTTGGCATCAAGTTTAGAAAAAAGGAGCACCAGCTGCCATACTCACTTCACACATAAAAACAATTCCATATCCTAAAACTCCTGGTTAAAGTTATTGCAAAGATCCAAAGATCAGGATCACCTCACTTAAAGATTCACAAGCCAAAATTAAGTAAAAATGTACATAAACAGCATATAGGGGAGGAACCCAAAGGGAAAAAAAAAAAGCTCACTTGTCATATTCATTCATTATGTTCAAAATATAATTTGCAATCAGATCTATTTGGTAACAAATATGGGAGGAAGCTCACATTTAAAAATTTATTCATTGTAATGATCTAGTCACTACAGACCAAGCAGTATAAAAAGTCTCCTTGCTTCCTGGTTTAAACTTCGCTTAAATTTTAAAATTTAGAATTACTACTGTTACTTTTGACTTGCTTCTTAAGGCCCCTTTCCTAGAAGGGCCTTATCTTATCTTCAATGGACTGGGTTCAGGAAAGTTACTAGGGACTGTGAATTTAGAGAATTATGAAGGAAAGAGTTGCCAAACCAAAGGGAAAGTCAGAAAACTGAGAATATGGAAAGAGCAAGACTAGATTTGAAATATATTACCTGTTCCAAGTTTTGAAGGCATTGCTGGCTCGTTTGAACAGATAACCTTCCATAACAATGCCATTTGCAGCATCTACATTATATTCTAGTTTAGAATCATCACTGGAGAAATCCTAGACAAAATAACACATTAAAAAGTTCATATGATTTTTACTGATTTCCCTAGACAACAAATCTATCCTAGAGAAACAGCTCAAACAGTAAAAAGCTTTGTATTAAGATAGCTATATCAACAATATTCATAAGAAAGCAGGGGAGACCTAAATGTTCAAAAATAGAAGAATGCTTCAACATATTGATGTATTTCAATCCAGTAGACTATTATGCAATAACACAGATGAGTATACAGAATATACATTAAAAGAGAAAAAACAGTATAAATTTTATAAATTATACAGCTTGGGTAAATAAACTGTATATACACTGTGATTAAAAGCACAATATGTATACAAATAGACAAAGGGAATAACTCGATATTCTACAGGTGTTATGTTTAAAATGTTTTCATTTAATCCCAATATTTTATGGTGATGTGTCTGCTAACAATTTTTTTAAAGGAATATGGGTATATTTAATTGGGATTATTTAAATCTACCACTATTTTCTAAATATATTACTATTATGGCAGTTTTTAAAATCTGGTAGAAACAATAACTCCACTGTTTGGGGGTTCAAAAAAGGATTAAAATAAAATTATTTTTGCAAAGGAGAGGCACCACAGTGTGAAGTGAGCATTCCGAGCTCACTTTTTTATGAGGACTATAGAACCACTCATAGTCATTTTTTATCATTCTAATCATTCTAGTTTTCACTTGAATACAATTCAAACTTTCAATTTTCCTCCAAGGATTCATGAAGTTTTGAAATCAGAATTCCCATATTTAAAATATTTCCTGGTGAATTTCCAAAGTAATTTCAACAAAACTGCAAGATTGCTGTGATCCCCAAATTGAAAACTCTAAAAATCAGTCTTGAAACTTTCAAAATTATTTCTGGACCAATAATCAAAATTAGAATGCTATCCTATTAGAGAGTAGTAGACTTTCTGTCTTGAGAAAGATTTTGGTAGAGGCTGGATGACCACCTGCCAGAACGCTGGGATGCGGGGGTCCTGCACTGGAGGGGAAACGGAGTGAGAATCACCTAAGGGCTTTCCAAATCTAAGAGTCTAAGACTATGGAAAGAGGAAACAGACTAACTTCAGAATTAAAAACAAACACTGCTGACATCTCTCAAAATTTAATCATAAAGACATAATAATCCAAAATAATCAAATGAAATAACCTGTAAATAAATTGCTACATTTCTTCCTGCTTTTACTTTGGGGGAAAAAAACAGGGAAATTTTAATTCCTTCATTTAAAATGTACTTGAAGCTATAATTTATTTAATTATGTAGACAGAATTAAGTCAGCAACAGATGTAATTGAGTTTGGCAACATTCTAAAAATTTCATTTGTAACATCGGCATCTTTGCAATGCATTATAAGTATTTTTTTTTCTAATTTCAACTATTTTTCTTGAGATAAATTAAGTCTTCAGTATAATTCCTATTAACATCAATTAATATTTTATAGTACTTAAAATGTGATAGATATGATTTTATAATGAAAGCAACCAATAATGTTGAATAAAATATATAATATTAGAATTTAAACACACTGATGAGCTGACAAAATGGAAGGAATACTCAAAGGCAAAAGAATAAGTGAAAATTGGAAGCCACAGGGGTAAGCAGAGCAAGGAAGCCAAGTCTCCCATTAAGGGCGTTTGTCTCATCAGGAGAACTTGAAGCTCTGGTGTGGGGCCCAAGGAATAGAAGGCAAGGCCAAGGCTGGCCAATGAGGGGACTCTAAGAGAAGCTTTCTCTTTTGAAATTGCAAGAAAGACAAGAAGGACCACTACTATCTCTTTGATTTAAGCTTATTTGAAAAGTCCCAGCCAGCAAGATAAACAAAAAGTAAAGGAAACAATTACTTGCAGATGATGTGACTTTGTACACATAACATCCAAAAGAATCCAGAGATAAATCAGTATTAAAGAGAGCTTAAAAAGACTACTGGTTACAAAATCAATACATAAAAATCAAATTTTATTCTAATATATAACAAAAGTAAACAGTGAGAAAAGAAATTTTTACAAGATAATATTTACAGTAACATTTGCAATACAATTTAACAAAAGATGTACAAGAAAACTATCAAACTTTATGAAGGACATTAAAGAAAACTTAAATAAATGGAGAAATATTTCAAGCTCATGGACTAGAAGACATTTAAAATAAAGATATCAATTTTTCCCCAAACTGATTCACAGATCCAATGCAATCCCAATCAAAATCCCAAAAGCTATTTTTATGTAACCTAAAAAGCCACTCCTGAAATGTATATGGAAATGCAGAACTTTGGCAATTCACTTTTGAAGAAGAGAAGGTAGGAGGCTTCTCTTTGTCAGATATCAAGATATGCTATAAAGCTAAAATAATTAAGATAGCACAGTATTGGCATAATTAAGATAAAAAGACCAACAAAACAGAATAGAGTCCAAAACAGACCTCACATGTATGGAAATGTGATGTATAACAGTATACAACACTGAGTAGTAGGGAGAAACAAACTTTTTAACAACTGAATCTAGATCATTTAGCTACCAATGTGAAAATAAAAGGAAACTGGATCTCTACCTCATACTATATACAAAAAACCAATTACAGATTGATTAAAAATCTAGATATATTGATAAAAGGCAAATCTATACACACTTAGAAGATTAGGCAAATCTATAAACCCTTAGGAGATATACCATTGTGATCCTCGGTTGGGAAGGACACAAAAAGTACCACACAGAAAAGACATTTTAAAAACTATGTGAAAATTTAAAACGTATATACCCCAAAGGGGGGCTAATATCCAGAATATCTGAAGATATGATCAACAGTTAGCTAGGCAACATGATGGAAAAATGGGAGAAAGACTAACAGACATTTAACAAGGAGGATATCCAAATGACCAATAGACTTGGGAGAAGGTCATTAGTGACTAAAGCATAAATTAAAACCACAACAAGATGTCAATACCACCAAAATAGGCAAAAAATTTAAAACTTTCACAATACAACGAGGTGGCAAGCAGCAATGGGAACTCTCACACAGTGCTGCTTACCAGGAGTGGTATAACATTTTGAAAAATAATTTAGCATTATCTACCAACACTGAACATATATACACACCCTCTGACCCAGTTTTATTCCTAGGTATAAATCCATCAGAAATGTGTGCATATATCCAAAAGGCATGTACATGAATATGCATAGCATTGTTTCTTCAACTGATCAATTTCAATTCTTAAAAAACTCTAAATAATTACATTAGACATATTTTTCCTTAATTTTTAGTTTGACTGGATCTTGTTCTTTTCCTTTTTTTTTTTTTTTTTACCTGTAATGCAGCCTTGTGTCAGCATTTAAGGGCAAAAAAAAAAAAAGGTAAGTATTCATAATGAACAAAAACAGCATTATTCCCTTTAAGGAAAACAATAACTGACAATTATTTAAAATCAAATAAATTTATCAGATTTAATAATCTACTACTCTTGGACATTCGGTACAACACTGAGCTGTTATACAATAGGGAAAGATATTAAAAGATGCATAGTGCAACAGAAACTAACACGGTACTGTGAAGCAATCATACTCCAATAAAGATCTATTAAAAAAAAGATGCATAATATTCATTAAATAATTCAGTTTAAACAAATAGTCACATGTTTCTAAACTTCATGACCTCTCATTTTAATTAAAAATGACTGGTCCCAATTCTTGAAAATCTTTCCACAGTAACGTCATTAAAACAAGTTATCCAAACAAAAATGATTCTAACTTTAAACAAAATAAAACATGGAGGTTGTCTTACCTGAATATAACTAGAAGTAATGAATTAAACATGGTCTGGTAGAAAATCTTCCACTTTTTAAATAACGTTTCTCTTTGGGTACTAACAACCCATCACCAATAAAATTTTCCTTACTTTTATTACGGATTTCACTTTCGTTTTTTTCCTCTGACATCTTCTATATCAGATCTAGTTTACTGGTATTTTAAATTCTAAATAAACCATAACAAAAGTTGATTTGACTGCTCAATACCCAGAGAATAGATTTCTTAAAGCAATGCTAGAAGGTATCTTTTTTTTTTTTTTTTGGTCTTTTTAGGGGAAAGTGTGATAGCAGTCCCCCACTACCAAAAATTATGCAGTCAAGTTTCCCACATTTGGGGAAATTGTAGGTGTGGGATGGATAAGCCTCACCCTGGGAAAACCACCTTTGTGATCATGGTATCTCTCCTGCCAGGTATAAGTACAGAACACATCTTTTTTTCATACTTTTTACATACATTCAACCTCCAGTTGTCTCTTTTTATTTTCAGATTACTACACACAAAAAAATGTCAATAACTATATAAGATAAAATATTGTTAGACTGAGTTCCAGGTATATTATATTCAAAGCTTTTAGCACACAGAAACAAAAACTGGTTTCACATTTAAATCTTCATTTTTAAATATATATTTTTCAAACATTAGTTTAGATAGACTTAGGCAAATTAATAAGAAATGCAAGTGAAATTTCAGCATCACTTGAGAGGGTAAGTGCTGCCTTAGAGTGACTGCAGCTGGAAATTCCTAGTACCAAACACACACATTGATGCTACGGTGTTCTCCAACCCATGACCACCTCCACGCACCCCCCCATCCACCGCCCCCCACATACACACACACATTTTTACAGGTGGTTGGTGATATCCTAACTGAAACTGTAAGTAGTGATTTAAACCCTAAGGGCCACTTTTAAAGCAGTTACGGCCCTAAGAGACTGATGATGTTTTTATAAACTGGTTCAAGAGCATGGCTTTCAAATATTTTGATATAAAATAGTAATAAAATACAAACCTGAACATCAGAAAAATATTTTATTTTTTACAAAAAATGGAGGAATTTATCTATACAATACAATCTTTAATTATTAAAGCAACTCAAAGGATCTGCTGAAACCAATAATCAAGAAATTGTGTAAAATGGGAATTAATCTCCTTTAACTTCTCCCCTCAAGTACCTTTTGTTGAATGGTGGAATGTTTTTGCTCCATTTCTCTTTTCTCCTTTGCTGCATCCACAACCAGTCGATCCAACTATAAAAGGAGTAAATGATAGAGACTTAGAAGTTAAAGAAAGAAAGACATGATTATTTTTCAAAACTCATACACCAAATCAGTCAGTCAACTGAGGTTTACCTAAAAAGGCATTTTGGCTACAACTTTAAAGTGGAAGTTCTTTTTTTTCTGGTATCATATCCTCTTTGAGAAGGTCTTTAATTCCTCTAGGGAAAACATTTCTAAGAGCAACCATGGTTCCAAGCAATTGTGACAGGTGGCCCTGTCTCAGGCACAACAGTGATAACATGCTCACCCCTTGAATTAAGGAGAATGACTCTAGATTAAGTTGTCTGCTGATGCACTCAGCAATTCTGGTAGTCGCTATCAAAGGCAGAAAGAAGATATACTGGTGATTTTTCTTCCCAAACAGCAAAAAGTAGCAGCTAAGCTAGTGTGTGCCAGCCTCACAAGTTCAACGTAACAGACACTTCCAATCACTCAAGATGCATGATGTTTTCAAGTTGGCTTCCTAATATTACAATAAAATCTAAAAGGTAGAAAAAATAATTCAACAGATAAAAGAGAAAGCAAGAAAGGAGGGAGGGAGGGAAAAGAATAGAATAGAGTAGGAGAGGACAGAATAGGGTAGAATAGAACAGAATAGAATAGAATAGAAACCATTCATTAGATCAGGGTATAAAATCACCAATTTTTAAAGTCCTTTTTTTAAAAAAAAATTTAAAAACTTATGAAATCATAAAATCCCATTTCTTTCTTGATCCTTTCCATCAGAAGAGAAATATCTGACTTCCAGTATTATGACAAAAGCACTGGCTTCTTGAACTCCTCTTTGCTGGAATAACAAAAATTGGGTTATAAAATACCCCATTATGTGGGTCTACTCTTCTAAACTGTGATGTATGTCATTTCATCTTTGAACACCCATCACCTCAAACTGACTAATGTGTGATAAATGAATAAATAAAAATGTAAATGTCAACAGACTACGGAGACAAAGTATTAAATGTCAAAATGTTCTCATTGATATCCTTTAACAACAAAACTGAAAAAGGCCTTCTTAAAAGATTGTGTGATCCTTTATTCACTATCACAAATGCTGTTTTTTTCCTACAGGAGACAAATTCTGACCACGGAATCTTAATATCACTGAATAATAATAAAGAACCAAAAGAAAACATACTGAAATAGAACTATCACTATTATAGAATATTTTACTTAGATGGCAACTATACCACTCCACTTTAAGATCTAATGCATACTTACCTTAGTGACATGCTGCATTGATTTAACGGGTAATGCTGCGCTAGGAAAATGTTTGTCCTCAATAGTTTCTTATACTGAATGAGTGGCATAACCATTATATCCTTGTTTTATAGCCTTTAAGTGAAAGGCATGTTAATGTTTTTCATACATTCAGATTGAAGTGCAGCAGAAGGCAGCCCCCAAGATTCAAACTGATATTTCTAAACTTGCATGCATGTACTTTCCACACCAGTACTACAATGCCAGTGATGGTAGTAAAATTGTCAACTTGGTAGTAAATTTCTCTGCTGCATCCCACCCCACTGCTACTGCAGCAGAAAGGGAGGAAATTCCCCTCTCTCTGTTGGGGCAGAAGTATAAAGAAAAAGATATCTTCCAACATGGTGGAGTACTGGAGGACGTATGAGTTGGGGAGGTGCGAAGGCTGGCAGTCTTGTCTCCTAGATGCTGGGTACTGTATCAGGAAGAGAGTTTGGAGCACAGTAGCATGTGTCCCGTGTTTCTATTGGCGTTGGGCATCATGAGTTTAATAGGCTCCTATACCTAACCAGGTGCCCCCAATCCTCTACCTATGTATTGAATCTCCTACACTCCTACCACCTCAGATTTCACCACTTCTCTTTCTGCCTTTCAACTTCTCCCATTCCCATTTCTTTTTAAATTTGTGCAAGTAATACCTTAAATAAAACCTTCCTACAACTCATACTCCCCTCTAGCTACTACCTGCTCTCTTTTCTTCACAATACAACTTCTTAAAAAATTTTTCCCTGTTCTCCACTTGCCCATTTCATATTCATCTACCCACTGTAATTAAGCTTTCACCTCTTGGACCCTCAACTCTCACATCAGTAACACATAACCTTCTTGCTGCTAAACCCAAGAGGTAGTTCTCAGTCCTAGGGTTACTCGACCTTCTTTCCAGCATTTGCACTGACAACCACCCCCACCTTTCTGAGACACTCTTTCCTTGCCCTGTGCTACCACGATTTTCTGGTTTTCCACCTCCTCTCCCATCAGTGTTCTCACGGAGCCCCTCTTACCTAGCCGTCTCTTAAAAGTAGATCATTCTTAGGGCTCTGTCCCAAGCCAAATCTCTTTTTACTGCATACTCGTGGACCTTGACCTTAACTTACAAAATCAAAATTATTAGGCATGGTGTTCAGTCACTTATGTTTTTTTAAAATAGGTTCATGATTTTGAAATACCTATTAACTTTCCTTGGGTCAATTCACACACTCTTGTGATTGCAATTAGCAATTATATGCTATTGACTCCTTTAGTGTTTCTTTCTCTTGAACTCCAGATATACCCACCTAGTTGTCCTATTCTCAAAATCAACACATTTAAACTTGAACTCATCATGTCCCTCCACTCTCAAATTGGCTACATCTTAACTATTCCTCAAGTCTATCTATTTATCTCCACCCTTACTGCCGGGACCCTAGTTCCAGATGCCATAATCTCATAACTGAATTAGTGAAAGAATATCCTAACTGGCCACCTCCAACCAGGCCATATTATCCACCAGGCACTACAGGCACTGGAGTTTAGATGCTTTTCAAGGACCTGCAAAATTACTTGAGACCTGGGAGGGTAAAAACTGAAATTAATAAATGTCAAAATATACAATTATTGAAACTAGTCAACTACAAACCAATTCATTTTTTTGATAAATTATACTTAATTTAAGATGAGGGTACAATCTAATGTTTGATTAAGATGTGGGGAGTGCCTGGGGCCTAGGAAGGTCTTGCCTTCTTCCCAAGTCTGGGCTGGATGTACTCTATACATGTTACAGTAACACTTTGATCCTCCAATATGTGGTAGGGATAGCTGGTTGCCTCCCAACATCCATTCTCTCCTCCTTTCTTAACAAGAGAATCCCCAAATTCTAGTAGGTTAACATGGTTACATGCATTAAGACTAAATTTCCCAGCTTTCCTTGCAGCTAGTGTGACACTGGGTCATACACAGAAGTGGAATATACAATTTCTAGGAAATATCCTTAAAGAGAGGGTATGAATCTTTCTTTCCCCTTTCCTCCTTCCTGTTGGCTAGCATTTGGATATGAAGGCTAAAGCTTGATAAACCACTTTGAACCATTAGGTAGAATCCAAAGATATAATAAGCCTGTGTCCCTGCAGATTAAGTGACCACCATACTAGGCCTTTGATTTTACATAGAAGAAATAAAATTCTATCTTGTTAAAGCTCCTACTATTTCTGGTTTTCTATCACATGCAAACAAATCTAATCTCCATTTATATACCCAGACAGGGCACTTAGCACAGAGATTAATAGTGTGGTGACTTGTTATTTTCTTCCAATAGATTAAGTTCTGTAGAGGCACGGAAGAGCATTTCTATAATTCACAGCATATGCCCTGCACACCATCTTTCCCCAACACCATCCCAACACACACACACAGACACACATGCACACATGCATGCACCACATTTATTTTTGGTCAATGAATGCAATTCTCATTCTGCTCTTACCTTTTCCCCATTTCCCTAAACTCTATTTTTCATCCTTAATCCCTCTCCTCAGAAAGTAACCTGAACCATTTTGGGAAAGAAAATCAACTGAAAATTGACAGAAATCCAGAAAACTCACCAGTCAACAAAAAAGAATAGCCGGGAACAGATCTAACATAAAGTTTTGATTAGATATCAAAAATAATTTGGACGTAATAAAATTTCTATATAATATTCTTGTATATAATTCATGCATGTGCATGTGTGTGTGCATGTGTATAAAATGAAAAAGTTCCCAAGAGTTCTATAATCTTAAGATTCTAAAATTTTATTATTCAAAATAGCAAAATGCAAATTTCTCTGAAAATAAAAAAAGAGCTATAACTCAAATAAAATACCAATTAGGACAGTAACTCAATAATCCAAATGTAAGAAACAAAAAAATAAATCCAGCTATGTATACTGTAAAACAAACACTTTGTTTTAAAATTCTTCTTTTTAGTACCCTAATATACTATCTGTAACATTTTCTTTAACTTTAATCTTATTTTTGGTTACACATTTAACCCATACATAAATCTGCTATAGCACCAAACTTCATCATTAAATAAACTGTCAAATTTCCCAATATGCTAAATCTCTTTAAAAATACAGATACTAGAACAAAGACAACAAAAGGAAAAATAAACAAGTCAAACTACATCAAACTAAAAAGCTTCTGCACAGCAAAGGAAACCATGAGCAAAATTAAAAGGCAACCTACCAAATGGCAGAAAATATTTACAAATCATATATCTGATAAGGGGTTAATATCTAAAATATATAAAGAACTCAGACAACTTAACAGCAAAAAAGAAAAAAAAATTCAATTAAAAAATGGGCAGAGGATCTGAACAGACATTTTCCCACAGAAGACATACAGATGGCCAATAAGAGGTCAAAGGTACTCAATGTCACTAATGATGAAAGACATGCAGATCAAAACCACAGGGAGATATTGCCTCACACCTGTTAGAATGGCTGTCATCAAAGATAAGAGAAGACTGTCAAGGATGTGGAGAAAAGGGAACCCTTGTGCACTGTTGGTGAGAATGAAATTGGCACAGCCACTATGAAAAACAGTATGCAGGTTCCTCAAAAAATTAAAAATAGAACTACTATGTGATCCAACAATTCCACTTCTGGGTATTTACCTGAAGGAATCGAAGACACTAACTCGAAAAGATATCTGCATCCCCACATTCACTGCAGCATTATTTAGCCAAGATATGGAAGTAACCTAACTAAGTGTCTGTCAATAGATGGATTTTAAAATGTGGTATACATAATACAGTGGAACATTATTCAGCCATAAAAAAGGAAATCCTGCCTTTTGCAACAACATGGATGGATCCTGAGGGCATTACACTAAGTGAAATAAGTCAGACACAGAAAGACAACTACTGTGTGATCTCACTGATATGTGGAATTAAAAAAAAACAAAAACAAAAAACAGAACTCATAGTAAAAACAGAACTCATAGTAAAAACAGACTGGAGGTTGCTAGAGGTGGGTGTTGGCGGTGGGAAAATGGGTGAGTGGGGTCAAAAGGTACAAAACTTCCAGTTATATGTATGTCAATTATATCTCAATTTAAAAAAATACAGATATTGGTATATAACACAGAATCAAGAAGTACAGTACATTACCTGTGCACCAAGATCCTTCATGTAGGGCCCAAGTTCACTAAATAGATCATATCCTTGATGAAAGAAGGCCAAATGGGCATACATAAAGGATAACATCTAACAGGAGGAAAAAATGGTTAGCATTTTAAAATCAATTCTTAGATAAATATTCTGAAATTTTAAAAAAATTCTGATCCTATCTATTGTTTAAAAATTATTCCACCAGAGCCCAAAATAGCAAACCTATTTAAAATTAAACTGAGTCATTTTTCTTAAAAGAGTATTACAAAAATATTTTCAAACTTATATTGCAATAATTCAAAGAATCAAGTTTTCAATAACTTCACCAGCTTTCCAGGTACATTATAAAATATCTATGTGTCTTTCAACAAAACTCACTGGCAAAACCTTAAATTACAAATAAAACATTAAAATATTAGGAGGGGACATACGAAGCTCTCAAAACAAAGCAATCACATATACTTTACAACCCGTAGATCACTAAGCACAACACGAAATAGGGGCATGCTCATTTTTTTCTCAAGATAGCAAAATAAAATGAGGCAACAGACTTTGCCAATATGGAGATTTTGTTATATTCATTCCAAAAATTCAAAAATGATTAATGGGTTAAGATTTTTTTCTAAGTTTTCCTACATTTTACCTAGTCATGAGAGAAAAAACACTCGTATTTTTATTAGTTAAATTTTTACATGAGAAGGAATTAATTCAATCACAATACTGAAAGAATCCTCCAAACATCCCTGTTATTTTTAGCAAGAAGAGACATCTGTTTAATTCTGTAAAATCTAAAATAGGTCAAAAGGTCCTTAGTACTCAAGAATCCTTCAAAAGGAATTTTTTTGGGAGAGAAAAACCAATAAAATAAAACACAATGACAAAAGGACAAAGCTCACTAAAAGATGATTCTGGAATTGGATAACGCTGGTTGTACAACTTTGTGAATATGATTTTAAAAAACACTAAATATATTTTTAAAAAAGAGAGGAAGAGATTAATAGTTACAAGTACATAAAAAGTAAAATATGCCTGCACATCAAAACACAGAATAAGCATATTAAAAGATAAATAATAAACTAGGAAAAAACACTTGACAAAGGGTTACTAGTCTTAACAGATAAGAGATGTTACAAATCAATATGAAAAGCATGAAGACCCCCACAAAAAAAGAGGGAAAGGACATAAATAGAAAACATAGTGACCAAGAAAAGAAAAGGGGGGGGGGACATTCATACTCATTTGCCTCAAAGAAATCCAAAATTAAACAATGAAATGACATTTTCAATCTACCAAACTGTGGTACAGTGGGGGAAATTAATACCCAGCATTGGTAAAATGTAGAAAAATGTTCACTCTCACACACTATTAGTGGAAATTTTGTGTAACCCTTAAAATTTGACAATATTCCTTAAAAGTTTCAATAAATGCTTCAACCCTTTGACTAAGTAATCTCTTGTCTTAATCTATCCGAAGGAAATATTATTCATTAGGATGATCACTATAATGCTATGCTTTACATCAAAAACAGGGAAATTACTTAAAATCCATTAATAGGTAAAGTTAATTTATGGTATATTCAAGGTCAGCAAACTGACCTACAAACTATATCCAGCCCTACCACCTGTTTTTGGATGGCCTACGGGCTAACAACAGTTTTTGCATTTTTAAATGGTTAAAGAAAATGAAAAGAAGACATGAAATTCATGACACGTAAAAATTACATAAAATTCAAATTTCCATGTTCATAAAAAAAGTTTTATTAGAACAGTCATGCCATTCATTTACATATTGTCTATGACTGCTTTCCTATTACAATAGCACAGCTGAGTAGCTGCAACACAGACAATACGGCCTCCAAAACCTAATATATTTACTACCTGGCCCTTCAAAAAAAATGTTTGCTCACCCCTACTGTATTCATATGGTAGAATTCTACCTGGTCACATCGTTAAATAAAAAAATATTTAATGACACATGATGATTTTGGAGTGTATTAGTGAAAAAAGAAAATTATAGAACAGTATGTAGGAATGATTCCTATTTTGTTTTTAAAAATTAAATGGAATTTTAAGAGGTGTATATACATTTTCACATACACACACACACAGGCGTGCGCACACAAACAGAGAAAGAAGACAAAGATTACACCAAGATATTAATAGTGGTTCTCTCTTGGTAGTAGCATTTATAAGTATTTTTATTCTTCCTTCATATATTTTATTTTCCAATTTTCTACAATTAACATACATTACTCTCAATCTGGAAAAGGTGGTGGAGGTAAACAGGAAGTATAATGTTCTCATCTGATAAGAAATAACATAAATATTAACAGAGAATTTAGGAAAAACCTAGGTGTGGACAAGGATCAAAAGCAATTTCTGTAGATCCTTTGAGAAAAAAAAAAACCATAAAAAAACTTTAGTGAACGAAATCAGAAAGGAGAAATTATTTCTAAGGTTCTCAAAATATAAAAGAGTGTAATGTATACATGACTATCATCCTCTGCCCACCTCCTTGTTAGCTTTTAAGACGAAAAATGGGCAAATAAGAAATGACTGTTGCCATGCCATCCTTCAAATTTCATCTCGTTTGTTTTCTACCTGCACTCCAAAAAGCTGATACACCATCAACAGCCCTAAGGGAAAAATTCTGTAAAATGATGCTATGTATGCCCTCAATCTCAAATTATTTAAGTGTCTGCTTTAAGGAGATTACAGTGTAATTATAGATGAGACACACATAAATAACTATAACATAAAGGAGACCAAAAAAAGTGGTTAAGTGACATATAAGAAGTACAAAAATATCATTAAGATTAATTATGAACCTGGAATAAATAAATAATAAATAAATATACATACACACACATATATGGTGCTATTTTAAAAACTTAAATATATACATTTAACTTCATATTAAAATATTTAGAACATCATTTCAATAAATATCTTACTGATTTCAGGATTTCTGATCTCCTTTTTGATTGAAGGACGTTAATCTGAGGGAAAATGCACTTGGTTAATCACCTATGCATTATTTTAAAAACTAATCCAGAATGCAATATTGTAAAATTTGCTTATTCTAATGGTTTAATACTTTTTCAGAAAAGTAAATGAAAACAAAGTTCAAGTTTTTCACCTTTTGACCTGCTTTTTGCAAAAACAGTTAAGACAAACATACCAATGAAACTCTCATCCATTTTTTCAACTTAAAGAAAAACTGGCCATGTTCAAACCATAAAATTGTACTGTACTGATAAAACTATCACCTTGATAAACTTTTGAATTTCTTAGAATTCCGTCTTCTCTCTACCCTCCTTATCTAATTGCTCTTTTAACATACATCCTTAATACAAATTCTAATCACTTTTACCACTACCACCAACCACATCTTTTCCTGACTGCTATAACAGTCTGTGAACTAGTCTCTGTTTCCACTCTTGACACTTCATTCTCCACACAGCAACCAGAGTGATCTTTTCAAACAATAAATAAGATCATGTACGTCTGTATTAAAACCTTCCAACTCCCTACTGTAGCCTACAAGGCCCTTCGTGAAGAGGCTCCTGCTACCTCTCCCACCTAATTTTCTACTACAGTGCTTTCCCCTTTTCTGTGGTCCAACCACAACCCAAGAGTACTCCCACCTCGATGCCTTTGTACTATTTGTTCTGTCCTCATGTCATGATTTTCTTCCCAGATGGGCACAAGGCTCTTATCCATCAGGTCCCAGCTTAAATAGTATCTCCTCACAAAGGTCTAAAGTAGGCCTTTAAGCAGTCTTTAGTACACCAACCCTATTTATTTTCTTTATAGTATTCATAACTACCTCATATTTTATTTACTTATTTATTTTCCCCAGCTAAAACATAAGCTCCATGAGATCAAGGTCGTGCTTTATTCCCAGTTGTATCCTCCAAGCTGTATATATTAGGCACTCAGAAATATTTGTTGAACAAATTAATGGACCTTAAATAAATATTTTAATTAGACTAAACTATTGAAAGATCAGTAATTATAAAAGTTGCCTTCTGTGGTATCTCTTCCAACTCTAGAAATTCACAACAAACATTTTATTTTTGTCTGTTATTTATTATATATCAGCTTAATGAAATACAATGTTTACACAAGAAAAGAATCATGAACTCTTTGCTAAAATTTCCAAAAGGTTACAGAATATCTTTTTAATATGTCCTTCCCACTGAATGTTCTGCCTGTTGTTTAATAAGATAATTTTAAAGCACTGATCAGAAAACAAAAACAGACCAAGAGGGGGCTTCCCTGGTGCCGCAGTGGTTGAGAGTCCGCCTGCCGATGCAGGGGACACGGGTTCGTGCCCCGGTCCAGGAAGATCCCATATGCCGCGGAGCAGCTAGGCCCGTGAGCCATGGCCGCTGACCCTGCGCGTCCGGAGCCTGTGCTCCGCAACGGGAGAGGCCACAACAGTGAGAGGCCCACGTGCCGCAAAAAAAAAAAAAAAAAAAAAAAAAGACCAAGAGGGAATTCCTTGGTGGTGCAGTGGTTAAGAATCCACCTGCCAATGTAGGGGACACGGGTTCGAGCCCTGCTCTGGGAAGATCCCACATGCCGCGGAGCAACTAAGCCCGTGTGCCACAACTACTGAGCCTGCGCTCTAGAGCCCACGAGCCACAACTACTGAGCCTGCATGCCGCAACTACTGAAGCCCACGTGCCTAGAGCCCGTGTTCTGCAACAAGAGAAGCTACTGCAATGAGAAGCCCGTGCACCGCAATGAAAAGTAGCCCCCGCTTGATGCAACTAGAGAAAGCAGGCGCACTGCTATGAAGACCCAATGCAGCCAAAAATAAATAAATAAATAAATAAGTAAGTAAAGACAGACCAAGAAAAATCTAATAACTTTGTTTACCTAAGCACTAGTTTCTTCTGCATGTCTGTTTCAAGGTCTATTCAGTTTTGAGAACTAAAAGATTAACTTTCAAATGCTCTAAGTAAAAGCTTAGAAAAATGTTAAAAATGCCTCTGTTTGACAATGAAAAACAGCATACACTTGAAAATACAAAAGTATATCCAAATATTTAGAGAAACTAAAGCATGACACTCTATAAATCTGAATATTTACTTACTATTCTCTAAAACAGACACTTTGGCCATATAGTAAAATAACGCAACAGTTCTAATTAGAAAAATCAAACAAATAGTTATAAGAGAGGTGAGGTCCTAACTTAAAACTACTGGATGGACATCAAAGGAAACGGACAGTTTATAATGTGTAAATTTGAAAATAATGAATATTTTAGGTAACTTCCCCCCTTCCCAAATAAAATTTAAAATTAAGTAAGCTGTTCACTCTTTCAAAAAACATTACCTATCTATTTTCCAACCACTGGACTAGAGGGAAGGGATATAATCTAGGAGTAGGAAAGACATATAAATAAATAATTTCAATAAATGAGATAAGTGCTCTAACAGCAATGTGTATGACAATAATATGGCAGCACAGAGGAAACAGAGACAAGAATGATTCATTTTGCCTGGAAAAGCTTGAGTAATTGTGACCACAGAAACAGAGAATGAATTGCTAATGGGCAGGTTAAAAGCAACACAAGAAAGATCAATTTTTATGAGAACATCTTAATACTCGAGACAAGAAGCAGTAAGGACTAGTGTTGGGGCTGCAGCAGAGTGAGAACGAACAGGTTTAAGAGGTACATAGAACTTTTCAAGGCAATTTTGACTGTTAGATATAGCAGCTAAGAATGAGGAGAATATCTGATATGATTCTCCAATTCTGATTTCTATGATTAAGAGGATGATACTACTCAGTATGGTAATGGCAATACGAAGTCATTTGAGAAGAAGAAAGATTTTAGTTTTAGACACAAAAGGAATGAGGTACTTCTGAGAAAAATATATTTTGTCGCTTATATATGGTGATAATTCAAGCAAAGGGCATGATTAAACTGTAAGGGATTATCATAAAGTCAGAAAACAGGAAGACCAAAGATGGAACCCTAATAGAGAGACTGAAAAGGTGGACAAAGGAGAGAAACCCAAAGTGGAAACTGAAAAGAAACATAAATTAAGATGATGACCTGCAAATGGTTTAAGATACATCAAGACAAAAGTATGTTTCAAGAGAGTGTGGTCTATTATTTCAGTGAAACACAATAGTCAAGTTGGTTAAAAAGTACAATATATCTAACGAATAAGACCTTAACATGAGCCATTTCAGTAGAATGAGGTAGGCAGTCTCAGTACTCATACTACTGCAGGAAGTGGTATAAATGTGAGGTAGATAAGACGAGATAAGAAATACAGACTACTCCATCCTAGAAGCCTTTCATTAATAAGTGGAGTGTACTTCATTGTTTAAAATTTAACTTCCCGCTTACTGAACAGGAACTTAATAGAAAAAAATCTTAAAGTCATTTTCTACTGTTTTCGCAAAGTTACCTGGGTAGTTTTTAATCACTAATTAGCAATATGTTTACTTAAGTATTTTTTTGTGTGTGTGCGGGCCTCTCACTGTTGTGGCCTCACCCGTTGCAGAGCACAGGCTCTGGACGCGCAGGCTCAGTGGCCGTGGCTCACGGGCCTAGCCACTCCGCTGCAGGTGGGATCTTCCCAGACCAGGGCACGAACCCGTGTCCCCTGCATCGGCAGGCGGACTCTCAACCACTGCGCCACCAGGGAAGCCCTAATAACCATTTTTTGAAAACATATAATAAACATACCTGAAGTACATAATCTAGGGCTATATGTCGAAAACATTTCCTTGTTGCTGTCAGAATGTTTGTGGCTTCTTCAACTTCATGCTGTTTGTTTCTCTGTACTTGAGCATTTTTTACTAATGCGTTTTCTTTTTCTTCACTGACTTTTTCAAACTGCTTCTTGGCATCTTTGAATTTTCTAAGATCTCTAAAAAAAATTAAAATAGTGAAACTTTCATAAAACTATCTGGATCAAAAACTTTACCAAAATAACATTAGAATTTAATTCTTATGTTCCTCCACTTATTTATTTGCAAATGACACTCAATAGCTCTTCCAACTAACATATATATTAGTTTATGAGTACACACTATTCCTGATATAGTCAGCTAGCATTTCCTTACTTAAATCTATACAATTTAAAGTGAAAATAAATTATCAAATTAACATTACAGAAACATAAAAGGCAAAGTTAATTTTTCTAAAGACAAATTCTGGGACATGCACCAATATTTAACCAAATAATTTTTATTTTTTTTACATTTATTTGTATTTTCTTTAACTGATGAATGGCTGATGTAAAATATTATATAAGTTACAGGTGTATAATATAGTTATATACAATTTTTTTTTTTTTTGGTCAATCCCAAACTCCCTAACTATCCCTCCCCCACTCTTCCCTCCTGATAACCATAAATTTGTTCTCTGAGTCTGTGAATCTGTAAAGTTGTTATTTTTTAATATTTATTTATTTATTTTGGCTGCCCCGAGTCTTAGTTATGGCACATGGGATCTTCATTGCAGCCTGCAGACTCTTACTTGAGGCATGTGAACTCTTACTTGTGGCATGCATGTGGGATTTAGTTCCCCAACCAGGGACTGAACCCAGGCACCCTGCATTGGGAGCATGGAGTCTTACCCACTGGACCACCAGGTAAGTCCATCTTGCCTTTCTTTATGTTTTTTCTTTTTTTCCCCTGTTTTTGTGTGTGTGTTTCTTTGTGTGTTTGGTTTTGCTTTTACCATTTGTCTTGGGGGTTTTGCTAGTTCATTTCCTTTTTTTTTTTTTTTTTTCTTCTTTCACATGGTGCAGCTTGCAGGGTCTTGGTTCTCCGGCCAGGGGTCGGGCCTGGCCTTCTGAGGTGGGACAGCCAAGTCCAGGACACTGGACCGCCAGAGAACTCCCAGCCCCAGGGAATATTAATAGGTGAGAGCTCTTCTAGATGTCTCCATCTCAACACCAAGACCTGGCTCCACCCAAGGGCCAGCAAGCTCCAGTGCTGGACGCCTCACACCAAACAACTAGCAAGACAGGAACACAACCCCACCCATTAGCATACAGGCTGCCTGAAGTCATACGAAGCTCACAGACAACCCGAAACACATCACCTGACACAGCCCTGCTAACCAGAGGGACAAGATACAGCTCCACCCACCAGAACACAAACACCAGTCCCCCACACCAGGAAGCCTACACAGGCCACTGGACCAACCTCACCCACTGGGGGCAGACACCAGAAGCAAGAGCAACTACAACCTCGCAGCCTGTGGAAAGGAGACCCCAAACACAATAAGTAAAACAAAATGAGAAGACAGAGAAATATGTTGCAGATGAAGGAGCAAGGTAAACACCCACAAGACCAAACAAATGAAGAGGAAATAGGCAATCCACCTGAAAAAGAATTTAGAGTATTGATAGCAAAGATGATCCAAAATATTGGAAATAGAATGGAGAAAATACAATAAATATTTAACAAGGACCTAGAAGAACTAAAGAACAGTGATGAACAAGACAATAACTGAAATTAAAAATACTCTAGAAGGAATCAATAGCAGAATAACTGAGGCAGAAGAATGGATAAGTGAGCTGGAAGACAGAATGGTGGAAATAACTGCCAGGGAGCAGAATAAAGAAAAAAGAATGAAAACAATTAAGGACAGTCTCAGAGGCCTCTGGGACAACATTAAACACACCTACATTCAAATTACAGAGGTCCCAGAGGAAGAAGAGAAAGAGAAAGGGTCTGAGAAAGTATCTGAAGAGACTATAGTTGAAAACATCCCTAACATGGGAAAGGAAATAGTCAATCAAGTCCAGGAAGTGCAGAGAGTCCCATACGGTATAAACCCAAGGAAAAACACACCGAGACACATATTAATCACATTTAAAAAAATTAAATACAAAGAAAAAATATTAAGCAGCAAGGAAAAAGCAAAAAATAACATACAAGGGAATCCCTGTAAGGTTATGAGATGATTTTTCAACAGAAACTCTGCAGGCCACGTTGGAGTGGCAAGATATATTTAAAGTGGTGAAAGGGAAAAAGCTACAACCAAGATTAATCTACCCAGCAAGGATCTCACTCACATTCAACAGAGAAATCAAAAGCTTTACAGACAAGCAAAAGCTATGAGACTTCAGAACCACCAAACCAACTCTACAACAAATGCTAAAGGAACTCCTCTAAGCCGGAAACACAAGAAAAAGACCTAGAAAAACAACCCAAAACAATTAAGAAAAAGGTAATAGAACTTACATATCGATAATTACCTTACATGTGAATGGATTAAATGCTCAACCAAAAGACACAGCTCGCTGAATGGATACAAAAACAAGACCCATATATATGCTGTCTACAAGAGACCCACTTCAGACCTAGGGACACATACAGACTGAAAGTGAGGGGATGGAAAAAGGTATTCCATGCACATGGAAATCAAAAGATTTTGATTTCCATGTGCATGGAATACTCATATCAGATGAGATAGACTTACTCATACCAGATAAGATAGACTTTAAAATATAGACTGTTACAAGAGACAAGGAAGAACACTACATAATGATAAAGGGATCAATCCAAGAAGAAGATACAACAATTACAAATATACATGCACCCAACATAGGAGCACCTCAATACATAAGGCAAATGTTAACAGCCATAAAAGAGGAAACTGACAGTAACACAATAATAGTGGGGGACTTTAACACTTCATTTACACCAACAGACAGATTATCCAGACAGAAAATTAACATGGAAACACAAGCTTTAAACGAGATGGATTTAATTGATATTTATAGGACATTCCACCTGAAAGCAGCAGAATACACTTTCTTCTCAAGTGTACATGGAACACTATCCAGGATACATCACATCTTGGGTCACAAATCAAGCCTCAGTAAATTTAAGAAAATTGAAATCGTATCAAGCATCTTTTCTGACCACAACGCTATGAGACTAGAAATCAATTACAGGAAAAAAACTGTAAAAAAACACAAATACAGGGAGGCTAAACAATATGCTACTAAATAACCAAGAGATCACTGAAGAAATCAAAGAGGAAATCAAAAACTACCTAGAGACAAATGACAACAAAAGCACGACAACCCAAAACCTATGGTATGCAGCAAAAGCAATTCTAAGAGGGAAGTTTATAGCAATATAATCCTACCTCAAGAAACATGAAAAATCTCAAATAAACAATCTAACCTTACACCTAAAGGGACTAGAGAAAGAAGAAGAAAACAAAACAAAAACAAAAACAAAACAATAAAAACCAACGTTAGTAGATGGAAAGAAATCACAAAGATCAGAGCAGAAATAAATGAAACAGAAAAAAAGAAAACAAGAGCAAAGACCAATAAAACTGGGCTTCCCTGGTGGCACAGTGGTTGAGAGTCCGCCTGCCGATGCAGGGGACACGGGTTCGTGCCCCGGTCCACGAAGATCCCACATGCCGCGGAGCGGCTAGGCCCATGAGCCACGGCTGCTGAGCCTGCGCGTCCGGAGCCTGTGCTCCGCAACGGGAGAGGCCACAACAGTGAGAGGCCCGCGTACCGCAAAAAAAAAAAAAAAAAAAAAGTTTCCAACAAACAAAAAGTCCAGGACCAGATGGCTTCACAGGCGAATTCTATCAAACATTTAGAGAACAGCTAATGCCCATCCTTCTCAAACTATTCCAAAAAATTGCAGAGAGAGAAACACTCCCAAGCTCATTCTACAAGGCCACCATCACCCTGATACCAAAACCAGACAAAGATATCACAAAAACAGAGAATTACGGACCAGTATCACTGAGGAATATAGACGCAAAAGTCCTCAACAAAATACTAGCAAACAGAATCCAACAACACATTAAAAGGAGCATACACCATGATCAAGAGCAATTTATCCCAGGGATGCAAGGATTCTTCAATATATGCAAACCAATCAATGTGATATGCCATATTAACAAATTGAATAAAAACCATATGATCAGCTCAAAAGATACAGAAAAAGCTTTTGACAAAATTCAACACCCATTTATGATAAAAACTCTCCAGAAAGTGGGCATAGAGGGAACCTACCTCGACATAATAAAGGCCATATCTGACAAACCCACAGGAAACATCATTCTCAATGTTTCACCATACTGAAAGCATTTCTTCTAAGATCAGGAACAAGACGAGGATGTCCACTCTCACCACTATTATTCAACATAGTTTTGGATGTCCTAGCCACAGCAATCAGAGAAGAAAAAGAAATAAAAGGAATACAAATTGGAAAAGAAGTAAAACTGTCACTTTTCAAATGACAGGATACTATATGTAGAAGATCCTAAAGATGCCACCAGAAAACTACTAGAGCTAATCAATGAATTTGGTAAGTTTGCAGGATACAAAATTAATGCACAGAAATCTCTTGCATTCCTATACACTAACAACAAAAGATCAGAAAGAGAAATTAAGGAAATAATCCCATTCACCAATGCAACAAAAATAATACCTAGGAATAAACCTACCTAAGGAGGTAAAAGACCTGTATGTGGAAAACTACAAGACACTGATAAAAGAAATCAAAGATGACACAAACAAATGGAGAGATATACCATGTTCTTGGATTGGAAGAATCAATACTGTGAAAATGACTATACTACCCAAAGCCATCTACAGATTCAATGCAATCCCTATCAAATTACCAATGGCATTTTTCACAGAACTAGAACAAAAAATTGCACAATTTGTATGGAGACACAAAAGACCCCAAATAGCCAAAGCAATCTTGAGAAAGAAAAATGGAGCTGGAGGAATCAGGCTCCCTGACTTCAGACTATACTACAAAGATACAGTAATCAAGAGAGTATGGTACTGGCACAAAAACAGAAATACAGACCAATGTAACAGGACAGAAACCCCAGAGATAAACCCATGCACCTATGGTTACCTAATCTATGACAAAGGAGGCAAAAATATACAGTGGAGAAAAGACAGCCTCTTCAATAAGTGGTGCTGGGAAAACTGGACAGCTACATGTAAAAGAATGAAATTAGAACACTCCCTAACACCATACACAAAAATAAACTCAAAATGGATTAGAGACCTAAATGTAAGACCAGACACTATAAAACTCTTAGAGGAAAACATAGGAAGAACACTTTTTGACATAAATCACAGCAAGACCTTTTTTGACCCACCTCCTTCAGTAATAAAAATAAAAACAAACAAATGGGACCTAATGAAACTTAAAAGCTTTTGCACAGCAAAGGAAACCATAAACAAGACGAAAAGACAACCCACAGAATGAGAGAAAATATTTACAAACGAAGCAACAGACAAGGGATTAATCTCCAAAAAATACAAATAGCTCATGCATCTCAATATCAAAAAAACAAACAACCCGATCAAAAAATGGGCAGAAGACCTAAATAGACATTCCTCCAAAGAAGACATATAGATGGCCAAGAGGCACATGAAAAGATGCTCAATATCACTAATTATTAGAGAAATGGAAATCAAAACTACAATGAGGTATCACTTCACACCAGTCAGAATGGCCATCGTCAAAAAATCTACAAACGATAAATGCTAGAGAGGGTGTGAAGAAAAGGGAACTATCTTGCAACTGTTGGTGGAAATGTAAACTGATACACCCACTATGGAGAACAGTATGAAGGTTCCTTTAAAAACTAAAAACAGAATTAGCATATGATCCAGCAATCCCACTAGTGGGCATATACCCAGAGAAAACCATAATTCAAAAAGACAGATGCACCCCAGTGTTCACTGCAGCACTATTTACAATAGCCAGGACATGGAAGCAACCTAAATGTCCACTGACAGATGAATGGATAAAGATGTGGTACATATATACAATGGAAAATTACTCAGCCATAAAAAGGAATGAAATTGGGTCATTTGTAGCAATGTGGATGGACCTAGAGACTGTCATACAGAGTGAACTAAGTCAGAAAGAGAAAAACAAATATCGTGTATTAACACATATATGTGGAATGTAGAAAAATGGTACAGATGAACCTGTTTGCAAGGCAGAAATAGAGACACAGACGTAAAGAAAAAAACATATGGACACCAAGCGGGGGCAGGGGTGTGTGGGGTGAATTGGAAGACTGGGATTGACATATACATAGTAATATGTATAAAATAGGTAACTAATGAGAACATGCTGTATAGCACAGGGAACTCTACTTAATACTCTGTGGTGACCTGAATGGGAAGGAAATCCAAAAAAGAGGGGATATATGTATACATATAGCTGATTCACTTCGCTATACACCAGAAACTTACACAACATTGTCAAGCAACTATACCCCAATTAAAAAAAAAAAGACCAATGATTTTTAAACAGTAGTATATACCATAGGGAACTTGTTAAAAATGCAAGTTCCAAGGGTCCTCTACCAGAGATTACAATTCTTTGTTTTCGGGATAAGCCCTAGAAATCTGAGGGATTTTCTTAAGACATGCCCTTGATTTCACTGTTATGGTGGTCTACAGACCACACTTTAAGAAACAACATTCATTTATTGTTGAAAAAAATTAGGAGGCCAAAGGACATGAATATATTCTTAAAACACACACACAGAAGAATGCTTTCTAAAAGAATTATGTACCAGTAGAGAATAACAGTATCCATTTCAGTAGTCTGAAAATCTGAAACCTTGATTCATTAATGATCTTAGGTAAATATATAACATCCTTTTACTTTTTCTACCAAGGAATTAGGCAAAGTAATTTGAAGACAAATGACTTTAAAATAATAACAATAATAATAACGTGTACCTAGCAAAGGCTTTAATAAGACGCCATAAATTTTCATGTATACACTCTATAAGGACATTCTGGATATTAGTCTATTTTGAAGTGATTTATAAATGATCTGCAAGACATCACCTCCAGAACAACAAATTCTAACCTACTAAAACAGAAGTGCATTATGTTCATGAGATCTGCCACTATTTATAGCTTTTAACATCTGAATACTATATCATAATCAACTTTATCTATAATTTAATATATTCTCAGTCAGGAATTAAAAGACATAAAGTGAAATTATTAATGTGGAAAAGGAAAACATTCCTACCTGGAAGTTCAGATAAATTTTTTATTTCTAGTTTCGTTTTATTTCACATATAAAATGTGATGAATGTGACACAAAAGGTTTGCTTCATTACTTATTATGCACCTTCATTACTCATTCTCGTATATTCTATTATCTTCTCTACAAAGAAAATACCATATTGAGACAACTAGAATAACTGACAGTATTTCAACCACTTTTGGGATCTGCTTTGATTTTTAAAGATCATTAGGTTATTTATTTACATTAAAAAATTTTTTTTAGTCTGTAACAATTTGAACTATGTATCCTGAACACAAATTTCATAGTATAAATGATTCATTGAAAGGCATGAAGTCTGACTCCTTTACAGAGAAATTCAGGAAAAAATGCAATATAAATTTCACAAAGCAAAAAACACACAAAAACCCCCATATTTTCACTAAGTCATGTTTCTAAGCTCTCTGAAAAGATACCAACTCCCAGAT
This sequence comes from Monodon monoceros, assembly GCF_005190385.1. Taxonomy (NCBI): domain Eukaryota; kingdom Metazoa; phylum Chordata; class Mammalia; order Artiodactyla; family Monodontidae; genus Monodon; species Monodon monoceros. The sequence goes on along the minus strand of NW_021703767.1, from coordinate 73,067,783 downwards.
GTGATCATTAACTGGTTGCTTTTCTTTTCTTTTCACTGCAACTGACTTACTCTTTGACAAAGTTCTGAAGCTGTGCCTTAATCGATCTCTGAGTTTGGTCAAATAGGATCTAAAAGAAAAGAAGGACATTAAACAATTAGAAAAGTAAACAAAGAAAATAATTTTCATGTAGTTCCGTAAATATTACATCCTTCCAACAATATTCCAATTCTAATAACACCTACATTTCTTACTGAACATTGCATAAGAAATAAGTATTTAAAAAAGAAACAAACTGATTTTCAAGCCAATTTCATCTGTTTAAAAAATAAAATTACTCCTATTTACAGAGGAATGAAATGTGCATTAATATTTAAATACAATGTTCAATCAGTAGAGCAATTTATTTCCTTGACTATAATTCAGGCTTTGGAAGACAACCTAAAAGAGTAATACAAATTCTACTCTATCCACCACAATAATTTCTTACTCTAATATATTAAAACAAAACAAATGAAAACAACTCTAGAACTGCCTTATACCTTAGTTAGAGGTTTCTCATTTGGGAAGACCTGTGGATTTAAATGTCTTAAATTCAGAATTCAAGTAAATATTATATAGCCCTTCAGGTTAAATTATTGCTAAGATTAAAAATGAGAGTAAAATTTTACTTCTCACGACAATATTTTACACCACTTAATGGATGCCACATATTTAACTCTATGTGTGGTAAATTTCACAGGGCTTGGCATGGGAATTCCAAGTACTTTCATAATTTACAGATACACTTCATTCAGAATTTGAAACACACGCCAGATGAAGAGGCAGAAAAACAAATATTAAAAACAAAAAGAAAACCTTATGTCCTTCAACTAACTAAAAGCAGTACCAAAAAAATTCAGTCTCTATGGAATCTTACTATTAGCAAAGTCTTACGTCCTTGCCTAAATGCCAAATACACACACACACACACAAAACCTGGATTGAGTACAGGGTTTCAAAATCTGTCAATTCACTTCCAAAGGTAAAACAGTTTTGTATTATGTTAATCCCAAAGTATTAAACCCAATTTAAGCAGAAGAAAGGAAATAATGAAGATCAGTCTGGAAGGCAACTAAATAGAAAACAGAAAATCAATAGCCAAAACCCAATGAAACCTAAAGCTAGTTCTTTAAGAAGATCTAAAATAGATAAACCCACAACCAAAGTGATCAGGAAGAAAGAAGACACAAATTTCATACAATAAAAAGGAGATGGCTTCACCACAGATTCTACAGATATTAAAAAAGGATAATCAGAGGAACAATTTTATGCCAATAAATTCAATAGATGAGATGGGGAAATACTTTGAAGGACAAAAACTAACAAAGCTCAACTGTAGCAACGTTAAGGGCAGTTTCCCAAGGCAATAGAAATAAAAGCAAAAATAAACAAATGGGATCTAATCAAACTTAGAAGCTTTTGAACAGCAAAGGAAACCATGAACAAAATGAAAAGACAACCTATAGACTGGAAGAAAAAATTTGCAAATGTTGCGACTGACGAGGGCTTAATTTCCAAAATATACAAAGAGCTCATACAACTCAATAACAAAAACACAAACAAATCAAAAAATGGGCAGAAGACCTAAATAGACATTTCTCCAAAGAAAACATACAGATGGCCAATAGGTACATGAAAAGATGCTCAACTTCTCTAATTATTAGATAAATGCAAATCAAAACTACAATAAGGTCTCACTTCACACCAGTCAGAATGGCCATCATTAAAAAGTCTACAAATAATAAATGCTGGAGAGGGTGTAGAGAAAAGGGAACCCTCCTACATTGTCGGTAAGAACGTAAATTGGTGCAGCCACTAGGGAAAACAGTATGGAGGTTCCTTAAAAAACTAAAAATAGAATTGCCATATAATCCAGCAATCCCCCTCCTGGGCATACTTCCAGAGAAAACTCTAATTTGAAAAGATACATGCATCCCAATGTTCATAGCACCACTATCTACAACAGCCAAGACATGGAAGCAACCTAAATGTCCATCAACAGATGAATGGATACATGGAATATTACTCAGCCATAAGAAGGAATGAAATAATGCCATTTGCAGCAACATGGGCGGACTTAGAGATTATCATACTAAGTGAAGTCAGCCAGAGAAAGACAAATATTATGTGATATCACTTATATGTGGAATCTAAAATATGACACAAATGAATTTATCTCCGAAACAGAAACAGACTCACAGACATAGAGAATAGACTTGTGGTTGCCAAGGAGGAGGGGAGGTGAGGGAGGGAAGGATTGAGAGTTCGGGATTAGCAGATGCAAACTATTACATATAGGATGGATAACAACAAGGTACTACTGTATAGCACAGGGAATTATATTGAATATTCTGTAATAAACCATAGTGGAAAAGAATGTGAAAAAGAATATATATATGTATATATATACACACACACACATAACTGAGTCACTTTGCTGTATACCAGAAACTAATACAACTTTGTAAATTAACTATACTTCAATAAAAAAATTAAAAAAAAAGAAGATATCAGAAACCTAAACAGAGTTCCCTGGTGGCCTAATGGTTAGGATTCTGGGCTTTTACTGCCGTGGCCTGGGTCCAACCCCTGGTTGGGGAACTGAGATCCCACAAGCCACATGGCGTGGCCAAAAAAAAAAAACAAAAACAAAAACAAAGAAACCTAAACAGAATTAAAGAAATAGAATCTACAGTGAAAAACCTCCCCTATCCTATAAAGTTAAAGGTAACTTTACATAAAACCTAGCAACCCCAATCTTAGGTATTTGCCCAAGAGAAATGAAAACTTAGGTTCATAACAAAATCTGTATACAAATGTTTTTTAGCAGTTTCATTCCTAATTGCCAAAAATTGGACACAACCCAAATGTCCTTGGAGAAACAAACTATAGTATATCTATACAATGGAATACTACTCAGCAATAAAAAAGAAAGAACTATTAATAAATGCAACCACATAGATGAATCTGAATGCATTTTGATAAATAAGTCATATTCAAAAGGGTACAAACTAAATGAGTCCAGTTATATGACATTTAGGAAAAGGCAGAACTATAGGATGGATATCAAATCAGCAATTTACAATGGTAGGAGGAAGAAGGAAAGGGTGACTAACAATGGGTCAATAAGAGTATTTCGAGAGTTAACAAAACTGCATCTTGATTGAGGTATGGAGACCCAACCGTATGCATTTGTCAAAACTCAAAAAACTACACAAGGAATCAATTTTGTTACATTTAAATTTGGGGCTTCCCTGGTGGTGCAGTGGTTAAGAATCTGCCTGCCAATGCAGGGGACACGGGTTCGTGCCCTGGTCTGGGAAGATCCCACATGCCGCAGAGCAACTAAGCCCGTGAGCCACAACTACTGAGCCTGCGCGTCTGAAGCCTGTGCTCCGCAACGGGAGAGGCCGCAACAGTGAGAGGCCCGTGCACTGCAATGAAGAGTGGCCCCCGCTCGCCGCAACTGGAGAAAGCCCTCGCATGGAAATGAAGACCCAACACAATCCTAAATAAATAAATAAATAAATAAATTTAAATTTGAAAATAACTTTAATACCCTCTAGGTCCACCCCACTTGTCACAAATGGCAAGGTTTCATTCTTTTTTATGGTTGAATAATATTCCATTGTATATATACTATACATGTAATATATACACCACACCTTCTTCATCCATTCACCTACTGATAAGCACTTAGATTGCTTCCATATCTTGCCTATTGTGAATAATGCTGCAATGAACACAGGGGTGTATATATCTTTTCTAATTAGTGTTTTTGTTTTCTTTGGTTAAGTACCCAAGAGTGAACTTGCTGGACCATACGGTAGTTTTACTTTTAGTTTTTTGAGGAATTTCCATACTGTTTTCCATAATGGCTGTACCAATTTATATTCCCATCAACAGCACACAAGGATTTACCTGTCTCCACATCCTCACCAATGCTTGTTACTTGTTAACGTTTAGATAACAGCCATTCTGACAAATGTGAGGTTATATCTCATTGTGGTTTTGATTTGCATTTGATTTGCTTAGATAACAGCCATTCTGACAAATGTGAGGTTATATCTCATTGTGGTTTTGAAAGCATTTTTTCATGTGCCTGTTGACCATCTGTATGTCTTCTTTGGAAAAATGTCTATTCAGGTCCTCTGCCCGTTTTTTAAATTGGGGTATTTGGGGTTTTTTTGGATGCTGAGTTGTATGAGTTCCTTGTATATTTGGGATATTGACCCCTTGTTGGATATAACATTTGCAAACATCTTCTCCCATTCAGTAGGCTGCCTTTTCGTTTTGTTCATGGCTTCCTTCACTGTATAAAAGCTTTCTTAGTTTCATGTAGTCCCATTTGCTTATCTTTGCTTTTGTTTCCCTTGATTCTGGAGACATAGCCAAAAAAATATTGCTAAGACAGATGTCAAAGAGCATACTGCTTATGTTTCCTTCTAGAAGTTTTATGGTTTCAGATCTTACATTTAAGTCTTTAATCCATTTTGAGTTTATTTTTGTATATGGTGTGAGAATGTACTCATCTGATTCTTTTGCATGTAGCTGCCCAGTGTTCCTAACACCATTTATTGAAGAGTCTGCCTTTCCCCCACTGTGTACTCTTGCCTCATTTGTCATATATTAATTGCGCATATAAATGTGGGTTCATTTCTGGGCTCTCTATTCTGTTCCCTTGATCTATGTGTCTGTTTTTGTGCCAGTACCACACTGTTTTGATTACTGCAGCTTTGTAGTATAGTTTGAGATGAGGGTGCATGATACCTCCAGCTTTGTTCTTCTTTCTTAAGATTGTTTTGGCTACTTCAGGTCTTTCGTGTTTCCATACATATTTTAGAATTATTTTTTCCAGTTCTGTGAAAAATGTAATTGGGATTTTGATAAGGATTAAAATGAATCCCCACACCGCCTGAGGTAGTATGGTCATTTTAAAAATATTATTTCTTTCAATCCATGAGCACAGTATACATTTCCATCTGTTTGTGTCATCTTTAATTTCTTTGATGAGTGTCATTTGGTTTTCTAAGTCTTTTATTTCCTTAGTTAGATTTATTTCCATGTATTTTATTCTTTTGGATGTGATTGTAAATGGGACTGTTTGTTACTTCATTGTTAGTGTATAGAAATGTAACAGGTTTCTGCATATTAATTATGTATCCTATTTGTAGTGAGGTGGATGGACCTAGAGTCTGTCATACAGAGTGAAGTCAGTCAGAAAAACAAATACCGTATGTTAACACATATATACGGAATCTAAGTAAAATTTTAAAAAAAAAGGTCATGAAGAACCTAGGGGTAAGACAGGAATAAAGGCACAGACCTACTAGAGAATGGACTTGAGGATATGGAGAGGGGGAAGGGTAAGCTGTGACAAAGTGAGAGAGTGGCATGGACATATATACACTACCAAACGTAAAATAGATAGCTAGGGGGAAGCAGCCACATAGCACAGGGAGATCAGCTCGGTGCTTTGTGACCACCTAGAGGGGTGGGATAGGGAGGGTGGGAGGGAGGGAGATGCAAGAGGGAAGAGATATGGGAACATATGTATATGTATAACTGATTCACTTTGTTATAAAGCAGAAACTAATACACCATTGTAAAGCAATTATACTCCAATAAAGATGTTAAAAAAAAAATTATGTATCCTGCAACTTTACTGAATTCATTGACAAGTTCCAGTAGTTTTTTGGTGGCATCTTTAGGATTTTGTATATATAGTATCATATGGTATCTGCAAACATTGACAGTTTTGTATCTTCCTTTCCAATCTGCATTCCTTTTATTTTTCTTGTCTGACTGCTGTGGCTATGACTTCTAATATTTGCCATTTGCTACAACATGCATGGACCTCGAGGGTGTTATGCTATGTGAAATAGTCAGACAAAGAAAGACAAATATTATATGATTTCACTTATATATGGAATCTAAAAAACAAATGAACAAACATAACTAAAGAGAAACTACAGGAAAGCCTACTAGAACTAATAAGTGAATTTAGCAAGTCTGCAGAAATAAAGTCAGTATACAAGATTCAGTGGTATTTCTATACACCAGCAATGACCAATTAGAAACTGAACTTTAAAATATATCACTTACAATAGCACCAAAAAATAGGAAATGCTTAGGGATAAACTTGACAAAAGATATGCAAGACTTGTGCAATGAAGACCACAAAATACTGCCAAGAGAAATTAAAGAAAACCTAAAAAAATAGAGATATATTGTGTTCATGGATTAGAAGAGTCAATATTAGTAAGATGTCAATTCTCACCAAATTGATCTATATAGATTTGATGCAATCCCACTCCAAATCCCAGTAAGGCATTTTGTAGAAGTTTAAAACTTGATTCTAAAATATATATGGAAATGTGAGGGACCTAGAGTAGCCAAACCAATTTTGAAAAGAAGGAAGAAAGTTGAAATATCTAACCTACTTGATTTCAAGACTTATTATGAAACCTACAGTAATCAAGGCATTTGTAGTATTAAAGATAGGCAAAAAAAGTCAATAAAACAGAATAGAGTCCAGAAATGACCAATACATACGGTCAACTTTTTTTTTTTTTTAAACAAAAGATGCCAATAGGGAAAAGATAATTTTTTGAGCAAATGATGCTGGAACAAACAACTGGAGCCTTATGACCAAAAAATGAAACTCGACCCTTACCATGCAACATACACAAAAATTAACTTGGGATGGATCTACAGATCTAAACTAAACCTAGAATAGTGTTAGTGAACTTGGGTTAGGCAAACATATCTTAATAGTACACAAAAAGAAAACTATAAAAGAAAAAAAGATCAATAAATTTACTTCATCAAAATTAAAAACTATTGCTCTTCGAAAGATACTGCTACAAAAATAAAAAAGATAAGCCAAAGCCTGGGAGAAAATACATATCTGCAAAACACTTATCTGACAAACAACATATCTGGAATATAGAAAGAACTCTTGTAACTAAATAATAAGATAAACAGCCCAACTTTTTTAAATGGGCTAAAGATCTGACATTTCACTGAGGAAAATACAAGGGTGGCAAATAAACACATGAAAAGATTCTTGGGATCATTAGTTATTAAGGAAATGCAAATTAAAACCATAACAAAATTAAGAAGAGTATCCATACCAAGTGTTGGCAATCATGTGGAACAACTAGAACTCTCATACACTGCTTGTATAAAAGGATACAATCAAATTTGGAAAACAATTTCCAGATTTTGGAGGTTTTCTTTAATGAAATTTAAAACTTTTAGAAATTTAATGTATAAAAGAATATTAACATCATTATAAGCATTAATAAATAAAAGAAATTCTTCTTTCCATAATTCTTCTTAGCAATTTTTTTGTAGATTTCACTATATAAGTAGTTTCGTAAAATGTTAAACATACTACCCATTCTACCTCTAGCTATTTACACAAAAGAAATAAAAGCATACATCTATACAGACTTTTACACATATTTTTTATAAGCAGCTTTATTTGTAATAGCCAAAACTGGGAAACAACTCAAATGTTCATTGTATTGGCTTTAAAATACGTCCACAAATTGTTTGACATTCTTCCCTTCAAAAGTGGAGCCTAATTCTTTTCCCCTTGAGAGTGGCTGGTCATAGAGACTTACTTCTAACAAATAGTAATACGGAGGAAGTGACAAACAGTAACTTCTGAGACTAAGTCATGGATAGTATTGCATTTTTCTCTTTGCCCTTACTCTTGTATCATTTGTTTTGGGAGTAACCAGATTCCATGCAGTAAAAACCACTCAAGCAACCCTGTAAAGAGGCTCCTTGGTGAGGAACTGAGGCCTGCAGTCAACAGTCTATGCATGGCCCTATCTTGGAATTGGATCCTCCAACCCCAGTGAAGCCTTCAAATTACAGTAACCCCGGCCACATCTTATCAGCTATCTCATTAAAGACTCTGAGCCAAAGCCACTCAGCTAAGTCTCTCTAAAAATTCCAGGCCCAGAAACTGAGATAATAAATGTTTGTTGCTTTAAGCCATTATATTTTGGGGTAATCAGTTAATAGATAACTAACACATCCATCAACAGGTGAATGGATAAACAAATTGTGATATATCTACACAATGCAATACTATTAAGCAATAGAAAAAAAGGGAATAAACTACTGCTACACAGACCATGATTGAGTCTCAAAATCATTACACTGAAAGAAATTAGACCAAAAAAAAAAAAATCCATTTACATATAGGTCTGGAAAATGCAAACTGATCAGTAATGACAGACAGCAGATCAGTGATTGACTAGGAATGGGGAGGTGGCAAATCAGAGGAGGAATTATAAAGCGGCACAAGAAAATTTTGAGGCATAATTGTTATGTTCATTAAATTAATTGAGGTGACAGTTTTATGGAGGTATACATATGTCAACATTTATCAAATTGTACACTTTAATATACAGTTTATGTCAATCATTCCCCAGTAAAAAAAAAAAAAAATCAATATATTCCAGAGAAAGAAACACAATGGTTTTTGCCTATTATTATTTTAAAACTGCAAAAACATTACAAAGTTCTCCAAAATATAGCATTAACTAAAGTTTATATACATTTGGAGAGAATGAGAAATATTTCAAGCAATTGTCAATAATCTAGCCTACCTATTTTAACACCTCCATTAGAATGAAAAGTATGTTGTAATGCAAAGGCAACTGAGTCTCCCACTTGCCAGTTTCAAGCTATCCAGCTACCTAACAGCTAACTCTTCCTCTGGTGAACTGTTGCAAAGAGCTGCCTCAATAGGGCACTAATCTATTCCCCACTAAGAGAGAATTCGCAGCATTTCTTAAGCTTTAAGACTTTGCCTTGTCAATGTCTCTGGAAATTCGGTGACAAAGGAATTTTGCAAGACTCTTCCCTGAATTTTTGCCCTTTACCTCATTTCCCTATTTTCCTTGTGTAGAGTTCTACTATCCTGACTAGTTGGGGGTTCTGATCAAGATCTTACCCAAAGTGCTCAGCAACCACCCAAAAACTTTATCTGGGCTTTAGACCAAAAACAAAATTTGTTTCATCCTCAGAATTGAGTGCATACAGGTCTTCTCTTCCATGTCTGTACCACAAAACCTGGGATGGTATTAATAAAGCCAGAGTGACAGGTTCCTTGGGTGGGGTGTGTGTGGGGGGTACCAACACAAAAGCAAAGGTTCAGTTCCATTTTTGGAAATGAATGGCATTATTCCTAGCAACATATGTATGACAAATAATCAGCAATGTCATTTGACCTATCTGCTACTTATAAAAGGATCTTACCTTTTAAGAGGTAAGAGTGCATAAATATCATGGCTGTTTAAAACCAATGGCTTACACTCAGGTTATTCCCCATTCATGTCTGCACCCAGTTAAAGCAACACTATCTAGTTGTGTTCAGCAAAAGATGAAAGCTGAGATACACTACACAGATGGCAGACACTCTAGGAACTTTAGTAGAAGAATAGGCTACACATCCATAGATAGCATTGAACTATTCTCAGTTCTTGCCATTTAGGTCCCATTGGCCGAGACTAAAAATTTTGTAGTCTTTGTGATCCATTTAAATATTACTGAGCTACCACAGCAGTCTCTTCTGACGATTCTGCGTGACATAATCATTCCTATCCTTTCCAGAATCTATAGGCACAGGGTTATGGCTGTTGACACTGTGGATTCATTGAATCTTTTAGTTAATCTCATTAGGCCTGTTTATTACAGGCTTATAATAATCAAGAAGACTCTTCTTTGCTTTTAACAGAAACAGGTCCCAATATGCAAATGAATATTTATTATGTGTTCCCGTTTTTCTACATCCCCTGCCTGTCCTAACCTATCCATTTATCTAACCTCTTCTTTCTCCCTTTCTTCATTTCTCTAAGGCAGTGGTTCTTCACGGGCTTGGGTGTGAATCAAAATCACCTGCAAAGCTAACAGAAAATATTAATACAAAGATCCAAGCTTACTGAAGGACAGAATCCCTCTGTATTTTTTAATAAGTTCACTAGGTGATTCTGTTACTCCAAGATTGAGACAAATCGCTCTGACCAGGGGTTCTCAATTGTACAGTATTATAACCTGGGGAACTTTTAAATACCCTGATGCTGAGATAATTAGAAAAACTGGCAAGTATCAGGAATCAGAATTTTTAAGGTTCCCCAGATGTGAACCAGCATTATCCACATCACTTGCGTGCTTGTTAGAGATGAAGAATCTCCAGAACCAACCCAGACTTACAGAATCAAAATCTACATTTACCATGATTTCCAAGTGCTTGTTTGGGGGAAGAAGCAATGCATTGTTTCTCAAACTGGGCTGCACAACGGGATGACCTGTGGAGCTTTGATTGCTGGTTCTTACTCCCAGAGACTAATTTTAACTAGTCTGGGTTGCAGCCCACTAGCACTCCACTGAGAAGAATTCATCAAGGCATCTAAATCACTAAATTACCTTCACTAAGAGCAAAAAGGGGCCTCCCTTCAGTGGATGTCATGACAGATACAGTCCTTGGAAGTGGGCAAAAACAGTCTTGAGAGCAGAAGTCAGCACATTTTTTCTGTAAAGAGCTAGATGGTATTTTAGGCTTGTGGGCCATGTTGTCTCTGCCACAGCTACTCATCTCTGCCATCGTGTGAAAGTAACCATAGACGATACAGAAGCAAACACAGCATAGCTGTGTTCCAATAAAAATTTATATGAAAAAAAGGGGAGGGGGAGATGGGCTAGATTTGGCCTGTAAGCCATAGTTTGCCAACCCCTGCTCTAGAACAGTGGTTCACAAACTTTAGAATACAACAGAATCCCCTGCAAGCCTTGTTCAAACACATATTGCTGGCTTCCAGCCTCAGAGTTTCTGATTTAGTAGATCTGGGTGGGCTCTAAGAAGTTGCTATTCTAACAAGTCCCGAGGTGATACTGATGCTGCTGGTCCAGGGACCACAATTTGAGAACCACCGATCGAAAGTAATGGTCCTCAAATTTTACTGCATGTCAGAATCACCTGGGGAGATTTTAAAAATTCTAATGCCACACTCCAGATGACATAAATCCAATCTCTGGGAATGGGAACCAATTCACTACTATAAAGGTTCTCAATGCTTAGGTCATGGCACACTAAAATAGTGACATTTCAGGGGAAAAGTTACATGGCATTACTATTTGAATCATCCAAAGCTATTTTAGTCACAATTTGTTTGTCATCACTTCTTTGTTTTGTACGCCCTGTCAAACATTGCATCCTTCTTTTGCTTATTTTTCACAATTCTTGCTCCTATTGTCATTTTTCACATTTTTCCTATTAACAAGGTATGTATGATTGTTTCCTTAGCATCATCATCATTAGTTATAAGGTATTCCTATTAGGATGCAATTGATTTTGTTATTTTTTGGCTCTTACTTCTTGGTATTTATTTATTATTGGCTTTTAATGTTAATTAGCCAAAGTCTGACTCTTAATGAAATTTAATTATGTTTTATTTTAAATTATTAAAAAACATTTCTGAAGATGGAATTAAATGCACATAATTATGTCATTTTAAATGGGATTGCAGACCTTTGCAGATTCAAAAACATTTTGAAATTTTGATTTTTTGATCATAAATAAGCGTAACATTTGTTGAATAAACTAAAATGAATTAATATTTCCTATCTTTACTAAATGCCTAATTTTATAATCTTGCAATATAACTTACTTTAAAACATTTTAAGAATGCAGAAAATTATACACATAATCAACTTTTGAACTTTAAAACATATCCTATTTTATCTCATATTTAAATAGATCTGATTTTTTACTGGTTGTCGTTTTCCACCATAATGGACAACTTTTTCATCAAACAGTGCTGGAAAGCCATTACATTCATAAGGCAAACACAACATTTCCAAAATTCTCTTCTTTAACCAAAATGTATTTTTACATGAAAGAGTTATTAAATAAAGCAATTACAGAAGCAAATCATACAGGACTTCAACACAAAATATCCATTTAATACAGAAAAAGATTTGCACTTTAAACTTCTACAAACACAAAATAAGAAACAAAGTTCTTTTATCACATTAGTTATAACTATATCAGATTACTAAACTGCTTAAAAGGTTACTACTCAATTAACGGCTAGAGCCAGAATGCCTCACACAATTGCAAAACTGTATAATATACCAGCCTACAAGGAAAATTTCAGAACTTTGTAATTTCCAAAGAAGCAAAGGAAATAGAAAATGTGCCGCGTTCAAATAACAGAATTAACAGATGCGTTTGATGGCATGCCAAATAAACACAGCAATAATTACTAACCCAGAAGACAACTGTATCAAAAAGTTTTCATTGCTGCCCAGTGATTCTACATGTTAATAACTGTACTCAAACTAACAGCAATACTTAAAATTTCTGAATAGAAGATTATCTTGGAAGAACACTGATTGTTTTACTAAGCACCAAAACAAATTCCTAGGGATGAAATACTCAAATACCAAAAGAAAACTTTAAAACAAAGAGGATAAATTTGGAAACACTGTAACTTTGCATACTGATAGAACAGCTACAAAGACAGCAAGATGTAAATTTAAGTTAAGAATTCATTTAGAAAGCTGTGAAGATCTAGTAGTACATTATTTCACAAAGGATCTCTTATATGTAAAAGGTTACACATAGATATAAATTCCAAATTAAATTTTATGAAAATGATACATGAATCTAAACAAATATTCAAAATATTTCAATTTTTTTCAGCTTTTTGTATAGAAGTGAGACAAGTATATCATGCTCTGGGGACTTCCCTGGCTGTCCAGTGGTTAAGACTCCAGGCTTCCAATGCAGGGGGCACGGGTTCTATCCCTGTTCGGGGAACTAAAATCCTGCATGCTGTGCAGCGTGGCCAAAAAAATTTAAAAAAAGGAATATCACTCTCTACTGTTTTCATACAACAGTGTACTAGCTGTCCAAAGGAAGAGTTTTGCCTAAGTTTATGATTTAAAAGTAGAATTCAAAAAGTTTAGGAGGAACAACTTTCAACTTGCAGATGTGTTTAGTGCTAGTTATTGACTTTAAAAGGTGGCTTAGTTAACTGGTGTTCTAAATCTGATGATCTTATTTCAAACAATCCTTGATATTTTTGACAATTAACATGTACCAACAATCTTTATGGATTCAAAGTGTTGGAAACAAGAGGTTAAGAATGAGTCACTAGGGAGTCAGTGCTATGATCTGAATCCAAAAATAGAATTATTAAAAGTGGGTAAATGGGGGGCTTCCCTGGTGGCGCAGTGGTTGAGAGTCCGCCTGCCGATGCAGGGGATGCGGGTTCGTGCCCCGGTCTGGGAGGATCCCACATGCCGCGGAGCGGCTGGGCTCGTGAGCCATGGCCGCAGAGCCTGCGCGTCCAGAGCCTGTGCTCCGTAACGGGAGAGGCCCGTGTACCGCAAAAAAAAAAAAAAAGTGAGTAAATGGGGTTTAGTAAGTAGAGCAACTTCTACGTATACCTACAGAAAAGCTTCATCATTATTTTATTCAAAATCCATTCAATTTATCACAGAAAATTTAAGCATTACATGTGTCAATGAAAGAAAAGGAAGAGCAGCCCTACTTAATGAATGATTGCTCCTTTAAAGATATGTAATTATTTAAATTCTAATTACAAGTGATAAAAGAGTTCCTGTCAATCAGGAGGAAAGGGCAATAAGTGCTCATCTGCCTTTCACTAATATGTCTACCTATGCAGACAAAGTTCTCATCAATGACAATGGCCAAGAATTTGAAAAGATCATCAATTTTTAAATCTTGATCAGGAATTGCTTGAAATCATTTCATGCATAAGACTTTTTTTTTTTTAAGTTATGTTCAGGGAAGCCAGCTCAAGTTTCTCATTAAAATATTTTTTAAATATATGGAAGTGTTATACACACAGGGAGAAGAAAAAGAAATAGAAGGAATACCAATTGGAAAAGAAAAAGTAAAACTGTCATTTTTCAAATGACAGGATACTATACACAGTAAATCCCAAAGATGCTACCAGAAAACTACTAGAGCTAATCAATGAATTTGGTAAAGTAGCAGGATACAAAATTAATGCACAGAAATCTCTGGTATTCCTATACACTAATGATGAAAAATCTGAAAGTGAAATTAAGAAAACACTCCCATTTACCACTGCAACAAAAAGAATAAAATATCTAGGAATAAGCCTACTTAAGGAGACAAAAGACATGTATATAGAAAATTATAAGACACTGATGACAGAAATTAAAGATCATACAAATAGATGGAGAGATATACCATGTTGTTCGATTGGAAGAATCAACATTGTGAAAATGACGCTACTACCCAAAGCAATCTACAGATTCAATGCAATCCCTATCAAATTACCAATGGCATTTTTCACAGAACTAGAACAAAAAATTTCACAATTTGTGTGGAAACACAAAAGACCCCGAATAGCCAAAGCAATCTTGAGAACAAAAAATGGAGCTGGAGGAATTAGGCTCCCTGACTTCAGACTATACTACAAAGCTACAGTAATCAATACAGTATGGTACTGGCACAAAAACAGAAAGATAGATCAATGGAACAGGATAGAAAGCCCAGAGATAAACCCACGCACATATGGTCACCTTATCTTTGATAAAGGAGGCAAGAATATACAGTGGAGAAAAGACAGCCTCTTCAATAAGCGTTGCTGGGAAAACCGGACACGTACATGTAAAAGTATGAGATTAGAACACTCCCTAACACCATACACAAAAATAAGCTCAAAATGGATTCAAGACCTAAATGTAACGCTAGAAACTATCAAACTCTTAGAGAAAAACATAGGCAGAACACTCTATGACATAAATCACAGCAAGATCCTTTTTGACCCACCTCCTAGAGAAATGGAGATAAAAACAAAAATAAATAAATGGGACCTAATGAAACGTATTAAAAGCTTTTGCACAGCAAGGGAAACATAAACAAGACCAAAAGACAACCCTCAGAATGGAAGAAAATATTTGCAAATGAAGCAAAAGACAAAGGATTAATCTCCAAAATTTACAAGCAGCTCATGCAGCTCAACAACAAAAAAACAAACAACCCAATCCAAAAATGGGCTGAAGACCTAAATAGACATTTCTCCAAAGAAGATATACAGACTGCCAACAAACACATAAAAGAATGCTCAACATCATTAATCATTAGAGAAATGCAAATCAAAACTACAATGAGATATCATCTCACACTGGTCAGAACGGCCATCATCAAAAAATCTAGAAACAATAAATGCTAGAGAGGGTGTGGAGAAATGGGAACACTCCTGCACTGCTGGTGGGAATGTAAATTGATACAGCCACTAGGGAGAACAGTATGGAGGTTCTTTAAAAAACTACAAATAGAACTACCATACGACCTAGCAATCCCACTACTGGGCATATACCCTGAGAAAACCATAATTCAAAAAGAGTCATGTACCAAAATGTTCATTGCAGCTCTATTTACAACAGCCAGGAGATGGAAGCAACCTAAGTGTCCATCATTGGATGAATGGATAAAGAAGATGTGGCACATATACACAATGGAATATTACTCAGCCATAAAAAGAAACGAAATTGAGTTATTTGCAGTGAGGTGGATGGACCTAGAGTCTGTCATACAGAGTGAAGTAAGTCAGAAAGAGAAAAACAAATACCGTATGCTAACACATATATATGGAATCTAAGAAAAAAAAAAAAGGTCATGAAGAACCTAGGGTTAAGACGGGAATAAAGACACAGACCTACTAGAGAATGGACTTGAGGATATGGGGAGGGGGAAGCGTAAGCTGTGACAAAGTGAGAGAGTGGCATGGACATATATACACTACCAAACGGAAAACAGATAGCTAGGGGGAAGCAGCCGCATAGCACAGGGAGATCAGCTCAGTGCTTTGTGACCACCAAGAGGAGTGGGATAGAGAGGGTGGGAGGGAAGGAGACGCAAGAGGGAAGAGATATGGGAACACATGTATATGTTTAACTGATTCACTTTGTTATAAAGCAGAAACTAACACACCATTGTAAAGCAATTATACTCCAATAAAGATGTTAATATATATATATTTTTTAAATATATGGAAGTGTTATACACATTCAATATGTAATATCTTTCCTAACACTTTAGGTATTATTTTAACATAATTCTATAAAAATAAATTATTTATTAAATATTTATTAATTATTTAATGTAATTCCATAAAAAGGAAATCTAAACATTTTTCACCAACACCCAGACAGGACATGACACCTTATGTCCCCTAGAAGTTTTCTCCAGTGTCTCATACAAATACAACCATCAGTTTCTACCTGTGCCATGAGATGAGAACCTTTGGGAAGCACTGAACTACTATATTCTCACTACCTAAAACCATTTGTTGAGCGAATGAGTAGACAGCTGTAATATGGAAAACCAAACTCACAAAAAAACAAAACAAAAAGGGTCATATATTTTCACAGAATTTTATGCAGCAATTCAACTTCAAAACTTCATTCAGCAAATAATCAAAATAATATTCCAATTTCCTTATACTAACAGCAAATTAGAATCCAAAAGAGTCATCAGCGACGTTACAGAAACAGAGCTCTAAGTTCCAGGAAAACAAAGTAGTCAAATCAACTCTAGTACATAGTAGAATGTAGCATATATGACCTGCTCTGGAAAAGTTATGAGTTGGCACCTTATAAAAAACATATGAGTTAAACAGCAACCCTAGGAAGTTCTCATTCTATAAGGAATAAGGAACAGTACTATCCATTTTTACAGAGAAAATAAATCACAAAAGAATCCAAATAATTTATTTTTTAAATGACTGGATAATCTAAACCCAATCTATGTTTAATCTTACTTGGCTAAAAACCCAAATGGTTACATTATTTCACACATTTATTTAAGCCCACAAAGTTATTCATAAATATCATCTCTGTAACACCTAGCCTTTTATCCTGATACAAAGTTATACACCAAGATTTAAGTGTTATGAGCTTTGCTATAGAATATAAAGCAGATTCCAGTGTTTATTACCTTTTAGAAAGCAGTTTGTCTTATCCTATAAAGTCTCCTTTATCCTATAATGCTATGTAATTAAAATTTCACTGAACAGAATGCTACTAAAATAAAGCATTTTATACAACTAGGCTTTCCCACATTTTTAACAAATGACTCTGAGATCATATTTAAATCTTATAATAATTAATACTTTATAATTAAAAGTCATCTAGTAAAAGCTCCTTCATTTTACAGAGGTGGAATGCAAAGCTTAGAAAAATTAAATGACTTCCCCAAGGTAAGAATTATGCAAGTACTAAGGATATAACAGTAAACAAGATATGTGTCATCCCTATCTTTAATCTAGTTGAAGTATACAGCGTTATGATGGGGGAAGAACCTTTGCCACAAATATAAAGATTGTGATTCGGCCTTCCCTGGTGGCGCAGTGGTTGAGAGTCCGCCTGCCGATGCAGGGGACACGGGTTCGTACCCCGGTCTGGGAAGATCCCACATGCCGCGGAGCGGCTGGTCCCATGAGCCATGGCCGCTGAGCCTGTGTGTCCGGAGCCTGTTCTCCGCAACGGGAGAGGCCGCAACAGTGAGAGGCCCACGTACCGCAAAAAAAAAAAAAAAATAATAATAATAATAATAAATAAAGATTGTGATTCAAGTACAAAGAGGTCACTCCTACTGAAAAAACTAAGGGAAAAGTATTTGTTAACAAGAAACAAAAAGGCCAGGTAAAGCACAGAGCATAGCAACTATATAAAAGGCAAGAAAATTAAAAGAAACTAAACTACAGTCTCACAATTTCATACCTATAGCTATTAGTAGAAAAATTTCTGAGATGCTGTAAAAAGGAATATGGGAATAAAATTAGAAAGGCACTAGACATCTGGGTGTAGTATCAGAGCTCTCCTATATACATATATATAAGCATACATGTAAACACACACAAGATCACCAACCTATAGCATTTAGACCTCTAGGCAGACAGGCAGACAAATAGTGATCTCCTCTTAGTTTGCAAATTATCTTTCTAAAGCATATTAAGCATTTCTAAAGAATATTAAATACTTTTGTCTATTTGTTCACTGAATTTTCACTGATTTAACACATCTTTATTCATTTAATGACTAAAAAAACATTACAAGCATTGTCATAATCTCAGTGTCCTCAATCCTGCCATGAGTAACTCCTTCCCGCCAAGGACTCTTCTAGGTGGTAGTAGCAGAGGTGAATACAACAAAGTGCCTACAGTCATAAAACTTAGAGAGGAACAGAATATAAAATAAGTACACATATTTAAGAATATACATGGTATGTGTGTGCGCACGCAAAAGGCAGGGTAAATTGATAGACAGTAACCATATGGTGGTCAAGGAAGGCTTCTCGTAGAGGCAGTGATCTATTAAAGTGAGGGAGACCTATAGAAAGAAAAGCAATATCGTAAGGAAACAGTCACACATAAACGTGGAGGAGGAACATGCCGCACCGAACAGACTGCAAGTACAAAGGCCATAATATGAGAATTACTTTGGCATGTTCAAAGAAGAACAAAGAGCCCAAGAGGCTACAATCGGTCAGAGAAGAGAGATGAGATCAGAAAGTTATCAGCAGGAGCCTCATCATATAGGGCTTGGTTAGGATTTTATTCTGAGTGTAACAGGGAACTAGAACAGGAGAGTACTGTGAATTAATTTATATTTTTAAAAGTTCATTCTGGCTGCTGTATACATAACTCACTATATTTAGAAGGGCAAGTAAAGAAGCAGAGATACAAGTTATATAATCCTAAACAAAAGATGGTAGTAGTTTAGACTTGGAGGTGACAGAGCAACTATTTATTATAGGATCTGGGGTATATTTTGTTAATGTGTGGGATATGGAGTATGGGGGGAAAAAGAAAAGTCACAGAAAGAGGTTTCAAGGATGAAAATTGCTAAGACTGCACAATAATTTGCTTACTAAAACTGTTTTCAAAATTATAGCCTTTATGGTTGGTGTGCCAGTTGTTTACTGGCTTTCACCACTACATCAACCTTCCATAATCTCCTCCTCTATGTTGCCAGGAGCTAGAAATCTGCAAAGCGTATTTCCCAACCCCCCTGCAAGCCAAGAGGTTAGGTTCTGCAAATAGGATCTGATGTTAGATTAAGAGGCAGGAGATAAGGAGAAGCCACTTTCTTTTTCTGCTTCTGTTCTGACACAGCCATTAGCGAGCAACTGAGCTACTCCAAATTTCGGCAGCGTCAGTGACCAATCTGAGGGTGTCAATGGGACTGCAGGCTCCGAGGCTCTTGCAGCCACAGCAAGCAGGCAAGCCCTGACTTCCTGGCTCGGCAACAATGGCAGTGTTCTCAAGAGTGCAGTACTTAGGGGCTCTAGCACCACCACTTCCACCCTTGCTCCTGCAACCCCTAAGGACAGTAGCTCCTTCCTACGTTGACTAATCTCTAGGCTTTTTTTTTTTTTTTCACTGTGGCTTTTTGCATTCCTACAACCCTTCCAACACTTTGTAACCAATTCACTATATTAAAACCCTTCTATAAGAAATACCGTATGTGGTTTCTGTTTTCCCGAATGGATACCAACCAATATAGTAAAGGAAGAAGTATCACTCCCCAGGATCTAGCTGCACATATTTTGTTCCTCATCACAACACCCTTACGTGTTGGTATCGCAAATTCTGCTATTCCCCTTTTATAGAACAGTAAAATGAAAAATGAAAGTGATTAAATAAACTGACCAAAATTATACAGCTAATAACAGTGAAGCCTAAACTCAAAGTTGTTTCTATCTAAATTCTATGCTCTTTTTACAATGTTAAAATTAAGAAATATCGATTGCATTCAATTTTAGAAAAGGAAAAAAACCCCACATTATTGGAATTAGTTCAGGAAACCAGCTGCACATTAATAGCACTAGCACTAAAAAGACCAACCACTATCCTCTTGAAGCAAACTATACTTATATACCTTGCTTCAAACAAACCTCATTTTTAAAGACTCAATTTACTCTAAGAGAATGATTTATAAAATACTCTGAACTTAAGTTTTCTTGACAGGACAGATTTCAACATACATTTAAACTATTTATTTACCAGAAGTTTATCTTACTCATAACTTTTCACATATAAAACTATAACAAAAAGCAAAATATTCTTATATAAAGCAATAATATAAGACTTACTGATTTAAAGAAAATATAAGAAATAGGATTGCTACAAAGGATACTATATCACAAAAAAATTTAACCTATTATGTTAATTTAAAATCAGTAACTTAAAAAAAAATTTAATTCTCATTATATTACACTTTTTAAGAAGTTTGAATCCCAAAGGTCCCTGATTTAAAAAGAAATCAAATATACTATACACTAGCATCCAAATTCAATAGAAGGCAAAAAGAAAATTAATAAGAGGTCATTAAAAACAAATTGGTGCAAAATATTAGAGCTAAAATCATAAAAATATTAGAAGAAAACAAAGGGATTAATCTGCATGATCTGGAATTTAGCAGTGGATTCTTGGATATGACCCCAAAAGCAGGAGGAACAGAAAAAAAAAAGATAAATTGGATTTCATCAAAATTAAAACTTCTATTTATTTTTATTTATTTATTTTTGGCTGCGTTGGGTCTTCATTGCTACACGCAGGCTTTCTCTAGTTGCGGCGAGCGGGGGCTACTCTTCATAGCGGTGCGTGGGCTTCTCACTGCGGTGGCTTCTCTTATTGCGGAGCACCGGCTCTAGGCGCACAGGCTTCAGTAGTTGTGGCACATGGGCTCAGTAGTTGTGGTTTGCAGGCTCTAGAGCGCAGGCTCAGTAGTTGTGAGGCATGGGCTTAGTTGCTTCATGGCATGTGGGATCTTCCTGGACCAGGGATCAAACCTGTGTCCCCTGCACTGGCAGGTGGATTCTTAACCACTGTGCCACCAGGGAAGTCCCAAAATTAAAACTTTTAGAGAGTGGCCAAGATGGTAGAGTAGAAGAACCCTAAGACCACCTCCTCTCACGAACACACCAAAATCACAACAATCTGCAGAACAACCATCATTGAAAAAGACTGAAACCTACCAGAAAAGATTCTCTACAACTAAAGACATACAGACAGAACCACAACAAGACTGGTAGGAGGGGTGCACCTGTGACATAATCAAATCCCATACCCCCCGGGTAGGACACCCACAGACTAGAGGATTAAATTACAGATGTTCTCGCACAAGAGTGAGAATGCTGAGCCCCACATCAGGCCCCCAGCCTAGAGGTCTGGCACCAGGAAGGAGAGCCCCCAGAGCATCTGGCCTTGAAGGTCAGTGGGGCTTGACTGCAGAAGCTCCACAGGACTGGAGGAAATAGAGACTTCACTCTTAAAGAGCACACACAAAATCTGAGGTATACCAGGACCAAGGGCAAAAGCAGTAATTTGATAGAAGCCTGGGCCAGACCTAATTCTGGTCTTGGAGGGTCTCCTGGGGAGGCTCCTGGGTGACTGTGGCCCACCCTGGGGACACAAACACTGCTGGCAGATGTATCAGGGAATATTCATCTGCGCGAGCTCTCCTGGAGGCTGACATTTTGGCACAAAGACCTGGCCCCACCTAAAAGCCTGTAGGCTCCAGTTGCTGGGACACCTCTGGCCAAACAAAAAACTGAGCAAGGACACAGCCCCATTCATCAGCAGACAGGCTATCTAAAGACTTCCTGAGCCCACAGCAGCCTCTAGACACACCCCTAGAATGGCCCTGCCCACCAGAAGATGAATACCCAGCCCCACCCACCAGGGGGCAGGCACCGGCCTCTCCTGTCAGGAAGCTTGCAGAAGCCTCTAGACCAGTCTCACCCACCAGGGGGCAGACACCAGAAGCAAGAAAATTACAGTCCAGCAGCATGTGGACCAAGTCCACAAACACAGGCCAGACACTACCCTGGACCAGCTGGCCCCTAGCCCTTGTGACAAGAGGGGAGTGCACTGCTGGGACACATAGGACGTCTCCTACAGAGGGCCACTTTTCCAAGGTCAAGAAACTTAACGAACCTACCACATCCATAAAAATACAAATAGCAATTTACAAAAAATTAGGTGACAGAGGAATATGTTTCAGACAAAGGAACAAGATAAAACTCCAGAAAAACAAAGTGAAGGAAGATAGGCAATCTAACCAAGAAAGATCTTATTCAGAATAACAACCATAAAGATGATCAAAGAACTTAGGATAAGGGATGCACAGAGTGAGAAATTAGAAGTTTTTAACAAAGAATTAGAATATATAAAGAACAGCCAAACAGAATTAAAGAATACAATAACTGAAATGAAAAATACACTAGAAGGAATGAATAGTAGACTGAGGCAGAAGGATGGATCACTGAGCTGGAAGACAAAATAGTGGAAATCACTGTCCCTGAACAGAAAAAAGAAAAAAGAATGAAAAGAAATAAGGACAGTTTAGCAGACCTCTGGGACAACATCAAGCGTGCTAATATTCACTTGATAGGGGTCCCAAAAGGAGAAGAGAGGAAGGGCCTGAAAACATATTTGAAGAGACAACAGCTGAAAACTTCCCTAATCTGGGGATGGAAATAGTCACCCAAGTCCAGGAAGTGCAGAGAGTCCCATACAGAATTAACCCATAGAGGAATACACCACAACACACTGTAATCAAAATGACAAAAATTAAAGATAAGAGAGAATATTAAAAGCAACAAGGGAAAAGCAACAAATAACATACAAGGGGACTCCCATAAAGTTATCAGCTAATTTTTCAGCAAAACTCTACAGGCCAGAAGGGAGTGGCAAGATACACTTAAAGTGATGAAAGAGAAAAACCAAGAATAATCTACCCAGCAAGGCTCTCCTTCAGATTTGATGGAGAGGTCAAAAGCTTTACAGACAAGCAAAAGCTGAAAGAATTCAGCACCACCAAGCCAGCTTTACAACAAATGCTAAAGGAACTTCTCTAGGCAGAAAAGGCCACAACTAGAAACAAGAAAATCACAAAATGGAAAAGTTCACTCGTAAAGGCAAACATACAATAAAGGTAGGAAATCGTCCACGAACAAAGCTAGTAGTAAGGTTAAAAGACCAAAGTAGTAAAATCATTTGTATACACAATAAGCAGTTAAGGGATATAGAAAACAATTTGATGCAGAATATAATATCAAAAACAGTGGGGCTTCCCTGGTGGCGCAGGGGTTGAGAATCTGCCTGCCAATGCAGGGGACACGGGTTTGAGCCCTGGTCTGGGACAAGATCCCACATGCCGCAGAGCAACTAGGCCCATGAGCCACAACTACTGAGCCTGCACATCTGGAGCTTGTACTCTGCAACAAGAGGCTGCAACAGTGAGAGGCCCGCGCACCATGATGAAGAGTGGTGCCCGCTCGCTGCAACTAGAGAAAGCCCTTGCACAGAAACAAAGACCCAACATGGCCATAAGTAAAGAAAGAAACAAACAAACAAATAAGTGAATAAATAAATAAATAAAATTTAAAAACAAAACAACAAAAAAAACAGTGATCGTGAGGGGAGGAGGGTACGAATGCAGGTTATTTAAAATGTGTTTGAAATTAAGAGATCAGCAACTTAAAACAAGCATGTATAAATACAGACTCCTATACAAAAACCTCATGGTAACTGCAAAACAAAAATCTATAATAGATATACACACAAAGAAGAAAAAGGAATACAAACATAACAGTGTTTGTTAGAAGAGAAGAGAAGTCATCAAATCATAAGACAAAACAAAAGAAGAAAGGGGAAAAAAGACCTATAAAAACAAATCCAAAACAATTAAGAAAACAGCAATAGAAACAAACATAGTGGTCATCATCACCTTAAATGTAAATGGACGAAATGCTCCTACCAAAAGACAGAGACTGGCTGAATGGATACAAAAATAAGACCCGTGTATTTGCTGTCTACAAGAGACTCACTTCAGATCTGGAGACACATACAGACTGAAAGTAAGGGGATGGAAAAAGGTATTCCACGCAAATGGAAATCAAAAGAAAGCTGGAGTAGCAATACTTATATCAGACAAAATAGATTTTAAAATAAAGACTGTTACAAGAGACAAAGAAGGACACTACATAATGATCAAAGGATCAATCCAAGAAGAAGATATAACTGTAAATATATATGCACCCAACATAGGAGCACCTCAATACATAAGGCAAATGTTAACAGACACAAAAGGAGAAACTGACATTAACACAATAATAGTGGGGGACTTTAACACCCCACTTACATCAATGGACAGATTATCTAGACAGAAAATTAATGAAGAAATACAGGACTTAAATGACATACAGACCAGACAGACTTAATTGATATTTATAGAGCATTCCATCCAAAAGCTGCAGAACACATTCTTTTCAAGGGCACATGGTACATTCTCCAAAACAGATCACATGCTGGGCCACGTAGCAAGCCTCAGTAAATTTAAGAAAACTGAAATCATATCAAATATCTTTTCTGACCACAAGGCTATGAGGCTAGAAATCAACTACAAGAAGAAAAACTGCAAAAAAACACAAACACATGGAGGCTAAACAATATGCTACTAAACAACCAATGGATCACTGAAGAAATCAAAGAGGAAATTTTAAAATGCCTGGAGACTAATGAAAACAAAAAAAGAACCGACTATCCAAAACCTATGGGATGCAGAAAAAGCAGTTCTAAGAGGGAAGTTTATAGCAATACAATTCTACCTCAGGAAACAAGAAAAATCTCAAACAAACAACCTAATCTTACGTATAAAGCAACTAGAGAATGAAGAACAAACAAAATCCAAACTTAGTAAAAGAAAAGAAATCACAAAGATCACAGCAGAAATAAATGAAATAGAGACTAAAAAAACAATAGAAAGATCAATGAAACTAAAAGCTGGTTCTCTGAAAAGATAAACAAAACTGATAAACCTTTAGCCAGACTCATCAAGAAAAGAAGGGAGAGGGCCCAAATCAAAATCAGAAATGAAAAAGGAGAAGTTACAACCAACGCCACAGAAATACAAAGGATCATAGGGAGAATACTATGAGCAATTATATACCAATAAAATGGACAACCTAGAAGAAATGGACAAATTCTTAGAAAGGTACACTCTCCCAAGACTGAACCAGGAGGAAATAGAATATATGAACAGACCAACTACCAGTACTTAAATTGAATCAGTAATTTAAAAACTCCCAAGAAGTAAAAGTCCAGAACACAATGGTTTCACAGGTAAATTCTACCGAACATTTAAAGAAGAGTTAACACCTATCCTTCTGAAACTATTCCAAAATACTGCAGAGGAAGGAACACTCCCAAACTCATTCTATGAGGCCACAGTCACCCTGATACCAAAATCAGACAAAGATATCAAAAAAGAAAAGTATAGGCCAATATCACTGATGAACACAATGTAAAAATGCTCAACAAAATACCAGCAAACTGAATCCAACAATACATTAAAAGGGTCATACACCATGAACAAGTGGGATTTATTCCAGGGATGCAAGGACTTTTCAATATCTGCAAATCAATCAGTGTGATGCACCACATCAACAAATTGAGGAATAAAAACCATATGATCGTTTCAATAGATGCAGAAAAAGCTTTTGATAAAATTCAGCATCCATTTATGATAAAAACTCTTCAGAAAGTGGGCACAGAGGGAACCTACCTCAACATAATAAAGGTCATATATGACAAACCTACAGCTAACATCATACTCAATGATGAAAAGCTGAAAGCATTTCCTCTAAGATCACAAACAAGACAAGGATGTCCACTCTCGCCACTTTTATTCAACATAATTTTGGAAGTCCTAGCCACAGCAATTAGAGAAGGAAAAGAAATAAAAGGAATCCAAGTTGGAAAAGAAGAAGTAAAACTGTCACTGTTTGCAGATGACATGATGCTCTACATAGAAAATCCTGAAGATGTTACCAGAAAACTAATAGAGCTCATCAATGAATTCAGTAAAGCTGCAGGATACAAAATTAACATACAGAAATCTGTTGCATTTCTATACACTAACAACCAAATATCAGAAAGAGAAATTAAGAAAACAATCCCATTTACCATCACATCGAAAAAGAATAAAGTACCTAGGAATAAACCTACCCAAGGAGGCAAAATGAAATGACAACCTACTGAATAGGAGAAAATATTTGCAAATGTTGTGACCAACAAGGGATTAATTTCCAAACTACACAAACAGCTCAATATCAAAAAAACAAACAATCCAGTAAAAAAAATGGGCAGAAGACCTAGACATTTCTCCAAAGAAGACATACAGATGGTCAAGAGGCACATGAAAAGATGCTCAACACTGCTAATTACTGTGAAATACAAATCAAAACTACAAATGAGGTATCACCTCACTGTGGTCAGAATGGGCACCATCAAAAAGTCTACAAATAATAAATGCTGGAGAGGGTGTGGAGAAAAAGAAACCCTCCTACACTGTTAGTGGGAATATAAATTGGTGCAGTCATTATCGAGAACAGTATGGAGTTTCCTTAAAAAACTAAAAATAGAGTTGCCATATGATCCAGCAATCCCCCCTTCTGGGCATATTTCTGGAGAAAACTCTGATTTGAAAAGATACATGCACCCCAATGTTCACAGCAGCACTATTTACAATAGCCAAGACATGGAAGCAACCTAAATATCCATTAACAGAGAAATGAATAAAGAAGATGTGGGGGGTGTGTGTGTGTGTGTGTGTGTATATGCACACACACACAACAGAATACTACTCAGCCACTAAAAAGAATGAAATAATGCCATTTGCAGCAACATGGATGGACCTAGAGATTATTAAGTGAAGTAAAACAGAGAAAGACAAATATCATAGGATATCACTTATATGTGGAATCTAAAAAAATGATACAAATGAACTTATTAACAAAACAGAAATAGACTCACAGACACAGAACACAAACTTCTGGTTACCAAAGGGGATAGTGGGGGTGGGGAGAGGGAGGATAGCAGTTTGGGATTAACATAATACACTCTACTATATATAAAATAGGTAAACAATAAGGACCTACTGTATAGTGAAGAAAACTATACTATCTTGTAATAACCTATAATGGAAAGGAATCTGAAAAAGAATATATATATATGTATAACTGAATCACTCTGCTGTATACTTGAAACATAACATTGTAAATTAACTATACTTCAATAAAAAAAATTAAAACTTTTATGCATCAAATGACATTATCAAGAAAATAAAAAGACTACTTACAGAATGGGAAAAATTATTTATATATCATATATCTGATAAGCATGTAATATCCAGAATATATAAAGAATTCAATTAAAAAAAACTTTAAATGGGCAAAGGACTTAAGTGGACAACAATGGTAACAATGGCAGAAGAAAATACACAAATGGCCAATAAGCAGATGAAAAGATGCTCAACCAGATTGGTCATTAGGGAAATGCAAATCAAAACGACAATGAGGGACTTCCCTGGTAGTCCAGTGGCTAAGACTCCACACTCCCAGTGCAGGGGGCCTGGGTTCAATCCCTGGTCAGGGAACTAGATCCCACTCGCCGCAACTAAAAGATCCCACATTATTTCAGTAAACTTTTACAAAACTTATAAAGGAATTTCACAACATTCCAAAAGTAATACATATCCCTCATTCTTGAAGATCTGTCCTCAAAGGGGATATATATATTCGTATCTTAAAAAGAAATAGCTAATTTTAGAATGATGACTTGTACATCTTTCTTCTTGAAATTACTTAAAAACTTATAAAGGCACACCTTAAAGGAAAAAAATTAACTTTTATGGGTGTGTACTTCATTGAAATTAAAGTTCACTATTATAGAATGGGAAATAATACACATCTATACTTTCTCCCTCTGTCTCTCCCTCACACACACAGAATTTTAGATCCACCCAACTAAAAATTTGTTGACAAATCAAAGTCATTCATTTTCCAACTTAAGTAATTTTATAAAATACTGCCACCAAAGAAAAGTACTAAAACATGAACATGGTCATAATAACACCTATTTACTAAACACTTACTGTGTGAAAATTTATCATTTCTTGAAGACTGTCAGAAAATTTGGTCAAACTTGTCTATGAGAAAGAAATCAAAAGAAAACCAAGTCATTTAAGAGCTACTAATATAGGCCACAAAAATGTTACTTCAGCGTTTCTGACAGAAAGATCAAGTTACACTGTAAACAGTAACATTTATTTCTCATTAGGACAATCTCACTACCTCTCAGGCATGCTCTGCAGAGAGGTCAAGTCTACATGTAGTAACATAAAACCCTAGAACAGTCAAAGAATTAGCCTGCCCTATCAATACTATTATACTAGCAAATCGAAATGGCCCATGTAAACCTAAGGTAAAATTGAGTATATCAAGATTGTCCATTTAGGCATCTATGGATCACATAATCATCAAATTACAACCATTTCTGTACCAGTTATTATTCTTCATAAAAGAAATGTCATAATACCACATAGTATAGCAAGGGGTCTAAGCTAACACAGCATAGCTAGCTGACCAGAACTTTCCTATGCAGCCCCCAAAATGTATAGTTAGATGCTAGTCTTGGGTTAATGCTCTCTGCTTGCCCCGATAAACAGCTACTAATAAGCATGATCCTACTCTCACTGCTCAGGTCCCCTTGTAGATGCTTCAGTTCACCTAGCAGCAAGTATAGTAAACTTATATCCACAATGCAAATCAACCATCACCTTCTAACTGTCCTAGAAAACAGGATTATATCAGATAGCACCAACAGATGATAGCTTTTCCACTTCTAATTTTAAGGACCACTACTACTATTAATAAGGTAAATGGATGCATAATTCTCTTAACATCTTGTTTCATTTACCATTTTAACTAAATTTAATAATACTAACCTCAACTACAGCATCATTGCTAGAATACTGTGCCAGGTCTCGAATCCCATTCATGAACTGTTTATTTGCAACACAAAAGGCTTTTCCAGTATCAATCATTGCAATACATAGCTTCACAAGCTGAAAAAGAAAAACATCATATCATTGAAAATAATTTTACAAATTACTTAATCAAACAAGTGCTAGCATTAACCACATGAGTGGTTAGCCTAGTTAAGACAAATTATGAGTTAGCCTAGTTAAGACAAATTATAGTTCATCAGTAAACCCAAAATAGACTAAATGAAAATTGCTTTTTTTCCTTTGGCTTAAAAAGTAAATTCATAAGAGAACTGTACCAAAAAAAGTTGACCTTTCAGGATGCAGAGGCTGTCTGATAACAACAACAACCAATCATTTTATCAAGTTAAAATTCAATCCCATAAATTAACCCCATAAAAATGTATTAAGCACCCCTTGGAAGGAAGGAAAGGAAACTTCAGGCAGAGCAAGCAGTATGATAAAAGATTTTTTAAAAACACAACTATGGTATGGTGGAGGAAAGGGAAGTAAACTGGTATGGTGGGTTAGTCATGCTGGTCATTTTAATATCAGACTATCAAAGCAGAATTGCTTAATCAACCATATTTTTCTAATGCCTACCATCTAGGCATTGTGCTAAATCTTAGAACAGAGCTTCTCTCTCTCTTCTCCTGTCCCCTCCTTTCTTCTTTTTTTCATCTTTCTCTTTTTCCCTTTCATTCCTTTTCTCTTTTTTTTTCTATCCCTTCCTTGTTTCTTTCTTCAGTTCACTCAGATACAGAACATTTTCTTTAAGTAAACAAAAACTTGGGTGAAAATCTAATATGAAAAAAGATAAAAGTGGAGCTGCTCTAGATGAAGGAAGGGTAATGAGAGGGTGGGAAGAGGGGCCACCAAGAAGAGGATAAAGAGCTCAGGAAAACTTTAGAAGACAGCTCAAGGATCTCAGGAGTGTAATTTAAAACTGTTACCCTGGGACCCGGAGGAACAGAAGTGAAAAACATAATCTCTGTTCTAATTCTAACCATTCAAAAAGCAGATAAATTCTATTTAGCACAAGTACAACTGCTATGCTCATCAAAATCATGCAAGAGGTAACAAAGGAGGAATGTGTAATGAGGGCTATGGGGATCAAGGAAGGGTTCCTGGAAAAGGTAACACTTGAGAAAAGTCCTGAACACCAACAGGAATTAGCCAATCAGATAAGGGTAATAAGAAGACACTTCTCTAGGAAAAGCATATTCTAAGGCCCTGAAGCTTAGACGGCAGGGCAAACCAGGGGCACTAAGTAGCTTAGCACAGTGTGAAAATGTATACAAGGGCCCGATCAGGAATAGCCTTGTGTGCAAAGCTAAGGTGTTCACATTTTATACGAAAGGAAATGGAAAACAATAAAGACATCGAATGGGTGAGTTGACCAGAGTTCCATTTTAGAATGATGACCTAAAAGAAGAAAAAGTAAGATACGGAAGTGGAAAGAATAAAGATAAGGAGATTAGACCAAAAACTAAGAGAGCCTGAATTAAGGCAGTCAGCAGGGAGAGAAGAGAGGAGACAAATTTAGAAATTAGTTGAGTACCGAAGTACAATTATGCAGATCGTGTCCTACCAAAGGGAAAAACAGGGGATGAAATCCAGCCTGAGCTCTGCTTGCTGAGGGCTATATCTGCTACAAGATGCTAATTTGCACGAAGACATTATACTGTCCAGCGAAGACTTGTTTTAACAGCATTGGGCCTGTGAGGTAGGCCTGAGCTAGATGGGTCTGTGAAATAAGCCAAGTGGAAAGTCTATCAAACCCAAGTGAAAATAGATATTTAAAGCTCAAAAAAGAGAAGTGTACTGTAGATACACACACAGGAGTCAGCAGCAAATAAAGTATCAGTGCTACAATGCTACAGCCTAGATAAAAAGCAGGGGTCACAGTGTGTACAGTGAGGACCCCACAAAGGAGACTAAAAAGGAAAAGGGAAAGGTAGGAGGAAAAGCAACAGATTAATTTCATCAAAGTCAAGAAAGAACAAAGTATCAAAAGATGGATGATGAATAGGTTGAAAATCCATAAAGGTCAAGTTTTAAAAACTCTTACAAAAACTTTGTTGAGTTTGGTGACAGTCACCAGCATCCCTAGCAAGAATAGTTTTAAGAGAAACTGGGGGGCTGTAGCCAGATTACAGTGAGTTATGAACTGCAGATGAAGAAGACATAATGAGAGGTCAATTCTTCGCCAATATATATTCTATAGAATATCCCAGGGGAACATTCAATACCAAAATAAGGATTCTGTGATCAAGTAAGTCTGGGAAACTCATTTTGTCAAGTTAAACAGATTTCTTTCTTACTAAATTTGTTAAGAGCTTTTGATATATTAATGTGTATTATGAATCCTAGAAAGGAAGTATGTAATAGGTAGCATTTCTCAAAATTATCTGACACTGATTGAATTCTCTTTAGAGGAAGCATCCTCATAGGACCAATGTTCCACAAAACCCACTATGAGAAATGCTGGCAGAGACTAGTCCTTCAAACGGTTTGCTATTTCAAAAAAAAAAAAAAAAAGGTATCTTAACAACCAAAAAAACTAATTCTAAAATTCATATGAGTAACCAACATGCAAGAAGAGCATCAAAAAAAATTGAAAGAGTAATGAGGTGGGGACATTAGCCCCATATTAAAATATACAGGTGCAGTAATTAAAAGTCTGGTAATGGATGTGAACAGACAAATTGGTTAATGGAAGAGAATACAGAGTGAAGAAGCAGATACACACTCCAGCCAGGGGGGTAAAAAATTATCCAATAAATGACACAAGGACACTGGATAGCCATCTAAAGCCATCTAAAAAAAGAAACTAATTTGTATTCCAAACCCCCAAATTAATTTCAGATGGAATAAATATTTAAACATAAAACATTAAATCAGAAAACCAAGAGAAAACAGGAGGTGGTATTTTTTTATAATCTCAAAGTAGGAAAAGTCTTTCTGAAAAGGATGCAAAACTCAAAAGCCATAGAAGAAACTAATCAATTCAAATACATAACAATAAAACATTTAGATAAGGGAAAAAAAAAACTTAGTCAAAAGACAAATGACAATACTGGAAAACAATATTAGCAACAAATCACAAGGGACTAATTTCCCTACTACAAGAAAGGGTATACAACTCATTTTTGAAAATCCAACCAGCCACTAGAAAAACAATGGCTGACAGACATGTACAGGTAATTCCCAGAAAAGAAAATTCAAATATACCTATGTCCATGAAAAGAAACTCAACCTCACTCATAATAAAAGAAAGGTAAATTACTATTTTTTATAGAAGAGCAAAGGTCAAAAAATGTGATAACACGCTGTTTTAGAGAAGGTAGGTGTGGGGAAATAGGCACTCTCGCACACTGCTGGTGGGAATGTAAACTGGTACAATTTCTATGAAAGGCAACTAAGCAAGAGCTATAAAAATTTTAAACATACATGCCCTCTAATGTAGTAATTTCACTTTTAGAAATGTATCATACAGATATATTTGCACAATTACATACAATCAGCCATTAAAAAGAATGCGGCAGCTCTGTAATTAATAATAAGGAACAAAATCTAAATTATATATTTTAAGAAAGCAAAATTAGAACAACGCTAATATCTTTGTTGGAGTGGGGAGAGAAGAGTACAAATACATATAATCTTTCACATGCTTAAGAGATTTCTGGAAGACCACACAAGAAACTAGGTCAGTGTACTCCTCTGGGATACAGATTAGATGATGACTAATTTTTCACTAGGTACACTTTTGTACCTTTGAATTTTGTACCACATGTGTGATATTGCTTACTCAACAAATTAAATAATTCAAAAATGATTAAATTGAAAGTTTCCATAAAAACAGAAACAAACAGACAGGTTGGTAGTAGAACATTATGGTTAAAAACAGGTTTATAGGCTCAGTTGGCTTAGGTTCAAATTCTGCCGCCAAACTTAATGCTCTAAGTGATTCGGAGAGACCTCAACCTCAAGAAGCTTCAGGTTCTTCTGTATGACACAATGACAATGGTATCAAACCATAGAGGGTTACTATAAGAGTTAAGATAATGCACTTAAAGATCTTAGCACAAACTGTTACTGGCACATGGTAATACTTGATAAAGATTTGCAATTCCTTGTCAGAGGTGAGATTTTCCTCTTGTTTTGTTTTGTTTTGATTCAAGAGAAACAAATGTTTTTGTTTACTTAAAATAATGAGGTGGTAGAGATGGAAAAGGAGAGAGATGGCTAAAGCAAAGTCCTGAGAAGTTACAGTTTGGAATTACATAGGAAAGGGGATATTTTTATCACTCAAATGGGAAAAAAAAATGGAATAAGGACAGATTCTGTTAAGTTTCTAGATTAAAAGCAAGAAATAAAGGTGTTCCCACCAAAAGGAAGTAAGAGACAAGTTCCTCTACTAAGAATGAAGAGCAAGGTGGTGAATCTTGAGAAAACAGTGAAATATAAGAGATGCTAAAGATAGTAAGATAACCTGATTGAGTGTCAGAAAAATTGCTTTGCATCAAGAATCCCAGGTATGTGTAGCTCCACCAATTAGTTTCACCAAACAGTTGCATAACTTCTCCTGTAGGGCTTTATAGCCCAGATAAGGGACAGAAGATATAGATGGTTAGACAAATATAGTCAGAATTCTGCAGAGGAGGTGTTATGGAAAGGAAATGAAGGTCTCCATAAGAGAAATAATGATGTGATAAGTTAAGAGTAGACTGGAAGGGTTCACAGCAGTATTATACATAATAGTCAAAAAGTGGAAACAACCCAAATGTCCATCAACTGATGAATGGATAAACAACATATGGTATATCCATACAATGGCATATTATTCAGCCATAAAAAGGGAAATACTGGCGATGCTACAACATAGACGGATGAACTTTAAAAACATTATGCTAAGTGAAAGAAGCCAGTCACAAAAGGTCAAATACTGTATGATTCCATTTATATGAAATGTCCAGAACAGGCAAATCCACAGAGACAGCAAGTAAATTAGTGGTTGCCAGAGGATGTAGGGAGAGGGAAATTGGAATTGACTACTAACAGGTACAGAGTTTCTTATCAGGGTAATGGAATTAAGTAGTATATTCACATTGTGAATATGCTAAAAACCACTGAGTTGTACACTTTAAAATGGTGGGTTTTATGTTAGGTGAATTTTATCTCAATTAAAAAAATTATTTTAAAAAATATATAGTGAATAAAAAAGGGATCTGAAACACTGGAAGCAGATAGACTGAAAGACTAGAGATTTAGATAAGCTTGAAAAACAGAAGCAGGAGGAGTCCAAGATGAGAACTGGAAAGACTGGAGACTCACATCAGAAAGTAAGATATCAATGAGCATTCCACAGTTTCAGAGATTACGACTCTGAGCAACAAGACACAGCATATGGCCAGGAAAACAGGTATCAGAATTAGAATAAAGGTCACTATCGCAGGCGTTGGAGGGAAGATGAAATTGTCATATAGCTGAAGCACATATACACTGCAGCTACTCAGGTGGAAGGACTGACTGGGTGATAGACAGATAGATACTTTGCCAGCTGTCAAAGTCCTTATTAGATGACAGTGATGACAGCTATACTAAATAACATAAGCCTACAAAGAGGGAAGATTTTTACCTAAGAGTAAAATGAGGGCTTTTTCCCTGTTAAAGACAATCTGTCTTCAAGGAGATCTAAGAGTCTGTTGAAAAGACACCACCATCGTTAACATTTATTTAGAACTTATCATGTGTCAAAGCACTTAACATGTATTAACACATCTCATTCACATAATAACCTTATAATAGATACTCTTATTTTCCCCATTTTGGAGATGAAGAAACTGAGACATAGGAAGGTTTAGGAACTTGCCCAAGGCCATACAGCTTAGTAAGTGGTAAAGCCTTGCTCCAGGCTTTGTGCTCTTAATTACTAGACTATGCTACAAACCAAAAATTACAATAATATTATAATAATTTAAATGGCAATACAATTTTAAAATGTAAAAATGCAAGAAATAATGCAATACCTGAAAAAGAACCTAAGTTTGGTAGTACCTGAGCTGTGATTTAAAGGGTATCTGCTTAACAAACAAGGAACAAGCATTCCAGTGAGAAGATGCAATAGATACAGAAATTATATCTAGATGGCCACTATGATGCTCTGTGTATTGCCAATGCCAGAATACCTGGCAGAATGAATAAATAATTGGACCTAGTCGAATAATGCCATCCATTCATGGAGCGTTACTCATCAGAAAGAGTGTAACTACTGGTGGCATACATTATAAGCAAAATAAATATAAGCTAGGTCATCAAGCTAGCTAAACCTGTTGCTGCCATGATTTGCAATATTACAGGTACAACTGGTCCTGCACAAAGTTATGAAATCAGTAAACTAGTTTTAGGCAACCCCTCCCCTCCACAAGTCCTTCAATGCCACCTCCTTCAATAACAACCATTTCTTGCTCCTCACAGGCTCTCTTCTTTAATTGTAACTCCTCATAATTCTAAAGTAAAAATGATCAGTAATAGCTTAAGAATTTGGGAAAGGGACATTGTATAAGGGATCAAGATCTTAAACTAGAGAAATATAAAAGTAACTATGGAAATTCTATTTGGGTGGAAGATGATATTTTAAAAGATGCCAAAGCTTCCACGATAACCTGAGTAGCCCTTTGGGTAATATGGACTCTAGAAAGGATTTAGGGTTCTTAGTACTGAATGCCAATACTGCGACAACTTGGTTTAGATTTGAATCTTTTGGTTTTAAGATTCTACCAGTCTCTCAACTGCAACCAAATGATATAAGGGGGCAGGGGGAGATAGCTGCTCATAAAAGCAAATCATTAACAAAAATACTGTAAGAGGATTCTGTTTAGGTACTTTAAATTTTGAGGTCCCCCCGACACAAGTGTTTTGTTTGATTTAGATGCAGTTCTGCCCAAAGAGAATAGATATCCTTATTGTACTACTCTGTGATTCTTTGAAAAGCCTTCTCCTTCTATATACTCTCTTATAAACCTACCAGAAAATCAAAACTACATCTTCTGCTGCCTACCTTAAGGGTTTAAAAACTTTGTTTCACAGAGTCCTTAAAAATAAATGTAATACCTCAGGGGAAAATAATAATAATAACAACAACAACGATCCCATATATATAATTTTAAATAGAAAATAAAGTTCTTGAAAATAATATCCTTACAAAAAATTCTAACATTAGTTTTTAAAAACACTTGCCTGGAAGCTTGCTAGTGCTCCTCAGAAAATTTCCAAGTGGCATGTGCTCCCTCAACATGGATCCAGGAGTACAGTGGTGCACAAGAAGAGCACTGAACTAAGAATAAAACAGATGGATTCTAACCCTGGTTCTGCCTTTTCTAACTCTGTGATTTGAAGCAAGTCCTCTTCACTTTCTGGGCTGTGGGACCCTCATCTATAAAATGGAAATAATCCACTTGTCCTACCCACCTCACACGATTATTGTAAAAATCCAAAAACATACTGTATATCAAAGTGCTTTGAAAACTACAGAGTACGGCACAAAAATAACTTACTACTAAACATTTTCTAAAATTATTTTGTTTTACATATATAACTAATAACTACTGCTTTATATAGTTTCTATACTATTTACATTATATACATATATTTCATGATTTCAAAACATTTGAAAACCATCAGTCTAGTTAATATATATTATATCCTTGTTATTCAAAATGCAGTCTATGGAACAACAGCATTGGTATCACCTAAAATCTGGTTAGAAACACAGACTCTCAGATACCAAGACTTATTGAATCTAGATCCATATTTTCACCAGAACCCCACATATTCCTATGCACAGTAAGGTTTGAGAAGCACTGCTTTACATAATAATTCCATTTATAATAATAATTACATAAATAGGAAATTATTTTCAGAGAAGGTATTCAAATATACACATTTACCTCCAAAAATTTTAACAATGAACAACGGTTACTTAAGATCAGAAGCCATGTCTTACTCATTCTCATATTTCACTGTTATACAGCAGATAACATTTCTTGGGTAGAGGCCAAAAAAAAAAAAAGATTATCAATAATTAATACAGAAGATAGGAATCAATCTACATTTACCCTTGCATAGAATATGACCATTTAATATCAATTATTAAATACATATTCAGCATTTCTGGCATTAGCTTTAAAAAATGGAAGGAGTATTTAAAATTTTATATTTGAACATGGCCTCACCCAAATGTATAAACAAGAGTGGTTAGGTTACATATGATATCCATTAAGCATCAAAAAAGACTGCAATCTTTTTGATGGAGAAGGAAACAACCGTCCAACAATATAAAAGATGCCTAGTCAGACATGGTTCAGATTCTTGCTCTGGCACTTAGATTAAATTTTCAACAAACTACTTAATGTCTCTAGCCTCAACTTCTTCATAATATTGGGATAATATTAGCATTTACCCTCACGGAGATAAAAGTCACTTGAACCATCTAGTGTTACAGGAACAAATCATTATGCAAAACAAGAATTAATGTTTTAAAAAGTTAAAGTAAAATTTACCTTATCAAGTTTCAGTTCCAATTCTGCCACATCTCCTTCTACTTCTTCCAAAGCAGCCCTAGAAAAATTAAACATAAAGTAAGTTACTTTGTGTTTAAACATATACTTTACTCTTGAAAAATAACTCCAAGTAAAAAAATAGATATGAATGCTAAAAAATTACACTTCACATAAAGTAATAACTCCCTTAGAACAAAGTATGAATACTTCATAACCATGTATTACAACACATAATACAATTATTGTTTAAGGTAATGAGAGAACACATTAGGCTAATTTACTGAACGCATTCATGTTATTCAAATTAATAACACTAATTAGAACTATTAAGCATATGTTTTTAAAAACAAGTAAGAAATTTTGAAAGTTGAGCCTTACAAAGACTTGTATTTCTGTTCAACAAAGCACATGTAACCAAACAGCAAAGCATCCTTGGTAACCAAAAATAAAGGCTTTTACTTTTAGAAACAGTTCAGAAAGATGTTATGACCCTTGTTTAAGACCGCGTTTTGTTTCCTATGTATTTTTAAAGAAATCAGCAGATTCTCTTCCTTGTCAGGGGAATGATAAAATTCTAACACTAAGTAGTACTTGATATGCCCTATAGGGCAACATTCCAAAATTGGAAATTTGGAACAAAACAGCAGGAACTAAAACTTTTTAAGGATAACGATATTTTATACTTAGGAGTAAAAAATGTTATTCATCTACTTTAAGCCATCTATCTATCCATTTTAAGATAACTACTTGATAAACTAGCAACTTTGCAATACCTGTTTTTTGAATCAACCGAAATTTGTTTCAATTGGATAACAGTGGGGGACTAGCCACCCAAAAAGCTAGTTTGAACTCTGGGCAAGAATTCTCAGTTAGACACTGTTAAGAAGAGAAAAATAGCTAAGATATAAGCTCTATTCCCAAAACTACCCACAGAACCTCTGTGTGACCTCTTGAATACCATTTTTATCAGCTTGTGGTTCTACTTCTCTACCTGGTAACATTTATTGAAAAAAATTTTTAATCTCCAAAATGAGAAAATTATGTAACCATAAATTATTCAGTAAAGAAATGCCGATTCCACAAAATGAGATACTCTAGCACAGTTAAGAAAACAAGAGGTGCTATACTTCCAGAAAACAAGAGGTGCTATACTTCCACAGCATAGAAAGAGAAATGCTTCTCCCCTAACTAAAAGTTTGTCATTTTCTTCAGCAGTGTTTTCAAAGAACACATTGTTCCCTTAGCCTAGAAAACATTTCCCCTTTACATTAATCCTCATTCTCTTCACCTGCCTCTATGTTACTCATCATTTAAAACTTAATTCACAAAAGAAAACAAATATATTAGTACAAGGATATCTATTTTTTGTAAATAGGTTTAAAACCTACATGTCCAGCAATGAGAAATAATGTAAATAAATGATGGTACTCCATCCTATTATGTGAAGCAGCAGGTTTTTAAATGAGATTAATCTGTCTCTACTGAGATGGAAACATATACATTACAGACCATCACAAGGGAGGAAAAGCAAGTTACAAAATTACATATAGTGTGAGCCCAGTTTTTTTGGGGGGGGGTAGAGTGGGGAGCCTATTCGTATATGCATAAGAAAAAATCTGGAAGCATATTTACCAATCTGCTAACTATAATTTTGAAGAATGAGGATCAGAGGGCAGAAAGTGAAAATAAGGATTTACACTTCTTACGATTTATACTTCTAGATTGTTTTAATATTTTCAATGACTATGTGTTTTTAAATAATTTTTAAAGCTAATAAAGGGGGAAAAGAAATAAGTTCAGACATCACCTTCCTAGGAAGTGGGTCCTCTTAGAAGCTCTATCCCTGTCCACTTCTCTCACTATTACGAGCTCCTGGTAGCAGTACAGAGACTCAAAATGTTTGCTGAGTCAAGAAAGAAACTCCACAATTTCAGAAACTTTCTTCATTTATACTTCTTTTGTTGTTGGCCACGCCGCACGTCTTGCGGGATCTTAGTTCCCTGACCAGGGATCAAACCCAGGCCCCCAGCAGTGGAAGCGTGGAGTCCTAACCACCGGACCACCAGGGAATTCCCTCTCCATTTATAACCATTTAAAACCTCTCCATTTATACTTTTAACCTGCATTTAATTTAGCTTGACTCAATCTTCAACTTCAAGAAAATGAGTTGAAACGATCAGCTTGAGATTTGATTTAATTATTGGTGTCTACTAAACATATAGTTAATAGAAATTTTATGTACATTCCTCAATCTTATTTCACTGTGCAATACTACGAATTTATTTGTGAAACACTTTTAAACACCTTTCTTTAAAGAGAGGTAAGAGGGGCTTCCCTGGTGGTTTAGTGGTTAAGAATCCACCTTCCAATACAGGGGACGCAGGTTCAAACCCTGGTAGAGGAGCTAAGATCCCACACGTTGTGGGGCACCTAAGCCCATGCACTCTAGAGCCCACGTGCCTCAACTACTGAGCCCGCACACTCTAGAGCCTGCCTGCACACCGCAACAAAGACCTGACGCAGCCAAATAAATAAATAGTTTTTAAAAAGAGAGAGGTAAGAGTTTGTGTATAAAATTAACAGGTAAAATGTGTTTTGCCTATCATTTCAAAATAAAGCTCACTGTAATCACATATTGAGAATCTGAAAGTTTATCACAGAGGTTCTTCAATTCAACATTTCACCTTCTCTAAAAAAAAATCTCTGTCCTTGGTCATCTAAGATATGTGTGAAAACTTGTAGCAATAAGTAAGTAGCTAGTGTCTAAAGCAGCCTGGTTAACTGTTGAATATTCCTTGGTATAAAAAGAAAAGTATATGGACAGAACATGGTCTCAGTTCAAATTCTGTCTCACCACTCACTTATCTAAGGCTAAGGTATTTCTTCATCTGTAAACTGAGTAAACAAATACCTATTTAAAAGAGCTGTAAAGGTTAAATGAGGGACTGCCTGTCACTGACTACAGTATATATGTACTACAACACAAAGAACACAATCAATAGGAGCTTCTTTCTCTCCTTTCTCATCCCTGCATTCTGAGGTGAGTTTTGCCTCCCTATTGTGTCTACTCATTATGCAAGACAACCATTCTGGAACACATTTTTAATACATAAATCAATAAGTAAAACAATCTACACAACAATCCTTCAAATAGTGAAAGACAGATATTATTCCTTTCCAACTCTCTCAGATATTTATTGAGCATATGGGCTTCCCTGGTGGCACAGTGGTTAAGAATCTGCCTGCCAACGCACAGGACATAGGTTCGAGCCCTGGTCCAGGAAGATCCCACATGCCGCGGAGCAACTAAGTCCGTGTGCCACAACTACTGAGCCTGCGCTCTAGAGCCCGCGAGCCACAACTAGGCCTGCACGCCTAGAGCCCGTGCTCCACCAGTGAGAAGCCTGCGCACCACAACGAAGAGCTGCCCTCGCTCACCGCAACTAGAGAAAAGACCACGAGCGGCAACAAAAACCGAACGCAGCCAAAAATAAATAAATATATTTATTAAAAAATATATATTTATTGAGCATATAACTTTTATAAATGTGCAAGGCATTAAAGATGACAATATTATAGACCCTACACTCCATAGCTTAAAATGTTAATTAAAATTATTAAATTTTAAAAGTTACACACAATGAAAGAAAACATGATTAAGTAGTAAAATAAGAATAATATAAAATAATGTTAAAAGATGGTAAAATAAAGGGCAAAAAAACCAGAAAGCAGTCAGCTAAGTCTCACAGGATTATTATAAGCAGGGGTCAGCAAATGACAGCCTGTCAGGCAATCTGGCCAGTAACCTGCTTTCACATAGCCCATGAGCTAAAAATGGTTCTTGCATTTTTAAATGGCTGAAAAAAAAAAAAGAAAAATAATATTTAATGACCCATGAAAACCATATTAAATTCAAATTCCAGTGTCCATAAATAAAGTTTTATGGAAACACGGTCAAGCTCATCCATTTACACATTGCCTATGTCAGCTCGCACACCCTAGTGGCAGAGTTGAGTAGTTGGAAGAGAGACTATATGGCCTACAAAGCTTAAAATATTTACTACTATCTGGTCCTTTATGGAAAAAGTTTACTGACTCCTTACTATGAATATCAAATACAAGAACATGGATGAAAACGCGTTTTCATACATGAGCTACATACAAGAAAATAATTTTTAGGACTTAGGTCTACTTGGCTGTACCCTAAGAAACTGAATAAGCCCAGATTTCAGGGAAAGAGTCACTTTATTTTTTTAAATTTTATTAAAGTATAGTTGACTTACAATGCTGTGTTAATTTCTGCTGTACAGCAAAGTGATTCAGTTACATATATATTCTTTTTCCTATTCTTTTCCATTATGGTTTATCACAGGATATTGAATATAATTCCCTGTGCTAGAGAGTAGGACCTTTTTGTTAGGGTCACTTTATTTTTAATAATAACAACTTCATTCTTTTATCTGTTCATGCATCACAGATCATCTCACAAAAGAGTTAACTAAAAATAAAAACATAAAACTAGAATAGGAAAATATCTAGCAGCAAGTACTAACACTGAGACATTTCTAATCACATGGTGATCACTTTGGGCTGTGAATTAAATAAAGCTCTAAGAAAAGCACAAACATAGAACTCTCCCCACCCAGATAACTGCACACCCCTGGTGTAGAAATAAACTTTTTTTTGTTTTATTTTTTTATTGAAGTATAATT
Organism: Monodon monoceros; assembly: GCF_005190385.1. Taxonomy (NCBI): domain Eukaryota; kingdom Metazoa; phylum Chordata; class Mammalia; order Artiodactyla; family Monodontidae; genus Monodon; species Monodon monoceros. The sequence goes on along the minus strand of NW_021703767.1, from coordinate 73,025,566 downwards.
GATTTACAATAAACTTTTTAAACCACTGCTTTTACAAGTTTATCCATAAGAGTAACTAAATAGTATGTGTAACGCGAGCATTACATTTTCTTTATAAAAGAAAATTATTTGAAAGAAACAGGAGGTATGATAAAGAATTATTCTACCCATCCATTTGAGATCCTTTAAAAAAAAAAAAAAAACTGTTTCCACTTCAGCTTTGACAATATGCTTAAAACGGAATTGATAATCTAAGACTAGGTCACATGATGATGCAATCTAAAACACAACTACAGGATACTCAAGATCACTTATTAAGCACATAAATATCCTCAAAGCATTAAAGATGGATTTGAGGCTCTGTCATAACTACCTCCCAAAGAATTATGAAAGAGATCAAATAAATACTCAAACTATAATGTACAGATTTTGAAACTAACATCTATGGTCCTTGTTTTATATAATAGATATACTCCTAAAGGCTGCACATAAATTGAATAACCATTTAGATACTCAGAGGAGTTGCCTATATGTCTATCACGACCTACCATCCCCAACCAACTCTTTCAGCTCAACAGCTTTATCCACCGTGGGCAATGCTGGGCTATTCTTTGCAAAGATAGGACAATGGCAGGATCAGGGATAGCTCACTGATCCAAGGGTAGCCCTATAACTCAACACATGGCAAAACTAGATGACCAAACTCCCCATATAATGAGATGGCTCTCTCTGGGTTTTTGACCGGAGAACACATGACACACCCTGGAAACTTACTTTTTAAAAGAAATCCTTCATTAGATCATCTTGTAATGTGAATGGCCTCCCCTTATTTTGTTCAATAAGCTCTGAGCCCTTTATAATTGGGTCTCTGTAATACCTTTTAATGTTGAGAGGGAATGGAATGGAGTTTTTAAAAAACTGTCTAGGTTTGAATCCATATTTTACTTCTTACTACCTATGTAATGTTGAACAAGTTCTTCATGTTTCAATATCATCTATAAAATACAGGTAATAATAACTGTATCTCCCATAGAGACGTATGAGAATTTTTAAATACATATAAAAACCTTAGCACAGTACCTGACAGTAAGTAATCAATAAATGTTAGCTATAATCATCTATAGTGTTAAAGAAAATACACAATTTCTTTTCATTTTCATTTCATGAGGCCAAAAGGGAAGAAAGCAGTGATAAGATTAAGTTATCACATACTTCCAACAAGAATTTGAAATGGTTTAAAAAGGAACAAAAAATTTACAACAGGCCTTTGATCAGCAGATAAAACAGCAAGTCCAAACTGCTTTAAAATACTTCAATACTTTTGCCCTCTTACAAAAATTACATGTCAAATACACACTGGAGTCTTCTCCTAACTTCTTCATAACTTCAATCTAGCCATAGGATAGCCATAGGAGAATATAATAAAATTTACTTGAAAATCCTCTAGGTTTTCTATGGTTATCAAGGTTGGTTCTATCTGACTCCTGTAAGAGCCTACAAACAGAGGAGAACCAACACTACAATCAGTACCAGGGGGAGTTAAGGCCCTGAATACATATTTATTAGACAATAATAGTAAGCCACCTTTTAATAAACAACAAGGTCCTCCTGTATAGCACAGGGAACTACATTCAATATCCTGTGATAACCCATAATGGAAAAGAATAGGAAAAAGAATACATATAACTGAGTCACTTTGCTGTACAGCAGAAATTAAACACAACACTGTATATCAACTATACTTCAATAAAATTACATAATAATAATAAGCCACCTTTTTAAAAAGTCTCGGCCTTTATTTCTGGAAAGTCTCAGTGAAATTAAAAGGACATTCTCCTTTTAAAAGTATATGCTAGAAATGTTGCTAGAAACATTTATATGCAACATAGTATGCTAGAAATGTTAACTGCTCCTATTCGCTCAGATTGGTCAACTAGGCAAAGCTGGCAAGATCCATGAGAAATTCAGTCCTGTAATGGAAAAAAGAATTGTGGAAAAACAGACTAGAAATGGAAACCAAAATTTTAGTCTAACCCTCTACCAACTAATATGGGTCCCTGGAAGGACCTCTGAATCTCTCCAGACCTCAATTCTCTCATCCATAAAAAGTGACGAATGGACTGAATCATCTTTAATATCACTTCCAGATAATAACATTCTATTACTCTGGAATAAGCATTCAAAGGAAAGCAAGAACCTGGATTTGATTATCTTCCCCCAAGCAAGGTTTCCTCCAGGCCCTCACTCACACTTTCAACAGAGTTAGAGAATAAAAGAAAAAAACATATAAGCCATGAAAACCCTCACCAAAGTTTATATTGTTTCACTCATCCCTTTCAAAATGCCTCCTCTATATGCTTCTTAAAAGATAATGGAGGACGAGGGAAAGATGGCGGAAGAGTAAGACACGGAGATCACCTTCCTCTCCACAGATACATCAGAAATACATCTACACATAGAACAACTCCTACATAACACCTACTGAACGCTGGCAGAAGACCTCAGACCTCCCAAAAGGCAAGAAAGTCCCCACGTACCTGGGTAGGGCAAAAGAAAAAACAATAAACAGAGACAAAAGGAAAGGGACGGGACCTGCACCAGTGGGAGGGAGCCGTGAAGGAGGAAAGGTTTCCACACACTAGGAAGCCCCTTCACGGGCGGAGACTGCGGGTGGCGGAGGGGGAAAGCTTCGGAGCCACGGAGAAGAACACAGCAACAGGGGTGCGGTGGGCAAAGCGGAGAGATTCCCGCACAGAGGATCGGTGCCGACCGGCAGTCACCAGCCCGAGAGGCTTCTCTGCTCACCTGCCGGGGCGGGCGGGGCTGGGAGCTGAGGCTTGGGCTTCGGTTGGTCGGAGCGCAGGGAGAGGACTGGGGTTGGTGGCGTGAAGACAGCCTGCAGGGGGTTAGTGCACCACGGCTAGCCGGGAGGGAGTCCGGGGAAAAGTCTGGACCTGCCGAAGAGGCAAGAGACTTTTTCTTCCCCCTTTGTTTCCTGGTGTGCGAGGAGAGGGGATTAAGAGCGCTGCTTAAAGGAGCTCCAGAGACGGGCGCGAGCCGCGGCTAAAAGCGCGAACCCCAGAGATGGGCATGAGACGCTAAGGCTGCTGCTGCCGCCAACACGAAACCTGTGTGTGAGCACAGGTCACTATCCAAACCCCCCTTCCGGGGAGCCTGTGCAGCCCGCCACTGCCAGGGTCCCGGGATCCAGGGACAACTTCCCCGGGAGAACACACGGTGCGCCTCAGGCTGGTGCAACGTCACGCCGGCCTCTGCCACCGCAGGCCCGCCCCGCATCCACACCCCTCCCTCCCGCCCCCGCCTGAGTAAGCCAGAGCCCCAGAAGCAGCTGCTCCTTTAACCCCGTCCTGTCTGAGCAAAGAACAGACGCCCTCCGGCGACCTACACGCAGAGGCGGGGCCAAACCCAAAGCTGAGCCCCGGGAGCTGCGCGAACAAAGAAGAGAAAGGGAAATCTCTCCCAGCAGCCTCAGAAGCAGCGCATTAAAGCTCCACAATCAACCTGATGTACCCTGAATCTGTGGAATACATGAATAGACAACGAGTCATCCCAAATTGAGGAGGTGGGCTTCGAGAGCAAGATCTATGATTTTTTCCCCTTTTTCTCTTTTTGTGAGTGTGTATGTGTATGCTTCTGTGTGAGATTCTGTCTGTATAGCTTTGCTTCCACCATTTGTCCTAGGGTTCTATCCATCTGTTTTGTTTTTTCTGTCTTTAAAAAAATTTTTTTTCTTAATAATTACTTTTTATTTTAATAACTTTATTTTAAATTATCTTACTTTATTTTACTTTATCTTCTTCTTTCCTTCTTTCTTTCTTTCCTTCCTTCCCTCCTTCCTTCCTCCCTCCCTCCTTCCCTTCTTTCTCTTTTTCTTTTTCTCTTTCTTTCCTTCTTTCTCTTTTTCTTTTTTCTTTCTTTCTTTCCTTCCTTCCTTCCTTCCCTCCCTCTTTCTTTCTTTCTTCCCTTCTTTCTTTCCTTCTTTCTACTTTTTCTCCCTTTTATTCTGAGCCGTGTGGATGAAAGGCTACTGGTGCTGCAGCCAAAGTGCTGGACACCCTACGTAAAACAACTAGCAAGACAGGAATACAACCTCACCCATTAGCAGAGAGGCTGCCTAAAATCATAATAAGTCCACAGACACCCCAAAACAAACCACCAGACGTGGACCTGCCCACCAGAAAGACAAGATCCAGCCTCATCCACCAGAACACAGGCACTAGTCCCCTCCACCAGGAAGCCTACACAACCCACTGAACCAACCTTAGCCACTGGGGACAGACACCAAAAACAACAGGAACTACGAACCTGCAGCCTGCAAAAAGGAGACCCTAAACACAGTAAGATAAGCAAAATGAGAAGACAGAAAAACACATAGCAGTTGAAGGAGAAAGATAAAAACCCACCAGACCTAACAAATGAAGAGGAAATAGGCAGTCTACCTGAAAAAGAATTCAGAATAATGATAGTAAAGATGATCCAAAATCTTGGAAATAGAAGAGACAAAATGCAAGAAACATTTAACAAAGACCTAGAAGAACTAAAGATGAAACAAGCAACGAAGAACAACACAATAAATGAAATTAAAAATACTCTAGATGGGATCAATAGCAGAATAACTGAGGCAGAAGAACAGATAAGTGACCTGGAAGATAAAATAGTGGAAATAACTACTGCAGAGCAGAATAAAGAAAAAAGAATGAAAAGAACTGAGGACAGTCTCAGAGACCTCTGGGACAACATTAAATGCACCAACATTCAAATAATAGGGGTTCCAGAAGAAGAAGAGAAAAAGAAAGGGACTGAGAAAATATTTGAAGAGATTATAGTTGAAAACTTCCCTAATATGGGAAAGGAAATAGTTAATCAAGTCCAGGAAGCACAGAGAGTCCCATACAGGATAAATCCAAGGAGAAATACGCCAAGACACATATTAATCAAACTGTCAAAAATTAAATACAAAGAAAACATATTAAAAGCAGCAAGGGAAGAACAACAAATAACACACAAGGGAATCCCCATAAGGTTAACAGCTGATCTTTCAGCAGAAACTCTGCAAGCCAGAAGGGACTGGCAGGACATATTTAAAGTGATGAAGGAGAAAAACCTGCAACCAAGATTACTCTACCCAGCAAGGATCACATTCAGATTTGATGGAGAAATTAAAACCTTTACAGACAAGCAAAAGCTGAGAGAGTTCAACATGAACAAACCAGCTTTACAACAAATGCTAAAGGAACTTCTCTAGGCAAGAAACAAAGAGAAGGAAAAGACCTACAATAACGAACCCAAAACAATTCAGAAAATGGGAATAGGAACACACATATCGATAATTACCTTAAATGTAAATGGACTAAATGCTCCCACCAAAAGACACAGATTGGCTGAATGGATACAAAAACAAGACCCATATATATGCTGTCTACAAGAGACCCATTTCAGACCTAGAGACACATACAGACTGAAAGTAAGGGGATGGAAAAAGATATTCCATGCAAATGGAAACCAAAAGAAAGCTAGAGTAGCAATTCTCATATCACACAAAAGAGACTTTAAAATAAAGACTATTAGAAGAGACAAAGAAGGACACTACATAATGATCAAGGGATCGATCCAAGAAGAAGATATAACAATTGTAAATATTTATGCACCCAACATAGGAGCACCTCAATACATAAGGCAAATACTAACAGCCATAAAAGGGGAAACTGACAGTAACACATTCATACTAGGGGACTTTAACATCCCACTTTCACCAATGGACAGATCATCCAAAATGAAAATAAATAAGGAAACACAAGCTCTAAATGATACATTAAACAAGATGGACTTCATTGATATTTATAGGACATTCCATCCAAAAACAACAGAATACACATTTTTCTCAAGTGCTCATGGAACATTCTCCAGGATAGATCATATCTTGGGTCACAAATCAAGCCTTGGTAAATTTAAGAAAATTGAAATTGTATCAAGTATCTTTTCCGACCACAACGCCATGAGACTAGATATCAATTACAGGAAAAGATCTGTAAAAAATACCAACACGTGGAGGCTGAATAATACATTACTTAATAACAAAGTGATCACTGAAGAAATCAAAGAGAAAATAAAAAAATACCTAGAAACAAATGACAATGGAGACACGACGACCCAAAACCTACAGGATGCAGAAAAAGCACTTCTAAGAGGGAAATTTACAGCAATACAATCCTACCTTAAGAAACAGGAAACATTTCAAATAAACAACCTAACATTGCACCTAAAGCAATTAGAGAAAGAAGAACAAAAAAACCCCAAATTTAGCAGAAGGAAAGAAAGCATAAGGATCAGATCAGAAATAAATGAAAAAGAAATGAAGGAAACGATAGCAAAGATCAATAAAACTAAAAGCTGGTTCTTTGAGAAGATAAACAAAATGGATAAACCATTAGCCAAACTCATCAAGAAAAAAGGGAGAAGACTCAAATCAATAGAATTAGAAATGAAAAAGGAGAAGTAACAACTGACACTGCAGAAATACAAAAGATCATGAGAGATTACTACAAGCAACTCTATGCCATTAAAATGGAAAACCTGGAAGAAATGGACAAATTCTTAGAAATTCACAACCTGCCAACACTGAATCAGGAAGAAATAGAAAATATGAGCAGACCAATCACAAGCACTGAAATTGAAACTGTGATTAAAAATCTTCCAACAAACAAAAGCCCAGGACCACATGGCTTCACAGGTGAATTCTATCAAACATTTAGGGAAGAGCTAACACCTATCTTTCTCAAACTCTTCCAAAATATAGCAGAGGGAGGAACACTCCCAAACTCATTCTACGAGGCCACCATCACCTTGATACCAAAACCAGACAAGGATGTCACAAAGAAAGAAAACTACAGGCCAGTATCACTGATGAACATAGATGCAAAAATCCTCAACAAAATACTAGCAAACAGAATCCAACAGCACATTAAAAGGATCATACACCATGATCAAGTGGGGTTTATTCCAAGGATTCTTCAATATACGCAAATCAATCAACGTGATACACCATATTAACAAATTGAAGGAGAAAAACTATATGATCATCTCAATAGATGCAGAGAAAGCTTATGACAAAATTCCACACCCATATATGATAAAAACCCTCCAGAAAGTAGGCATAGAGGGAACTTTCCTCAACATAATAAAGGCCATATATGACAAACCCACAGCCAACATCGTCCTCAATGGTGAAAAACTGAAACCATTTCCACTAAGAACAGGAACAAGACAAGGTTGCCCACTCTCACCACTCTTATTCAACATAGTTTTGGAAGTTCTAGCCACGGCAATCGGAGAAGAAAAAGAAATAAAAGGAATCCAAATCGGAAAAGAAGAAGTAAAGCTGTCACTGTTTGCAGATGACATGATACTATACGTAGCGAATCCTAAAGATGCTACCAGAAAACTACTAGAGCTAACCAATGAATTTGGTAAAGTAGCAGGATACAAAATTAATGCACAGAAATCTCTGGCATTCCTATACACTAATGATGAAAAATCTAAAAGTGAAATCAAGAAAACACTCCCATTTACCATTGCAACAAAAAGAATAAAATATCTAGGAATAAACCTACCTAAGGAGACAAAAGACCTGTATGCAGAAACTTACAAGACACTGATGAAAGAAATTAAAGATGATACAAATAGATGGAGAGATATCTCATGTTTTGGGTTGGAAGGATCAACATTGTGAAAATGACTACTACCCAAAGCAATATACAGATTCAATGCAATCCCTATCAAACTACCACCGGCATTTTTTACAGAACTATAACAAAATTTCACAATTTGTATGGAAACATAAAAGACCCCGAATAGCCAAAGCAATCTTGAGAACGAAAGATGGAGCTGGAGGAATCAGGCTCCCTGACTTCAGACTATACTACAAAGCTACAGTAATCAAGACAGTATGGTACTGGCACAAAAACAGATAGATCAATGGAACAGGATAGAAAGCCCACAGATACACCCACGTACATATGGTCACCTTGTCTTTGATAAAGGAGGCAGGAATGTACAGTGGAGAAAGGACAGCCTCTTCAATAAGTGGTGCTGGGAAAACTGGACAGGTACATGTAAAAGTATGAGATTAGATCACTCCCTAACACCATACACAAAAATAAACTCAAAATGGATTCAAGACCTAAATGTAAGGCCAGAAACTATCAAACTCTTAGAGGAAAACATAGGCAGAACACTCTATGACATAAATCACAGCAAGATCCTTTTTGACCCACCTCCTAGAGAAATGGAAATAAAAACAAAAATAAACAAATGGGACCTAATGAAACTTAAAAGCTTTTGCACAGCAAAGGAAACCATAAACAAGACCAAAAGACAGCCCTCAGAATGGGAGAAAATATTTGCAAATGAAGCAACTGACAAAGGATTAATCTCCAAAATTTATAAGCAGCTCATGCAGCCCAATAACAAAAAAACAAAGAACCCAATCCAAAAATGGGCAGAAGACCTAAATAGACATTTCTCCAAAGATATACAGACTGCCAACAAACACATGAAAGAATGCCCAAAATCATTAATCATTAGAGAAATGCAAATCAAAACTACAATGAGATATCATCTCACACTGGTCAGAATGGCCATCATCAAAAAATCTAGAAACAATAAATGCTGGAGAGGGTGTGGAGAAAAGGGAACACTCTTGTACTGCTGGTGGGAATGTGAATTGGTACAGCCAATATGGAGTACAGTATGGAGGTTCCTTAAAAAACTACAAATAGAACTACCATATGACCCAGCAATCCCACTACTGGGCATATATCCTGAGAAAACCATAATTCAAAGAGTCATGTACCAAAATGTTCACTGCAGCTCTACTTACAATAGCCCAGAGATGTAAAGAACTTAAGGGTCCATCATCGGATGAATGGATAAAGAAGATGTGGCACATATATACAATGGAATATTACTCAGCCATAAAAAGCAACGAAATTGAGCTATTTGTAATGAGATGGATAGACCTAGAGTCCGTCATACAGAGTGAAGTAAGAAAGAGAAAGACAAATACCATATGCTAACACATATATATGGAATTTAAGAAAAAAAAATATGTCATGAAGAACGTAGGGGTAAGAAAGGAATAAAGACACAGACCTACTAGAGAATGGACTTGAGGATGTGGGGAGGGGGAAGGGTAATCTTTGACAAAGCGAGAGAGTGGCATGGACATATATATACTACCAAACTTAAAATAGATAGCTAGGGGGAAGCAGCCACATAGCACAGGGAGATCAGCTCGGTGCTTTGTGACCACCTAGAGGGGTGGGATAGGGAGGGTGGGAGGGAGGGAGACGCAAGAGGGAGGAGATATGGGAACATATGTATATGTATGACTGATTCACTCTGTTATAAAGCAGAAACTAACACACCATTGTAAAGCAATTATACTCCAATAAAGATGTTAAAAAAAAACAACCTATTATCAGTGTTTCCAAGAACGCTGAAGAAAAGCAAAGTGTGTTTCTTAGGGAAACAACACTAAAGTTGTATTTATTGTATGGATATGTGGCTTTGTTATATTCTGATGAAGATATATTATTTAAACCTACAGGAATAGAACCACACTCCTAAAAGGGACAAGGGCTCCCCTGAAGGAGGAAGTCATTCCCTTCTTGTCAATTGTTAAGGTAGCATCCATCATCTGGATAAAGACTAGGAGAAAATACTGCAGTGTCCATCAACAAATGAATGGATAAGCAAAATGTGGTATGTACATACAATAGAATATTATCCAGCTTTGAAAAGGAAGGAAATTCTGACCTATGCTACAACATGGATGAAACTTGGGGACATTATGCTAAGTGAAATAAGCTAGTCACAAAAAGATAAATATCGTATGATTCCACTTACATGAGATTCTTAGTCAAAATCATAGAGACAGACAGTGAAATGGTGGTTTCCAGGGACTAAGGGTAGGAGGAAATGGGGAGTTATTACATAATGGGTACAGAGTCTCATTTTGGGGAGGTGAAAAGAGTTCTGGAGATGAATAGTGATAATAATCGAACAGTAATATAAATGTACTTAATACCACCGACATGTACACTTAAAAATGGTTAAGACGGTACATTTTATGTTATATGTATTTTACCACCATAAAAAATTGGAAAATAAAAGAATTTCTTCACATCAAAAGACATATGCATTTTACTTAATTCTTTCCTTGATAATCTCTAACCTGTAGTCTTTTGCCTGTGACTGGCATATTCCTAGTACTAACCAATTTCAAATTTCTAGGTCAAACCATCAAGAAATTTACAGATAATTAACATAACTATGCTGCATTTAAACTCATATTGCATGGCAAAATTTGTTTTAAAGCTGGGTCTTGATGATGGTAAAGGATTACATCACATACTACACAGACCCACTGACCAACCACTCAAAAATCTATAGTTGGCTTAAAAATAAGAATTAGCATACTCGATTAAGGTAGCATAACTTGTTGCTCAGAATATGAAATTTGAAATTCTGAGTAGTAGTACTAAGCGGAGATTTAAGCCCTTTTGAGGTGTGAGAAGTCTTTGTAAAATCAATCTTGGGGATAATAACAAATTAAGGCCATAACAACTACCTCTGAAATCAGCAGTAATTTTTTTAAGCTTTGCATACTAAAATATAAGTAAGTTTTTCATTCATTCAACAAATATTTCTTTAGTATTTATTGGATGCCAGACACTATACAAGGGACTTAGGATACAGTAGAAAATAAAATAAATCTCTGTTCTCATGGAACAGGTTATGACAATCAATAAAGAAATATAAGTGGGGTTAAGACTATCAATAAATATGTACACATATTGTATCAGGTAGTATAAGCACTTTTTAAAAAGGCGGGATAAGAGGATAGAGTGATGGAAGGGGATTCAATTTTAAATATTTAAGAAAAAATACTCATGGCTGAAATATACTAAGGAATGGAAAGAAATTGTTTCAACAATATAAGCAGTGAAGAAAATAGTTGAATAAATGTGATTTTTATTATATTCCATAGAGGGGAGTTCTACATAAATTTAGACCTTAAAGCACTCAACCTTGTTCTTTTTGTAACTAGTTTTAGTTGGAAGTATTTATTGATTTAAAATTTTATTGATTCTGCCTTATTTTATTTGGTGGGTTACATCACAACCAAGATTTCTTATCTTAGGACACTAATCAATTAATTAAAAAATTATAGTCCACAAACAAAAGTGCCTGATGTTTATTTAAAAGTAAATATTGCTTAAGAGAATAAAATGACAGATCATAGGCTGGGAGAAAATATTTGCAAAATACATATCTGATAAAAGACTGCTATTCAAAATATACAAAGAACTCTTAAAACTCAACAATAAGCAAACAAACAACCCAATTAAAAAAACAGGCCCAAGATCTGGACACCTCACTAAATAAGATATACAGGTGGCATATAAACATATGAAAAGATGCGCCACATCATAAGTGATCAGAGAAATACAAATTAAAAACACAATGGGGGGTAGGGGATTAAGAGATACAAACTACTACGTGTAAAATAAATAAGCTATAAGGATATACTGTACAGCACAGGGAATATAGCTAATATTTTATAATAACTATAAATAGACTATAACCTTTAAAAATCCTGAATCACTAAGCTGTACACTTGAAACATATAATGTTGTAAATCAATTATACCTCTATTAATTAATTTTTAAAAACAACAAGATACCACTACACACCTATTAGAATGGCCAAACTCCAGAATACTGACAACACCAAATGCTGGTGAGAAGGTGGAGCAACAGGAACTCTCATTCATTGCTCCTGGGAATGCAACTGGCACAGCCACTTTGGAAGACAGTTTCGGGGTTTCTAATAAAACTAAACATACTCTTATAATACATACCATACAATCCAGCAATTGTGCTCCCTGGTATTTACCCAAATGAGTGGAAACCTTTTGCCCACACAAAAACCTGCACATACATCTATATAGCAGCTTTATTCACGATTGCCAAAACTCGGAAGCAACCAAGAAGTCCTTCAGTAGGTGAATGGATAAATAACCTGTAGTACCTCCAGATAATGGAATATTATTCAGTGCTTAAAAAAAAAAGAATGAGCTATCAAGCCATGAAAAGACATGGAAGAAACTTAAATGCATATTACTAAGTGAAAGAAGCCAATGTGAAAAGGCTACATACGGTATGATTTCAACTATATGATATTCTGGAAAAGGCAAAACTATGGAGACATTAAAAAGATCAGTGGTTGACAGGGGTCAAGGGGATGGAGGGATGAATCAGCAGAGCACAAAGGATACTTAGGGCAGTAAAACTATTCTGTATGTCACTACAATGGTGAGTGCATGTCTTTATTCACGTGTCAAAACCCACAGGATGTACAACACTACCAGCGAACCCTAATGTAAACTACAGGGTTTGGGTGATAAAGAAGTGTCGATGTAGGTTTCTTGATTGTGACAAAGGTACCCTGGTGCCTGATGTAGACAGTGGGGGGAGGCTGTAAGTATGTGGGGACGAAGGGACATGGGAATTCTCTTTACCTTCTGCTCAGGTTTGCTGTGAACCCAAAACTGCTCTAAAAAATAAAGTCTATTAAAAAAATACATTTGCATATGTCTGTATCATCAGTTTATAACTGTAAAATATTTTCAAATGTATAATTATTCAATACCATTGATTTGATAAATTATGTATAAAAGATAAAAATAACTTTCTTTTAAAAAGTAAGATATGTATATATTCAAAATAAGCAGTAAATGAAGCAGTAAATTTTAAAAGTCTCAAGTCACAGAAGGTGAAGTTTTAGGGTGAAAAAATAAACAACATTAAAAAGTGAAGAGAAACCACAATCATTCCACAAATCAGAAAGAAAAGGACAAACTTGCCAATAGAAAGTAGGGGGAAAATATGAATAGGCAATTTGTAGAAGAGAAATCATAAGTGGACAATTAACATGAAAAGATGCTCAACTTCATGGGCAATTAAGAAACAAATTTAAAATCACAAGACACCATTTCACACTCCTCAGATTGGCAAAAACTTTAAAAGTCTGACAATACCTAACATAGGAGAGGATATGAAACATACAGTCTCACACATAGCTAGTGGGAGTGTACACAGATATAACCTATTCATAAAGCAATCTGCCAACATCTGGTAAAATTAAAGATGTATATGCCCTTCTACCTGGTAGTTCCACTCCCTAGCTCTCACACATGTGCAGAGACATGCACACGAGCTTCATAGTAACACTAACTATGAACACAGTAGCACTAAGAAAAATAGGAAACAAATGTCCATCCACAGAAGGAGAGATAAATACAATGAAGTATTTTCTTACAATGGATTTTAAAATACCATGAAAACTGTGAAAATAAATAAACTAAAAGAATAAGAATCAATTAGGTTGAATCTCACCAATTATAACACAGGAAGTAAAAACATGACCAACAAAACACTTTCAGGTAGCCTGTTATTTGGCAAGCAACTCTTTAAGCGTAAGCATTGGCTGTCATAAAATACAAAAGGAAATTATCCCAACTTATAAACCCAATTTACCCTCAAGGAAATGAATATCAAGATCTCAAATATTTATATCCAGCCCATTACCTCTCTCAGAGCTTCAGACTGCCTACTGAACATCTCTGCCTGAATGAGCCATGCTTAACTAAAAAACTGGGCATTATCTTTTTCACCAAACCTGCTGTTCTCTAGCTCAGTGATTAGCAACAAACAGTATTTGCACAGTTGATCAAGACATAACTCTGGACCATCACCCTGGCCTCCTTCCTCCCCATCCCTCATATGCAAGCAAACACGTCCTATCATTCTACCTCCTAAATACTTTGATGCTACCCCACTAACTACCCGGAGCAAACCATCATTTCCTCTCATCTGAACTGCAGCAACCACCTTCTAAAGGACTCTCTTGCTCCAGTGAAGTTAATCATATCAACACACTGCAATCAAAATGTTCTTTAACAAGCAAAAATATGATCAAGATACATCAACCTCCTACTTAACATTTTCAATGGCTCTCCACTACCCTCAGGTTAAAATCCTTAATGGACTCAAAAGGCCCATGATCTGGCCCTTATTTATGCCTCCATCCTCACCATTGTACACTCTCACTTACTTTCGGGCCATTCCACACGCAGTTCTCTGCCAGAAGCCCTTGTCCTCAAACTTCTTCACCTCAGTAATTCCCAATTTGTTCTTCATCTGTCAGCTTAAACATTCCCTATTTTAGGAAGCCTTACTTGCCCATGCAAGACAGAGATCTTTCTTATCTGCCCCCAGGATTTAATTCAATTGTATCACTTAACACACTGTAAGTTAAGTGTCCATTTGCTCCCAGAGACAGAGACTGAGTCTTTTCACCAAAGCTCCAGAACCTAGTTTAGAGGATTAACAGGTTGAACTTTCTTTAAAAAGCAAGAAACCTGCAATTTCTTGCCATTTGCAATTAACTTGCTCTTGGGTGGTTGCTCAGTCTGCTTGAAACCCATACTGAAGATTATTGTTTTTAATAATTTCTGGGCTTCCCTGGTGGTGCAGTGGTTAAGAATCTGCCTGCCAACGCAGGGGACATGGGTTCGATCCCCGGTCCAGGAAGATTCCACATGCCGTGGAGCAACTAAGTCCGGATGCCACAACTACTGAAGCCCGCGTGCCTAGAGCCTGTGCTCCGCAACGAGAAGCCACCACGATGAGAAGACTGCACACCACAACAAAGAGTAGCCCCTGCTCGCCACAACTAGAGAAAGCCTGCGCACAGCAACAGACGCAACGCAGCCAAAAATAAGTAATTTTTAAAATAATAATTTCTCAACAATCAAAGAAATAAATAAGATGTTCAGATAAGAACATTCATTCTATAAAAGTGTTTTATAGGGAATATTCCCAGATAAATAAATAACTAAACACACACACATGGCTATTCAAAATGCTGAGATATTATATAACACGGAGATACTTGGAATAGACTATTAAGTGAAGAAAGCTTAAAGTGGAATTGCAGAAACAAATGTTTTATGAGTATTTTAAAGGTTTTTTTTCTTACACAGTGATACACAGCCTCCCACAAAGGTTGACCAATTTACACTCCCACCAACTATATATGAGTATACCCAAATCTTTGTCAATTGAAATATCTTAAATAATGGCAACTTAATATGGATTTATTCCCATTTATTTAATGCAAAAAATGAATAACTTTTAGGTTTACTAGCCATCTGCATTCTATTTTTTTAATTGCCTATTTATGATATTAGCCTATTTTCTTTTTTTAACCATTTTTTAAATTGAAGTAGTTAATTTACAATGTTGTATTAGTTTCAGGTGTACAGCAAAGTGATTCAGTTATGCATACATGTATACATACATATATATGTATTCTTTTCAGATTCTTTTCCATTATTACAAGATATTGACTATAGCTCCCTGTGCTATACAGTAGGTCCTTGTTGTTTATCTATTTTATATATAGTAGTGTATATATGTTAATCCCAAACTCCTAATTTATCTCCCCCACCCCCTTTCCCCTTTGGTAACCATAAGTTTGTTTTCTACGTCTGTGAGCCTATTTCTGTTTTTTAAGTCCATTTGTTTCACTTTTTTTAGATTCCACATATAAGCAGTATCATACGATATTTGTCTTTGACTTACTTCACTTAATATGATAATCTTTAGGTCCATCCATGTTGCTGCAAATGGCATTATTTCATTCTTTTTTATGGCTGAGTAGGTATTAGCCTATTTTCTACTGAGTCAGGTTTGCAATTAAAAAAATATTTAAACAGCTTTACTGAGATATAATTCAAATACCATAATCACTTAAAATATACAATTCAATCTTTTTTAGTACATTCACAGAGTTGTGCACCCATCACCACTAATTTTAGAACATTTTCATCACCCCCAAAAGAAATCCAATGCCCATTAGCTAGTCACTTCCCATTCCCACTTCCCCTGCTCCCAGCCCTAGGCAACCACTAATCTACTTTCTACCTCCACAGGTTGGCCTATTCTGGACATTTCATATAAATGGAACTGCAAAAAAAATTTTTCCCAGTACAATACTCTGGATTTATTTAAATGGATTTTGATAAGAGGACAGGGAAGAATTACTACATTAGACTCTATGTTTACGGATAAGTTGATACAGACATTTTCAGATATCCAAGCTAGGTATTATGTTTCTGACTTTTAGATGGAGACTTCTTGTATTTCCAACCAAACACATTCTTGAATCTAGATATTCATTTGTATCAAGTCTTATCTAAATAGAATACAGATCAGCAGAGGCATTCCTATGATCCAGTAGAAATATACTCAACTCAGGAACAGCCACAGAGAAGAGATGCATAGGGTAAGGTATGTGGGAAGGGGCACGGAGCTTCCATGCTGAGTGTGTCACTCTCCGCCAAAACACCACATGTTCACCAACCCAGTAGCTCCTGCAAGACATTTCTAAGAACTTTCTAAATATATAGGATTTGACACTTCTTTCACACATTCCAAATATTTTTCCATCTATGGAGGGGAAGTTAATATTTTTATATAGTCAAATCTATTTTAAGGCTTTTGCCTTTTGTGTCATGCTTAGAAAGACTGTCCTGATCACAAGTTAATATATAATCTCATCTATACTTTCCATTACTATATTCAAGGCTTCAATTTTAACATCCAAATCATTACTCCACCTAAAATTTATTCTGGAGAAGTGTAAGTATCCTACCTTGTTTTTGCCAAGTAGTGAGCCAGTAGTCCCTCTTTATTTCTCAAGTAACTATTTTCGACTGATTTGAAATATCACCTTAATCATACTCTAAACTCATATACATTTGAGTCTGTCTCAGAACTTTTAAAAATTCTGTTCCTTTCATCTGTCAGATCTGAGCTCAATACAACACTATTTTAATCTTGGTATTCCAATAATACATTTTAAAATCTGATGTGGGGGGGGCTTCCCTGGTGGCGCACTGGTTGAGAGTTTGCTTGCCGATGCAGGGGACACAGGCTCGTGCCCCGGTCCGGGAAGATCCCACATGCTGCGGAGCGGCTGGGCCCGTGAGCCATGGCCGCTGAGCCTGCGCGTCCGGAGCCTGTGCTCCGCAACGGGAGAGGCCACAACAGTGAGAGGCCCGCGTACTGCAAAAAAAAAAAAAAAAAAAAAATCTGATGGGGGACATCATTGCTCTTATTTTCTAAAATTTTCTTGGCTAGTCTCGCACATTTGTTCTTGCATTTAAATTTAGAGATTTAAATTTATAAATTAATTTAGGAAAACTTTACACTTTACAATGTTGAGTCTTCAAGCAACAGACATGATTCCTTAGTCATATTTTCCCTTTTTGTCATCAAGTTTTTAGTTGTTGTATAGTTATAAAGTCCCACATATTTTTGTTGACTTCATTTCTATTCATTTTATGTATTTTTTCACTAACTTAAAGGAGATTTCCCTGAACATGTCTTTATTTCCATCTGCTTACTTGGTATACAGGAAAGTTACTAACTTTTATGTATAAACATGTTCAAAATCATTTTTGAATTGTTTTATTCATTTTCATTGTATCTGCCTTATACTTAATCAGACCTAAACATTATAAGCTGAAAAAGGACTATGGGAATATGATCAGAAAACGAATGAGATTCAGAGTAACATTTACACATGACTCCAGAGACTGTTTTATAAAGTATATTACCTATCCATTCCTTTAAAGGAGCGCAGTGTGCATTGTTTTGTACGTTACTTTTTTCAAGGGGGTATTCTGACTACATTCAACGAGCTAAATTTCTCAAGGAAGACCAGAGACATTTCCAAATAAACAGTAGAAAGAATTATACAGCCATGAACTTGGGAGACCATGGATGGAAGTAAAAGGAAAAGAACCCTGTTCTACTCAGAATCCGTCTGACATAGCTTTCAATCTAAAAATGTGATTTACTACTTAACTTTGAAATACTAGATGTGTCCCACAAACTAACATATGTTTGTTTTCCCAGGGTGGGGGAAAAAAAACTTACTGTCATGCCACAGAAATGTATCCTTGTTTAAGAGGAATCTCACTGGGACTTCCCTGGTGGCACAGTGGTTAAGAATCCACCTGCCAATGCAGGGGACACAGGTTCGAGCCTTGGTCCGGGAAGATCCCACATGCCGCAGAGCAACTAAGCCCGTACACCACAACTACTGAGCCTGTGCTCTAGAGCCCACAAGCCACAACTACTGAGCCCGCGTGCCACAACTACTGAAGCCCGCACGCCCAGAGCCTGTGCTCCACAACAAGAGAAGCCACCGCAATGAGAAGCCCACGCACTGCTATGAAGAGTAGCCCCCACTCGCTGCAACTAGAGAAAGCGCACACACAGCAACAAAGACCCAACGCAGCCAAAAATAAATAAAAATAAATAAATTCATTAAAAAAAAGAGGAATCTCACTAAGTCTAGAATAAATTATGATAGAAAAATGATAAAAATCTTTTTAGTGGTGAGCCATCTTGAATGATTTTTGTGTTAGACTGAATTTGGGATGAAGAGGGTGACTATGTTGCTTTTCCCTCTCTCAGTCATTTGATTACTCTTGCAGAGACTCAGGATCAAAATAAAAGACCTCTTAATTATGTTGATCACAATAAACCTTACTACACTAATGGTTTCCCTGTGATTAAGACTTAAAGGCTAACTTAAGCAGGCAGGGCAAAAAGACAGCATCTCTTCCTATTGTTTTTCTTCCTATTTACTCTGCCAACATTCTTGTATGTCTTAAATGTTTCCCTTAATTTCCAGAATCAGGTCTATGTCAACAGGAACTTTCATGAGGACAGATTACCTCTTAACACAGGCAGTTTACCAAAAAACTCCTTTCTTCATTATTCAAATTAGACTTTGCAGCCCATACAGTTAAAACAAAAAAAGAACAGGGAAAAACATATACAAAATTAAGCAATTAGCCTGGGGTTTGAGTAAAGTTATTGGTACTATGGTCATTTCTGATCAATCTATTACTTTGATAACTCCCCACTGCATAACATAGAGAATAAAAACATCTAATAAATGAGACTTTTAATAAATGTAATCCCCATTCCCACATTACCTATTAGTCTAGCAGCAGTTATTCCATCTGTCAGGTCTGGGCTCATTACATAAACCAATTACGGAAGGCAGGGGTGGGGGGTACCCATTCCTCAGCAGAAAATCTGAAAACTTGTAGTACCCAGGAAACAGAATGGAGTTGGTACAGACTGTGTTCTAATCCTCACTGTCATTAATTTGCTATGTTATACTGGCCAATCACTTCAAATCTGACTTATTCGTTATCTATAAAACTCCAAATATTATCACTTATCCTACCTTCCCAAAGGAGCTTTGAGAATCCTAAAATCTCTGAGTCAGGGGCTATCAAAGATAACCCATTTTAATTGTTCCATTTCAAAAATACAGAAAACAAATCAACTGCACCGAAGTATTTGAAAGGAAATAAATACAAAAGAATAAAACACTAAATAAATATAGAGAATGAGTATTACAAAGAATAAATTCTACAGAAATATAGAAAAGATGGAAGTCAGTGAGGGAATGATGAGATGACTGTTTTGGGAGAGCAGTAAGAGCATATTTCTCTCCTTCCCTAAAGTTTACAAACATTAATAAAAAGAAAACTATTATTATAGGAAACTCCACCTACTATGAAACTAGGGAATGGCTACAATTCCATACCACAGATAAGAATATAGGTCCAATACCATGAAATAAGGACAAAATGAAAAGTGGAGCTCCCACAATTTCACTAATCTTAAGTTAAGTACAGACACGTCCTATTAACAGCATATAACACGATACCAAATAAACACCTGTCAGTTCTTAGCTGAGCCTCCAAGGTACTACCTGCCAACTACTTACTTCCACTATCCAAAATGAAGGGCTACACCACGAAGGAAGTGGCCAAAAAAAAAAGGGCAATTTTACAATACCTTAGCTAATCACCCACCTCCAACTATTTTTAAAAAGGGTGGAGGTGGGGAGGATCTGGAGAGATCTAAAGAGAAGATGGAAACTGGGGAGAAGAGATTTTCTTTAGAGTGAGTTGTCAGTAACACTCTCAAATGAATGGGAGTGGACTGGTGTTTTACCCTCGCCTCTCACCTAGTAAGGAGGGCTTCAAGGATACCACTCTGAAAACTTGGTATCTGTCTTTTGGAGCTTAGGGACTCTGTGGACTGGTTTTATCTGACTTCTACCTGAGAAATCTAAAGACTAGCAGTTGATTAGAGTGACCCACAGCAGCAGAGCAGAAGACTAGAATTACAAAGTAGCTGCACTGTCACTGCTAATAGGCCAAGGAGTGCTTCGCATGTAAAAAAATATGAACCACTTGAGAGCTGTCTTGGACTTGTTTTATATCCTGGAATGAGGAAACTTCTGCAGAGGCTGAACTGTACCACCAGATGCCAATGGACAGAAATACTGTAAACAACTTGCCTAACAAGAAGCATTGGCCTATGACAAGAGAAAAGCAGTTAGAGATCCACATTGATGGATTAGGGAGTAACAGTAATAGCATTCTCTAGGCTGGTTTTGTTTTTAAACAGATTTACTGAGGTACAATTGACAGTGCATATATATAAAGTGTACAATTTGATACATACACACATACACACACACACACACACACACACACACACACACACACACACACACACACACACACGAAGTCATCACCAAAATCAAGATAATAAACACATCCATCACCCTGAAAATTTCCTCATGCCCCTTTGTAACTTCTGCCTCCTGCCCCTCCCCTCTCCAGGTACTTTGTGTTGCCACAGATTAAATTTTTAAGCATTTTATATAAATGGGTTAATATAATATGAACTCTTTGATCTGGGTTCTTTTACTCAGCATGCAAATTTTGGAAATCAAAGAAATCAAAGGGGAAATCAAAAAAGACCTAGAAACAAATGACAATGGAGACACAACGACGTAAAACCTATGGGATAGGGCTTCCCTGGTGGCGCAGTGGTTGAGAGTCCGCCTGTAGATGCAGGGGACACGGGTTCGTGCTGCGGTCCAGGAAGATCCCACATGCCGCGGAGCGCCTGGGCCCGTGAGCCATGGCCGCTGAGCCTGTGCGTCCAGAGCCTGTGCTCCACAACGGGAGAGGCCACAACAGTGAGAGGCCCGCGTACCACAAAAAAACAAAACAAAACAAAACAAAACAAAACCTATGGGATGCAGCAAAAGCAGTTCTAAGAGGGAAGTTTATAGCAATACAATCCTACCTTAAGAAACAGGAAACATTTCAAATAAACAACCTAACATTGCACCTAAAGCAATTAGAGAAAGAAGAACAAAAAAACCCCAAATTTAGCAGAAGGAAAGAAAGCATAAGGATCAGATCAGAAATAAATGAAAAAGAAATGAAGGAAACGATAGCAAAGATCAATAAAACTAAAAGCTGGTTCTTTGAGAAGATAAACAAAATGGATAAACCATTAGCCAGACTCATCAAGAAAAAAAGGGAGAAGACTCAAATCAATAGAATTAGAAATGAAAAAGGAGAAGTAACAACTGACACTGCAGAAATACAAAAGATCATGAGACATTACTACAAGCAACTCTATGCCAATAAAATGGGACAACCTGGAAGAAATGGACAAATTCTTAGAAATGCACAACGTGCCGAGACTGAACCAGGAAGAAATAGAAAATATGAGCAGACCAATCACAAGCACTGAAATTGAAACTGTGATTAAAAATCTTCCAACAAACAAAAGCCCAGGACCACATGGCTTCACAGGTGAATTCTATCAAACATTTAGAGAAGAGCTAACATCTATCCTTCGCAAACTCTTCCAAAATATAGCAGAGGGAGGAACACTCCCAAACTCATTCTACGAGACCACCATCACCCTGATACCAAAACCAGACAAGGATGTCACAAAGAAAGAAAACTACAGGCCAGTATCACTGATGAACATAGATGCAAAAATTCTCAACAAAATACTAGCCAACAGAATCCAACAGCACATTAAAAGGATCATACACCATGATCAAGTGGGGTTTATTCCAGGAATTCAAGGATTCTTCAATATACGCAAATCAATCAACGTGATACACCATATTAACAAACTGAAGGAGAAAAACCATATGATCATCTCAATAGATGCAGAGAAAGCTTATGACAAAATTCAACACCCATTTATGATAAAAATCCTGCAGAAAGTAGGCATAGAGGGAACTTTCCTCAACATAATAAAGGCCATATATGACAAACCCACAGCCAACATCGTCCTCAATGGCGAAAAACTGAAACCATTTCCACTAAGAACAGGAACAAGACAAGGTTGCCCACTCTCACCACTCTTATTCAACATAGTTTTGGAAGTTCTAGCCACGGCAATCGGAGAAGAAAAAGAAATAAAAGGAATCCAAATCGGAAAAGAAGAAGTAAAGCTGTCACTGTTTGCAGATGACATGATACTATATATAGAGAATCCTAAAGATGCTACCAGAAAACTACTAGAGCTAATCAATGAATTTGGTAAAGTAGCAGGATACAAAATTAATGCACAGAAATCTCTGGCATTCCTATACACTAATGATGAAAAATCTAAGAGTGAAATCAAGAAAACACTCCCATTTACCACTGCAACAAAAAGAATAAAATATCTAGGAATAAACCTACCTAAGGAGACAAAAGACCTGTATGCAGAAACTTATAAGACACTGATGAAAGAAATTAAAGATGATACAAATAGATGGAGAGATATACCATGTTCTTGGATTGGAAGAATCAACATTGTCAAAATGACGTTACTACCCAAAGCAATCTACAGATTCAATGCAATCCCTATCAAACTACCACTGGCATTTTTCACAGAACTAGAACAAAAAATTTCACAATTTGTATGGAAACACAAAAGACCCCTAATAGCCAAAGCAATCTTGAGAACGAAAAACGGAGCTGGAGGAATCAGGCTCCCTGACTTCAGACTATACTACAAAGCTACAGTAATCAAGACAGTATGGTACTGGCACAAAAACAGAAAGATAGCTCAATGGAACAGGATAGAAAGCCCAGAGATAAACCCACGCACATATGGTCACCTTATCTTTGATAAAGGAGGCAGGAATGTACAGTGGAGAAAGGACAGCCTCTTCAATAAGCGTTGCTGGGAAAACTGGACAGGTACATGTAAAAGTATGAGATTAGATCACTCCCTAACCCCATAAACAAAAATAAGCTCAAAATGGATTCAAGACCTAAATGTAAGGCCAGAAACTATCAAACTCTTAGAGGAAAACATAGGCAGAACACTCTTTGACATAAATCACAGCAAGATCCTTTTTGACCCACCTCCTAGAGAAATGGAAATAAAAACAAAAATAAACAAATGGGACCTAATGAAACTTCAGAGCTTTTGCACAGCAAAGGAAACCATAAACAAGACCAAAAGACAACCCTCAGAATGGGAGAAAATATTTGCAAATGAAGCAACTGACAAAGGATTATTCTCCAAAATATACAAGCAGCTCATGCAGCTCAATAACAAGAAAACAACCCAATCCAAAAATGGGCAGAAGACCTAAATAGACATTTCTCCAAAGAAGGTATACAGATTGCCAACAAACACATGAAAGAATGCTCAACATCATTAATCATTAGAGAAATGCAAATCAAAACTACAATGAGATCTCATCTCACATCAGTCAGAATGGCCATCATCAAAAAATCTAGAAACAATAAATGCTGGAAAGGGTGTGGAGAAAAGGGAACACTCTTGCATTGCTGGTGGGAATGTAAATTGATACAGCCACTAGGGAGAACAGTATGGAGGTTCCTTAAAAAACAAAATAGAACTACCATACAATCCAGCAATCCCACTACTGGGCATATATACACCCTGAGAAAACCATAATTCAAAAAGAGTCATGTACCAAAATGTTCATTGCAGCTCTATTTACAATAGCCAGGACATGGAAGCTACCTAAGTGTCCATCATTGGATGAATGGATAAAGAAGATGTGGCACATATATACAATGGAATATTACTCAGCCATAAAAAGAAACGAAATTGAGTTATTTGTAGTGAGGTGGATGGACCTGGAGTCTGTCATACAGAGTGAAGTCAGTCAGAAGGAGAAAAACAAATACTGTATGCTAGCACATATATATGGAATCTAAGAAAAAAAAAATGTCATGAAGAGTCTAGGGGTAGGGCAGGAATAAAAACACAGACCTACTAGAGCATGGACTTGAGGTTTTGGGGAGGGGGAAGGGTGAGCCGTGACAAAGTGAGAGAGTGGCATGGACATATATACACTACCAAACGTACGATGGATAGCTAGTGGGAAGCAGCCGCATGCACAGGGCGATCAGCTAGGTGGTGTGTGACCACCTACAGGGGTGGGATAGGGAGGGTGGGAGGTAGGGAGACACAAGAGGGAAGAGATATGGGAACATATGTATATGTATAACTGATTCACTTTGTTGTAAAGCAGAAACTAAAACACCATTGTAAAGCAATTATACTACAATAAAGATGTTAAAAAAAAAAGAATTTTATATAAATGGGTTAATATACTATGAACTCTTTGATCTGGGTTCTTTTACTCAGCATGCATATTTTGAGATTCATCCACGTTGTATCAACAGTTCATTCCTTTTTGTTACTGAGTAGTATTCTGTTTTAAGGATATACCAGTTTATTTATCCACTCACTTGTTGATGGACATTTGGGTTGTTTCCATTTTTCAGCTATTACAAATAAAGCTGCGATAAACATTCAGGTACAAGTCTTTTTATGGCCATTTGCTTTCTTTTCTCATGGATAAATACCTAAGAGTGGAATGTGTGCATCGTATGAGAACTGTATGTTAAGTTTTCAAGAAATTGCCATACTGGTTTTCAAAGTAGTTTTGCCATTTTACATATCTACTAGCGTGTAAGAGAATGCTAGTTACTCCACATACCTGCAAATACTTGTTATGATCGGTATGATCCATCCGTTTCATTTTAGCCATTATACTAGGTATGTAGTGGTATCTTAGTAGGGTATTAATAATTTGCATTACCCTAATTACTGAAGAGGTTGAGCATCTTTTCAAATGCTTATTTGCTATCCTACATCTTCTTTAGCTAGTCCTGAGAGGTGAAAGAAGGCTTCTGGAAGGTGGTAATGTTGACACTGAGACAGAGAGGATGAATAGGAATAAGCCAGTAAAAGGGAATGGAGAAAGCCTTCCAGGCAAAGGGAACAAACAGCCTGTTCAAAGACTGGAGGAGGCAGGAGAGAGTATGAGTTGCTTGAGGAGCTGAAATAAGACCTTCTTAGTAAACTGGAAATCCACATATGTATAGAAAATGTCCAAACGTTTTAATATTGGCACACTTTTAATCAATGTTAATTTTTAACATTATACAAGTCAACACAACGCATGGCAAGAAAAATATATGCCTATGGGCCAAATAAGACCATGTTAGGCAGTTTGTAATCTCTGATAGAGAGGAACTAAGTAAGATTATTAATACAATTAATCTAGGACTAGACATACAGCTATCAACGAAGATTTACACTCTGCAGAGTATGCATCTTCTATTTAAACATTCATGGACCACTTTAAGAAACTGATTAATTAAGCCACAAAGAAAATTCATAAGTTTCATAAAGTAGAAATAAAACTAATCACACTCATTAACCACTAAGTATTGAAAATTGAAATAGCAGAAGTAAACAAACAAAAAAATCCCAATGTTAGGAATTTTAAATTTTTCTCTGTAACAGTGTTGAGTTAAAAAGAAAATCAAAACTACACAGTAATAATATATGATAAATAATCATAAAAACATTTCACATCAAAACTGGTAAAATCCAGCAAAAGCTAAGCTCAAAGAAAAACTTATACTCTTGAAGACTTCATACTGAATGTTAGACAAAAAGAATGTAAATGAACTCAAAATGTCAGATTTACTTTATTCTTTCTTAGAAAAGCAGAAAACAGAATTATGAAGGCTAAGGCCGATAGTAATAAAAAATAGAATTGATCAAACTTGGGAATTCCCTGGAAGTCCAGTGGTTAGGACTCAGTGTTTTCACTGCCGAGGCCTGGGTTCGATGCCTGGTTGAGGAACTAAGATCCCACAAGCCATGGGGCCAAAAAAAAAAAAAGGGAAAGTTGATCAAACTCAACAACTAATATGGGGAGGTAGATAAAAACTAAGTATTATGGGACACCATATTAACAGGATAAAAAAAGAAAGCATCAATTAAAACATTATGAATGAAAAAGACAAATCTACAATATTTTACATGACCCTATGTTGTACAAATTTGGAAGCCTGAGTGAAATACATATTATATTAGTTTTCTAGGGTTCTCATAAGAAATTACCAAAAACTGGGTAGCTTAAAACAATAAATTTCTTCTCCCACAGCTCTAGAGTCTGAAGTTATGGCACCGGCAGGGCCATGCTGCCTCTGAAACCTGTACAGCAGGATCCTTCCTTGCCTCTGTCTAGATTCTGGTCATCGATTCCTGGCTTATAGCAGCATCACCCCAGTCTCTGCCTCCATCATTACATGGTTGTCTTCTCCCTGTGTGTCTGTCTTCACACTGCCTTCTGCCTCCTTATAAGGATATCAGTTATAATGAATTAAGAGTCCATCCTACTTCAGTATGACCTCATCTTAACTTAATTACATCTGCTATGACCCTATTTCCAAATAAAGTCACATTCTGGGATACTGGAGTGAGGACTACAACATGTCTTCTGGGGGACACAGTTCAACCCATAACAGATACTTCTGGGTAAGACAAATTGCCAAAGAGTGACAGAAAGGTCCAATCTAGGTGAATTATATAACAATTTCAGGAACAAATAATTTGAAGAGCAAATTATACCAGAGCATGTAGAAGTGGCTACTTATTGGGTTGGGGTTTTTTTTCCACTTAAAAAAGCCAATATAAGGCTTCCCTGGTGGCGCAGTGGTTAAGAATCCGCCTGCCAATGCAGGGGACACGGGTTCGAGCCCTAATCCGGGAACATCCCACATGCCGCGGAGCAACTAAGCCTGTGCACCACAACTACTGAGCCTGTGCTCTAGAGCCCGCAAGCCACAACTACTGAAGCCCACACGCCTACAGCCCGTGCTCCGCAACAAGAGAAGCCACCACAATGAGAAGCCCGCACACCACAACGAAGAGCAG
The DNA here is from genome assembly GCF_005190385.1 of Monodon monoceros. NCBI lineage: Eukaryota > Metazoa > Chordata > Mammalia > Artiodactyla > Monodontidae > Monodon > Monodon monoceros. The sequence continues at coordinate 72,998,312 of NW_021703767.1, read as the reverse complement.
CCCCCGCTCGCTGCAACTAGAGGAAGCCTGCACACAGCAACGAAGACCCAATGCAGCCAAAAATAAATTAATTAAATAATTTTTTTTTAAAAGTCAATATAACACTATAGTAGTCCCCACTTCAGTTACCCACAGTCAGCCACAGTCCGAAGATGTTAAATGGAAAGTTCCACAAATAACCCATAAATTTTAAATTGCATGCCATTCTGAATAGTGCAATGAAATCTTGTATCACCTTGCTCCGACCCGCCCACCACTGACATCATCCTGGCTTGATGATCCAGGATTACCTGAAGTAGATGATCATCTATCTCACATATAATCAGAACATCAACAGTAGCCTTGGGAATTCTCTGGTGGTCCAGTGATTAGGACTCAGCACTTTCACTGCCAGGGGCCTGGGTTCAATCCTTGGTCAGGGAACTAAGATCCCACAAGCCATGCAGCATAGCCAAAAATGAAAAAACAAAAAAAAACAGTAGCCTAACACTTCATCACAATGCCAACTTCATTTTATCATCTCATATCATCACAAGAGGGTGAGTATATTACAATAAGATACTTTGAGAGACCACATTCACTTAATTTTTATTATACTTTGTTATAAATTATTGTTAATCACTTACTATGCCTAATTTATAAGTCAAACTTTATCATAGGTATGTATGAATAGGAAAAAGTGGTATATATATGGTTCAGTACCATCCTCAGTTTCAGGTATCCATCGGGGGTCTTAGAATGTATTTCCTTCTGATTAGGGGAGACTACTGTATTACCAAAACCTAAAATAGAACAACAGCTCATTATAACTTCTGAATATTAATAAAAATTCATAAATAAAATATTAATAAGACCCAGCTGTGTTTTTTAAAATTATGACCAAATGAAGCTTCCAGGACTGTAATAAAACTTAAATATTATTAGGAAATCCATTAATTTAATTTACTATGTTAACAGGTCAAAGAAGAAAAGCAACATGGTTATCTCTCTAAAGACTGAATGTAGGTATCCCTCCAAAATTGATATGCTGAAACCTTAATTTCTAATGTGTTGGTATTTGGAGGTAGGGTCTTTGGGAAGTAATGAGGGTTAGATTAGTTCACAAAAGTGATGATGGGATTAGTGTCCTTAAAAGGAGTTTAAGAGACCAGAGCTCTCTCTATACACCAGGAAGAGGCCCTCATCAAGAACTCAACCATGCTAACACTCTGATCTTGCACTTCCAACTTCCAGAACTGTGAGAAATAAATGTTTGGTATCTAAGCCACTCAGTCGATGGCAATCTGATATGGCAGCAGTCCAAATTGACTAAAGCAGTCTCAGATGACAAAAAGGCATCTGACAAAATTAAACACCCATTCCTGATTTATAACCCTATTTATTCAAAAACAGTTACTTCTTGGGAATTCCCTGGCAGACCAGTGGTTAGGACTCTGCACCCCAGGTTCAATCCCCGGCCAGGGAACTAAGATCCCACAAGCCACGCAGTGCAGCCAAAAAAAAAAAAAAAGTTACATCTTTAAGATACGCACACACACCACACAGAGAGAGAGAGAGAGAGAGATAAGAAAGCACATTTGCTTGGACTAGTCCTCCTCATTCAAAATTTAGCAATAGCTTCTAAAATTTTAAGTGTTATATCCTCTTTTACCCAAATTATTATGTTCCTTTTAGGTATTTATGCTACAGATACAATAAGGCAAATACACCAAGAGTACAGAAGGAAGCTCACAGGAAAAATAAACTAAAAATAAAAAACCCAACAGGGGACTGGTTACTCAAATTACCATTCACTAATTAGTACACAGCCACTTAAAAAGTATGCAGCCATTTAAAGAGGCAGATCTCTATGTACTGACAAAGAAATATGAATATTATATTAAGTGAAAAAAGCTAAGTGAAGCAGACAGAAGATGATCTGATCTCATTCATACAAGAAAAATGACTGTGTTAGCATAAATAGAGCAAAACATCTGAAAGCATATACACTAAGTTGTTAGCACTTAGAATTTACTTTAAATGTATTATTTTTCCAATTTGTATAAATTGTTTTTAAAACCTGTACAAGAAAAAATAAAGCTTCATAATTTTTTTAAAGATAGAATAAAGAAAAGGGCACTGCATATAAAAGTTTGAAGTGGTCATGACAGCAATGTTTAGGTGGCAACAAAAGAAAAAATTAGAAGACACAAGAGGGTATAAATTAGAAGGCCTTAGCAAAGTTTACTCAAAGGCAGTGTAAAGACACTGAGCATTTTTGTGTATAAAAGTAAAAATGATGAAATTAGTATCACAGGAGGACTTAATACAATATTGGGTTGGCCAAAAAGTTCGTTTTGTTTTCCCATAAGGTGCTGCAGAAAAACCGAACGAACTTTTTGGCCAACCCAATAATAATAGGTAGTGTTGGGTCGGGCAGGGAACAGGTTATCTAGGGAAGAACTATAATGAGGCTGTCTACACTGGGGAGTTATTGAGGTCGGTCTGAGGTGTGACAAAATACTTGTTACTAATAATTGGGATACAAATGTTATCACATCACTTGCCTGCTAAAAAACACTTAAATGGCTATCCACTGCAATCCTGAATGCTTTACTTGTTCTAGAGAACAAGTAAACAAGAATAAGGAATGGAGTTATACATAGCCAGTGGGTAACTGTGCCTTGCCTAGAACCATTAGGTTAAAAAGACAAGAAGGCTGAAATCACTGTGCTTTATTATCTGTTTACATATATTAAAGAAGAATTCCGACACTCTTAGAACAGGAGTCCTTGAATAGTCCTTGAACATAGGTTCACATCAGAACCACCTAAAAGACATTTTCAAAGTATCTATGCCTAGGTCCTATTCTCCCCCAAAGTTCTGATTCAATAGGCTTGGAGCAGAATCCAAACAAAGGTATCTTGGATAAAGCTCCCTAGGTGATTTTGATGTGTACCTCTGATCCTCCGGTTTAAAGCTGTTTATTTGACTACATGGATGGTTTCTCAAATAATCAAACATTAAAATAAAATGAAAACTAACACATTGCTAATATAGAGGGCAAAGGCCTTGACATTAAGTCATCTGTTAACTATCTTACAATCAAACTCTCCCTCCATAACACTATCATATTTTTACTTCAATGACTGCAACTAGCACCTGTGGTCAGAATACAGCTGGCTGGATTCAAATCAAGAGATGCCATTGGGCTTCCCAGGTGGCGCAGTGGTTGAGAGTCCGCCTGCCGATGCAGGGGACACGGGTTCATGCCCTGGTCCGGGAGGATCCCACATGCCGCAGAGCAGCTGGGCCCGTAAGCCATGGCCGCTGAGCCTGGGCGTCTGGAGCCTGTGCTCCTCAACGGGAGAGAGGCCACAACAGTGAGAGGCCCGCGTACCGCAAAAAAAAAGAGATGCCATTGTTTACATCTCTTGGAATCATAGTAAAGCAGCACTAGTAATGTATTAGTGCTGTAATTATAGGAAAGATTACACACAATTTACACAATAGCTGATTGACAAGCAAGAAATCTCCACAATAGTGTTCTACAATTGTGAGTTTGAATTAAACAGTTTTGTAATTTGTACAGACTTTTTCTATTGTCATAGCTAGCTTTCTGCCATACTTAAAAGATCACAGTTTTTAAATAAATACTGTAAGAGCAGGATTACTTCTTAATACCTTCAAACATTGGATTCTCTTCAAGAGATTCAGAAACATAATTATTTTTGCTAAGAATTATTTTTCTAATCAAATGTTTTAAAATGTTTCTTTGGTGTATTTATTTGATACTATTAAAGAACTCCTATGGAAAGTAATAGAAGTTTTAGATACCAGTCAACTTTCACATACAACTTACTTTCTAATTCATTTTTCAAGTCAAAAATGAGGTGTCAGTGGTTATGTCTTTTTTACCTCTTATGAAATTAATCAAACACATAAAAATAGACAGAAGTATATGATGTACTCCCACATACCCATCACCTGGTTTCAACAATTATGAAAACTTTGCCATTCTTGTTTCATGTAATCCTATTCTACTTTTTTGCTGATGTACTTTAAAGAAAACACCAGCTGTTATATTCTTTAATTAAACTTTAATTGATAAGAATAGAAACTCTTTATCATTATCACACCTAACAACAGTAATTCCTTAATAGTATCTAATAACTATGTCATGTTTGACTTTCCCAGATTGTCTCAAAAATGTATTTTTTACAGTTTTGTTCAAGGCTATATCATTTTGTACCAAATGTGATACTCTAAAATATTTTGCCTCAAAAGTTAATGTTTTATACACTATCCAAATCTGAACATGTCATAGCTCTATAAGAGCTTCCCACTATGTTTCTATGACGATGCACCAAAATTCTCAACGTGATATACAAAGTCTTGCATGTTCTGGCGCTTACCCAAATCAAGGCCTCAAGTATGACTGAGACCTCTCCTAGCTCCATAATAATCTAGTATTTTCTTAATGGTAAGTTGCCCCAGTGAGAGATAATGGACTAAAAGAATCAAAAAAGTACACTCAGCTAAAGGTAATGAAAAAGCAATCCACTGTGTGAACCCTTTTTTTTTTAACACCTTTATTAGAGTATAATTGCTTTACAATGGTGTGGAACCTTAATTGAATGCTGAACCAAAGGAAAAAAACTACTTACAAAAGACCTTACTGGCACAATTGGGAAAATTAGAACGTGTAATTACTGTTAGTGTTATAAAGGTGGTTATGAAGGAGAATGTCCTTATTTTTAGAAGATGCATTTTGAACTTTCAAATGGTTTTTTTAAAATGTACATGCTGGGGAATTCCCTGGCAGTCCCGTGGTTAGGACTCTGCGCTTTCACTGCGAGGGCCTGGGTTCAATCTCTGGTCAGGGAACTAAGATCCCACAAGCCGCGCAGCATGGCCAAAAGAAAAATTTAAAAATAAATGAATAAAATAAATAAATAAAAATGTACATGCTGTATGTGTGTGTGTGTGTGTGTGTAAGACAGAGGGAGCAAATGTGCCAAAATATTAACAACCAGAGGATCTAGATAAAGGTTAGATAGGTATTCATTGTACATCCTTTCAACATTTCAGTAAGCTTGAACATTTTTAAAATAAAAAGTTGTGGGGGGCAGAGGGGGAAGGGAAAGAACGTACTGCCTCCTTTTCCCCATAGTATCTTTTTTTTTTTTTTTTTTTACTAATAGCACTTACTTTTGTAAACAAAACTTCAAAACTAATGGCCAGAAAGCATACTCCTATTTCCCAGAGATAAAATACGTTAATAGTTTTCCAGACTTTTTAATAGCCCTTTTGACATACACAGTGTCATGTTACACATTCTCAATTATATTCTATATTCCACGTTTTCTTTTCACGTCATGTATCATGGACATTATCCCCATAAATTGAGATCCATTTCTCATTCTTTTATGAAATGCAGAAAAGAACAGTGGTTTACATAGATAGAGCAAGCACTGGCAAATTTTCCATATAGAGCCAGATAGTAAATATTAAGCTTTGAGAGCCATACAGTCCCTGTTCCAACTACTCAATTCTGCTGCTGTAGCAAAAAAGTCATTGATAATATGTAAATAAATAAGCATGGATGTGTTCCAATAAAACTTTATTTAGGAACAGAAATTTAAATTTTGTATAATTTTCATTGTGTCGTAAAATTATCTTCTGGGTTTTTTTCAACTTTTAAAGATACAAAAACATAGTTCACAAGTAGAAATGATAACATAATCTGCAGGGACCAATGGAAAAAAATAAATGAGGCCTCTTGTTTAACAATTACGAATTTCAAAATAGTGACAGAGCATTAAACCAAGCACAGGGCCCTTCTAAGAGTGAGGCCCTACGTGACTGCACAAGTTATATAAAGCACATAGAATGGTCCTAGTAAATATAAAGCACTTTTTAAGTGTTAGTTATCATTATATTTTAATAGCTAAACAGTATTCTACTTAACCAATATTCTACTTGCACAATTTTTCTTATAAATAATGTGATAAATTTACCTGAAAAATATCCTTGTTCATATAACTTTGCACACTTTTCCTATTATTCCTTAGGAGAAATTCCTAGATGGAAAAATGCTAAATCAAAGCATATGCATTTCAAAATTCTGAGATATTTTACTACTTTGTCCTTCACAAAAGCTCTACCAAACCACACGCTTTCCAACAGTATGAGGACTGTTTCCCTATACCTTTCCTAGCAATGAGAACTCTTAAAACTGTCAATTTGACAGACAAAAATAGCTCACTTTAGCTTTAAATACGCAATCTTATTGCATCTTTATAATTTTCCTCATCATTATTGCCAAGGGCACTTTTGGATACAATGTGCAGCAGATTATATTTTCCAAAGATGGCCACACATGATCATTTGCAACATGACCTGGCCATTCCCCCATCAAGATGCAGAGTCTATTTCTCCACTCCCTTGAATCTGGGTGACTCCTGTGACCGCCCTAACAGAATACAGTGGAAATGATGCTGAACCTGTTCCAGGCTTAGCCCTTAATCGGCCTGGTAGCTTAAATGGCCTCAAGAATGAGATGACATGTGAAGAGACGGCAGAAGGACCATGAAGCACAGGGGTGTCAGACATGTGAATAAAGAAGCCACGTTGGAAGTGGATGGTCCAGCCTCAGCCACCCAGTTTTCATAACATGGATCAGAGATGAACCTTCCAGCCAAGACCTTTTCAAACTCCTGACCCACAAATCATGAGCAAAAAAAAATGGTTGTTTTAAGTCACTAAATTTTAGGTTGGTTTGTTACAGAGCAGTAGATAACCAGAACATGATTTAAAGTAAAAACTGATTAAAAATTTTTTTTTAATTTTTGAATTTTATTTTATTGTTTTATACAGCAGGTTATTAGTCATCAATTTTATACACATCAGTGTATACATGTCAATCCCAATCGCCCAATTCATCACACGACCACCACCACCCCCCACCGCTTTCCCCACTTGCTGTCCATATGTTTGTTCTCTACATCTGTGTCTCATTTTCTGCCCTGCAAACTAGTTCATCTGTACTATCTATTTTTCTAGGTTCCACATACATGCGTTAATATACGATATTTGTTTTTCTCTTTCTGACTTACTTCACTCTGTATGACAGTCTCCAGATCCATCCACGTCTCTACAAATGATCCAAGTTCATTCCTTTTTACGGCTGAGTAATATTCCATTGTTATGTATGTACCACATCTTCTTTATCCATTCATCTGTCAATGGACTTTTAGGTTGCTTCCATGACCTGGCTATTGTAAATAGTGCTGCAATGAAAACTGGGGTGCACGTGTCTTTCTGAATTATGGTTTTCTCTGGGTATATGCCCAGTAGTGGGATTGCTGGATCATATGGTAAGTCTATTTTTAGTTTTCTAAGGAACCTCCATACTGTTCTCCATAGTGGCTGTATCAATTTACATTCCCACCAACAGAGCAAGAGGGTTCCCTTTTCTCCACACACTCTCCAGCATTTGTTGTTTGTAGATTTTCTGATGATGCCCATTCTAACTGGTGTGAGGTGATTCCTCACTGTAGTTTTGATTTGCATTTCTCTAATAATTAGTGATGTTGAGCAGCTTTTCATGTGCCTCTTGGCCATCTGTATGTCTTCCTTGGAGAGATGTCTTAGGTCTTCTGCCCATTTTTGGATTGGGTTGTTTGCTTTTTTAATATTGAGCTGCATGAGCTGGTTATATATTTTGGAGATTAATCCTTTGTCCGTTGATTCGTTTGCAAATATTTTCTCCCATTCTGAGGGTTGTCTTTTCGTCTTGTTTATGGTTTCCTTTGCTGTCTGATAAAAATTTTAAGATCATATATCCCCAAGTCAACATGCACTTCAAAGGTTATCTTAAAGAAACATACTTACTCCAATGATTTCATGATTACTAAGAGCATCTTAAGAACAACTATTTTATAATCGCTTAAGGAGCCTTAATATTTATCTCATTCTGAATCAGGTTGTCAAGGAACAACAGTTTCCAAAAGACTGTTATAGATATTCTAACTAGATAGTCAGCTGAAAAATTAAGGGTTTATCAAGGAGACAAAATGATGTTATTTTAGGGAACTCACTGGTGGTCCAGTAGTTAGGACTCCGCGCTTTCACTGCCGAGAGCCCAAAGTCTCTCAAGGTGGAAGCGGAAAATTTTTTTAAAAACTGAAAAAAATAAAAAAGAATATGATATGTAAAATTTTTTCTATACAACTACAATAAGCATTAACTCTCTGAATAGTTCAGTTTGTGAAATTAACTATTTCCTTATAAACCCCAAATATAAATATCCTGGTAGCCTAGAAACAGACTAGGCTCCCTAGAATTATAACAACTACCCAAGAGGATCTAAAGATTTTGGTTTGATTTAATTACTATGTAGTGAAGGAAAAGTTACAGAAGCCCTAGCAGCTGTCATGTATTACTTATAGTTTTTCAAATTCATCAATAGTACAATAACAGAAAGATTTCTAAACTAAAAATAGTATGTTATGTGAAAATGGAGAATGTATGACTATCTTATGAACATAATTTTTGGCAATAAAAGTCTGTAGCCTAACTTGTGCACAAAGTATTATGCTGAGAGTGAAAGGAAATGAAGACAGTGGTGGTCTCTGTACCAAAGAGTTTATAATCTAAAAGGGAGTAAGAGATGAGATCATATCAGTTTGTAAAGTAAAATTACAAAAGGCTACACTTCTGTGCCGATTCTACTTAACAGCACCACCTGGGTGTCTACTAGGTATCTCAAACTTAACAGGTACAAAAATAGAACTCTTTATTTTTTACCCAAAACCTGTTCTTCCCTTGCCTTCCCCTTAGCAGCAAACAATACCTCTATCCGCCCAGTTGCTAAAGGTAAAAATGTCATTTTTTATTCTTGTTCCTGACAAGCAATTCAACAGCCATTCTGTTTGATTCTACCACAAAAATTATCTCTACTATCTCCCCGAGTCATCTCTTGCCTGGCCTAGCCTGATAAGGAAGCCATTGCAGGAAACTAGTTAACTGTTCTCCCCACATTCACCCTTGCCCCTCTACAACCCATTTTCCAAACAGTACTCAAAATATTTTAAAAATATAATCCTTATCATCTCTCACCACTGCTTTCTAATGGCTTCCTATTGCACTAATCACAAAATCCAAACTTCTTACAATGGATGACTTACAAGGCCTAACATGATCTGATCCCTGTTTCTCTCTCTCACCTCCTACCATTGTCCCTCTTGCTCACTTGCTCCAGCCCACGCTGGTCTCTTTTAGTTCCTTGAAGATAATGCTCCTTCCCATTTCAAGGCTTTTGATTCAGAAGCCTCTCTTCCCCCTAGTTCCCAATCCATGGTACCAGAGATCAACCGGAAGATGACCAACTATCATGGGCCTCCTGATGGAAATGAAACATCACCACTTACAAGTATTCTTGCTAAAATTGTTTAAACTGAGTCTATCCAGAGAGAACAACCAGACAAGTTCAGAATGTGGGAAATTGTACAAGATAATTTGTCTACCCTCAAAAAAGTAACATGAAATTATTAGTTATCATATTATCTATAATCCAGAAAAGTGGGGGAATCATCACTTTGAAAACAGGAATAAGCAATAAGTGTTATGCTGTAACATCTTGATAGAACATATAATACAACCATTTTCTTTAAATCATAAAACCTTCCTAGCAACAGTGAAAATTTATAACATACTACTAAATAAAAAATAGCACAGCTGGGGCTTCCCTGGTGGCGCAGTGGTTGAGAGTCCGCCTGCTGATGCAGGGGACGCAGATTCATGCCCCGGTCTGGGAAGATCCCACATGCCGCGGAGCGGCTGGGCCCATGAGCCATGGCCACTGAGCCTGCGGGTCCAGAGCCTGTGTTCCGCAACGGGAGAGGCCACAACAGTGAGAGGTCCGCGTACCACAAAAAAAAAAAAAAAAAAAAATAGCACAGCTACCAAAACTTTGCACTATGATTTTAAGATGGTAACGTGTAAACTAACAAACACAAATGAGACTTTTGGCAAAATTTCAACCCGGATAAGATGAGACTTAAGTTGCAATGAGGTTAATAAACTCTGCATGTGAGACAGAGGTGAGACTTTAGGAGTCAGAGGGTGGAATGTGGTAGACAGAATAATGGCCTCCCAATGATGCCAACATCCTAATCCCCAGAACCTGTGAAGATGTTAGGTTACACTGTTTGGGTGAATTAAAGCAGCAGATAGAATTAAGGTTGATAATCATCTGACCTTGAGATGAGGAAATTATCCTGGAATTATCTGGGTAAGTCCAATGTTACCACAGAGTCATTATAAGGGAAAGAGGGAGACAGAGTGTCACAGTCATTGCTGACTTTGAAGACAGAAGGGAGCCATGAATCAAGAAATATGGGCAGCCCTTTGAAACTAGAAAAGTCAAAAAATAAAGATTCTGGGACCTCCCTGGTGGCACAGTGGTTAAGAATCTGCCTGCCAATGCAGGGGACACAGGTTCGAGCCCTGGTCTGGGAAGATCCCACATGCCGTGGAGCAACTAAGCGCACAAGCCACAACTACTAAGCCTGTGCTCTAGAGCCGCAAGCCACAACTACTGAGCCCACGTGCCACAACTACTGATGCCCGCGCACCTAGAGCCCATGCTCCGCAACAAGAGAAGCCACCACAATGAGAAGCCGGCGCACCGCAACGAAGAATGGCTCCCGCTCACTGCAACTAGAGAAAGCCCGCGTGCAGCAACGAAGACCCAACACAGCCAAAAATAAATAACTAAATAAATTTTTTAAAATAAATAAATAAATAAAATAAAGATTATTCCCTAGACCGTCTAGAAAGAAATGCAGTCCTGCCAACACCTTGATTTTAGCTAAATGAGACCTGTATCGAAACTCTGACCCTCAGAACTGTAAAATAATAAATTTGTGTTGTTTTAAGCCACTATATTTGGGATAATTTGTTATAGCAGCAATAGGAAACTGACAAAGCTTATTCAGTGACTGCACTAGGATGATCATCTGCCACACTGCCTACCTAACAAAGGAAAGAATTCACCCTCTCTGGAGAAAGATAATATCTTCCAGAGCATCGACAGTTTTTCAAATACGATGTATAGCATGAAGTTAAAAACTGGGCCCACCAAAAGAAAGAACTAAATAACAACAAAAAGAAAACACAAAACAAATAGAAATAGACAGACAGATGACCTAGATATTGGTTTTATTAGTGACTTAAAAGTGGCAATAATTAATATATTCATGAAACTAGAGAAAAACCTGCAAGAAACAGAAGAAAAGTTAGTGATTTTCACCAAAGAATAAGAATCTATAAAAAAGAAAATCAAATGAACTTTCCAAAAGTGAAAAGATACAACTGAAAACTCCACAGACAGGTTTAACAGCAGTTCATACACAGCAGAAGATGAGGGAATACAGATGAATAAAAATATCCTATTTCTCTATGAAGAATATTTCAAAAAAGAACAAGAGACATGTAAGACACAGCAAAAAAATTCTAACATATGTGGAACTGAGTCCCAGAAGAAGTGAAGCAGAGGCAACATTTGGAGAGATAATAGCCAGGAATTTTACAAATGGATGAAAGATTCTCTACAAACCCCATGTATTGAAGAAACCCTACAAGCCCCAAGCAGGATGAATATGAAAGAAACCACACCTACACATCATGGTAAAACTGCCTGAAAACCAGTCAAAGAAAAAAATCTTAAAAGCAGCCAGAGGAAAACAGACTCATTATGCTCCAAAGAGCAACAATAAGACAAACAAACTTGTAACATAAGTGATAAAAACATAAAAAACATAAACAAAAGACAATGAAATGACATTGTGCTTTAAGAAAAAAGCCAACCTACTATTCTATGCTTTGGGAAAATAGCCTTCTAACATCAAAGAAAAACAAAGGCTTTTTCAGACAAACAGAGATGGCTCTTAGCCAGCCCATAAAACCTGAAAGAAATGCCAAAAGAGGTCTTCAAATTAAATGATAAGTGTGCTAGGAAGTATCTTAATTCATTTTATTCATATAAAACTATTACCTGACCATAACCAATAAAATCTAGTCTCTTTATTATTATATTAGTTTAAATACTTTAATTTGAAAATTCATAGAAATGGACTTTTAACTTACTATAAAGCCTCCCTTTGAACAGAAAATTGAAAATCAAAGTAAAACATTATCTCCAAGTTAAAAACTATTTTTTAAAAAAGGACAAGTTTTGTTTATTTAAAAATGAACATGGGGAATTCCCTGGCGGTACCGTGGTTAGGACTCCGTTCTTTCACTGCCAAGGGTCTGGGTTCAATCTCTGGTCAGGGAACTAAGATCCCACAAGCCCCAAGGTGCAGCCAAAAAAAAAAAAAACACACTTCTGGCTAGAACTAAAAAACTAAAATTAGTCCCATCAACTTTAATTTTATATGAGTCAACTTTAAAAGTATACACACTTGCTCACATCTTTGTCTAAAAGTGACTCTAGAATACATACAAAGTTAAATCCTTGATATTAATTGTCCTAGTGTTAGGGGAACCACTGACTAAAACTGCCCACCCTGGCCAGGCACCAATGAGTTATCTTGTGACAGGAGGTCCTGGTAAGGAATATGGAACTAACAAGCCACCACCAACCAGAAGAATTCAGTAAAGGTCAAAAGGTGATGCCAGTCCATATGTCCTGCCAGCCTCCCAGAATCCTCCTCGCTGTAATCCATCTTGGCTGAGCGATGCATGCACCACCAGGAAGGACCCTGAGTCCGAATGATTGGCCAGAGACAACCCAGAAACTAATCCCATCACCGTAAAACCAGAGACTGCAAGCCACGTGGCAGAGCAGTCCTCCTGGGTTCCCTTACCCTCCTGCTCTCCACCTGGATGCCCGTTCCCAATAAAGTCTCTTGCTTTATGTCAGCATATGTGTCTCCTCGGACAATTCATTTCTGAGTGTTAGACAAGAGCCCACTCTCGTGCCCTGGAAGGGGTCCCCCTTCCTGCAACAGTAATGCCCATTCTCCATTGCCTGCCTTTGGTTAAACTATTTTACCACTTTTTTTACACTTCAGCACTGAACTATAACTTTTTAAGCAGTGAAAAATTTATGTTTAAATGTGAGTATGTCTGTGGCATCACAGAAAATATAAAAACTTTAAACAGAAAAACTGATTATATTTCAATAAAGAATCCTGACGGATTTCAGGTACAAATTACTACAAGATTACAATCAAGTTAATTCCTTCTATGAGAATTTCTTCATGTACTCATTTACCCAGATCTTTATAGAGGTTTAACTTGCATTGCTTCTCATCTGTCTAACCTCCAAATCCTAGATACAATTCAATGGAAACAGATTTCATGCACTCTCGAGTAAACACGTACATTTCTTCATAGTAGTTTTCTTCTACAACCTCTCAGTTCACTTATCCTTTGCTCTGTCATCATTCAGGATTTAAATCCTTAAGGCACTGCGTCCTCAGTTGTTTTTTCTCCTCCTATTCTTCTTTTGCTCACTCTTCCTTCTTAAATACTCTACACATAAAATCTACATATGGCCCTTTTTAAAGACCTTTACTGCTCTCCTACAAAGTGAAGTCTGTCCACCTACTTTTATTGTTTCATCATCCACAACACAGATGATTTTCATATTTACAAGTAACATGCCTAATCCTTCATGCATTCTAGATGCTTCCAACCGATAGCTTATTATTTCCACGTGGGAATGCCTGCATCCTTAACTAAATCATCCAAGCTTCTCTTCAAGGATACAAGAGAAAGAGGAAGGGAAATTAGCATTATTAAGTGGGTACTCCCCACCTACTTCGGTGAAAAGCATTTTGAATTCTCAGTAATGCCGTACTGTTCTCACTGAGCCTAGGTAAAAGTAAGAAACCTACCCAAGGTCTCACAACGAGTAAGTGAAAAAGCAGTCAAACAAGTAATCAACCTCCAGAGCCCACATACTTGGTCCACATTCACTACCCTAAAAGAGTGTTCTCCAGTAGAAATTATGCTTTGCATACCAACAGCAGATCAAATACATCCATTTATCTCCATTTTCTCAAAAAATCCAATTAAGGGCTTCTCTGGTGGTGCAGTGATTGAGAGTCCGCCTGCTGATGCAGGGGACACAGGTTCGTGCCCCGGTCCGGGAAGATCCCACATGCCGCAGAGCGGCTGGGCCTGTGAGCCATGGCCACTGAGCCTGCGTGTCCGGAGCCTGTGCTCCGCGACGGGATAGGCCACGACAATGAGAGGCCCGCAAAAAAAAAAAAAAAAATCCAATTAAAATGACAGAATAGTAAGGCGGGTTAATACACAGGACAAACAACAGAAGCAATAACAGTAGCAACACAATTCTGGAATCTGAAAGGCAAATAAAACAACAGTAACTCAGACCAGAAAATGCCAAAACCTAAGTCTTCAAAGTACACTTGTGAAGCCAATGTCAAGCAAGAAGATCCACAATACAGAATCCCCTAATGGTTAGAGGCATGAAGATGTCATATGTCTCAAAATATGGAGGTGGGAGGAGGTGGGAGGGTGAAAACAGGATTAGTTGAAATCTTATACTCATAAGGAGCAACCAAACTCTTCAGATCCTCATTCCACTCCTCCAACTTGATATGACTACCCCTCCCTGACCCTGACAAAAGATGGGAGCTTTATTTTCTGTAAAGGTTTACATAATTAAATCAAACGTATTGATTAAAACTCAGTTAAAAATTCCCTATGAGAGAGAAACTCCAGTAAGAAGTCTCTACCCCACAGCCCTTCCCCAACCCCTTCCCTAGCTCAGTTCCCTGAAATTCAGCACTTATGCTCTACCTACCAGGCAGAAGATGGCTCTTTAAGGACATGTCAGATAAATAAGAAAAGACCTAAAGATACTGACATTTGGGAGTGGTCCCAATGAAAATACTGCCCTGTAGTGAAACTCACCAGTCAACAAGCTGTAACAAAATATACCATACTTCCAATAACTTTTTAAGTGCCTCATTCTTTGATGTAAACAGAGAGCCAAGGGTCAACAGAAACATATTAAGGAAAACTAGAATTCTAAAAGGAGACCAAAACAAACAAACAAACAAAAACCTTAGAGGAAAGGTAATTCAGAGAGGAAAAAAAATTGTTGACTATGACTAATTTCTTCAGACGTACAAGGAAAGCTCTTGAAGAATGGGTTGACATTAAAAAGGAATATTCACAGTAAGAAAGAATTCTTGAAAACTAGGATTAGTAAATAATTTGGATATATCATCCAGAAAGTAGAACAAAAAGACAAAGAAATAGAAAAAGGGAGAAAAAAGAAAATTAGAGGATTCATTCAAAATATGAATATAAAAATAACAGGTTAAAAAAAGAGGAAAAGAAACTACCAAAGAAATAATAAGATTCCTCAGAACTAAAACACATGAGTTTTCAGATTGAAAGTACATGTCCAAGACAATAAATTAAAAAGACCCACCCAAAGGCACATCATCATGAAATTTCAGAATACCAGTAGTAAAGAAAAAATCTAAAAAAACTTTAGGGACAAAAAATGAATCAGGAAATAAAAACAGCATCACATGTCAACAACAACACTGAAAACCTGAAGAAAATAGAGCAATGCCTGCAAATTCTGAGAGAAAATCGTTTCAATCTACAAACCTACAAACATTTCCAAACAGCTAAAGTCTAGAAGGAAAAAAAAAAATGCACCTTTTCAAGGGAGGGTAGTGGCAACTGCGCTCTGCAAAAAATAAGTAAATAGAAAAAGCAACAACATGAAAATCAAGAACAGTAAACCCAATATATGAAGGACAGAGGGAATTTCCATATCAAAAATAAAGGGAATCAAGAAAATGAAGACAAACCATAGACTGGGGAAAAAAAAATTCCAAAATACATATCTAATATAGGACTGTTCTTTAAAATATACAAAGAACTCTTAAAAACCAATAAGAAAACAAACAACCCAATTAAAAAATGGGCCAAAGACCTTAAAAGACACCTTAACAAAGAAGATATACAGATGGCAAATAAGCACATGATGGCAAATAAGCTCACATCATACGTGATCAGAGAAATGCAAATTAAAACAACGAGATACCACTACACACCTACAAGAATGGCTAAACTCGAGAATACTGACAACACCAAATGCTGGTGAGAAGGTGGAGCAACAGGAACTCTCATTGCTCTTGAGAATGCAACTGGCACAGCCACTTTGGAAGACAGTTTGGGGGGTTCTTATAAAACTAAATATACTCTGGCAATACTTACCATACAACCCAGCAATTGTGCTCCTTGGTACTTACCCAAATGAGTGGAAAACTTATGTCCACACAAAAATTTGCATACAAATGTATATAGCAGCTTTATTCATAATTGCCAAAACCTGGAAGCAACCAAGATGTCCTCTGGTAGGTGAATGCATAAATAAACTGTGGTACATTCTGACAATGATCTTGTATCCTGCGGCCTTGTTGAACTTATTAGTTCTGACTTTTGTGCATTCCTTAAGATTTTCTATGTACTAGATACAGTCAGCCCTCCATATCCTTGGATGCAGAACCTGCAGATAAAGAGGGTTGACTATACTACACCATTTTATGCAAGGAACTTGAGTATTCACATTTTTTTTTTTTTTTGCAGTACGCGGGCCTCTCACTGTTGTAGCCTCTCCAGTTGCGGAGCACAGGCCCTGGACGTACAGGCCCAGTGGCCATGGCTCACGGGCCCAGCCGCTCCACAGCATGTGGGATCCTCCTGGACTGGGGCACGAATCCGTGTCCCCTGCATCGGCAGGCGGACTCTTAACCACTGCACCACCAGGGAAGCCCGAGTATTCACATATTTTGATGTCCACGGGGGTCCTGGAAACAATCCCCATGGATACCAAGAGACAACTGTATATAATCTAAAAGTAGAGATGGATTTACTACTTCTTTTCTTATACGTATGCCTTTATTTTCCTTTCTTGCCTAATTGCTCTAGCTACAACCTCCACTACACTGCTAAACAGAAGTGGGAAGAACAGACTTTCTCTTGATCTTGGAGAAAAACTTTGTCTTTCACCATTAAGTATGATGTTAGCTGAGAGTGTTTTATACATGTCCTTTATCAGGTTGAGGAATTTTTCTATTCCTAGTTTATTATTTTCTTTTTTCTAATCTTTGAATTTTATTTATTTTTTTATACAGCAGGTTCTTATTAGTCATCAATTTTATACACATCAGTGTATACATGTCAATCCCAATCACCCAGTTCATCACTACTATTTTCATCATGAAAGTGGGCTGGATTTAGTCAAATGCTCTCTCTGTATCAACATGATTATGTGGTTTGCATCATTTGTTCTATTAATACAGTTTACTACATTGATTTTTGTACTCCTGGGATAAATCCCACTTGGTCATGGTGTACAATCCTTTCTATATATTGCTATATTTGGTTTGCTAATATTTTGTTGAGGATTTTAATACCTGTATTCATAACAGATATTGGTGTGTAGTTTTCTTGTGATATCTTTGGCTTTGGTAGCAGGGTGATACTGGCCTCATAAATCACTTGGGAAGCGACACTTCCTTCCTACTGTTTCTTCGAAGAGTTTATGAAGGACTGTTGTTAATTCATCTTTAAATATTTGATAGAATTCATCAGTGAAGCCATTTTGGCCTGGGGTTTTCTTTTATTTTTTCTTTTGGGCGGCATTGGGTCTTCTTGCTGTGCGTGGGCTTTTTCTAGTTGTGGCAAGCAGGGGCTACTCCTGGTTGCAGTGCATGGGCTTCTCACTGTGGTGGCTTCTCTTGTTGCGGAGCACAGGCTCTAGACACGCAGGCTTCAGTATTTGCAGCACGTGCGCTCTAGAACACAGGCTCAGTAGTTGTAGCGCATGGGCTTAGTTGCTCCGCGGCATGTGGGATCTTCCCAGACTAGGGATCGAAACCGTGTCCTCTGCACTGGCAGGCGGATTCTTAACCACTGTGCCACCAGGGAAGTCCCTGGGCTTTTCTTTTCAGGAAGCTTTTTGATTACTAATTCGATCTCATGTCTGTTCAAATTTTCTATTTCTTCTTGAGCCATTTTCAGTAGTTTGTGTCTTTCTAGGAATATATCCATTTCATCTAGCTTAACTAATTTATTGTCTGAGTATTCTTCATAGTATTGTCTCATAATCCCTCTTATTTTTGTAAGACAGCAATGATGTCCCCTCTTTCTGTCCTGAATCTAGAAATTTGAGTCTTCTCCTTTTTTTTCCTTTGTCTAGCTAAAGGCTTGTCAGCTTTGTTGATCCTTATGAATAACCAACTTCTGGTTTCACTGATTTTCTCTAGTTGTTGTACTAGTCTCCATTTTCATTTATTTCTGCTCTAGTCTTTTTTATTTCCTCCCTTTCCCTGCTTTGACATTAGTTTGCTATTCTTTTTGTAGTTTCTTAAGATGGAAGGTTAAATCACTGATTTGAGATCTTTCTTCTTTTTAATATAGGTGTTTGTAGGTATAAATTTCACTCTAAGCACTGCTTTAGCTGCATCCCATAAGTTTAGTATGTTGTATTTTTGTTTCCATTTGTCTGAAAGTATTTCCTTATTTCCTTGTGATTTCCTCTTTGATCCACTAGTTATTTAGGAATGTGTTGCTTAATTTTCAAGTATTTATAAATTTTTCAGATTTCTTTCTGTTACTGACTTCTAATTTCATTCCATTGTGGCCAAAGAACGTATTTTTCATGATTTCAATCCTTCTGAATTTACTGAAGCTTGTTTAATGCCTTAATATACAGTCCGTGCTAGAAAATGTATTCATGTGAACTGGAGAAAAATATGAATTCTGCTATTGCTGCATGAAGTGTTCTATAGATATCTATTAAATCTTTTTTTTGGTTTATAGTGTTATTCACATCTTCTATTTCCTTGTTGACCATCTGGCTAGTTGTTCTACCCATTATTGAAAGTATTTATGTCTCTATTATTGTTGGATTTTCTATTTCTCCCTTCAATTCTGTCAATTTTTGCCTCATGTATTTTGAGGCTATACTAAGTGTATATGTTTATAAGTATATGTCTTCCTGATGGATTGACTCTTTTATCATTAAAAAACGTCCTTTATCTTTAGTAATTTTTGTCATAAAGTCTATTTTATCTGATATTAGTATAGCCAGTCCAGCTCTCTTTTGGGTACTGCTTGCACTGTTTATCTTTTTCTATCCTTTTACTTTCAATCTATTTGTATCTCTGAATCTAAAGTATTTCTCTAATAAACAGCATGTAGTTGGATCATCATTGAAATTTTACATAATAAAAAGTTTTAAATAAATAAGGCCAAAATACATAGAAAGATGTAACCTCTTCTGAAATTGAAGAAGCTATTATATAGACAAAATATTCAAGAACAGCCATTAAATTTTTGGAGAAAACAGTAACAAAGGAAAACTTGTCCCACTGGATATCATAACAGACTATAAAATTTTACAACTAATATATTAACAATATTTGCAAGAGAACAAAAAATTACATTGGTAGAAAAGAGTAGAATCCAGAAAAAGACGCATGTTCGTATACATATATGTATATGCACGTATGTGTATAATTTTAAATCAATGGGGAAAGGATGGATTATTCAATAAAAGGTATTAGGACAAGGGCTTCCATTAGGAAGAAAATAAGATTATCTCCCACACTCAAAACTAAACCCAGCTGCATTACATGAAACTAAAAATTGCTAAAAATAGAAAATATCCTATAATAATGGGAATGGGAACACTTTTCTAGGGAATACACGAATGCCAATTTTTAAACTTCTGTATTATAAAAGACACCATACACACACTTAATGCAAATTTAATTAATGCAATAAAGCCTGTGGCTCAAGAGATGGAGTAAAAGAGTGAATTCACTTCCAAGTCCACCACTTGAAAGTCCACCATTAAGAAGTCAGTTTGGGCTTCCCTGGTGGCGCAGTGGTTAAGAATCCGCCTGCCAATGCAGGGGACACGGGTTCAAGCCCTGGTCTGGGAAGATCCCACATGCCGCAGAGCAACTAAGCCCATGTGCCACAACTACTGAGCCTGCGTGCCTAGAACCCATGCTCTGCAACAAGAGAAGCCATCACAATGAGAAGTCCGCACACTGCAACTAAGAGTAGCCCCCGCTCTCCGCAACCGTAGAAAGCCTGTACACAGCAACAAAGATCCAACGCGGCCAAAAATAAAATAAATAAAATTTTTTAAAAAAAAGTCAGTTTAACTTCTCAAAATATCCAGTTTGGTAATTTTTAAACATTTTAAAAACAAAGATAGTAATTCCTACATCGTAATATATTTTAGTATTAAAAGAGATGGTAGCTATAAAAGCATCTAGTATAAGGTCTGGTATGTTATAAAAGCTTGTTCTTCCTTATTTCAACTTATGCTGGTACTACATTAAATGAGGAATTAGAAGCTGCAATGAGGAGTAGCTGGGTTCCTGTATTTTGGTTCATGATAAAACTATTGATATTTTATAATGCCATTCTACCACTTCTGAAATAAAAACACATTTTGCTTCATCTCTTGCCCACTGTATTTTCCATGTATATAAAGTACCAATTGTTAAGAGTGTATACCGGTTCTAAATATGGAAGGTAAAGAGGCAAACCAGCCAGGATTGGCACCAGCTTAAGAGCAAAACATTATATGTATGTGTGTGCACGTGCACACACTTATGTGTGCATTTATTTATTTATTTATTCCAATGTCTTTCAACCATTAAAACCTTTCACCCTAAAACATCTTTTTAAGATTTTTATCCTAAGTTGCTGAACAAGGATCATATCTGAAATAGAATCAAACTAAAAACCTTCAGAACAGTGCAAAATAAACATTGTTAAGGATAAAAAATAAATGTACCAGATAAAGACTCAATATTTTTATATCTGAGGAATGCATTAGAGCAAAAATCTTCCACAAGTCAAAAAGCACTTGGGACTTCCCTGGTGGTCCAGTGGCACAGAATCTGCCTTCCAAAGCAGGGAACTCCGGTTCCATCCCACACGCCCCGGGACAACTAAGCCCGCCAACTGCTGAGCTCGCGTGCCTCAACGAGAGAGCCCGCGTGCTGCAAACTACAGAGCCCACGCGCTCGGGAACCCACGCGCCACAGCTACAGAGCACGCGAGCCCTGGAGCCCACGTGCCACAGCTAGAGAGAGAAAACCCGCACGCCACAACTAGAGAGAAGCTGGTGCACCGCAAGGAAGAGCCTGCACGCCACAACAAAAGGTCCCGCGTGCCACAACTAAGACCCAAAGCAGCCAAAATATAATTTTTTTTTTTTTTTAAAAAGCACTAGCGGGGGCTTCCCTGGTGGCGCAGTGGTTGAGAGTCTGCCTGCCGATGCATGGGACACCGGTTCGTGTCCCAGTCCGGGAAGATCCCACACGCCGCGGAGCGGCTGGGCCCGTGAGCCATGGCCACTGAGCCTGCGCGTCCGGAGGCTGTGCTCCGCAACGGGAGAGGCCACAACAGTGAGAGGCCCGTGTACCGCAAAAAAAATAAAAATAAAAATAAAAAAGCACTAGCGGAACTGCCATCTTCCAGTAATTCGCCAAAATGACCAACACAAAGGGAAAGAGGAGGGGCACCCACTACATGTTCTCTAGGCCTTTTAGAAAACATGGAGTTGTTCCTTTGGCCACATACATGCGAATCTACAAGAAAGGTGATATTGTAGATATCAAGGGAATGGGCACTGTTCAAAAAGGAATGCCCCACAAATGTTACCATGGCAAAACTGGGAGAGTCTACAATGTTGCCCAGCATGCTGTTGGCATCATTGTAAACAAACAAGTTAAGGGCAAGATTCTCGCCAAGAGAATTAATGTGCGTATTGAGCATATTAAGCATTCTAAGAGCCGAGATAGCTTCCTGAAACGGGTGAAGGAAAATGATCAGAAAAAGAAGGAAGCCAAAGAGAAAGGTAACTGGGTTCAACTGAAGCGCCAGCCTGCTCCACCCAGAGAAGCACACTTCGTGAGAACCAATGGAAAGAAGCCTGAACTGTTGGAGCCCATTCCCTATGAATTCATGGCATGATGGGTGTAAAGAAAATAAAAGACCTGGACTGTAAAAAAAAAAAAAAAAAAAAAAAAGCACTAATTCAACTTTTTGTTTCAAACAAAATTTCACTTCCTGAGTGAACCATATGTTTATATAAAGGAAAAAACACAATTTTTATAAAAATTTTATAAATTTACAGTTTAGGGCCCAAACAAGTTCAAACTTCTTCAACAAATGTTGGTCAAAATGGATAATTCCCACTTTAGAAATGTACACTTAGATGCATTCACTTTCCTGCAGATTTTAAATGAACAAGATTTTGACCTTTAGACTGGTTTTTTAAAAACTAAGAAGGGAACCCAAAATTACACAATGAAATGTGCCTTCCAATCTCAAAACAAAACAAAATGTTCACAGGAATGTAAAAGTAACCACTGCCTATTCAAATTACTAAAAACAATGTTGCAACTGCAACATCCTTCTCTCCCTATTTCAACCAGTCTTCCTGTTTCCTTACCAATTTAATAGGAAAATTAATGTCTGAAGCTTGAACACTGATGAAATTTTTCTTCAGCAAGAGCTGCCATTTACATTGATTCTACAACATTCAAGGCAGTTATGTCCACATACCAGACTTAAATGCCACAAGATTCATTTGTGAAGGATAATAAAAATAGGAATTAGATTTAAAGCAGCACAACAGATCAGGACACTACAAGGAATAAATAGTACAGCTGCCTTGCTCTCAAAAAAACAAGCCCAGCCGCCACAAATCTTCTCTTTTGATACAAACACTTCAATATATCACTCATAAAGTCCACAATGCTTTTAAAAGTTTCACTTATACATAAGGCATGTGAATAAAAAGACTTCTGAAACATTATTTTCAAATGCTATAGAAACCTACACAGTAATGGGATTATAGGAAAACTGTAAAAATTAGAAGTGTGAATGAGACTTTTATTTCCTGGCATTCTTGCCTCTATTGCAAATTTAATCTAGTCTCACAAATGTATACAAGATATTAGAGTTCTCTGAATCTTGGTTTGTCTTCCCAATCTGCAGCCAACAGCAACTGGAATACCGGAAACAACTCTAGAAAATCCCTAACATCCTAATTAATATAGAATAGAAATTACATTCAAGTCTAACAAACGTTCACTATAATATTCCATATGACTTAATCAGTATCTTTTCCTCTTATTTTATATTCAATGATTCTTTTATTTTAAAAACAAAGACAGCACATGGTTTGTGACCAACACCAGGGATTAGAAGCATTTCCAAATCATTTCTCTCACCTTTTTTTTTTTTAATGAAATTTAAACTGTGAAACAAACTGAGCACAAAGCCACATTCTCTAGGTAAAAAGTGCCGTGATTACCTCGTTACCCAGTAATATTAACAACAATTTCACCAAAAAAGTAGAACTTTTTAAGGTACACTTTAAAAATTACTTCCTTTGCCACACAGTCCTGGAATCTAACTTGCAAAGCTGTCCTAAACAATCCATTTGTATCTCCTCTGAGTCCATCAAATCACGCACAATGTAAGTTTTAAAAACTAATACCAACAACAATCAAATCAGGTGTACGTTTTTACAAGCAATAGCCCAAAGCTCCAAATAAAATTAACACCAAAAAACAAACAAAAAAAATCAAAGGACATTCTCTTAGAAGTAGGAGTTCCTTAGTTTTACAATAGTTTTCTTTGCTTTTCACTGAAAAGAAAATGGCAAATGAAATTAACAGTGATAACGATGAGAACAGTTAGTTCCCAGGCAGAGGATGCAGGAATTTACAACCCAGGCTTGGCCTAGAGATCAGCGGGCACACACACATCAATGCTCAGGGGACGCTTTCAAGACATGTCACTATCTAACGGAAGTTCTAAAGGCCTTATTTTTAAGGCCTAAGGACAGCCCTATAAATGCACTGCAAAACACAACCTAGCAAAACTCCATTCTCCAAAACAATTCAAGAGTTTCCTACAATGCCCGAAACCGAAAGAGTCTGTGCTCTGGACACCCTCAGGACTGCCGCCTCTCTCAAGGCAAGGTGGCCAGCCCATGTGAATCGGAGCGCCACCACGTCAGTTTATGTGACAGATCCACTGGGAGCATCTGACGGTGATGGGGGCCCTCCCGGGCCGACGCTGCTGAAAGAGGAACAGAAATGCCATCTTCAGGGCCCTCCTACTTCCGTTCTCAAAACAGAAATGCACTGTTTCTCCTAGTCCTCACCCCTCAGCCCGGTACCTCTCGACAGCGGTGCCCCTCCAAAGAGCTTAGGTGTAAAGAAAAGCCTATAGTCTCGGACCAAGGTGAACAGAATGCTGTTGGTCAAAGGACTCCCACCCCCGACTCCCGTGCAAAATCAACCGCCAGCGCCTTCCGAGGAGACCCCCCCCCCGGCAGGGGACACGCCAGCAGCATAAATCGACATCCCAGTTCGCCCCCCACTCCTTCACCCTCGGGGTAAAAGGAACTAAGTGAACTGCAGGAGGGTGCCCTGCAAGCTCCCTCAAAGAGGAGCTGGGGTGGGGGTGGAAACGAAGAAGCAGCGGAAGGAAGGGGAAAGGACAAGCGGCAAAAGGAAGGGGACGAGAGCGCGCACCGCAAAGGGCACGAGTCTTCGGGGACGCGACTGCATCCCAGCTCCCCGGAGCTGGTGCGCCCCGCCTCTCGGGCGCCCCGCCCCGGGCAGAGAGCAAGGAAGGGGGATAAGGAGGCAACATCCTCCTCTGGCTCAGCCTCGCCCCTCACGAAGGGCTAGTCGGGGCTGTCGTGCCCTCTCCGGGTCGGGAGCGAAGGCATCCGCAGCCTGCCCCGTCGGAGGGCGCGGACTACGGGGCCTCCCGCGCGTTCCGCGGTCTGCCTTTCACGCCCCCACCGCCGGAGGAGGCACCTCCGGGTGACGCCGGCCCGGCGCCAGGCGGCCGCGTCGGCTACCTGAAGCGGGGCGAGTCCTTCAGACACTCTTCGAAATCCACCGTCATCTTCATCCTGCCTCCGCCTCGCCTCGCAAGCGGCGCTGGAAGAGCCGAGGGAGCCGCGGGAGCGGCTGCGCTGGGGACCCAGACGGCTACGGCTGGCGCACGGCCGCGACTAGCGCTGCGCAGAGCTGCGGAGGGCGCCTCGCCCGCTGGTCATAGCAGCCGCGAAGACAGCGGCGGCAGCGACGGCTCGTCAGGCCCCAGTCCTGCCCCTCTTCCTCCCGCCCCCAGCAGAGGACCGACCTCAGGGAAACGACCCGGAGTGACAGCCCCAGCCAGCCAGCCACGAACACGACGGCCACTGGGAGGGGCTTCCGGTAGCACCGCCTGCGGGCGCTCGGGCAACGCGCCTGAGCGACGGTAGCGGAAGCCAGTGAGCGGCGCGACCGTGGGAGCCTCCTTTCCAAATGCGTCCCAAGGGCCAACCAGGATGCGCGGGCGTCGTTAGGCGGGACGAACCGGTTGCTGGGAGGCCGGCAGCTGAGGCTCCTTGGGAAGGAAGTCACGTGGCTGCGCGCCGCGCTTCCCCCGGAGCCCCCGCCTCTTCTCCAGCTTCTCCAGCCCCGCCCTGCTGAGCTGCCAACAAGGAGGAGCCGCCGCCTGCAGGTCTGAGGAAGGAGAGTTGCTTTTCAAGGCAGCTTTGGCAGAAATCCGAAAAGGGTAAAAGAGTAGAAATTATAAAAGGAAGAGATGGTCTAAGCCACCACTTCCTTTCAGTTTAGAGAAACCGAGGCCAGGAGAGGAGCGAGGGTAACTTTAATGATAAAATCCGTCTTTCACTTACCGGCTTCACGTAATAATTTGAAAGTATCTCCCATGTATTGATATATATTTTCATATAACCAGAGACTACTTTCAGAAGGAGCTGGCATTTGGGGTGGGCATGGAAAGATCAGAAGGATTTAGACAGATGGGGGAGGCAGGGTGTTTTGTGTGGAGGAACCGTTCTCAAAACCACAGAAAACATTCCTCCTTACTGACGCCTTTCTCTCAGTAGCCTTTGCCAGCTCTAAGATGATAGGATTCTGAAAATGCAGGCTCATTTACTCAACTTGCAACACCTGCCCTCTGATACACGATTTTTCTAGGAGCCACTGTAAGATACTCATCTTCTGATCCCCACAATAAGCCCCTACTTCTGATTCTTAGATGCCACGGACTCATGGCATGTAAGTAAAAAGTACCATGGATACATTGTATTTAAGTATATACTTCTAAACTCAACCTAAAAACCATACCTGTAAAAATGCACAGGGAGGGTTAGAACAGTATAGTGGCTCTGGAGGTAAACTTCCTGGATTTGCCTGCTAGCTTTCTCACTGCAAAATGAAGATAATACCACTGATCTGACAGAGTGTCCTGAGGCTGAATAGATAAGAACTCAAGTCAACAGTGCCACATAGTAATCATTCAGTTAATGTTGGTTATTATCATAATTGTACCACTTTCTTCTTCAGTACCATAAGCAGAAGTTAGGTTTAACTTCCATAGGTTTAACTTCCACTTCAGTACCATAGCAGAAGTTAGGCACTTCCACTGCCTAAAGTCTTATATAATAACCCCTTTGACCATCTGGTTAAGTATAGCATGATGGCATGCTGTTTTTCATAACGTATGGTTATATCTTGATCTCTTCATCAACTTTAGAAAGTAACAGCATACTTTTGAGACATTTCAAAGAATATACGAGCATTATATATGTTTCTTCTTTGTTTATAAACTTGGTTTCTTTTTTTAATTGAATTGCATAGCCCTAGAATCTACTAGAAACTATTGGCAGTTAAACATTCAGTGTCCTCAGACACTTCAGTTAGTCAAAACAACCTCTTCTAGATTTGTAACTTCTGTGTCAAATTTAGAGAGTTGGCCATTTCTACATTTAATTGTATTCCATATGCATGACAACTAATCTGTGTATACAATATCTTATTGTTTCAATGACTCAACACAATGTAACCTTTTGGAAGACACCTAACATGACACTTTGAGATTCAGATTAAAATTCAACTGCATGGCACCATCAATGCAAATAACTAAGCTAATTATCAAATGAACATCTTTCTGTGGATGGCTAAATTTACATATACCTAGTTAGTGATAACGCTGTCACAATTTTTCTTTGCCCTGTGATAAAGCAAGCATTTTGGGGTGTCAATTGTAAGATACGTCTTAAATTGAGAAATATTAAAAGTGAGATAGGGTAGGAACGTGGAGTCTTAGAATAGAATTACAATATCATTATTGGAAACCAAGGCCCCAAGATACAAAAATAACTTGCTAGGTGACTCAGGCCCCATGATCCAGACTCTAACTGCAAACTGCCCACTCTCCCTTTAGAATTCAGCCTTTACAGTTGTGGCTCTGTCTGCCTGTGAAGCATTTCCTTTTCATCTCTTTAAAACGCAGCTCAGGGCTTCCCTGGTGGCGCAGTGATTGAGAGTCTGCCTGCCGATGCAGGGGACTCGGGTTCGTGCCCCGGGCCGGGAGGATCCCACATGTCGTGGAGCGGCTAGGCCCCTGAGCCATGGCCGCTGAGCCTGCGAGTCCGCAGCCTGTGCTCCGCAACGGGAGAGGCCACAACAGTGAGAGGCCCGTGTACCGCAAAAAAAAAAAAAAAAAAAAACGCAGCTCAGATGCCACCTCTTTCAGGAAGCCTTCTCTGTTTGCTGAAATACAGACCTCTCTTTTCAACACACAGTGAAAGTTAGTTACCAGGCCCAGTTTACACTCTTAGATGATATAAATGATCAAAACTTAAATCTCTTCCAAATTTCTTCTCCCCAGACTTACTAGCTCCTTCCTCCAAACCCTCTGGAACCCTGCATACCCACAGCCCTTCCCAGAATGCTTCTGATTTTCTCTGAGAATACTTTTGACTATACATCCTCTCGAGCAGAGGTTGTTCAGTGCCCCTTCTCTGATCTTTCTGAACCAGGATACATAGTCAACAACAGTCTAACTCTTGACAGCAACTTATAATTTATATTCCACCTTCATGTAAGAATTTCTTCTTTGAGGCTAATATCATCTAAATAAACCACTGTCTTACTTGCCTCATTGCTGTTATCTACCAATTTCCTAGTAGCCCCCTCCCTTAGCCTGACTAATTGCATTGCAAATTATCTCAAGAAAAGGGAATTATGATGAAGGTAACCATGAGCAGTTACTAGAACTGAGAAGCCCAGAAACTCAGGCATCTCTGGGCACTGGTTTCCCTCTCTTAGCAGCTGTATCCTCTCTTTCTCACCTACTCCCCAACTCCCACCAGTTTCCTCCTTGCTCTCTTAGGGATTCTGTTCCCCTGTGAACCTGGCTTGCATATAAGCCCTCACTGCTAACTTGTTCCTTCAACAAGTTGGTTGTCAGATGGCTATAGGGGCCAAGCAAATAAAGTAAATGAATGAAGCTGGCCAGGTGTGAGCATATGGCGTGGGGAAGGCCATGGTGAAGGGGAAAGCAGGTGCCCTGTGTTCTACTTGTCTTCAGTTTTTGCCATATCAGACTTTTGAATTTTACAAGAGAAACCAAATAGCCAGATTTCAATGTGAAACCTTCCAATTCTCAAACGTTGGCAACCCATTCAAAATATTATAAAACATCGCACGGGTCATAAAAATGTATCCGGGCCACTCTGCAACTTCTGCTAAATATTTCTTGACAATTCTTGATGTATCCTTTCAACCTATGCTCCTGGAGCTTATCATTTTAACCTGTTTTCCAATTCCCAGATCCCAGGAGAAAATCCGATTAACCCAGCTCATCATTTCATGACAGGTCACACAGGTCCCTGGCAAGCCGATAGAAGGGCAGGATGACTCAACTTAATCATTTGTACAGGAATGGTGTCAGGATGCAGGATTCAGGACAGCTGACTACTAGACAAGGCAATTTCCCTAAAAGAAGGTGTCGATGGCCAGGTCCCATAAAACACAGCTAGTAAACTCTCATCCAAGACTTTGGCCTCTCACTCACAGTCTTCCAACCCCAATTCCTACCCTCAGCTAAGGAGATTTCAACATTCACTCATTCCTTCTTCATTCAATAATATCCATTGAGCATGTACTCTGGCCAAACCCTGTGGTAGGCTCTGAGGTTTACAGGTGAAATAAACAGTGTCTCCCGTCTAGAGCTATCAGACCAGAGGGGGAAATATGTGATTAGTTCTGGGCCAGGGGCATGCACAGGGGGCTACTCATACTCTGATGGTCATTTCTCCCAGTGAAGGAAATAAGGTTTCTCATACCTCCACAGATATGAGGGATCTTGAAAAAGATCCAAGAGAAGGTGTGGAAGGTCTTTCCAAGGACCTTTAATCACAGAGAACTATGTGACTAAAGCACAGAGGTAAACGGTGACCAGATACCAAGGACCTTGCCTGCCACACTAAGGAATTTTTATCTTAAAGCAGTGGGAAGTCACTGGGAGAATTTAAGCCTGGGAGTGAGATCTGATTTGAATTTTAAAGGACAGTGGGGCAAGGGGGTGGGGGCAATTTCGAGGTTTTCAATCAAGGCAACTGCAGTCAAGAGATGTTTAGGGGGCTTCCCTGGTAGTGCAGTGGTTAAGAATCCGCCTGCCAATGCAGAGGACATGGGTTCGAGCCCTGGTCAGGGAAGATCCCACATGCCCCGGAGCAACCAAGCCCGTGTGCTACAACTACTGAGCCTGTGCTCTAGAGCCCGCGCGCCACAACTACTGAAACCCACGCACCTAGAGCCCGTGCTCCACAACAAGAGAAGCCACCACAGTGAGAAGCCCGCACACTGCAACGAAGAGTAGCCCCCGCTCGCCGCAACTAGAGAAAACCCGCACGCAGCAACGAAGACCCAATGCAACCAAAAATAAATAAATAAATAAATAAATTTATATTTAAAAAAAAAAAGAGAGATGTTTAGGAAATACAGTTAAAAGGTTCTGATGGCCAAATGAATGTAAGGGAGGCAATGAAGACTGAACCCCTAGGATGACTCCAGGTTACAGGTTGTGGTGACTGGTAGGAGGCGGTGTCATTCACACAGAGAGAAGAAAGGTTATCTCTTTGGCTCAGAATATGTCACTCCAGAAAGTCCTTACATGTTCCCATGTTAAACTTTGTCTCACCCAGAACATTCCATGCACAAGCTCAACCTTCAATGTTCCCTGCTGTCTCACTCACACACATTCACTTCACACCCCAAGTCCCGACCCCAGGACTCTCTCTTTCAGGCTGTTGGTATCCACCTGTCTGGTCTTCCTCCACCACTTCAACAGCTTTTATTTATTTATTTTTTTTATCATGCCCCCTACCTCTCCCTAGGTCATTCCCTGGCTATTTCACACACCCAGCACTGGATCAATCCAAAGATTTCCTTCATGATGTCTCCCCCGCTAGTTGTTGAGCAATACTGGAGACAATTTATATCTTAAAGCAATGGGAGCCGTTGGAAGAGTTTAAGAGAGGAGTGTGATGTGATCCAACTTGTATGTTACAGGGGGCTGGGTAGCCAAGAGTTGAAGGCTTTTACGGCTGAGACTGTATCACTGTGTTCAGTAGTTCAAGACTTGGACACTACATACTTAGGCGTTTCAACTGTCTTTGTATTATTTATGTTGCCACATCCCTGGCACACTGACACAATGGCTATTCCCAAACTTTGCCAGCCAAGCTGTGGCCCACACCTCCATGATCTGTAGATAATTTTGCCTCTTCACAAAGAAGACAGGAGTCATTAGGTAGGAATACTCTTCCCAGCCCTGCCCCGCATACTCATCTACATTCCCATCTTCCTTACTCCTTACCCACCTAACTCAGAGGAAAGTGTATCTTTTCCTTGTGCTCCAGACCTCACCCCCTCCATTCTCCTCTGAGAAAGGTTCTTTCTCGGTATCCTCACCCTTTCTCTCCACTGACCTTTCTTTTCTCTTTGAAGAAAAGAGAAAGAAATAGAAGCATATATCCTCTGTATCGGTAAGGATCATTTTTGTTGTAAGAGAAACTATTTGAGTAAGGCAAAAATAAAGAGTTCATGATAAAATAGGATGATTTCACCAGGAATGGGGATGACAGGCTTTCCATGGACCTTGAGAAGTAGTTGGAACCAGGCCCTGTAAAGCCTGGATGCTCCCTCCCCTCTGTCCTTTCCAAACATCTGCCTTGTTCTTCTGCACACCTGAAGCTCACTTCACCTGACTGTCCGGGCCCAGCTCCTGAGATTAACCAACCAACCTGCAAGAAAGGGTTTTCTCTCTTGACCCAAATTCTAAATTTCTTGGGGGAAGTATCAGCCCAGCTTGGATGATGTACCCCATCAAGGGCCAACTGACCACATCAAGGGGACAGCCACATACAAACATAGCTTCAGAAGCCTCCCTCTGTCACCATGTGGATAGGGGATCAGTTAGCAAAGAAGGCAGACAGGTGAGTTGAGTAAACCCCCCCTTTGGCTGTTGCCAAATCTCCCTCCATTGCTTCCTAAGATTCTTAAGAGCATAGTCGCCACCTTTTCTCCTCCTGTTCATTCCACTATCCACTGCATTCTGTTCTCCACTCCCTACCCACCCCCATCAGCTGTTTTCAGTAAGGTCACTTTCCGATTGCCAAGCCAAAGGACACTTTCCAGTACTTATTTTTCCTAACATCTCTTCAGCGCTTGACACTCTTGGCAACTCTTTTCACCTTGGAAACTCATAGCACTCTCATGCTTAAAATTCTTCAATAGTTTATCATCACCTAAAGCTATGGTTTTTAAGCTTTCCTTAATCATGAGACCCTTTGTTTAAAAGAAAAAGTCTTTCACTAGTACCCGCTATTCAATGGGTAAAAGCAGAGTTGGTGTGGTTGAATTAGGGGTGGGAGACCCAGACCCCTGCCCACCTGGGCCCACTCCGCATTCCCAGATGACCCACCAGTGGACTCCAAAGAGATCTCACAGCTCTACTGAATAGAATTTGAAAACCACAGATCTGTAGGATAAACTCCAAATTCCTTAATTTCAAAAATCAGGCCCCATCAACCTGCCAACCTTTCCTACCTTCTTTGCTGCCAATCTCTCTACTCCAGACAGGTTCAGCCATCCATGAAGGGATTCTTTCAGTGGCTTTGGTGTGCTTTTTTCTCAGCCCCACCGTGGTACATGATGTTTCCTCTGCCTGAGTGGGCCTCCTTCCTCTGTGTGCCCGGTGGGCTCCAATTCATTATTTGTAAGTTGGCTTAAATGGAATCTCCTCAGGTGCTTCCCACATGATGTGACTTCTCCTTTGTGTCAGCACATAACTCCGTTAGAACAGAGTTCAGTTCAGCTTTATAATTTGAGATTTTTATACTCATGTTCTCTTCAGACCTGGAGCTGCTGGGTGGTGACATGATGTTCTTTTCATCTTTTTAGCTCTAGAACCTAACCTAGTCTAGTGCCTGGCACTTACTAAGTGTCTGATAAATGTTGAGTAAATAGATGTATTTCTCTCCCCAGATGATCTTTTTCTTATTTGCATCCCCATGGTTACTTCCCCACCAGATTATGAGCTCAGATTACAATACTTATATGTTAGGGTGATGGTGAGAACTAAATAAGATATACATAAAAGTGCCTAACAATGCCTGATTCATTGGGAGTTTTTCATCCTGGCTGTATAACAGAATCCCCTTTAGAGTTGTTCTGTGTTTGTTTGTTTTAATGTAGACTTGTGGGCCCTCCTTATTAAATCAGATTTTCCAGAAGTGGTCCAGGGCATAAGTCCCACAGATGACTCTGATGCACAGCCTTCATAATTGAAACTCAATACATGCTACCTAATGTTCATTTGTAACTGGCATAGGTCCTGTTGGGTCTATACTTCAGTACAGTCTGTACCCTCTGCTGCTCTTCTTCCTTCCTTCTGCCCCCTTCCCACCTTCCTGCCTTTATTACATAGTAAGAAGACTTACTCTTTGCCCAACTACGAACGCCACAGATCCAAAACACCAAAGTTTCTAAGATTAAGAATCAAGAATGTAACTTCTTGATCTGGCTATGGTCTCTCTCTCAGCGCTTTCCTGGAAGTCCTCTCTCATAACCACCACATTTAATTGATCCTCAGATCCTGTTAACTTTTTCTTGTGTAATAGCTCTTGAATTTGTGCCCAACTTCCAATCCTCATTGCCACTGCCTTGGTTCAAGGCCTTCAATATCCCTTGCCAGAATTATTCTAAATAGCATCCTAACTGGGCTCCTTGCTTGTTATAGGCTGAACTGTGTTCCCCTCAAATTTATATGTTGAAGCCCTGTGCCCAGTACCTCAGAATGCAATTATATTTGGAGATGGGGTCTTTAGGGAGGTATTAAGGTTAAGTGAGGTCATAATGGTGGGGCCCTCATTTAACAGTATGAGTGATATCCTTATAAGAAGAGGAAGGGATCCTAGGGATGCAGGCACACTGAGAAAAGGCCAAGTGAGGACACAGAGAGAAGGCAGCTGCCTGCAAGGCAAGGAGAGAGGCCTCAGGAGATACCTGCCAACACATTGATTTTGGACTTCCAGCCTCCAGAGCTGTGAGAAAATAAATTTCTGTGGTTTAAGCCACCCAGCCTGTGGTATTTTGTTATGGCAGCCCTAGCAAACTAATAGAGTCTTGGGTGTCCGGGGAATCCTCCACTTTACTCAGAAGAGTCAGCCTGCCACCGTCAAAGCCAGAACGGCTGTCATTCTCATTCCCAGCCCTCCTCACACAGAGGAGGAGGGATTGTGACCTAGGCTTGGCCAGTGAGAAGCAGCCACCCCAATCTTGGTCTCAAGTCATAGACAGAAGCGGAAACTAAAAACATTGTTTTGTCCAGTCCCTTTACTTTATAGGTGAAGAAATGGAGGCACAGCAAAGAGTAATCTGTGCACTTATCAGACCTCACAGGGATTCCATGCCAGAGCCCAGGCTCAGCACACTGCTTCCTATTTCTCCTAAAAGCCCAGGAACTAAGGCCAGCTCCACTGGTGCTGGTCATCCAGCACCTGAACACAGTCAGGGCCTGGTCAGCAAGGACAGAGGGGCACTGGTGTCTGCCACAATGGCAAAGGATCAACGTGACTAACCCTGACAAATCAAAAGGAAAAAGAAGGAAAAGACAAGAATGCTCATATCTTAAAAAATGGAAGTAATACAAATGGACAAAAAATTACGAAATTCAGAAATCAAATACATGCAAATTAGAAAGATATACCTTTTCCTCCCCTCTCAGATGGTAAAGATGGAAAAGAATGCCCTAGAAAACGACCCATTAGAGTGTAAACCTCCTGAGAACAGAGACTTCTGTTTTGCTCGCCACTATATCCCTATCATGTGGCACAGAGCCTGGCACATAGTTGGGGCAATTTAATATTTAATATTCAGTAAGTGACTAGCACACCTGTGTGAGATCGGCTTTCCTTATTGCACAGGAAGGTAGTCAAATCCAAGCCCTGCAGCCTTCCCTCTGCCACACACAACACATAAGAAAATACCTGTTCTTTAAAGAAGTATGACTGGCTGTACCACACAGTTCTGAAAGCTCTGGTGCATGAGAAGATAAAATACCTTCAAAAAGGAAACATGTATAAGAAGGAAAAATTAAGTAATTTTTCTCACTGGTGAGACTGTGTAGATAGAGGTTCTCATACACTGGAGAAGCACAGAACTTTTCTGAAGGACCGTTTGGCAATATGTATCAAAGTGCTAAATATGTTTATCTTTGAATTTATCTTAAGAAAAGGATAGGAGATATGTACACATACATATTTGCTGCAGTGTTATTTCTGGAGAAAAAAAGATATATTCTAAATTTTTACTAATAGACGGGTTAAATAAACTATAATATAGCCATACAGTAGAATACTATGTAATGAGAAGAAAATAAATCCAATATTAGCAATGATTATTAGTTTTGGTTTAATCCTTTATCGTGTACCTCCTTTCTTTGTAAACATATATATTACTTTTATAATTGAAAAAAAGTCTTCAGACCTATTATTCCAAGAAAAGTAGACCCTAAAGTGTTTAAAATTTTACCTATTTGCTCTATTTTAATCACTTATATCCTGTATGTCTCTTAAATTAAGAAAATATTAAATAATAAGGCAGTTAAAATAAAGTTTTTCTAAAAACATGGAAACTATGGGAAAGAGAATAAAAAGTTATGCTAAGAACCCAGGCTCTTTTTTTTTGGACAAGGTTAAAAATAAAATACACTGTTATGTTGTTCCAATTAACTGAGAAAAGAATTCATACCACTAACTCAGGAAAGACGAACATTTTCCAAGAGAAATTTATACAAGCTTAATTTCTGTTCCTATCACCTGTTAGGCAACTAATGTGCACTTCCACTGAACCCTCTCTTTAGTGCTGAATTCATGGCTTTGAAAGTGCTTACACATGAGGATGTGGTATTATCACAAGGACATTTTGGTACTTCCTTTTAGTGGGCCTCGAAACACATACCCTGTTTTCTTTACTTTTGTTATTTTAAAGAAAGTTTGGTATTTCCAAATACCAATGAAGCTTTACTAGGGGACTTCAGTTTTGTTGCTGTTGTTTATGATTTAAATACTTTGAACGTTTGCACATGTACAAAGGGGTATGCACTGAAGAGTAGGTCTCCTTCCTGCTGCTGTTGATGCTAGGAGCACTCATGTCTTAGGCTTCACTGCTTCCTTCCTTACCTACCAAGGGCCACCCATGACCTTCAGCAGAACATTTACTGCTTTTCTTCCTAATATCTGTCTTTTGCCTTTAACCGCCTCTTGGCAGAAGTGCTAGGGAAGTAGAAGGCAATAGAAATAAATTTGTCTTCTTCCTCCTAGTCTTCCTTCATGTGCTAAAGTTGGTATTGTTAGGTAAAACCAAGCTATTGATTTTCATGGCTGAAATTTAAAACTTTTTTTTAAAATTTTTTATCAACTGCAGGAATAGAGCCAAATATGTCCCTCACTAGAAAAGCTAAGAAGCTGCCTACCTCATTCCTTAATCTCTCCTAATGACAGGGTGGCTTGTTGTTGTTGCTTAAAAAAAGAAAAAGAGGGGGGAGGAGCTGACGAATTTTACCTATTTATTAGTTCCTTTGAACACACTGTGCTATATCAAGGTATAGATCTACATTACGAGGGAAGTATTCTTTTTTAAAATGTAATGTTGACATTACTCATAGCCTTTTGCACCAACACAAATGCTCACCCAAATCCTATAAATCCAAAGCTACACATTCAAACACCAGATGTGTGTGCTCTGGGAATGCGAGGGGAAGGATGATGTTTCAAGTTAGTAAAATATTGAGTACAAGGCATAAACTGTTAGAGAAGTGGCAGAGTCCAGGAGTACAAGGGGTTAACGGCCCCATCCCCACCTGGGGCCTCAGTGCCTCAAGCGTAATGCTGTTCAATGTACTGTGATTTCAACATGACTGGTCACAACATAGCTACATTCAAAGAACAGAAATTGTCCAACTCCTCTCGTCCCAGCCACCACGACTCCAGTTCCTCGCAGTTCTGACTCCAGCTTTCTTACCTCTCTCAGAGAATTAGAACACTTGTTAGAGCAAAACTAATAGGTGGGCTAGTGCCAGTGGTGTGCCGCCACTGACAAAAGGGGTGTGTATCACCGCTGGCATTGGTTACATTGCTACATACATATAACTAGCCAGAGTCAACCCTCCCCTCCACCCATGGAACAGCTGACCTGCCAGGCAACTTCTGGCAGAGAAGCTCCACAGAGACGACCGTCAGGCATGCGGAGACCACGAACCTTCTGATGGACATAACAGCCCTCGCTATTCTCCTCGGCTGATTCCATAACTGGCCGCTGCAAGGGGCCTGGGTGGGCAAGGGCACTGCCACAGAGCTGTCGGCAGCTTGTCGACGTGACTCGAAGGCAGCCGAGGTGGGTGGCACTATGGAGATAAGCAGTTCACACTTCCCCATCCTTCCCCCCACTCCCTAACTTGGAAACACAAGGTACTTTGGGATCTGAAATCAGCCTCTCGCAGCTGCTCTGCCCTGGATTGTGCTTTGCCAACTGCTTCCTTGGGGCCGTCCCTCAAGGAGTGGTTGGGTTTTGCCTTTTAGTTCACTATAGGTCACAGCAAGACATTTGGCCACACAACCAAACAGGGAGGACCTCCTATATCAGGAGTCATGATCTTACAGAGCCATAAGAACCTTCAGGATTCTATAAAGGACTCACCCAGGGTGACACAGCCAGCTTGCAGAACAAGAATTCAAACAGGTCTCCTGAAGCAGTGTTTCTCAAACTTGTGAAACCAGGATCCATGGTCAGAAATACATTTAACCTCGTTACCAATGAGTGAGTGAAATGTAGACATACATGTGATTGAAACAGACATGGCATGACACAGTATTACCCTTTCCAAATGCTATGCTCTGTTTTCTGTTGTTGTTATTATTATCATTATTTTTTGGCCGCGCCATGCAGCTTGCAGGATCTTAGTTCCCTAACCAGGGATTGAATCCGGGCCCTTGGCAGTGAGAGTGCGGAGTCCTAACTGCTGGACCATCAGGGAGCTCCCTCTGTTATTATTTTTAAAAAGCTTTTTTGACCTACTAAGTCGGTCTATGACCCACTAATGAGTCACAACTTGCAGTCTGAAGAGACCCATACACATAAGCAAAAACTCCTTGTGCTATTTCATTTTGAACCATCTGGCTCATTTTAAACTAGGTACATAGTAAAAATTTCTGAAAATAAGAGTATAGTCATCCCTCTGTATCAGCCCTCTTCCTCTGTCTTCAAAGCCAGTAATGTACAGTTCTGTGTCCATACTTCCCTCTGACCACAGTCAAGAAAGGTTATCTACCTTTAAGCAGTCATGTGATTAGGTGGGGACCACTTGAATAATCCAGAATAATCTCTGCATCTCAAGGTCCTTAATCACATCTGCAAAGTTCCTTGGTCACATGAGGTGGTATATTCATAGGTTCCAGGGATTAGAAAATGGACATGTTTGGGGAGGGTATTATTCTGCCTACAACAAATGACTTGATCTGACTTAAGGTTTTACCAGGATAACCCTGAGTGCTCTGTGGGGAATAAACTGTAGGGGACAAGGGTGGAAGCAGGGAGACCAAGTAGGAGGCTACTAGAATAATCCAGGTGAGAGCTGATCAAGGCCTGAGTGCCAGTAGTAGAGGTGGTGACATGTAGTCTAATTCTGGTTTTTTTGTGCAGGTAGAGCTGACATGATTTGCTGATGGATTGGATGTGGGGTATGAGAGGAGGGTGTCAAGGATAACTCCAAGGATGACACTCTCCCCCCCACCCCCTTAGAGTACGTGACATATGTTGTGTTGATTTGTTTAACTATCTTCCCTGTAAGACTGAAAGTTCTAAGGGAGAAGGGCTCAAATCTGCCTTGTTCATTGTCGTATTCTCACATCAAGGAGTGCATAGAACATAGCGATACAGCTCATAACTGCTATTTATTGAGCCGTTGATACGTGTCAGGCACTTAACATAATCTCATTTAATCATCAGAACAGCCTCATGAGGTAGGTACTATTATTATCCTCATTTACTAAGTGAGGAAACTGAGGCCCAGAGAAATGAAATGACATACACCAGTGAATACAAGGGTGGAATTCAAATCCATATTGAGAGGCTTCCCTAGTGGTGCAGTGGTTAAGAATCTGCCTGCCAATGCAGGGGACGTGGGTTCGATCCCTGGTCCGGGAAGATTACCACATGCCACGGAGCTACTAAGCCCGTGTGCACAACTACTGAGCCTGCGCTCTAGAGCCCACAAGCCACAACTACTGAAGCCCTCACGCCTAGAGCCCGTGCTCCGCAATAAGAGAAGCCACCGCAATGAGGCAATGAGAAGCCTGCGCACTGCAACGAAAGAGTAGACCCTGCTTGCCGCAACTGGAGAAGGCCCATGTGCAGCAATGAAGACCCAACGCAGCCAAAAATTAAAAGTTTTAAAAAATAAATAAAACAAATCCATAATGAATAAATGAAATAAAATAATTCTTTCAAGATAAGCAAACATTTGGGTTTAGCTAAATATTCTAACCACATATGAAATGGGAGAGGGAGAAAAGGACATAGATTTACAAATATTTCAAAGTTTTAGCCGTAGAAAAATCATGTCAAAAAATAACAAATGTTAGTGTCACTAACTTAAGGGTTCTCAAACTATAGTCCATCTTAGCTGTGGTTTGGTTACTGTGATGACGTATACAGACAGTAACTTCAAAAATGTTTTATAACCAATCCGGAGGCAGTGAAGAGAAAAACAGATGACATCAGGCAGACCATGGGGGCACAGTAAAAAACGTCCAGACATGAGAGTGAAGAGGGAGGAATTTTAGTCTTACTTTAGTCCCATCCACTCATTAGCCAATACTCTTAAGGCATTTATTTCATCTTTCTGAGACCATCTCAACTATAAAAACGATATAGTATTTTCTGCTTTACTACCCCGTAGACTCTTGGGAGAAACTAAATTTATTCATTCAGTAGATACAGAGCACCTACTACGTGTGCCTGGCATTGCTCTAGACACCAGGAACATGTCATGAACAAGACAGACAAAATCCTTGCCCTCATGGGGTTTGCATTCTAGTGGAAAGGAGGATTGACAAAAATAAGAACAAATAAGTAGATATTTTCAAGAGTAATATGCACCCTGAAGAAAAATAAAAGAGGACAGGGGTTATAGAGTGATCAGGGAAGAGGTAACATCAGACAGAGACTTGAATATAAAGAAAGAAAGCTAGACAGTGATCTGGGGAAAGGGCAGTCCAGGCAGGGCAAACAGAATTTAAGTTCCTGAGGTCAGAATGAACTGGGGGTTCACATGTGAGGAATAGCCAGGAGTGAGCACGGGGGGATAGTGGTAGATGATGCTACAGAGATAGGCAGGGGCCAGGTCATGCATAGCTTTGCAGGCCATGGCAGAGAGCTGGGGTTTTATTGTGCATGTGGTATGAAGATAATGAAAGCAAAAATGTGCAAAGAGCAACACAAATAGTAGACAACAGAGGTGTAACATGGACTTTGGCAGCAATATGACACATCTGTTAAGAAGAGCATGGGCTCTAGAGGCTGCCTGGTTGGAATCTTGGGTGCACCACTTACCGTGTGTGGCCTTGGATAGGATACTTAACTTCTTAGTGCCTCAATTTCCTCACTTGTAAAATAGCAGTAGTAATAGTACTTACCATATTAGGGTTGTTTTGAAGATTAAATGAGATATTACACATATAACACTCAGAATACTTTCTAGAATTAAGTGCTCAATAAATGTTAGCCATTATTACTATCAGTTACCAAGTTGTACAACTAATTGAGTTCATTAAGGTAGACTTCACTAATTCAGAATCTGCAAGTTATTTTTTAAACAGAAAATTTACATATAAAGAAAAAACATTTTTAGGGCTTCCCCGGTGGCACAGTGGTTGGGAGTCCGCCTGCCAATGTGGGGGACATGAGTTGGAGCTCTGATCCAGGAGGATCCTGCATGCCGCAGAGCAGCTGGGCCCTTGCGCCACAACTGCTGAGCCTGCGCTCTGGAGCCCACGAGCCACAACTGCTGAGGCCTGTGGGCCTGCAGCCTGTACTCTGCAACGGGAGAGGCCACTGCAGTGAGAGGCCCGCACACTGCAGCGGGGAAGTGGCTCCTGCTCGCCGCAGCTAGAGGGGGCCTGCACACAGCAACGGAGACCCAACACAGACAAAAATAAATAAATAAAATAAATAAATTTTTAAAAAAAGAAAAAGAA
This sequence comes from Monodon monoceros, assembly GCF_005190385.1. NCBI lineage: Eukaryota > Metazoa > Chordata > Mammalia > Artiodactyla > Monodontidae > Monodon > Monodon monoceros. The sequence continues at coordinate 72,957,586 of NW_021703767.1, read as the reverse complement.
AAAACATTTTTAAACAGGAAAACTAAATGCATATTTCTTCTATATAAAGAATTCAGACAATAAATGAAATTAGCCTCCCTGAAGGTCTGAATGTGCTTATTTATAAAAGGTTTGAATAAGCACACTGAAGGGCTTTATCTGCTTGTTGTTCCTTCCTTTGGGGGACCAGCCCTCCCTCTTCCGCAGTGATTCTTCTTGGTCTGTGTAGTCCTGGTGAGGAGTGAAGATGAGATCCAGCTTTGCCCGGAGTCCTCCATCCGCACTCTGTCTTCTCCATTCCTGCCTCCTTTCTCCAACGTACACACACAGTGATTGTTCAAAGAAGGAGCAGCACAAGACTCAGACTGGGCCAAATCGGAGTCCTCCTTGGGAGTTTTTCAGAGAATGCTCTCTCTTTCTGGCATCTCAAGCCTCTACGGATGACATAGACCAGGAAGTAGCAGCCAACTCTACCACCAGGTGGAGAGAATGAGGCCAGCACAGAGAGAAACAGTCAAAAGATAGAGAGAGCCCTGCTGAGAATTCAGCCACAACTAAAGTCAGCTCTATGTACCTCTGGACTTTACAGTTATGTGAGACATAAATTCCTATTTTACTTAAGGATTTGGTTTCTTTGCACCAAAAGACTTGATATACATACCTTCTCTGAAAGATGCTCTTTGATTTTCTAAGATACCTGTAATAGTCTGCATCTATATAACATCCTTTATAAGATGCTTCAAGAAACTGACCAAAAAAAAAACAAAAAACATTACGGATGTTATACAATGTGTAAAGATGAAAGTTAGAAATCAGTTGTCAGGTTAGCTGATAACCCAAGGCAGGCACAAACTTCGTCAATATTTTTGGTAACCCATGTTTTCAGATCTACAGTGGACCTCATGCTAGTTACTGGAGTCACCTTAGGAATGAACTATGTCATGTTAAGTTTTCATTGTATTTGTTACTTTTCAGGGAAAGTGATTTCAGTCTCAGTAAAACCTAATACACGTAGTAGTATCACAGTGGTGCTATTTTTGCCATCTTTGTGTAATAATAAAAAGGCATCATCTGTTTCAACAGTCTAAAGGGATTCCATATCCACAAATTCACCCTATTTCATATTTTAGTAACTTTTCCCTTACTTTCACAGTGTTTAGCAAAATCTTGTTTTTGTTTGTAAGAAGGAAATTGGAGTAATGTGCAATTGAAGCAAACCAGATTAAGAACCAAGCTATTCTAAAACCCAGCTGCCAACCAGCTACTCAGTCACCCACCCTACTTAATATGTTCTCTTGGAATTGACTAGCAGCCAAAACCAAATTCTCTTCAAAACTGGATTAAGGTGCATGTGGATAACAAAATGCTCTTAAACAAGCCTTTCCATATTAGTAAATAACTTGAGAGGAAAGAGGCAGATGAAAAATCCCTGGGAATTTATGAAAACTCGGCAGACATGTTTATCACTTAGGTTATGCAAGAAACTACCCTAATAATAAATAAGCACACTGAAAAAGTCCTTGTGTAACACATAACATATTTTACCACCATTTGAAAAAATGTTTTTTATTTTTATTTTTAACCTTTCTAAATTCAGGCACACAATGCCTTCAAGAAGCTATTTTTGGTGCTGGTACAGTGTTCTGACACCTTCTCCCTGAGTAAAATTGACACAGCTGCTGAAATTAACATTTTTATCTCCATGGACCCACGTGTCCCTGAGAAATATAAAATATCATTGCGTTTTTCTGCTAACCAGCATTTGGAAGCAGACAGCTATTCAAGCCAAATCTACTCCAGTCCTCTGAGAGAGGGACCTTGTTATCACTAATCCATATCTCCTTTGAATATTGTAAGGCCTTACACAGGGTGAATAAACTCACCTCAAACTAAACCAAACAGATGTGTCTGTGGTACCCCAAATCCCATGTGTTGGGATCTGCATATAGATAATACCTTGGCAATCCAGCAAGTTTGCTTGATGCCCAGATCTAGAGAGGAAGGAAGAGCAGTGCAACTGTAATGTTTCCTTACATCCAATACAGAAACAGGTCCAAGGCACTGGAATCTATGCAAAATTTCCTCTTGTTCCCTCTACCCACATCTCCTTTTAATTGGCCCTAGGGCTCCATCATTACAGATTGGAATCACAATCTAACGTTTCACTAGTCAATATACCTCAAGACTCAAGAATAATTAAACATTTGTCATGCACTTTCCTATGTGTTAGAAATACAAGAAAGATGTATTTAGTCCAAGGGAATAGAAGACAGGTACATAATTATAACACAGAGCAGAATGTGCTAAGGGAGAAATAAGTATAATGTAACAGGGATTCAAAGGAAAAAAACCACCACATATGAAAAAGCTTAATGAAAGAAGTGAATCTTGACCTAAAAGACAGGAAAGATCAGAATGACAGAGGCTGATAGAGAAAAGAAAAAGAAGGTGAGAAAGCCCGAGCTATGTTAGTGAAAAAAGAGCAGCCCAGCTTCACACAAACCAAGGGAATATATAGAGAGTAGAAAGAAAGGACCTAAGGATGAACTGAGTTTTGATTTTATCCAGTAGGCTGTAGGGAGCCAGGGCCCTCCAAACCAGGAATATCTTAATGCATGATTAGGTTTGTCTTAAAAGAAAATTAACATCCAGGAATAGGATGGATGTAGATTAGCAAGGGTGACAGAGGAAGGACTGAAGGAATGAGACTAGTTGGAGGGTAGATAATAAAGGATCAGAGTGAGAAGAGTTACAGAGAAGTTAGAAAAGGACAGATTCAAGAGATATTTTAAAGGTAATATTGACAGAGCTTAGTAATTTATAAGATGTTAGGGTAAGGGCAGGGAGGGCATCAAAGATGGCTTTGCATAGCATGGGTGACAGGAAGACACCGCTCCACAATTATGGCATGGTTTGGTACGGAAATTTTATGAGTTTAGTTTTGTACACATTGAGCTTAAACAAAAGAATGTAAACTTAAAGTCTGCTTTTTCTCAGATATCCTTTAGAAAAATTTTGCTTTGACTTCTGAGTTCCAAAATTAGCTCCGAGCTGTCTAGCTCTGTGCTCAAGTGTTTTGTTTCGGGGCGTTGGAATATCCCCTTTCTCTAAGATCTGCCACTTTTACTGTCCAAAATTTCATTTCACAAAAGATAGGTGATGGTAATTTAAATGTTTTTCTCAGTAGCCTTTTTTTTCTTGCTGTCAGTAGGTATTTTAATTTTTATTATAACTAAATTTTGGATGCAATAACTTTTGTTAATAAAACGTGTGAACAAAGAAGCATAACATCTGGGGTTCTAACTTAATATATACCAAAGCCTCTGACTCTAAAAAATATCTCTTAGTTGTTGTGCCACCTGTTTAGAGACCAATTAATGGTTTAAAAATAGATGATCTTTTGAAGGCAAATGACATCAAAATCGTGGAATATATTAATATAGATCATAAACCTACGCACAGAAAACAATGATATGCTTTAGGCATTGCATTAAACCAACAGGCTGAGATGATGCCACGATGAATGAACATTATGTGTATGTTATAATTTGTACACATAAGGAGGTAGGTACTTCAGAGAACAGTAAGGCAGGGTTATTTATTAGGTACATTCATAGGTCTCTTTTCAAATGTTACTGCTGATGATTTTTAAACTTTATCTAGTCATATGTGCATTTTTAACCTATATACAAAGATGAACCTTCTCTATCTCCTAAGTCTAAACATTTTCTAAAATATAATTACAAACATACAAATCTCTGCTCCACTTTGCCTATCGTTCTATCCCCATATTCGCATTCACAACTAAAGTTCTTGAACAAGCTGCCCACACATGCAATATCCATTTCCATGCCTTGTACTCATTCCTCAGCCCCCTGCAATGTGGCTTCCACCTTCACAAGGCCAATGAAGTCAATTCTCACCAAGATCATCCTGATCTAGGTGACCCTAGATCAAATGAAGAAATGAGTTAATTTATCTAATATACTTAGTAGAGTATCTGAAATATTCAAGATATGTTCCAAACTTCTGTCTTTTCTTGGTACCTCTGATTATATGTAAATCCAGCAAATGATTTTTCCATCATTCAAAATAATTGAAAAGTCATCACATTTTCACTCACTTGTATTTATATAACTAAACAAGAAAAATAGCTAAAAGAAGAATAAGGTAAAGTATACCCTTCCATTTTAATTCTTCAGGAAAATCTCATCAACACATGTAATATAATTTTCTGGAATTTGGGCAGAAGAGAAGCTAAGTATTCAGTCTGGTTCTCAAAATTTGTAACTTTTTTGATTCATGTTCTGGCTGGACCACAGAACCCGACAACTGGTATCTTTTCAAAAGTGTTAAAGACCTTCCTAAGATAGGTAGGGCTGGGAGAAGTTCAAGGACTATTACATTACAGTAACAACCCATTCACCCTGGTGTGAGCTTTTTGGCAATTACAGCCAGAAACAAAGACAGGAAGCTGGAAATGAAACAAGCCTCTTGGCATCAAGGAAAACAGTCACAAAGGCCTCATCCAGAAACTGGTAACTACCCTCAGATGTCTTACTTTTTAAAAAAGACCAGCATGTTAAGGCTTGGGAAAAATCCCTTCAATGTGCTCTTGAGGGCAAGGCTGTATTTCAGACAGTACAATAATCAATGTTGATAAAAACAAACCAGTCAGTAAGTAAAGATTATGTTTGGGATCCTTGGTATGTGAATCTTGGACAATGCACCATTCTTTAGCAAGATTTTCTTCCAAAATGCTTACAGGTACAAACTTCCAGCTACAAAATAAATAAGTCACAGGGATGTAATGCATATATCGGGAATAGAGTCAATAATATTACAACAACTTTGTATGGTGATGTATGGGAACTGGTCTTACTGCTGTGATCACTTTATAATGTATAAAAATACTGAATCACTATGCTGCACACCTGAAACTAATACAATATCATATATTAATTATACACATATGATGTGTATCATTGAGTGTATCATTATAACAACAAAAAAGGCAGAGTTTGGGTAACTCAGTTTTGAGAAATTTTACTTGGGGGGAAGAACTCATTTTCAGATAATCCTGAATAATGAGTTAATAATTCTTAACTCCCTCCACTATGAAAAAATATAACCACCAAGCCTAGACAGGGCCACAGTTGTTCAATCCAAGGAGAGATTTATTGTGAAAATAGAGTCAGAGAAACTAGATTCTAGACTCTCTGCCAAAAACCAGCTGGGTAATCTTGACTTCTCTTTGCTTTGGTTGACTTCTCTGAAAAACAAGGACATTAGACTAGTTGATTTCTAAAAATCCTTTCCAGTTCTAATATTCAAGCATTAAGTATATGTAGCTGCTAAAGAGTAACAGGAAGGAAAAGTTAAATCACATTATAAACAATTATCTTCCTTTTATTCATTCAATAAACATTTATTGAGGCTTCTATTGAGATGACCTATACCAAGCTCTGAGAATACTGTAGTAAGTAAAAGAGGTCCTGCCTTGAGCTTTCTGTTTAGAGAGGGAGTCAGGCAACAACAAAGCAAACCAACCAGATAAGAAAACAAGAGTCTGAGAATAATAGGAAAGACATCTTTTTTAGATAAGATGGTCAGGGAATGGCACCTCTGGAGAGGTCATGTCTGAACCTAAATAATGAAAACAAAAGCCATATGAAGAATTAGTGAAGAGCATTTCAGGAAGAGTAACGTTTAATGCCTAGGCCCTAAAAAAGGGGGAAAACTCAGTAAACTTGATAAAATGAAAAAAAAAAAGTATGACTATAATAATTATGCAGAAGAGTGGCACGAGAAGATTTGCAGAAGTATTTGGGGGTCAGTACACACAGTCTTGTTATGTCATTCTAAGAAATCTGGACTCATTCTTAAGGATGGTAGAGAAATCACTGAAGGGCTTTAAGTAGGGCAGCAACACTTGCTGTTATAAAAGATGGATTGGAAAGGCACAGAATGGAAGTGGGGAAATCAAGTACTTAGGAGGCTGTGGTAGGAGTATAGGCAAAGTATGATGGTGGTTTGACTATGATACTGTAGTAGGGATTGGAGTAGGGGAGAGATTTAAGATATATCATGGAGGTAGAATCAAAAGGGCTTTCTAGTGGATTGTTTTCACATATTTGAGAGAATGAAGGGAATCAAAGTTGAGAAATAATATGGTGCTAAGTTATTGATTTTGGGAGAATGTTTTGGGTGGGGAATACAGCAATTAAGAATAATTAGAGGAGGGCTTCCCTGGTGGCTCAGTGGTTGAGAGTCTGCCTGCCGATGCAGGGGACACGGGTTTGTGCCCCGGTCCGGGAAGATCCCACATGCCGTGGAGCAGCTGGCCCTGTGAGCCATGGCCGCTGAGCCTGCGCGTCCATAGGCTGTGCTCTGCAACGGGACAGACCACAACAGTGAGAGGCCCGCGTACCGCAAAAAAAAAAAAAAAAAAAAAAAAAATAGAAAAATAAAGAGCTGTTTTAGATGTGGTGTTTGATATATGTGAGACATCTTATGTAAGCAATAGATATCTGAACCCTCTGTTCTTATACCTTTTGATTCTGGTCACAGTAATTGCATACCTTTTTTCTAAGAATCATCTATTTACCTTTTTATGTACAATACCCAGCAAATTTCTGGGGTCACAGTTGGTGCTTAATACATATTTAATAATCTTCGCAAAAATAAACATCTTTTCCCCTAAACTCTACATTTATCAGTGTGTCTTCATCCAGACTGTAAAATTTCAGATGATTCTAGTCCACGTCTTCTGAACAGTGCTTGAAGCTTAGAATAGAGAATACTATTCTGGGTCGAATTCACTTTGCAGTCTGACCAATTTCCCACTACCCGCCCCATTCCCCCACCCCCGGGCTGGTTTTAAAATTCCTAGATTGAATTCTATACTTTGTCATTTGCCATAAAAAAACTCAAGATACTCCTACTTGGACAAGTGGGGACCGCTTTTCAAAGTTAGCACTGAACCAGAGCACATTTCCTGATAGCTTCAAACTACAGTGGGACTCCCATAATTGTGGTCTTGCCCCAGACCCTCTCAACCCACCCTTTTCCCCCAATAGCCTGACTTAGGGATAACTAAAAATGGCAGCAGCAGGTTAACTGGCAACAATCCACAAATTTGCTTTAACTTTTAAAATCCAACATTTCAGATTAAGTTTTGTTAAAAAAAATGGTCATTTAACATTTTTGATTTCTGTGGGAACTTTCTAGCTTGCTTAGTAACAATTTTGTCTTAGATCACTAAGAAATCTTACCTTCAGGAAAACGGCATAAGTAATCTGCTAAATAACAAAGTCTTGCTAATAATAATTAGCCCGGACTTCCCTACCAGAAAGGCCTCCTCAGAATGACTAGAGAAGGTAAGTGTGTAGTTTACTCCTTCCTTGTTCCCCCCCAAAGTGTGCTCTCTGCTCTGTATGTACATGTAACTTTTAAAATATTTAAAGGCGGGGCAAGAGTCTCACATCCATATTTCCCAATTAGCTTGGCATGATGCCCTACAATAAAGTGCTTATTTTTCACATGGGAATCTCTTTTACAAATGAAGATGAAAATATATATATTATCTTTTAAGTAACTGCTTATGTAAGTGATACTGCAGATACCAGGGAGTATAACTAAACAAGAATATAATTAAACTTTCTTCTTCCTATGCATGTTAGGTCTATTGCTGGTTAACACTTTTTCAGGCTGTATCATTTATTAGATCAAGGCACACTGCAAAGCTGCTTATAATCTCTTTGCCTAAAAAGTGAGGTCAAATGATATTAAGATGCCAAAGATCAGCCTGCACAATCCTCTTCTACTTCTAGTCAACACAGTCAACAATCCAAAATAATTAAATGGAGAACAAAAATGTGTATTTTCTTCCAATCACAATAATTCCCATTGGTAACAGAACTGAAATGCTAAACACTCACTTGGCAGACTTACCGAAAAAAATTTCAGGTCGGGCAGTTGAGATAAAATCATGACTGAACACTTGCCAAATCCACCCTCACTTACCTCCTCTCAGCATTACCTCCCACCAATAATTCCTCAAATAAAAGACTAGATGAGTCAACTCCAAATTTAAAGTGTAGGAGCCAACCCCCACCCCCAACATCCCCCCCAAACACTGGGGCAGCTAACCAAGGCTTGGGGGTGTAAGCCACAGACCAGAGACACTTGCTATCTGCTCTTTTATTTTCCCAATGAGTAGCAGATGTGCTCTTGTCAACCAGTTATGTGAGCTGATGGGGAGGACAAGGCATTTTGGAAATTTGCTTAGAGCAGCAAGTCTTTGAGCAATAGTTGTATCAATACTAAACCACAGCAGCTTATAACCAAACACATCAACCACACCCTCATCTGTCCCAGATGTGTATTTTACAGTTTCTTGCATAAGTTACCAAAAATTAAAGTCTTATATCTGGCAAATTATATACAATCTGCAATGTGCAGTTATTGCTACCGTGTCTTCCCTCTTTCAATGGTAAACTGTTCTTTTCTTTTAGGAGGAAGTTCAACTTTCATATATTAGAGATCCCAGACTATTTCCCTACTCCTATTTGGGATTCTACTTGAGGGAAAAGGGGGTTGGGAGTGGTTGTGAAACGTCTGATAAATACTAGGTTAAACCAAAGTTTTAAACAGTTCCTTAAGCAGGATGTCTCAGACTCTTTAATATGATGATGTGCATTATTATAAATCTCTGGGAGGTAGGGGAATAAAGCATGTAGCATGTGCAAAGCACAGTTGCTCATGGAATCCTTTTCATGGAACATGTGGGATTGAGGGTTTCACGGAACACACTGGGAAATGCTGGCTTAGGTATATGTTAGTTTTGACAGGCTAGCTTGGTACTTACTTTGTAACATGGAGTCTATGAAAAAAAATCATTTTTTGAGTTTGAAACATTCTGTTCAGAGACAAACTTGTGGAATGCAAACCAAATCACATGAATTTAGACATCTCCAGCCACTGTATAATTGTACTTTTGAGATTTTTCCTCAATGGTATATAAACCTCAAACAAAATTTCCAAATTTCTTCAGATTAGAGTAAAAAACAAAAACTCAAACTAAACACTTGAAAAATGTTACTCCTAAAGCACACGATGTGTATCAATAATCCAAATAAAGTTTACTTGTAAGGTACAACTGCAAAAATGAGGGAATTTCTACATCTAAAAAGGCATGGATAAAGAGTATGAAATTTAGTTACATCTGGATTTGAATCCTGTCAACTGGCATGTATGAGACTTTGAGACTGAAGAATTTGGCCAAGAGCATTTTCCTCACTTACAAAGTGCTGATAAGATACCTGTTCTGCGTGGTTGTTTTGAGGATTATATATTGGACACCTAGCACAATGCTGGGCAACTAAACAAACTACTCTGTCACAGTGTAGTTCAAGACCCTCTCCTGGTATCCAGAACATTTAGCCAATGGAACACGATAGCTGGGTAACAAGAAAATAAAATCCACACACAATCATCATATTACTGTATTTTATTACAATATGTTCGGTGTACTAATTTAAGAGGAAAAAATGTAAACAAAACGGAAGTCTAGGGAAAAATGGCACTTTGCTTTAATCTTCAATTTAAAGTTATTTTTAATAATCCATTTATACCATTATATGTCTCAGATTTTAAAGAGCATCATTGCTGAATTTCAGACTGAAAAATAAACAGAAAAGATGACATCAGAGGAGTTAAGCAGAGAAGAGATATTGATTAAAAAATTGAAAGTAAAATCTACTTTGGCTAGAACTGAACACTGACAGATAACTTTCTCCAAAGGAAAATCTAACTTGAGTCATGAAGGTCCATTTTTTGTGTAGTTCAATACTGTGTCAATTAGGAATTCATGACGATGAACAGTTTTACTCAGTCACATTTGACTACCTAAAATCCTACTGGGCATGCTATTTGCCATGTCTTATTCCTCTTACATAACTATCTACTTCCTGAAACCAGATATGCAAGTTTGCCTGTGATTTAAGTTTCAAGAAATAGTTTGTAGAAAACACCAAAAGGATCAGTTGTTAAAGGTCTTACCTTTTCTTCACTGTATAGCAGCTATTTCTACAAATAAAGAGCATGTGGATACTTTCTAAGGACTCGAAATGAGAAAACCAAAAACAGAGGTCTGTGTGCATGAACATATGTACACACATATGTATAAGCTTAAATACCCCCAAACAGGTTTAAACAGGTAAGAATACCTCAACATTCTAAATTCAGAAAGTAGAGATAAACATTGTTTATAAATCAGTAGTATTACTAGCTAATATGTTTTAGTTAGAACACTATACCTGCAGTTCAAAAGTACTGATTGGATTCCATTAAAAGAAAAAGACATTCAAATTAATAAAAACATTCTTCTAACAGCAAAGAATTCTCCCACTTATTTATTTTGACATATTGATATTTCTATAAACTTGCAAGTGGAAGAAAAGCTGTTCAATAAAAGCCAATTCATACATACATACAGTATACAGAAATTATTTTAAAAGTCTGTTCATATAATGGATTCCTTTGGTACTAACAAAAAATTAAGATACAAATAATTGACTAGAAATGAAACCATCACTAAACTAAGATACACAGGAACTGCACTTCATTTCAGGGAAGAAGTCCAAATCTTACTGTGTTAGAAGAATAAAGTACATTTGTCATAGTACACATTATGATATTCCCTTAAAGCAGGAACTATTTAAGGTTTTTAAATTTAAAGTGTTCAGATTTACTTCTGTCTATACATTCAGGAACTATCATCATATCACTGGTTACACACAATTCTCTCATCATGCAAAAAAAACCCCCAAAAGCCTCAGTTAGTTGTTTTCTAAGGTCTAATTAAGTCAAACAATAAACTAATAATAGCACTTTAATTAGCAAGCTGTAAATCACAGAGGTGTAGAAATTCTGCAGTTGAATTGTACTTCCTGTCTATAGTACTGCTGCTATTCAATCTATTTTCTCCATGTATTAGAAGAACTAATAGGCATTGATAGTCAAAATAAGATTTTCATTGTTGCAGCAAATGACAGAATATGTGAGAAAAGGAAAAGTTCCTAATGTCACGACAATCTTTATGATCCTTTATAAAGGTAAAGGATTCTGTGCATATGCGTGGAAAGGAGTAAGAAACAAAGGTAGGACGTTAAGACAAGTAGATAAAGGGAATGCTGAGACTATATTAGAATTATATTTATTTAAAAAACTGATCTGAAGTCTGCCCATCGAGAGTACAAAAAAAAAGTCAGAGCAGACATTAGTGCAAGTTTAACCTGATAATTTATTTGTGGAAAAAGCTAGTTTTGATGAGAAAAAGTTTAATCCTTTCCTTGTAAACATAAAAGAAACGCAACAGGAATTTTAAAGGTAGTATACCAGAAAATGCAACAGTAACTCTTATAATTCTTTTCAATTAAACAGACAAGTTGAAGATGCATGTTAAAATACTTTTCAGACTGAATATTCATCAGCCTGTATGATCTGTTGTTCCAATTGGATTTTGATTTTTAAAAAACCTAATTTTTTATAAGAGCTATCACATCTAGAAGTGAAGAAAATAAATTAGATCCCTTCTCCCTCCCCAAAAGATATTAACTTCTAAAGCATAAAAAGCTATATATCTTATACAAATTAACCAGTGTTCTTACAAAAGTAATGTAGTTTTGGACTGATGACATTATGCTGTATTTGTGGTGAAGTACTAGGCACAAGAATATATGTATCAATTAGGCATTTTCAGTCTATTTAGTCTCTAAAGTTATTTAATTCTTGGCAATATATAATAACTGGTACACATTTTGGTACTTAAGTCATGAATTGTAGAGAACAAGAAGCAGTATGTTATAGTAACGGTTTGTATCTGACAATTACTGTGCTGAACGAATCCCTTCTATGAGCTCTGTGATTTGTTTTGCAGTTGGTCACATGTAGTAGATCCTGCAATGATAAAAGAAAAAACAGCAACATAATTTGTTTGTTGAGTACTGCCAAACTTGGAACTACCTGAGCTAAAGTTTCCTTCCACTGTTACGTATGATAAACAAATAGAAAGATCTAAAAATCAAGAGATATTTCATACAGACTGATCAGTATGATATGAAAGAATCTGTATACCCCGTAAATAATATAAAGAGCAGAACAGGTGTATCTATTTAAGTGACAGGACAAATAGGTTTCAGGTTGAACACTTTTGTGACTAAATCACAGGTGGATAGCTAAGAGTTTATTACAACTCAAATATCCAGAACTATGAAAGATTTGTTTATGATATAAAAATGATAAAAAAATTTCCTGCGAGTCTAAACATGCCACATTTCTTTTTATAAAAACAGTAATAAAACAGGTGGGGATGGGCAGGAGTGTAGAAGAGGGGGAAAAGAAGGAAAATGATAAAAAAGTAATGGGTGCCATAGATCCTTGGAGATTTTAAAAGCTGGTAAAATTTTTTTAAGGGCCCAAGAACAGAAAATAAATAATGAACTTTCTTCTCTATGCCTTATTATGTAGTCTTTTCTATCTTTGTGGACGTTATTGAAGCGAAGCAGTATATACTCCTATGTAAGGAGTACTTCATCCCCACTGAAGAAAAATCGGCGTTAATACAAATTTTAATCATCTATTACACTTAAATGAAAAAAATGCATTTATGTGTTAAATCTGTGAAATCCAATGTTTTAGAAGCAGAGACAGACAAAAGGTCAGATTTATTTTTCAAAAGCTGTGGCTTAAAAAACAAATCCCTTTAATATTTGGCATAGTGGTGCTGGTACAAATTTCCATTGGCAAATGAAGGGTATTCCCAACGCTTTGTTAGAGTCGCTACAAATAGATACTGAAAGTCTGAGAAGAAACTGATGAAAAGTTATAACCCAGAAACATCTGCACTGAATATATAAAAAGAGATCACCAAGATATAGGTAACAGGGAAACAAAGACCAGCTAGGAGATAGGTCACCTAAAAATGGATAATAAATTTAAAGAGAGAGAAGAGAGAGACATACAACAATAATTACTCAAGATAAAGTTTGTTCAAGTTAAACAGACTATGGTGAATAAAATGGAAAGAAAATGCTGTATGAAACAAACTGAAACGCAAAAGCATAACATGGAATAACAAAAAAATATTGTCATCCTGCTATTATAATGAGCACAGTCATCAGGTTCTACCATAGAATCACTTATATTTCATATCTGCTCACCAAAACAATAATATAATAATTATTTACTTTCCTAAGACTTAATCATCCAAGGCACAACATATAAAAGTAAGTTACTAGGGAGGGTGGGAGGGAGGGATATGCAAGAGGGAAGAGATATGGGAACATATGTATATGTATAACTGATTCACTTTGTTATAAAGCAGAAACTAACACACCATTGTAAAGCAATTATACCCCAATAAAGATGTTAAAAAAAAAAAAAAAGTAAGTTACATCTCCACTCAAAAGCACCAGTTTGCAGCACAAAGAGTAGGTAGATGGGCACAAAATCTGCATTAATGGTATAGAAGATTCACCTTTGTTGAATGCCAGAATAACAGTTTATGAAAAATAAATAAATAAAATCAATTTTCTATGACTGATCGAGAGTTGGTAGGCTGCAATGGCTGCTTGTCTGAGACTTAAAACAAACAAAAATCAGCCAAATAATTTGTTGACCCAACAGTCAAAAGAATCAACACTGGAAAGACATGACATACTTTATGCTTGAAGGGATGTTAAAACAAATCTTCCATGTTAAAAACATGTTTCTTTAAAAAGTTTAAACCTTAATTGACATTGTTACGACAGACAAAATATGATCTGAACCATTAAAAACAAAGTATAGCTTAATATGAAGACAAACATCATTGCTTAAAGTCAAGTAGACCAAACAACATAGACATATAACATAACATATGGGCTTAAATCAACTCTGAGCATAAAAACATTATTTTGAAACTGACCAACAGGGGGTTGAAATTTTCTAAACTTTTGGCATAAAAAGTGAATTTTAGAAAAATTTTCTGAGGTTCTTCAAAGTTGCGAGCAAAATAAAGTATATTATTTAGGTACAAAGGACCACAAGTGTCTCAGTGATATTTTCAAAACACCTAACCTTGATTTGATTCTTCTGTATTCATGCTTTCTCCAGCTGCAGTCTCTGACATTTCTTCATCCTCCTCCTCATCACGTAGGTCTTTTGAAATTAATTGTCTAGCTAATTTAATATTCAGTCCTTCATTGTAGTGAAGCTTCCTTTTCATTTCAAACTGTCGCTTTTTTTCTACAAGATACAAAAAAGTAGGCGTCTTTAGCTCAAAGACTGGCAAACTACAGCCTGTGTCTATTTGGTAAGTAAAGTGTTATGGAACACAGTCACACTCATTTGCTTTTGTAATGCTTAAGACTGCTTTTGTACTCAATGGCAGAGTTGAGTAGTTGCAATAGAGACCATATGGCCCCCAAAACCTAAAAACTGTCTGGCCGTTTATAGAAAAAGTTTACCAACCTTTGCCTTAGATGCTTCAAGTACATCTTAATGGGAGACTAAGAGTAAGAGCCATTAGTAGTTATGTTTGTGAAGGAAATTTAAAGATATAGGAAAATTCTCCAGATAGAGTTGAATGGGAAAAAAGGAAAACTATAATACCATATACATACTGTGTACAAAGCCTGCGTGCATGCACATGTGCACACAGGCACAAAATAAGACTCGGCAATTAACAACCGTTAATTCTGGGTCAAGGAACTATGGGGTAATTTTAATGTTTTCAAGTTTTCTAGTTTTATAATTCAGAAAAAATTCCTTTAAAAAATTCTTATTATCCATTAAGAAATTGCCATGATTTAAAACATTGCTGGCTCTAAAGAGGGAGGGAGGGAGGGAAGAAGGGACGGGGGGAGGAAAAAAAAACAAACATTGCTGGCCTAAAAACATAACCTCATTCCCAGAGTAATTTTAAGAAAAATGTGTTATTAGGAACAGTAAAGTGATTCTAGACTATTCTTTATTTATAGTCTTCACCACAGAAACAAAAATAGCTATAAATCAACACAACTGACCATATTTTATCAATATATAGCACTTTAAAGATCAACTTTAAGAAATGTTATAAGATTTTAGAATTTCTTAGACCAGTAAATTGAAAGACAAAAAAGGAGTCGACATAAAATTGCCAACTGTTTATTTTGTCAAGAGCATTAAAAGTCATTCACCATAGGTTTATTATGGTATTCATAAAAATATTTTAATGCCAAAAAGGCGTAAGAGAAATCTCTCAGAATAAGGCTATTCAAAGTACTTTCTCTATGTCCCCTAATTCCCTCTATCGAACCCACATCCCCTGCAGTGGAAGCGCGGAGTCTTAACCACTGGATCGCCAGGGAAGTCCCTCCCTTTAAGTTTTTATCATCTATACTTATTTATGTTCTAAACACTGGCATTTACAGTTGTCACTACTGATCAGTCACTTTTCAGCCTCTATTTGGGTTGGGAGAAGGAAAGTTCCGAGATCAACATCCATATCATCATCCCATAAACATTTGTTGCAAACTACCAAGATCTTGCCAGCCATCTTTCTCCTTCTCTAAGTTACTTTTGTGATTTGTTTTACTCTTTGAGAGTACCATATTGTAGAAGAAAGTAAAAATTTTTTTAAAAAATCAATAAAAGACCAAATCCTCATGACTAAATTTTTAGTGATGACTTTCAGATGATGTAAAGGCCAAGATTAAAAAACAACAAAAAATGATTCTAATTGCCTCCAATACCAGATACATTTACTAAAAAGGTAAGGCTTTTTCTCAGTACAAAGTAACACATGTTCTTTTTCATGCAACTTAAAAGAACTTACAAAGTTTAAAAAAAAGCTAGAAACTTAAAAATCACTCAATCTCCACACTCAGAAATTATCATTAATATTTTATGACTCGACTTTTTTCTAAAAATGTATTTTTTATAAAAATGAATCATACCTTGTTGTATGTATATGCTGTTTTCTCACTTACTGTATAGTTAGAATGACAACGTCCCAGGAAGTCTCAGTTTATGCCTACTGTCTGATGGAGCTGTATTAGTGACCCTTTCACTCTTAAAATAATCCAGAGTTTAGACAATAAAGTATATGAAGATAGAGTAAAATTCTGCCACGTACATAGCAGGTCTACACAATTTTTAGAAGGTTATAAAGTAGTGAGTTATAATTTAATCCCCTAACTTGGTCAAAGGTTTCTGATTTCCCCCTTTGTATTTTCATTGTTTTTTATGATGTAATATACAGTTGACCCTTGAACAACGTGGGGATTAGGAGTGCCTACTCTCCTCACAGTTGAAATCCACATATAACTTTACAGTTCGCGCTTCATGTTCACAGTTCCGCATCTGTGGATTCAACCAACCGCAGACTGTGTAGTAGGTATTTAGTATAAGTGGACCTGCACAGTTCAAACCCATGTTGTTCAAGGTTCAACTTACATATTTGTGCATCTGTTCTATTATTTTCTCAACATTAGTTAGTGGGTTTTTTTCGTTTTTTTTGTTTTTTTTTGTGGTACATGGGCCTCTCCTGTTGCGGAGCACAGGCTCCGGACGCGCAGGTTCAGCGGCCATGGCTCACGGGCCCAGCTGCTCCGCGGCATGTGGTATCTTCCCAGACCCAGGCACGAACCCGTGTTCCCTGCATCGGCAGGCAGACTCTCAACCACTGCGCCACCAGGGAAGCCCTAGTTAGTGTTTTTTTAAACTGTGCCTTATAATCCTTCAGTAAGTTATAACCAGCATTTTAAAAAAATGAAACAAAACAGAATAAACTGGATAGAACATATCACATATAGTAAAGGTTAAGTAATGTTTTGTGAAATTTTAATTTTTATAATTTTATGTTTACATGTATGCTGAGTGGCACTTGGTAAAAAATGTTTAAGAAACATTGAAATAAAGCCTGGGAAACTGAATTGCTAGAGCAAAGAGTGTCATTTTCTTTTAAAGCTTTTGGCTCATATGTTGCCATATCGCCGTCCAGAAAAGCCAAACCATTTTTCACACCCACCAATTGTATATGAATAACTTATTTCTCCACATTCACACCAAAAGGGATATTGTCATTCTTTTTAATTTTTGTTGATCTGAAAGGAAAGAAAGGCACCACGACGCTGTTTTAATTTGTAGTTTCTTATTCCTAAGAGTTGATCTTACGGTATTTTTCTTTTGTCAATTATAGTAATAGTCTAAGAAGATGATTTCTTTTTAATTCTAAGAGATATTAAACTCAGTTTTGCTTGTTATATATTTTAGTTTTGCAATACTCAAAATTTATTATATAATTTATGCATTTATTTTGTAGAAAGCTAACATAAGTGGTCTCAACCTTCTCTGAATATTAATTTTACTTATAATCTTTGTATGGCAGAACAACATAATGCCAAAGAGTACAAAAATTTTCAGGTTTCAGGCCCAGTTCTAATAATAATCAACTATCCATGTGAACTTGACAAGTAAATTATCCTTTTTATACTTTCTTTGGCTATTTTTAAAAATAATGGAGAATATACCAATTATTTTAAGTTATTAAAAGTTAATATTTACTGAGTACTTACAATATGCCAGAATCAGTGCTAAGTGTCTTAAATTCTTTATCTCATTTAATACTCAAAAATGACTCCAAATATTTTTATAGCCCCCCATTTAGAAATGAGGAAACTGAGGGTCAGAGAAATTAGGCAAATTAGGTAAGTGACATACCTAGAGTACAAACTTAGATCTATCTGACTCCACAGCCAATATTTTAATTGTTATGTTACTAGTTACAAGATAAAATTTTCTTTTTCTTTTCTTTTTTTTTTTTTTTTTTTTTGCGGTATGCGGGCCTCTCACTGTTGTGGCCTCTCCTGTTGCGGCCTCTACTGTTGCGGAGCACAGGCTCCGGACTCGCAGGCTCAGCAACCACGGGCCTAGCCGCTCCGCGGCATGTGGGATCTTCCCGGACTGGGGCACGAACCCGTGTCCCCTGCACCGGCAGGCGGACTCTCAACCACTGCGCCACCAGGGAAGTCCCCAAAATAAAATTTTCTAAGAATTTCTTTAATAAACAAGGACGTTCAGACGTGTAATTTATTTAAAAGCAATAAACACCTGTATCAGTAACTCTTACTACTGGGAACTTGAACTTGTGAAACTGTAACTAGTGAAATGGTTCCCCCTGCTGGCTAACTCCTGGAACTACAATTTGAGGGAAAATCCCTTAATGAAACTGACAATAGAGGTTAATAAAAAATTCCCTGTTCTCAATAGATCACGTTTTCAGAGAATAAGGAATCAACAAACTCTAGGAACAATTTCTATCTGAAACCGCTTCAAAGGCCTTTGGGGTATATTTTGGGAAAATAAATCAGGAAGTCACTGAGGATAGAAGATAATATAATACAATTTGAGATTATGCTATATGTTATATTTCTTTCTTGTATAGCACTCAAACTATCATAGTTTTGTTCAATACACTACATTCTAAAGATGATAGGAGGGAATAGCAAATTGTACCTTTACAGCTACACATGACAAAGATCCTGACAGTTAACTAGCAAATATTCAGAATCTTAGTTCTAAAGTTTCTAAACTTCTTTACAGTACAGGTAGTTTCTGCATTTCAAGCCTTCAAGTAAACAAACTACTCGATCTCTTTTTTCTTTTTTGTGAGGGTGTGTGTTTTTCTTGCATCTTTTTTCCTATATATAGGCTTGGTTTTCCCTTTTAAAAATAATTGAAGGGACTTCCCTGGTAGTGCAGTGGTTAAGAATCCGCCTGCCAATGCAGGGGACACAGGTTCAATCTCTGGTCTGGGAAGATCCCACATGCCGCGAAGCAACTAAGCCCGTGCACCACAACTACCGAGCCTGCGCTCTCGAGCCCGTGAACCACAACTACTGAGCCCGTGAGCCACAACTGCTGAAGCCCGCGTGCCTAGAGCCCGTGCTCCGCAACGAGAAGCCACTACAATGAGAAGCCCGCGCATCGCAACGAAGAGTAGCCCCCACTCGCCGCAACTAGAGAAAGCCCACGTGCAGCAATGAAGACCCAACGCAGTCAAATAAATAATTAAAAAATAATTGAAAATAAACTATATAAGCAATTTTCAGTTCCTGAGATTATACATTCACATCCTTAAGCAACAAAGTGAAATATTTTCCATCTTTCCTTACCTCCACAGATAAGAACTATTACTTGTAAAAACAGGAACAATGAATAGGTAGCAATGCCTTAACTGTGTATGTACTGTGTGGGCTAAAAGAGCCTCTTTCATCCTTGTTGAGAGGGCTATATTTATCTCCTTTCCTGTGACACTTCTGTTCTTTCTGTTCAATGGGACCTAACAAAAATCTTTATTCCAAGTCTGACCATCTTGATTCATCTGGTAAGCTTCACCAATGCCTTAATACAGAAAAAGCACAAGCAACTGAGAAATTAGCTCTTACTGCTATCCACTTTAAGATCATCCAAACACTCAATGACCCTAAATGTATTAATTTAATAAATATTTACTGAGCATCTACCTGGTATAGATGCTTGGTACAAAGAAAGGAACAAAAAGTACAAAAAAAGGAACACATGTTAATTCCTTAACAGACAGTAATATTTTCTTGAAATGGGGGGGGTGTGGAGATGTCATACAGTAAACCCACACAAGTAGAATCTGAATTATAAAAATGTTGCTCCTTAATCTCCCACCATCCACCTCCTAAAAAGGAAAACCATTTGACAGTCTTCTATATAATGTATTTATCTTAGCAAAAATTATTAGCAATGCTAAAAGCAGTAAAAGAAAGAAACTACCTCGTTCTTCAGGTGAGAGGTCACTATCCTCATCTTCACTGCTTTCTTGTTCACGAACTCGACACTTTGGCTCCGAGCTTTCAGCAGCAGCAGTTAATCTATACAACAATCATTTAAAAAGAAATCAATACTGTGATAGTCTTATATTAGTTGAGTGTCTCACTCTACTTTTTAGTCTCATAAAAACATCTAAATATCATTAATATGCTAGCTATAACCTGATGAGGAACATAAAAAGCAAGAGAGTGGGACTGTATATAGAAACCATTTAAACAAGAAGAGTGGAAGTTGACAAACCCATGAACAGCAAATAGAGCTTTTTTTCAGGAATTCAACTTATTTTGCCTTTCTCACTTCTATCTTTAAAACCCAGGTGACAGGATATTAAAAAGCAAAAACAGAAAAACCTCCATTCAGGGAACTGACACAGGGAATCTGTGTACCAGCTTCTGGTTCTCAATCTACATACCTTGATTTTAACCTAGAAATAAGACTATGTAAGTTGCTATGAAAAAAACAGATAAACTTATTTATTTAGCACATGCTTTTTATTTACACTTGTACAAGTAAAGTAAAATGCCTTTAACTCTGCAGAATTAAAAACAGCATGAGAAAAATGCTTTATAGTCATCAATACTTACTTCCTAGCTAAGATATCTGGGGTCAGGGCTTCAGTGGTTTCTGAATCACTCAGTGCATCTTCATCATCACCTACCATACTAGGATGATAAGCACATTATAAATTAATACCTGAACTATAATTTTTCAAGCAGGAAAACAAGGTAGAGAAACATAATTCTATTGACTAAAAGTATCAATGTATTTATGGCTCTGTTGTCATCTTTGAAGTTTAATTTTACACTGTTTCTATTTGATGCAAATATTTAAAAGTATAGCACCAATCAAGAAAAGCCTTCAAATAATTTTAAAAAAAGAAAAAACATGTAAAAAAAAAAACCCCACTGCAACTATAAAAATAAATACTGAAAACGCGAATCATCTGGAGGGGAAAAAAAAAACTTCAGTTAGTCCATCCAGTGGCAGGGAAAAAATAATGCAAAAGAACCCTATCCAGCTTTAGAATATGTATTTGTACATCAACCTGAAGATAAGACACAAATGATCTATGCAGACACAGGTTAGGTAAAATAACAAAATTAGATCCTAAGACCTAATTCAGGAAGTATAAAAGCTATTTAGCTTACGCAATCTACTCTCTAACGAAATATTTGCTCCCCACATAATTGCGAAAAATGGTTACCTTTATTATTTAAATATAAACAGTTTTAAAATAATGGCTACAGCTATTTATTTTTGAATCATGTTTGATCTTAATTTTTTTAGGATAGTTATCTCCAACCAACACAGATAAGGGATGTCTACTACCTTTATTGAAAAGGAAGAAAGCATTGACTTTGGCTTCTGGTACAATAGAAGTTTTAGGTTACGTTTTAAAGTATATACCTGTAATTAGGAGAAAAATAAGGATCACTTTCATAAATGATATGTCTACTTCTTTCCTCAAGCTTTATTAGTACTGAGTTTCAGTATCTGTACCTCCTATTTCATTATTTTTCTCCCCTTGTCACAATCATGTTAATTCTTGTTTTTACTGTTTTTGCTATTATCAAGTTATCTCAACTTATCTTCCAAAGTTTCATCCATTGATTTAAAACAGAATTTCTTTAACTCTATTTTAATAGTAACTTCTAGATTTATATTGTTTTACTTCAGTGACAAATACAAAATATTTCAGTCCTGAAAATCCTTATTTTTTTCAATACAATCTGGGCATGATCTGAATTAGGTATTTCTAACTTATTTAGAATCTCATTATGTTTATTGGTGCCTTATTTTTGTCTTCATACTAACTACAGCCATACACTATCATTTTACAACTCATTAAAAAAATGATAATGAGTCATTTGAGTCTGGAAGACTCAAAACTAACAATTACAATGCAATTATATGAACTACAATATCATGTAAGTTCAAAAATAAGGACATGAAACAGTAGTAATGTCCACTTGTCTTTGCACGGATTAAAAAAGAGTTACCATCTGTGAAGTTATCCCTTTCTGCAAAGAGAATGAATAAGCCCCTGCCACCTACTTAGGAAGCAAACAAGCCCAGCTCTCATCTTCCTTTACAAATAGATGACTTTAAGGAAGGCAAAGTCACTTTGTATATATCATTAGCTGCTAGGGACCACTGAGGTGCAATGAATAAACATTTACTACTATAATTATAATGTAAAAAATGGATTCCATAAAGTTCCATATTACTTTTACTATTACACAAAAATATGCAGTTATTAATTAGTGTTCCAGTAACAAATATAAAAAAACAGACAAAGATTCAAATCATCTGTTATCCAGAAGCTCACGTCAAATGCAAAATGGAAACAAGTCAAAAAAGGAATGCTGTGTACAAAACATTACCTATGGTAAGGAGTGCTAGGTTCATCTATTTTCATTAAACCATAGTCTTTGTCTGCTGGATGATATGTCGCCAGGATGTTCATTTCATCCCACTTCTGGGACTTTTTACTACAATAAGAAGAAAAAAATTTTTTCCTCAATGTAGTGAAAGATACAAAATGTACACATCTAAAATTCACGAACATCCAAATCCCACATTGCAATTTCTATTTGACTGCTAACTTCTATTTTTACATCTACTTTCTTGGAACAGAAACTGACTTGGGTAAAAGCCATAAGTAACTACAATAAAGTGTCAGTAAATATTTTACAGAATACTTAGTGCCCACATATTAAAAACACATTACAGTTGTCCCTCGGTATCCTCAGGGGATTGGTTCCAGGACTGACACAGATACCAAAATCCAAGGATGCTCAAATCTCTTCTATAACATGGCGTAATATCTGTATATAATCTCTGCACATCCTCCTGTATACTTTAGACCATTACTAGATTACTTATAATGCCTAATACAATGTAAATGCTATGCAAATAGTTGTAAATACAATATAATACAATGCAAATAGCTGCTGGCACATGGCAAATTCAAGTTTGGTTTCTGAAACTTTCTGGAAATTTTTTTTCCAGAATATGTTCGATCCATGACTGGTTGAATCTGAGGATGCAGAACCTGTGGATATGGAGGGGTAAACAGATTCTTCACCAGGCATTCAAAAAACTATTACATTATGACATGTTTAATCTTCATCTGGCCTATAGAATAACAGCAAAAGCTGGAATTTACACATTGCCTGATCTCAGTAGTTAAGGATTTTGGATCTACGATATATTTTTAATAGTTTGATAAAAAACACAACAGCAATATTTTCCTTGGCCTAATTTTTTTTAGCAGTATCTATAACAATCAAAATAATCATAACATAAAACTACAGAGAAGACCTCATTTAAATTCAGATACCATTAATAAAGATTTAGATTACACATAAAATTATACCTCAGTTGTTTTTTTTAAAATTTAGAAATATAACGATTTGCTGATAAATGGTTTCAGATCACCTGGAATAAATCTACTTAAGAAAACTAGAAATGCTTTGTAAATGCTTTATGAACATCCATTAGTGTCCATTCAACAAAATATTTGTACAACTACTAAGGTGCTCAATAATTAAATGTCTTAATTAGAAATCCTTATCTACTCATTAAACAGGACATCAACAACCTCTGTGCCAGCCAACAATCTGTTACATATACAATTTGTGACTTGGTTATATACTTAAAAATAAAACTACCTTAAAAAAAAATCAATGTAGACTTTACACAGATTCAAATCATCCTTTCCATATTTGCTCAACATTGGTGAGGTTTTACTGCAGATATTTTCAATTTTCCTAAATCTACCAATACCTGGATCTTGAACTGCTCTTGAAGAAAGACATTTTTAAAATTTTAATATTATATTCTCTTCTCCATGTTCTGAGTCACCTTAAAAATTACATGTGCCCACTCGTGGCAGTTGAGCCTGACTTTATGTTCTTCTGCTTTCTACCATAAAGGGCCCACAGTGTCCCCATTTAAGGCTAATCACTTTTTTCCTTCATATTTTTATTGTGGTAGAATATACATAACATAAAATTCACCATTTTAACCATTTTTTTTTTTTTGCTATTCGCGGGCCTCTCACTGTTGTTGCCTCTTCCGTTGCGGAGCACAGGCTCCGGACGCGCAGGCTCAGCGGCCATGGCTCACAGGCCCAGCCGCTCCGCGGCATGTGGGATCTTCCCGGACTGGGGCACGAACCCGTGTCCCCTGCATCGGCAGGCGGACTCTCAACCACTGCGCCACCAGGGAAGCCCCATTTTAACCATTTTTAAGTGAATAGTTCTGTGACATTAAGTACATCACATTATTGTTTAACCATCACCATCATCCATCTCTAGAACTTTTTCATCTTCCCCAGCTGAAACTCTGTACCCAATGAACACTACCCCTCACCCCCGCCACAACAACCATTCCATTTTCTATCTCTAAGACCACTCGAGGTACCTCTTATAAGTGGACTGATACTGTATTTTTCCTTTGTGGATGGCTTATCTCACTTAATGTCTGTATGGTTCATCTATGTTGTGGCATGTGTCAAAATTTTCTTCCTTTTTAAGGCTGAATAATATTCAATTGCAGACTAAGTACTATTAACTACAACTTCCTTTTAAGCCTACTTACCCTTAGTTTTATCAAGAGGCAAATGTTGGCCTAGATATACTCCACAGGTGACTGCCACTACAACTCCCATTCCCGCCCCCCACCAAACAGAAGTTTCTTCACCATGAAAAAATCAAAATCTTAAGTTTATAAGAAGCTAAAAATTAATGGGTCGTTTATTTTTAAAGCACAGAAGTAACATTTCTTCTTCAAAAAACTGCTTTTTTATTCATTCAGCAAGGTACTCACCTGAATTTTCAACTAATCAAACTTAAATGTTGCTAGTGTGTGTATGTATATAACACTTGATTGAACTAGACTGTGTATATAGATGTTGCTTTAAAATAGTATTGATTTCTTTAGATGCCTAGTTTCTGACCAACAGAGTAATAGTTGGTCTTGTGGCAAAAAACAACAACAGTAACATACAACTGGGAGATAGATGTTTAAGGTTCAAGTTCCACTTACCCTTCATTAGTCCTGTTACTACAGGCAAGTCCAACAAACATTCTCTCTTGGGCTGTATTTACTCTACATGGAAATTATAAAAAATGGAATTTTTAGGATTTTTAAATCTAAAGTTTTGTTACAAGTTTGGAAACCATATCTCACTTAGCACTGTGAGAATGGCTTGCGATAAGGCATTCTGAAAAAATGTTTAAATTGCTTATGTATGAATGCCTTCTCCCACTGTCCCACAAGTCAAAATTTAAATGATTTTGAAATATTTATGATCTGCTACAGAATGAGTTTTTCTAAAAAGCAGTCAGTTTTCTATTTGACTAAATCTACAGTTTCAGATTTGTATTTTGCTAAATAGCTCTATTATCTACAAATTTCTGTAAATTTAGAAAGCAAATGATTTAGGTCTTCTCATGGTCATATTCTACATAAGGAAACTCACAGTGAAGAGAGATACACTTTAAAGATTTTAGACAGCAGAAATGATCAAGAAGCTTCTGATCAGAAGGATAATTAAAGACATATACAAATTTTAAGAGAATTAGATTAATTTTGTAAAGAAAGCAATTCAATTAATAGACAAAGGGAGACCCATTATATGGTAACTCAATGTTCCCTCCTGATAGACAAGGCCTCTGAAATGATAAGCCAGAGTTAAGTCCGAGTCAGAAACACAAAAGCACAGGTAAACGTTTCAAAAAACCTGTATTAATACAGTCTAATTAAGATTCCCTATTAAAGATATTGTAAAAGATAACTAGCACATATCTATTTATATAAAGTTCAAGAGCACGCAAAAACTAAAATGTATAGGTATGTATACTTAGGGAATTGCTGTAAAAGTCAGGATAGTGATTATATTACAGGGGAGGAGGAGACTGCGATTGGAAAGGACAGGAGACATTTCTTTTCTTTCTGTTTTTTTTTTTAAATATTTATTTATTTATTATTTATTTTGGCTGCACTGGATCTTAGTTGCGTCATGCATGAGGGATCTAGTTCCCAACCAGGGATCGAACCCGGGCCCCCTGCATTGGGAGCGTGGAGTCCCACCCACTGGGCCACCAGGGAAGTCCCAGACAGGAGACATTTCTGAGGTGATGGAAACATTCTTCTTCTTGACCAGGATGGCGGTTACAGGGGTGTTTGCTTTATAATTATTCCTTAAGCTTTAAAATTACATCTAATACACTTTTCTGTATGTGTATTAAATTACAATAAAATATTTAAAAAATAAACACATACAAAATGACTTTGTTAGGTGTGTCCTAATCTCAAAGTAAAACAAGCTACTTCCTAAGTGATGCTAGCAATATTGAATTAAAATGACAATTTATCATCATTAGAAGAATGAAGATGGCCCTCTGAAGTTACAGAGGTACCCCCGAACACCCTGCAAATCTGTTCTGTGAGACAATGATAGAAGAAAAAGAACTGAATTGTAGGATATAAGAAGAAATGATGTTTTCTTGAAATTAAGGATAAAATTGAAAAATCACAATCCTAGTACCTTAACCCACTAACAATTTTGATTTCTGTATATTCTTTCCACTCTAACATACATGAAAAAATACCCAAGCTATTAGTATATATAAAAATATAGACAAAACAGTATACGTATAGTATATATAAAAATAGCTTCTATATCAGTATATGTATTTTATCATAAGCTGCTTGTATTTTCTAGTCTTTATCTTTTTAATATTACATGCATAATATTCAATAACAAACTATTTACCTAATATTAGATATTTAGATTGAATCCAGTGTCTTCCTACTTAAAGTAAAGCAGAAATGAACATTTGTGCATATTGTATTCAATGACTTTTCAGGATAATTTGCTAGGACAAGCATATCTGGGTTAAATTTATCAAGAGCTTTGTAGTTCACTCCATGTTGCCATATAGCTTTTTTTTTTTAAAAGAGGACTATTTGTAATGTCCCCAAATAACTGCCAAAACTTTGCAGGATTGGGTATCTGTGTGTGTTTTTGCCACCTGAGAGGTATGAATTGATATTTAAATGCTGTTTTATGTTTCTCTGCTCATTACCTAATAAATCATATGAAAAAATGCTTATTTTACTTTCCTTGTGTGAATTGTTTACATCCTTTGCCTATTTACTGGAAACATTCTCATTGAGTGAGTTCTTTATTTCTACATAAATGTAAAGAACTCATTCAAATTTATGAGAAGGTTTAAACCACATTATATATAACTCAAAGATATATATAAGATTTAAGCTATATTATATAGAACCACATTACATATAACCTAAATTTTTCCCATTCGCTTGCCATTTAGTTTACTATCTACTATAAACAGAATTAAAGTTTTATATATCCAAAGCTTCACTCCACATCTTCACCACAATACTAAGAGGAAAAGAACCTTACAACTGTCAAGATCCAGAGGAGATATTATCTTGCAAAACCATGAACTTTCAGTAAGGGCATAAAACAACAGACTCCAAAGAATGCTGGAAATTCTTAGGAGGAAAGTAATGAAGTCGAAGAAACTGTCGGCAGAGGACACTGGATATGGAAATTAGCATCTCTTAAATTTTGGTAGAATTAACATCAGTTGAGTAACAAAACCCAAGGAGTGAACTTGGTTTATTCCCAATACTACCACAAGCTGTTCATGTGACCTTCTTTGGGCCATCATCTCCACTTACAAAAAATAGGCACAGTACCACTTACACTGAAGATCTGCTGTGAGGGTGAAAGCACCTGCTAGTTTCAGCTCCCTCCTCCCTCTTGGGTGATTGGTTTTCCGGCAGCCTAAATCTGCACCAGAAAAAGTCACCAATTCTCACTTTCACTTTCATAGCTCATATGATGCCATCTCAAAGACCTACTCATACTTCTTGTTGCTTGTGACCTTCTCGTTTTTACAGTTTTAGCTGAGTTTGGAGTGGGAAGCAGGATTTTGCTTCAATGTGTTAAACTTTAACCCCACATTTCAAGAAATGGTTCTTTCTTAAATGAAGATTCAACTTCTGTAGGTTGACAAAGTACAAGCCTTTGAAGCTTGAACAATTAAACTAAGACTTAAAAATAAAAGCAATTAGTAAATAAAAGGTCACTTTTGGAAAACTTTACTCAGTGGGCCTTTGACCATATTCCATATCCCTTTATAGGCAGAAAAAGACAAAGCTGAAGCATGCTTATATAAAATTATATTAAAGGAAATTAATTTAAGCACAATTTTTCCAAGCAGAATTTGCCTACATTACCTAAGACTACTAGAGAATTTGAATTGAACACAGTGAATCCAAAGCATACTGTGTACAACAACCCCAAAAGTGGGGAAAATTAGATTTCTGTATTTCTAATAGAATAAGACCAACATTTGAGGGTGAGGTATGGGGTTAAACACTTTACATTTAGTAACTCATTTAATAATTAAACTAGGCAGGGATATAATGAATAACGCACTGTAAGTCACAGAGCTAATAAGTAGCAAAGGGGATCTGAACCCAGGCAATCTGGCCCCATATTAATCACTAACCTTCTAATAAGATAGGCTTTAGTAACACAATATTTTCAACAATTCCAAGTGAACATTTTTCTCACTTCAATATTTCTGAAAACAGAATATATCTTAAAATGGATGGCATCTTAAAATTGGCAGTATTTTTTTCTTTCTTGGTGCTACCTAAAATCATGGTACATCTTAGAATCAATGGTGTCTTGTTTTTGATGAAACACACGTACTTACTCACTAGATCTGTTATGTCTGACCTTCACAGGTTGTTCACTATATTCAAAGTATCCAGAAAGAATGGGAATTCCACAATCACAGTGATGACAGTGGTGTTCTAATTAGTTGAGCAGGGTGCTGCAATATACTGACATTATCTATGCCTAATTATATGGATTTACAGACTATATCCAGTTTTAATTGAACTAACCCTCAAAAAGTGGTACCTGACAAATGGTACCTGAAGAAACCACTGAAGATAACAGTACCAATGCAAAGTACAGAGAATAAGAAGATAACACCACTGGGACATTAAAAAAACAAAAAGGTTGGACAAGAACTGTATAAAAAAAATCCTAAAGACTACGTGAAATACGGCAGTATATAAACCTTACTTTAAGTATATATTGAATCTTGAGATATTATCTAATGGTAGTAGTATATGTATATAAATCATAAACAAACATATTTGAAACATATTTCAAGTTTTTCCTACTAAAATGATGCACAATCAAAAAGTTTAGAGACCAGTGGAATAGCACAACTCATGACTTAAAAAAAAAATCCCTTAGTAACATCTCTTTATGTTAAATAAAATGTTCTGTTAAATTATATCCTCTCACAACCTGATGGCGTTGGGGTAGGGAGTGGTTTGTGCAGAAAAGGGAAACTACCACTGTACTTCACATGATAATGGCACCAATGAAAGGTATGGTTATTCGTGGATTCTGTATTTGCAAATCTGACTACTTGCCAAAATTTATCTGTAACTCCAAAATCAATACCTGAGATTTCTCTGTCTCTCTGACATGCATAGAGCAGGGAAAAATTTGAGTTGTCTGATGCACATGTTCCCAGCTGAGATTAAACCTTGCTTCAGCTCTCTTACTGTAAATGTGTCCTTTTTATCTATTTAGTACCATGTTTTTTGCTTTTTTGGTGAATTAGACATTCAAAATGGCTCCCAAAGATTGTGCTTAAGTGCTGTCCAGTGCTCCTAAGCCCAAGATGATTGTTATGTGTCTTATGGAGAAAGTATGTGTTAGATAAACTTCATTCAGGCATGAGTTACATATAGTGCTATTGGCCATGTGTTCAATGTTGATGAATCAACAATATGTATAAAATTACGTGTCTTTAAACAGAAACAGAAATTTTAAAAGGTTATGGACTGATTGGTTGATGAAAATGTTGTGGCCAGAGGCTTACAGGAACCTAAGTCTGTATTCCCCCTAGGAGTAACAGTTCAGTATTAACTAACTCAGTGTTTGTGGTGATTTTATAGAGTGTCACTACTGAGAACAGTGAGAACTGACTTAAATCCCCGGTCATTTTCACATTAATATGAGATTATTTTACTAATACTCTGGTTCCAACATTTGAAGTTAGACCATTACACCGTACTTTTTAGTTTCTGAATTTTAAGTGCATTGTACTTGAAAGAGCTATTTCGGTCCTTTATACATGAAAGGGAAAATACTGGTTGTACTTAAACATTACAAAAAGTTTGTTTCAAATGTGTTCACCTATACTTTCATTGTTTCTGTTCAAAGAGGCTCTCATAAAGTCACTAATATTGTTTGCATGAGCTGTGCCATAAATAATAATGTGTACTGTATTACGAATAGAATTAGTTTATTTCCCTTCCAGTCAAATAACACTTACCATGAAAAAACCCATCCCCTTTTACTACTTAGAGCTAAACATCATAAACCTCAATGAATTAGGGCTTGGTAACTGCCTTTGAAGACAGGACTATAACCTCCTAATTTACATAAGTCAAAGTCAACTGCCTTGCAAAAGGCCCCCTTTAAGTCAATCTGCCCTGTTAGCAGCTCCTAGAGAAGGAGCAGCCCTATGTAGGTGAGACAGTCTAGTATAGTGGCTTTCCAGGCAGAAGGACCTGGAGGTAAACCCCCGTCAATTACATAAAGAGGCCAACACACAGAGTGGGGCCACCAGAAATTACAGCAGACCAAAGTTGAGAATAAACAGAAGCAGCAGCAAAAGACAGAAGAAAGTAATAAGCTACTTGGTAGCCAAACAAAAAGAAGCTCGCACTGGAGAATAGGTAAATAACTTAAATGCTAGTGAGAACCACATTCTTGCCGCTGAACACCCTGAAATCATATAAAAGCCTTCCATAGTTTGTTTTGTTATTAAGACTATCTTGGTCTTCCAGTTATAGCTTTGCTCTGGTAAGATTATTTTCTTAATCCCATTACAACACCCCCCCCTTCCCATATGAAGTGGCTTACCCCAAATAGAGGTTTGAAAATTGCATGTTGGAGAACGTAAGAGAGTCAAGCATCCAAAAGAGAGTGGGAGTAGGAGAGGTGCTAGACAAATTAAGGTCCTTTCCAACCCCCAAAGCCCATGATTCTGAGCTGTGATCCTACTTAATGTTTTCCTCTAGGTAACACAAATCCCCATAAATTTACCATCACCAAACTGTAGTTCCTTTTATAGCCCTAAAATGATCCTTTTGAACAGGTGTGCCCTAGTTCCAATATTCAAAGTTTTCGGGAACATCCTCATTTTAGCTTTATGACTTCACAGATTTCAACAACTTTTCTTAGGCCTTACTTCCAGAATGTAGAGTCCTTATGTGTTTAGTATCTTAGAACACCCAAGCCCCCGAGGACTTCTAACCCAGTGTTGTATTTTACACTATATATATGGTTTTGCACCTTTTTTTTTTCCCCATTGAGGACTGCACCTTGGATATCTTTCTCTGCGCATTAACATCTATTTCATTCTTTTTAAAGGCTGGTCTGTTTTCCCATTATACTAATGTACCATAATTAATATTTCACCAGTCCTTCTTAAGGGACCTTGGGTTGTTCCCAATTATTTACTATCACACACAATGCTATGGGTCAACATCTTTTCACATATGTATTTGTGAGTATGCAAAAGCAACTAAATTATCATGGGATCATTTTAAGTTGGTACTTTCTGAACTGTTCTGAGCTTACATATGTCTTTCAAGAGGAACAAAGACTAGAAAGCGCTCAAACTCTCATTGCAGATGCAAAAATAATTAGCAATAAGTAGCTTTCCATTAAATATAGATCAGACTGGGAAATTTTCGGTTTCTTTTAATGCAGAGATAATGACAAACCAGGACCCAAGAGAGTGAATGGGGCATGATTCTTGTGGTAATGTTCACCTAAAAAGGAACGACTATGGCAGA
Organism: Monodon monoceros; assembly: GCF_005190385.1. Classification (NCBI taxonomy): domain Eukaryota; kingdom Metazoa; phylum Chordata; class Mammalia; order Artiodactyla; family Monodontidae; genus Monodon; species Monodon monoceros. The sequence goes on along the minus strand of NW_021703767.1, from coordinate 72,925,774 downwards.
AGGGCAATTAGAAAAATGGAGAAATTATCTCTTTTTCGGAGGAGTCTCTTATTAGCTTGCGAGTAGATCTTAAAGGGCTCCCAAGCCAAGAAAATACACTTTACTCATTGAATTTAAGACACTCCGATACGAAGTGAAGAAATAATAAATGCTTAACAGGTGAAGCTTTAACTTCAATTTGATTCTTTAATATTCCCAATTTCCAGAAGCTCAAAGATCATGGTGTATGTTTTCAAATTATTATATATGCGTATATACTTAAAACCCACACAACAAACGTCATAGCTCCTGTCTTCTTTATAATCACTCCACCCCTCAGCCTGGCCGGCGGAGGGAGACCCGAGCGGCACAAGGGACGCATCTACGCAACCGCCCCGCCCGCCCGCCCGCCGCGCTCGGTGTCCGGGGTCGGGCTGGGGGTCGGCAACAGTGCCGGGGGTCGGCAACAGTGCCGGGGGGCGGGGAGGGCGAGGCCGCCCAGGCGGGGAAGAAGGGGCTGGCCAGGCCGACCCGGGCGACGATGGCCGTCCCTCGCGGCTCTTACCTCAGCTCTTCGTCGACACTCCTGCCGGGCTGTTCGGCCGATGCCACCACAGAGGAAGTCGTAGAGCTCTTGTTCTTCAGGATCCCCTTGATGGGCCGGTGCGAGGCCGTCGAGGCCGCCATTGCCCGTCGCTCCGGCGGTCGGCTCAGCGTCGCTGCTTGGCGCCGGGTACAGGAAGGAAAGGGCTGGGCGCGAGCAGAGACTCGCCAGTCAGCCGCCAAGCCCGCCTGGGGCTGAAACGGCCGCACCTGCTGTCGCGGAGACAGCCACTAGAGTCGTTGTCACGACACAACGACTCGGACGCTCTGGCGTCCAGCCGACGCCGCGTGGCTAGCGGGCCTTAGCGCGCCGGGCGTCCCTTACAGCACCCTAGGCCACCCGCACTTTATCCGCGGCCCGCGGAGAGAAGCCGGCCTAACGCCGGAGCGACGCCGACTCCAAACCCAAACCCAAGCGGGCCCGCCCTCTCGCGATATCTGGGGAGGGGCGGGGGCGGGGCGAGAACCATGTCCATCTCCTCGCCCCGCCCCTTCCCGTCCCTCTCGGTGAGCTCTCCCCTACCTTGGCTGGGGCTCTGGGTGAGGAAACGTTCCGAGAGGTTTCCGGCTGGAGTCTGTACCGAGCTGTACTTCTCTCCAAGCACCCTCGCTCCCACAATTTCATGAGGTTCATATTGTTATTTCTGTATTTTATAGATCTGAAAATTGAAGCTCAAAGGTGACATCATTCGCCAAAGATATTAACTGACTTTCAGAGAAATGAAGTATGTCTCCTCTTTCCTTCCACTTAACCAGCATAAAAAGCTTAACTATCCATTATAAAATCATGAAATATCAGCATTGGAATGGTCCTTAGAGACCTATTGTGAGATCATAGAATACTGACTTTTATGAAATCATAGAACATCAGCATTAAAATAGTCTAACTTATTTTTACCATTGGAAAAGCTGAAGGAGAGAAGTGACGGGACCACCACTGTCACACGGCCCATCCGTAGTGTGTGGTCATAGAAGTTCAGACTTCTGCTTCTAGTCTGATGTTTCCCCATTTTACCACATTCTGCCTCTGTGTTGGTAATCTCATGGAAGGTATCACTGGCAGAAGTTCCTAGAATTGTAGTTTATAATCTTTCTCCCCCCAGATCTTGGGGACACACTTAGTGTAACCAGCTGTCCAACACTGGGTGAAACAGGCCAAAAGCCTAGGGGACTGTCTAGGTCTTTGTAAGATGAGTCCCAAAAGAGAAAAAAAACAAAACCCTCCAGCACACACTCTCCGCATGTTATCTCTGCCTGGGTGCGAATGAAAGATAGCCGGGAGAACCTTGATGAGAGAGAAGAGACCTTGAGGCTCTAAGGTGCCAGGATACACGTGTTTCCCAGTGGTGGGTGCTGTGACTGTTGTGAGGAGAAGTGGGTTCTAGGGAAGGGCAGGAGTTTGAAGTCCTGGGAACACTCTGGGGGCTAGGCTGTATCTAAAGTCAAGCTCAGGTCAACAGAGGGGGTGGTGTCCACTCCAGCCACTCAGCCTCTCTCCATGCAGCGCCACCACGGGAGTTGTACCGGTGGGAAAAGTGGAAGGCTCAGGAATTAAGCAAGTTGCCTCCTGTTATGGGTTGAATTATGTCCCCCTAAGTTATATTGAAGTCCTAACTTCCAATACCTTAGAATGTAAACTTATTTGGAAATAGAGTCATTGCAGATCTAATTTGTCAAATTAATATGAGGTTGTACTGGAGTAGGGTAGGCCTCTAACCCAATATAGCTGGTGTCCTTATAAGCAGAAGGCCATGTGAAGACAGGGGACTGGAGTGATGCATCTACAAGCCAAGGACCACCTGGGGCTACCCAAAGCTGGCAGAAGCATGGAGAAGACTCTCCTTTCGACATCTCAGAAGGAACCAACCCTGCTGACATTTTGATTTTGGACTTTTAGTCTCCAGACTGTGAGATTAAATTTCTGTTGTTTAAAACCACCCAGTTTGTGGTACTTTGTTATGGCAGCTGTATATACCCCTCCCCTCCCGCTCCTACCCTTAGTCCCCAACTCCCTCATCACCAGGCTCTTTCCCATCACCCTTTCCTTGATCAGGCCTCCTTATTATCTTCATGACAGGTCAGAGCAGAGCAGACTAGTTCATCCAGAATTGCCACTGCCAGTGGACCAGACCCCTGTGGATTCATGGACTACTAGGTCTGGAAGGGACCTTGTTAATCCCACCAGGTAGCTATCCAGCCTCTTCTCCAACAATCCCAGTGGCCGGGCGCTCGCCACCCCTCAACACCACTCATTTTATCTTTGGACAGCTCTGAGTCAGAAAGTTCTTCCTTAAATTGATCTGACTCCCAGTTCCCAGCAACATCTGGCCACCAGTGTAAGGGATGAGAGGAGCGAAGGTGGAGGTACTTTATCATACCCCAATGGCAGTGATCTCATTCAAGTCTCCTAGTCCTGGGCCCCAGATCTCATCTCCCTTTAAAAAAATTTTTTTTTAAATTATTTATTTATTTATTTTTGACTGCGTTGGGTCTTCATTGCTATGCGTGGGCTTTCTCTAGTTGCGGCTAGCAGGGGCTAGTCTTCGTTGCCGCGCGCAGGCTTCTCATTGCGGTGGCTTCTCTCGTTGCGGACCTTGGGCTCTAGGCGCTTGGGCTTCAGTAGCTGTGGCTCGCGGGCTCTAGAGCGCAGGCTCAGTAGTTGTGGTGCACCGGTATAGTTGCTCCGCAGCATGTGGGATCTTCCCGGACCAGGGCTCGAACCTGTGTCCCCTGCATTAGCAGGCGGATTCTTTTTTTTTTTTTTGCAGTACGCGGGCCTCTCACTGCTGTGGCCTCTCCCGTTGCGGAGCACAGGCTCCGGACGCGCAGGCTCAGCAGCCATGGCTCACGGGCCTAGCCGCTCCGTGGCATGTGGGATCTTCCTGGACCGGGGCACGAACCTGCGTCCCCTGCATCGGCAGGCGGACTGTCAACCACTGCGCCACCAGGGAAACCCCCAGGCGGATTCTTAACCACTGCACCACCAGGAAAGTCCTCTCATCTCCCTTAATACAGGCTCTGTACCTTGAAGAGCAACAATCAGTTTATTGCCTTAGAACTCTGCTCCTCAGGAACGACTGTAGGGTTCCTGAAAACTATTCTGCTTTTATTGCCTGGCCCCCAGCCTGTAGCTGAGTTCCTGGCATGGAACAGGGCCTCAGCAAGGGAATGATTGCTGAATGGAGACAATGCAGGGGACAGTGAGCAGGAAGGGCAGGAGGGCAACAAACTTGTCAGAACTGCATGTGTTCCCCAGGGATCTCCCCAGGCAGAGGCATCCACAGCCCCCCTTGGCACCTCCCTGTCCTGACCCCACCTCTGTTCCTAGCCACAGGTCTTCCACTGCCCAGTGGATCTGACGTCACACCCTGAAGGCCCTGACCAGCCCCGGGGAAGAGAGAGGGTTCTCAGTGAGAGGAAGCTGGATGGCCACCTCCCTTCCTGAGTTCTTTCCATCCAAGTTTCCAACACCTGCACTGCCTCTTCTGCCCTGTCAGCAGGAGCCCAACTCAGCAGTGATAATCCTGTTCTCAAGGGAATACACCCTTCATGATGTAAATTACTGGGCAGAGTTGCCTGGTTCCTGCTTGGGCCCAGCAGTCATCTCCCTGGACCTAACCATGACTGGGCTCTAAATTAAGCACTGTCTTGCTTTGAGACACTAATGAAAAGGGCTAGCACAGTATGACATAAAGTGTTTTATTACGGTTAATAAAATAAAAAGCATTGGAACAGGGAGTGGTAAAGAGTTCTCTGGAGAATCTTGAAAAAAAAATTTCCATCATCAAAAGTCAGACTGTTGCCTCTTGTATTATTTTTTCCACTCCGAACACCACTAAAAGAGAATGTAGATGAAGAGGACTTTCTTAGTGTGTAAAAATATTAATGAAGCATTAGTTTGACTGCAAGAATATGAGTGCCAGTACAGCTTTTCTTTATATTTTAGAATAATTGAACCACTTTACTCCTTAGTGTGGCCCAAAGAAGATTTCCAAATGCTTCTAAACAGAGCTCTCCTTCTATGCGTTTACTGAGACACTCTCTTGTGGGAAGTCGTCTGGACCAAACAGCCCAAGCACTGAATTTGGCTGTATTCGCGTTACATTTCCTGTGTGTTGAGGGTTTGGCTGCCAAGAGATGGATTGTGGATGGAATCTTCCATTCTTGTTTTAGTTTCCGAAGGTAGCTATTGAGATCAAGGCAAATCATGTATTTAAAAATATATACATGCTAGGGACTTCCTTGGTGGTGCAGTGGTTAAGAATCTGCCTGCCAGTGCAGGGGACATGGGTTTGATCCCTGGTCCGGGAAGATTCCACATGCCGTGGAGCAACTAAGCCCGTGCACCACAACTACTGAGCCTGTACTCTAGAGCCCGTGAGCCACAACTACTGAGCCCGTGTGCCACAACCACTGAAGCCCACACGCCTAGAGCCTGCCTGTGCTCCGCAAGAAGAGAAGCCACCACAGTGAGAAGCCTGTGCACCGCAACGAGGAGTAGCCCCTGCTCGCCACAACTAGAGAATGCCTGTGTGCAGCAATGAAGACCCAACGCAGCCAAAAATAAAAATAAATTAATTTATATATATATATATATATACAAGTTTAAGAATTATCTGACAATTACCAATATTTCTGCTCTCCTTTTGAAGACTTCATCATGGTTGCCTGATTCAATGCTATGTGTGGAGAGGAAGAGAGGAGACAGGTTGAATGTACCTCCTTACATGGCTGAGCCAGTTGGCTCTCATTGGAGTAGGCAACTGAGGCCAACACCACTTGGTTTCTCACCAAAAACAGAATTCCAAAGCTAGAAATGGCTTCTGTGACTGACCTGTCTAAGTCATCAGCCAGGGCTCACTGAGCAGAGAAGCGATAGTGCCCACCCCTAACCTCTGGAAAAATACCCAAGGGTTGGGACTTAATGACCACTGAGTCAGCAGCAGCTCTTTGCTTGTCAAGAATAGCTATTGTTCTTTTCCTTTTCAGGTAAGCCCTCCATGGGACAAGAAAAATCACAGATTTTATAGTGCATGGAAAAATTCATGGTAGCAGGGGCAAGATTATTTAAACAAAAATACAAAAGTATTCAAAAGAGGGAGAGAAATCTAAGGACAAATATTAATCACTTTTTGCTTAAAAAATGGCTTTGATTTGCAACTCTTCACTTCTCTTCAAAGATACCTACCAAAAGGATTCCTTACCCTCACCACCAAATACTGCCAAAATACTTTTCTGAGAAGACCCACACAGCATAGGTGCACCTGTCAAGTATACAAAGGTTTCATTAGTTCCTAGATGTTTCCTGACCCATTAAAAACTAGTTAAATTGAGGAAATCTAGAGAATTACCTACTTTTTTCAAAACCTATAAGACAAAAAAATGGAAAGAAAAAAGAAGGCAGGATAAGAAGTGTGAAGAGCCTTGGAATTGTAAGTAGGAAATGTGAATTATTTTCTTGGCTAAGCTACAAATTTATCTTGGGCCTGCCAGAAATCTCTCAACTTTTTGTGACTGTAAATTTTCCGTAAGTGTCATTGAGTCTGGTTTGTAAATTACTGCAAGTAGTAAGCAAGCAATGACACATATTTTAATTTCATTGTGCTAATATTTCCAGATTCTTTTTTTTTTATTTTTTTTTTCACTTTGACATCTAATGACTTTTTAATTTTATTTTTGGCTGCATTGGGTCTTCGTTGCTGCGTGCAGGCTTTCTTTAGTTGTGGTGAGCGGGGGCTACTCTTTGTTGCGGTGCCTGGGCTTCTCATTGCGGTGGCTTCTCTTGTTGCAGAGCATGGGCCCTAGGCGAGCGGGCTTCAGTAGCTGTGGCATGTGGGCTCAGTAGTTGTGGCTCGCAGGCTTAGTTGCTCCGCGGCATGTGAGATCTTCCCGGACCAGGGCTCGAACCCCTGTCCCCTGCATTGTCAGGCGGATTCTTAACCACTGCGCCACGAGGGAAGTCCATATTGCCAGATTCTATTGCATTGTATTATTCTGTGAACTCATAATAGAATGAGGAGTATAGACTTTGATTCAGAATACATGTGATGTTGGTATAAATACCTCATGGAAAATCCTAAATATATTTTGAAGCCTATAATCATAGTTTACAATGGGAAGACTTCTTATTTTAAAAACTGTATTTATGCTCACTTGCATTTGTTCTACTTTGATATTTCTCAACTATGTAACCTTATTATTTTTATTTGACTCTTGTAACAGTTCTAGATTGATCTAGCGACCAATCTCCATTTTTCCTTACTGACCATTCATCTTCATACTGCTCTCATACGAAACAAAATAAATTGTGTTATGTAATGAAATGTAATTTATAAAATCAACTCTGCTTTTGGCATGGAGCAAACAATTGATTAGACCCTTACCCCACTTTCATCTTTTACTCAAGGACCTCAGCCTTCAGTGACTGCTTATTGCATAGAATAAAGTCCAAACTCCTTGGGCCTTCACAATCTGGCCCTGTCTGTTTTTCTAGGCTCCCTGTCTTTTCACATCCACTTTCTTTCTCCCCATGTTCTTCAGACCAATCTTACTACCATTCTCAAGGTGCCAGAAAGAAACCGTGGGCAATGAGTCAAATCCATTTCCCCTGCCTTCACTAATCAGGGTTGTTTTAAGACTGGTGTGTCCTCCACGCAGCATGTAGCCTAAGCGATAAGATGTTTGCTAGAGCTGTTTTCCAGGAACTTCGAGTCAGCTGTGTCTAGTTGGAGCTGAGCTGGTTGATACTGGATAGGACCACTGACCCTCCATCTGGACATGAGCAAGTGTCCACTCGGTGACCTTTTGACGTCACAGGGCCAAAAACTCCACCCTCAAATGATGCTAAGTGCCTCCATTTTTTAATGCGCAGAGGCCCATAGCTTATTTACACCTGCACGGAATGACAGTTACCACACCTTTTCCCAATCACCTTCCCCCACGCTCCTTACACCTCAAGACACCTTGCTGTTTTATGCCATAAATGCCCTGAGCCCCAAGCATTTGGTAGGTGGATTTGAGACTTGTTCCCCTCTCTTGGCTGCCTCGTGAATAAACTCTCTGTGCTGCGAACCTCATCATCTCAGTGGTTTGGGCTTGCTGCACGTCAGGCAAAACAAATGTGGTTCTGTAACAAGAGCACCCCATGTTCCTTCACTTTTTCATGCTCTACTAGTTTGTGTGAAATGCTGTCCCCCATTCTTGCCCTGGAATCATCCCAGTTCAAAGGTCACCTCCTTCCCACTCCACTCAGGCAGAAGTAGTCTTTGCCTCTGTCGGGATCCTGAGGCGCTGTTTGCATCCCTCTGTATCGGGGTATCATAATTCTCTAAGTGTCTGTCTGTCTCTCCCTCGGCGGCCTCTTTGGGAGCAGGTGCATTTCTCCTCTCTGCTTCCCGGTGGTATCACTTAACGCAGGCAGTGTCTGTCCATGAGAAGCACCTGATGGCTGTTGGTCGGATCAGTGAATAAATGAATAAACGCTTCGAAATTCTTCCCCAATCAAACAATGGTTCCCTTAACAACATCAATTTCTTAGAAAACTATCTGATTACATATCTTGTTCTACATGGCAGAGTGAGTTACTAACCAGCTATAATGCTGGAAAGGAAATAGTAGAGGTAAGAAAGCCTGCTGAATAAGGCAGAGAAGGCATTAAAGGTGGGGGAGTGGTTGTCTGTCAACACAGTCTGTCAAAAATCTTTATCGAGGACTTGTTATGTGCTGGGCCCCTTTCTAGGTGCCACCGATGGCTTTGTTTCAGAAATTGAACTATGGCAGCTATTCTTTTTACATTTTAGGTTCAGAACCCTTTCTAAAAAAAATTCTTTGTTCTGTCTCTCTCCTCTCTCTCTCTCTCTCTCTCACACACACACACACACACACACACACACACACACACACACATCCAGTTTTAATTAGTTCTCTCTGCGTTTGTGTCTGTGCTCTGTGAGAGCAGTGTTGCTGTTTTCACGAAGGCATGTCTTCCTATCTGCATCATCAGGCATTCTTATGAAGTGGGCCTGTGCTCTAGATGGGCTTCCAGACCCTCTGTGTTCTCCTGTGGCTAAGGCAGGTTCCCCTCTGGGAACCACAAAGCTCTCACAGAAGCAACTGGTGCCTAGCTGTTTTCTCCCTCCTGGACTGGCAGTCAGGGGAAAGCAGGGGAGGGGAGACTGCGAGAAAAGCTCATGCTTGGGAAACCAATGGCTGCGTAGGTGGCTGGTTTCAGGGCAAACATTCTCATCTGTGAAACATAAAGCAGGAAATGCTGAAGGTTTCCAACAATCTTTTTTTATAGCTCCTATCAAGAACAATCTAGGGCACGAAGGAATTTGCTCCTCCCATTTTCTCATATGTGGGGTTTTCTAGCCAGCATCTTGAACTGAATTGAACTAAAAATGAAGCCAAAATGAATACTAGCTTTGTCCCTAGAAGTTTTTTTCTTTTTCGTCTGCACCACGTGGCATGTGGGATCTAACCCCCTCCAGGGATCAAACCCAGGCCCTCTGCACTGGGAGCACGGAGTCTTAACCACTGGACCACCAGGGAAGTCCATCGCTAGAATTTTTTTTTAACTGTGGCACCTATACTGTTGTATTGTAGGTAACTAACTAGAATGTTCTTTCTAATTGCCTGTCATTAATGGTTTACCTACTTGGAAACCCAACTGTGTCCAAGATAGGCCCTTAGTAAACATTAATTTTATCTTAATTTTATGAAGGTCCACTGTACCCCTAATACTCCAGCATTCTTATTTATTTATTTATTTTTTTGCGGTACGCGGGCCTCTCACTGTTGTGGCCTCTCCCGTTGCGGAGCACAGGCTCCGGACGCGCAGGCTCAGAGGCCGTGGCTCACGGGCCCAGCCACTCCGCGGCATGTGGGATTTTCCCGGACCGGGGCACGAGCCCATGTCCCCTGCATCGGCAGGCGGACTCCCAACCACTGTGCCACCAGGGAAGCCCCTCCAGCATTCTTAAATACACTGCTCAGCTGTGCTTGTCAAAGGCAATGAATTGTATTTGCCACATCTCAGAGGAGAGTCCAGAAGCGTATTTGATTCTGTGCTAGAATGGCTGCAGTGCAGGATTGTGGTCCTTTATGGGTGACTATAGCTGAAACTCACTTTGATCTTGCTAAATCCCTCTAAATAGGAAACAATGAATTAAGGCTGCAGGATAAACTCCCTCCAACTCTTTCGAAGAGAACACATAAACACGTTAACTGCTTTTGTTTCGTGTTTCTTCTCCTTCCATAGAGGGACATAGAAATAAAGAAAATTTATACAGAGTGGGCAGGAGTAAAGTCTTCTGCTTAATCGCGTTAGCATACTTATTAAATACAAGATTATACTTCTTGAAGGATAAGAATGTAATAAAGTTGTCAATCCTAATTGACTTAAGTCAATAACTCTAAGTGGAATTCAGCATAAATGTCTTTTGCTCCCACCTCCCCCGCTCAGGCATCAAACTCCATTTCAATCTTTCCGGGCTCTGGGACCCGGCCAAGCCCTTTCTTCTGGGACAGCTGCTTCCAGGAGCCAAGTAGGCTAGCCATGCTTCTCTCCTAGTTCAGGCAGCTTTCAGAGAGTTCAAATGGCACCGTGGACCAGCCGTTTCACACCCAAGGCCAGTTCTGCTCATTAGGCCCCCAACCCTGTCACCCTCAGCCTCCCTGGACATGTAACCTCTTTGCCCACTGTCATCTTCAGGCATCTTAGTGCTCACTTTCCTCCTCAGCCCTTTCTGCTGGCACTCCAGCCTCCATTCCTCACAAACAAACGGCTCCGAATATTTGATAACCAAAACGGTGTGGGCTAGCTCCAAACAGTCAGAAAAATAGCCATGATGCAGGTGCGGGTTCATATAATTCATGGAGGCCTCTGCAGTACCAAGTGTTCCTCCTTTAGTTTCTGGGCTCACTGGGGGGGCCCAAGGATGGCCAAGTGATGGAGAGTACTCTAGAGGCTCAGAAGAGTGGTTGCTTACCAAGTGGGACTGCTGTGATGGCCCACATACTGAGTAGCAGCCTGAGACTCCAAATGACTTCCCAGAAGGTTGCCTGCATTCCTCACCTTAGCAGAATTCTGGCTTTTCTCTCCCACGCAGCTCTTACAAATCATGGCTGGTAATTCATCCATGTGCCATGGAGCCTGGGGATAGGAAGTGGTGGGCCTTTCTCCTTTACTCTCAAGGCTGCTTCCTTCATCATCACTCCCCCTACCCTGACCCACACCCCAAGATAAAAACTCCTGGAGGCTCATATCAGCTACTATGTATCCCTGTCTGCCCTTTCCAGCTGTGGCCATCTCGCAAACTCCTGCCAATCTCTACAATTCATCAAGAGCTTTGGCTCATTTTTTTCTCATGTAAGAAATATTCGGGAATTCCCCGGAGGTCCAGTGGTTAAGACTCGGCACTTTCACTGCGGGGGGCCTGGGTTCAATCACTGGTCGGGGAACTTGGATCCTGCAGGATGCGCGGCGTGGCCAGAAAAAAAAAAAAATCATTATTAAGCATTCATTGTGCCAGTGTGCAGTATGTACAGAGATGTGTAAGATGTGTAAGAGTTCTTGTCCTTAAAGATAAGCTCATAGTTTAAAGAATAAATATAAAACAAAGACTCAGACTAGATGGTAAATGCCTGAGCGGTCGTAAAGCATTTATAGGTATGGAAACATGGGCACATGGAAATGGCTGGTATATTAGTTTTCTGTAGCTGCTGTAACAAAGTACCACCAAGCAGCTTAAAACAGCAGAAATTCATTCTCTCAGAGTTCTAGAGGCTAGAAGTCTGAAATCAAGGTGTCAGCAGGGCTATGCTCCCTCTAAGACTCTGGGTGGCATCCTTCCTTAGCTCTTCCTAGCTTCTGGTGGTGGCCGGCCGTCCTTAGACTTCCTTAACGGTCGCTGCATCATTCTAATCTCCGCCTCTGTTGTCACGTGGTGTTCTCCCTGTGTGTTTCTATCTTCACAGAGCATTTTCTTCTTCTTATAAGTACAGCAGTTGTATTGGATTAGGGTCTACCCTAATGGCCTCATCTTAATTTGATTAAATATGCAAAGACCCTATTTTCAAATAAAGTCACATTCACAGGTACTGATGGTTAGGATGTCAACATATCTTTTGGGAGGACACAATTCAACCCATAACAGCTGAGTAGGAAGGAAAGCAAGGGAAGGGCTGGAGAAGACTGGCTGGACAGAACTGGTGAGCTGGTAAGTTGGAGTCATCCAGGTAGAGCAGGAGAGTGAGATTGTGTCATGTCATCTGGAGCAATGTGTACAAAGGGACTGAGGTCTGAGAGGATGCCACCTTTGGGAAACTGCAAGTGACCTAGTCTGGCAGCTGTAAAGGATCTATACTCAGTAGTGGCAAGAGATAATCCTAAAATGTGGCAGGAAGCAGGTCAGGAATCTCATTATCTTCCCACACAAACATGCCTTCACATCTTTACTCTCCCTCTTTGGCTCCTGGTAACCACTTATCTTAGACTCCTACTTCCCCATCACTTCCCACATCCGGTTGGTCCCTAAGTCCACATGATTCTGCCTCCTAAGACTCTCCTAAATCTGACTTGTCCTTTTTATCCCCACTGCCTTAGTTCAGTCCCTCATCATCACACACATTAGTACAACAGCCACCTCATGGATGTTCCTACTTTCAAGCTCACCTGTCCCTCTCTATCTTCCTTTGCTGTCAGAGCCATCACTCAGCTCAGGACAGTGCCCTTACCAGGAGGAAGGTGTCTGAGTAGGTGGTAGGTGGATGCCCAGTGTGTCATGAATGACGTGGCCTTAGCCTGCTGCCTGAGTTTCACCAACCCCTTTCTCATCAGACCCTGGCATCCTCTGCAGCCAACTGAAGGCAGAGCATTAGCTCCCAGAGGACTCCAGCCTCTGATCTGCTCTTTAAGGACTTTTTTCTCTGAAAGTTAAATTACTTCCTAGATTTAAATCCTCAGTCACTCCCCTTCACCTTCAAATTGACATCCGAACTCCTTGTCATGGTTTACAAGGCTGTGGGTAATCTGACCTTGGCCACTTAGCTAGCTTCATATTCCACTGCTCCTCCATAGACCCTGGACCCCACTTGCTACTGAATTCTTTGAGTTCTCTCATGTGACAGTCTTTCTTCTGCCTGGGATGCTGCCTCCTCACCCTTCTATTTCTGGCTAACTTCAGCTCGTTCCTTCAAAGGCAGATCAGGATTTGCTCCTGAGAGAAACCTTCCCTGACTCTTCAGACTGGGGTCAGGTGCCCCTCCTTGGTGCCACCCTAGTGCCCAATTCTAACCTAGATTCCAGCTCCTAACCCTTCGTGGCCTCTGAATCCTACATTGCAATGGTTGATTTTCTTGTTTATCTTTCTCTCTAGACTGTGAGCAACTCAAGCAGTTTCCAGATCTGTTCTCCAAAAGCAGTGTACTGCACCCACAGTACTGCCCTTTTGGCATCTGTGGAGGTATCTTGTGCTTTTTTTGCCTACCTTTTGTCGTTTTTATTTTGCTTTTTTTGATGGAATTCCTGGATTTACACGGACACTAGATGTGGACTCTAAGGCAATCCCCTTCAAACAGGTAATGTTGGCAGTTACCCATGATGGAGACTGAGTAGCAAAGCCTGAATGAGGTGGGGATGGAGCATTTTGCAGGCAGCTGGAAGCATTGCTGCAGATGAGATGTGGAGATTATGTGGAGACTGAAAACTGTTGTCTATGGGTAGATCCCAATTGTAAATTCTTGAAATAACTTGCTTTCAGTCACCCATAACATTTGGTACAAGTTAGTTTTTATAATTTATAGTATTTATAACTAGCATTTTAGAATCCAGAATATTATTGAGCGATTTTAAGGTCTTGATTCATGGTAAATAAAAGAAAAATAACAGCCACAGGGGAACTAACAACACCATCCTTCATAAATGTTGCAAATCTATTATAAGCTAATTTGAAAGCTAATTTGAAATACAAATATTTGAAATACAAAATATTATAAGCTAATTTGAAATACAAATACAAATTTGAAATACAAAGTATGTCAAAATACTTTAAAAAGTCCTTCAAATGCCAAAAAGATAGGAATAAAGAATAGAACAGATAAAATTATAAAAAATACTTTCAAGGGGATTGATTTTTGAGGCAGGCTCCACACCTACCCATGTATTAACTTCACTCCTCTGTACTGGAAGTGAGGGAAGCGAAAATGAATGACAGCGTCCCTGCCCTAAGGCCCTCATCATCTAGTGGGAAAGGCAGGCTGGCCAACCAATAGCTAAGAATGAAGTAGATGATTTAGGGTTGACATATTGCATTTGTCTTTGGAGGCAGTAATTTCAAGAACAAGAAGAGCTGCCTTCCTGCCAAAGGGAATATGTGAGCCGTTGGCATTCTTAGGCATAATTCAAATAATGAGTCAAACCAGTCCTCAGAGCAGAGAACTGAAAACATTACGTGCGTTACCAGTCTTTGTCCCTCAGGCAGAAAACTATCACATTGTTTCTTGACCATATTGAATTTGGTGGCCTAATATAATGTTTTCTGGGATGTTCTGTGGATTCTGTTTTCACAGAGTTGCTCTACTACCTGAAGAGTTTCCTTTTAGTTTTCTTATATTATGCTGAAATAAGAACTTTTCTTCATTTTAAATTGCTTTGTGATTTTTTTTTCAGTTTGTTTAGCATTTAGGATACCATCATTCTGTACTGAAAATTGTCTCTCAGCAAGCCACCCATTGGCTGTTCTTTGTGACTTTAAAGGGAGATGTCTTTCTTTAAGATGGTGGCAGAGGTGGTTGTTACAATACTAGACATAATTAATAAACAATATCAGTTAATGGTAAGGTTTGTTTGAGAGCTAAGAAAGATTCTCTAAGTTAGGCTATTCTTTGGTAAACCACACATCTTCATAGAGTCTCCCTTTACTGTGATAATTCTTTTGCTGTCAGTTGGCAGTGAACTTACTTATAAGAAGATATGGTACCTCAGGGCTTTTATTTGTGTGCATGAAAAAAATTCTCCTTTCAATGACAGTCATACTTTTCTATCACAATTAAAAACAAGTTTCAGAATGGGTGACATTTTCAAAGAGAAAAAAGTAAGAAGGAAGGAATGAATGAGCTGGGGTATACTTTCTATAACACACAAAGGGACAACAAGAAGTGGACACAGAGAAAGCATTCACACTTAGTAAGGAATTAGTAGCTTCTCAGTTAACGTGTTAAGTACATGCAATCAGCATTTGTCCCTCAAATCAGAAGGAGGCAGCAGAGTCTCATGGGAGGAGGGGCGCTTGAAGATCCTCTTCTTCATGCTTCCTGTGCTGTCCTTGTCCAGATGGCTCTAGATGCTGGGAAAGTCTCATAAAGTCAGTCAGTCCCCTGCTTCCTGGTAGAGTTGCCCCTTAGCCATATGAAACCATATTCCTAATGCTAAAAATAACCAGAGTCTGAATCCAAGATTTCCTTGTGACATCTCATGTGTCTGGTAGCCCTGGGGAGGAGGATGTCCTCCTCTCACTCACCTCTAATAACATAGAGTATCACCAAGCCTAGCCAAAATTACCTCCTTAGTTATTATTCCTTGACTATAGCCTCCTATGTAGAGGTTATTGACTTGCCAAATGTAACACTGACTCTGTACCATAGTTTTTTGTCTCATGGAGACTGAACATTTTTCTCATAGGAGGTGCTTTGTTGTTGTTGTTTGTGGGGAAAAGGAACAGGAAGAAGTAAAAAAAATCCCAATTATCCCATGAGTAAATTACTTCTCTGATAGAAATTAGTGTCCAAGTTCAAGTCATCACTGTAACTAGCCAAATAGTTTTGTTCAAGTCATTTCACTTTGCTGGGCATCAGTTTCTCCATTTGGAGAATGAATATGCATATGAGGGGGATGATATTCCAGTGGTAAATTGTGGGAATGTAGCAGAAATAGCAAATTGGGAGACAATCTTAGTTGAATATGTCGCGAAGCACATGAATATAGGATATTTACATTTATTTGCATTGTTTTCATTTCCACGACTGATTCTTTCTGGGCCCTAGGGAATTTATTAATTTGTTCATTCACTCATTCATTCAATAAAAAATTGTTGAGTGTCCTAAGCTCTGAGGACGCAAGAATGAACAAAACAAGTTTCCTGTCTTCAGAAAGCCTACATTCTAGTGGGACAAATAGACAATAAATACATAAGCAAATAAGTAAACAAAATAATTGCAGATTGTGAAAAATGGTAAGAAAGAAAATTTAAAAAGTGTATGGGATAGGTGGTAATTGGGGCAATCACTTTTAGGTAGATGCCTGTAGAGATGTCATCTGAGCTGAGAAATGAATGCCAAATGACATGCCAACAACCTTAGCCTCTAAGCTTGCCAAGGTAGAGAGGCTGTTCATATCAGTAACTCATAGGTACAAAAATGACCCATATAGACTGTTCCCCATGTACAGAACACTTTGTTGACATAATGCCCTTAGGCAGAATGCCAGAAATGTCAGTCCCAGTTTTGTAGATTTCCATAGCAGTAGGGCTGGTCCTGGTCATTACCAACCACTCCCTCATTTGGGGAGGGAGTCCTCTGACTCTGTGTGCAGGCCCTGACCTCACCAGTCCTGCTCTGACCGGGCTGCAGGCAAGGAATGAACATGTGCTTAGTCACAGCTGAACTGTGCTGATGAAGGAATGGGCACCTGCTTTTTCCAGTACTGCCCATTCTGGCTAGGGAGCTCCTGAGCCCATTTGTCACCTTCTGGGGACAGAGCAGATTCACAGATCACTGGCAGCTCTTTTGACCTGGGAAGGGTTGGAGACAGAGGTTTGGATTAAAAGCAGGTGAAGCTGGTGACTGCCTATGTAATATGACTGGAATTTTTCTCCTCTGACCTGTCCTCACCTCAATGCCTGAAATTCTACTGCTAGAAGTTAGCATCCAATCCACTCAGTTTTTGAAAGTTTTTTTGTTTTTTAGTCTTCAGGTCTCTGAAGGCTAAATTTTGGGGGGAGGGGTCACTCTCTAAACATTTTAATTTAACATCTTAAAAGAGACTCACAAATTTGTAGTAATTTGTTACAGCAGCTACAGCAAACTAATATAATTACCAACGCAATGGAAGCTACCTATGTTACTGTATCCAATTGCAATCCCCTCTCTCCACTCTCTGGAGGTAACCTTGAATTTGGTGTTTAATATTCTCTGAATTTCATTATACTTTTATTGCATATGTATGTATCCTGGAATAATATGCCATTTTATATATAGAGTCATACCAGGACTTCCCTGGTGGCACAGTGGTTAAGAATCCACCTGCCAATGCAGGGGATATGGGTTCGATCCCTGGTCTGGGAAGATCTTACATGCCGTGGAGCAACTAAGCCCGTGTGCCACAACTACTGAGGCTGTGCGCCACAACTACTGAAGCCCACGCACCTAGAGCCCATGCTCTGCAACAAGAGAAGGCACCGCAGTGAGAAGCCCGCGCACCGCAATGAAGAGTAGTCCCCACCCGCCGCACTAGAGGAAGCCCGCATGCAGCAACAAAGACCCAACGCAGCCGAAGATAAATAAATTTAAAAAAAAAGATAAAAAAAATAATTCAATGAGCTATCACTCCCCTGGGTCTCTGAAGAGGCTGAAGAGTTGACTTAAGTTTGGCATTCTTATACTTGAATTATAATTAGTAGCCTAGGAAAATTCAGGAAAGTTAAATATAATACTTCCAGTGCATTTATAGAACATAACGTGTGAGACCTTTCTGGACTCTACTCTTATCACACTGCATTTCCGTTACACCTGAGATGGTGGCTTGATTTGTGAATATAGGACCTGTGATTAAAGCAATCTTTATTTACTACCAGCAAGGCCCTCTGTACACTTCTAGGAGGCATGAAGGGAGATAAGTAATTTAGAAAGTTTTTGTTTACACAGTTGTCTAAATGTTGTGTTCTTTTATTTAAAAGTTTCCCCCCAGAGCAATCACTTTCATCTTGATGATTATGAGAAACTATTAACATTATGAATATTTGTTAAATATGGCCAACTTTTATGCTAAAATCAATATTTTGACTAAATATCAAATATGAGATGAAAATAGGTTCATCAGATCTAAGGTTTTCCAGCAGAGCAAGGTGAACTGAACTAGTTGGGAGTGCTGAGAGGTGATGTGGTGGAAAGCACACTGGGATGGGATCCAAAGACAGTCCCTGCTTCAGTCGACTTAGCCGCGTCCTCCAGCGTCCCCTCCCCTCCCGGCTGTTTCCTCACCTGCGCGTTATGTCATTAAAAGAACTAGATGTCATTAAAAGAACTGCCTCTAACGACTCTTCCAGGTCAAGCATTTATAGTTCTGTGCATTATAGTTTTGTACAAGATTAATTAAGTAAATATTTTTCTACAAAGGAAGGGATACCTGTACCTTTATAGAGAAAAGAAACCATAAACTTAAAAGACATAAGCAACTCCTTGAATTGTTTTGTTTCCTAATCCTTATCAATGTATACACACACACACACACACATACACACACTTTGTTTTTTAATCAATACGTGTATCTTTTTTCATACTATACATTATTTGGATGTATACATTTTTCCATAGGGATTAAACACATACTACTCACATAACTGAGGTAATTATTGGAAGAAGCCTGTTTCTTTGGGGTTTGACACTCGACTTGCTAGAGGGCCAGGCTGAACTAGGAGGAAGTTTTAGGGTCTAAAGTTTTAGGGCCTACACGACAAACACCAACAGCAAAAATAAAAAAGGAAAATAAATCATTCAGTAATTCCACCATTCTAACATATTAATTGCTTTCATTTCTCTGTTCACTTTTAGTCCTTGATTTTATGCCATCATTTTATGTAACTACAAGTACAACTTAGGTACAATGCTGCCTTCTTTTTTTCACTCAAAAAGTGAACACTTTTGTCTTAGGGCTATTTGAGGTTGCAAGGAACATTCACTCAGGCAAGTCAAATTACCTCAAAAAAAAGGTGTGTGTGTGTGTGTGTGTGTGTGTGTGTGTGTGTGTGTGTAGGTGTGTGTGTGAGCCTAATCTTAAAGAAATCCAAATTCAGGAACCTGAGACAGCTAAGCTCCACAGGAACTGGAGCTAGGACGCAGACAGCAGTCAGCTACTGAAGCTGCTGGTGGGACCTTGGGTGGGGTCTGGGCTTATCTTTGCACTTCTGTTCTGCACTCTTCATAACTTCAGTTGTGCATCACCAAAAATGGCCACCCCGAACTACACGACCTTATGATTATGACTTACAGAGTTTTCAATTATCCTTTCTCTAGATCTCTTAAAGTCAGATTCTGATTAGATTGGCCTAATTTATCTTTTTCATCCAGGTAGGCCACAAAAATCAGAGGTTTCTGTTCAGCCTGTGGATTGGCTGTCATTAGCACTGGTGGACACACCTTGGTCTTATCGGATGTGGCTGGGTAAGCAGAGCACATGCTCCAGACTCTATCTCTGAAGGCCACATGCGGGACCCCTCCTCTTCCTCCCCTCCTCCACCTTTTTCCACCCCCCCTACACACATACAGGTGGTAAGTGTGGGCGGGCAGGCACAGCTCCCATGTGGCCTTGTAGTCTTCACAACTATGAATTTTAATGAGTATACCACATTACGAGAAGTGGCTGTTCCATAATTCATGATCTCATTCATCTGTTTTAGTTTTAGTTTAGCTCCTTTTAGTTTGGGGGCTGCTACGAGTAAAAGTATGATGAACATTTTTGTACATATATCTTCCCTTTCATCTGGATAATATAAAATAATCTTTAAATTACATAGATTAAATTATATTCTCTGAGCACTTGCAGGATATAAAACGTAACCTTGTATATTTTGTTGTTGTTTAAGAAATGTCTGTACCTGCTAGAGATTTAGCCTTAGGTAGCTAACAGGCAAAATAATAGGATGTGCTCTTTAGGATTTGCTTCAAAACACTCTATGAAAAAAATGGGGGTGGGTGGGTGATAGCTGAAGCAAGATTGGTGAGATGTTGATGACTGTTGGAGCTGATGATGGGTATATAGGCACAGGGGGATTCACTACTGTCTCTATTTTGCTGTTTACTTCCCATTTCCCTTCTCTTGCTCTCCCTTCTGGATTTTTTGTTGTTTTTCCCCATGTTTCCTCTAGATACGTGGTGCCCCCATGCTATCCTCTGAATTCCCCCCATTTTCTGAGGTTCAATCACCCCTGATACCTACACTGTAAAGGTGCAAAATGTAGCCATGTTCATTGTTTTAGATGCTACCAGACAGCTGTTAAGAGGAACACAATCATAGCTTGTCTTGTACCATGAGTTAAGAGAGAGGTAAGCAGCTTAACACTCTTGGGAAGAAATGTATGTTAGAAGAGGAGCCAGGTACCCTCTGGTGGGGTGGGCAGTGTGATAAAGCACAGATGCAACAGCAGGCCGAGCTTGTGGGAAGAGGCTCTTCTTCAATACCTACCTCTCCATCACCGCCTTTTTGTCCAGTGGTTTTCAGCCTTTAGGAATTTCAAATAGCAAGCTACATTTTGAGGTCATATTTATTTAGTAAAATGAAAATTATAGATATTAAGTTTCTTGGAAATTTTATAACCTTTAATATAAATCAGTGAAGCGTCTCAAGTGCTCAAGGAAATATTTTATACTCATGCTGAAAATGCAAAAAGCTAATCAAGTGGCTTCATCTTCTATTCATTTCCCAAAACATTAGTGGATTACAAATGTTATGAGACCTAAGATTAATCGCAGGGTGATGATTTTGAGATTGTTCTGATTTTAATAGTAAAATGTAAAAAACAACAACAACAACAAACTCCTGGTGGTTCCTGACTCCTTGAAGCTGGGACACTCTGAGATGTGACTGTATAACCTTGTGGGTACCTATGCCTGGCAGGGGTTGAGACCTTCTCAGAGCTCCCATGGCTCCCTCCACATGCCTCTGCCTATGGACCCCTCAGCTTGGATTAAAATTGTGTCTTTACTTGTCAATCTCCCTCCCTAGTCTGTGAGCTGCTGTGGGAGGAGACGGATTCTGTATTTTTCAATGCCTGGAATGCAGTTGGGTCCCAGTAAATATCAGTTGAATAAAAGACCCAAAAATTATTTTCTTAAAAAAATTCCCATAGCTTCACCCTCATAGATTCTCTTCTTCCTTGCACAGACCCAAGATGGTCCCATTCTTTACCTGACTCTGAAGACCTCCTGATAAGAAAGTAAATGCGTCCAGGAAGCTGCCTGTCAGAGACTCAGAAACTCCAAATGATTCCCCGCTATGGACTGCCTACTGCAGGATGGGGCCACCTGGATTCAGGTCACCTGGTATGTGCCTTTGCCATCAGCTTTCCCTTTCTAGAAACAAGATTGTTACCTTTAAATTGTTCAGTGCTTCTTTTTTTTTTTCAACATAACTGCTTAAGGATTTCCAAACATAAGCTTAGCATTAAAAACTCCCAATAATTAGTCCAATTTGTAGTCTACTGTGAGCACAGCAGGTCAGCAGCAAGTTTATTATCAGGCTTGCAATGTAACAGGATGGTGCATGGCTAAGTGTTTGGGCCAACTTGCCTTGAGTTCCTCTCCACTAGCTTCTGCTGTCACATTTCCCTTCTGGTATTTGTAATAGTTTGCTGTGGTGGTTTGGTTTGTCTTTATGAGGGGTGGTGTAGGGGAAAAGCAAAGCAAAAGAAGGAACATGGAGTGAATGCAGCCTCCCTTTAGAGCCTGGTTATAGGAACTCGGGGCAGTTCACCTGATCTGTGACAGCTATTTTCTCAATGTCAATGTTATTAGAGGTCAGGATATCTTTGAGATAGGTCACTGTTTCTGGAGGGAGATAAGGGTTTCTTCCCAAGATCCAAACATGATCCATGTGAAAAAGCCAGATGATTGTGGTACAGGAGTACACGAGGGCGTAGTTCTCATAGTCGGTGGCCAGGACCCAGTATGGAGCTGATGGCATGACTGAAAACGAGAGAAAGACAGTATTAGGAGGGACCAGGTGAAGAGAAACCTTCACCTCTAGGACCCTGGAAGCCAGGCTCTGGGGTTCTAATTCTTCTACATCAGTGGTTCTTAATTGTGACTTCACATGGGAATCCTACGGGAACTTTGAAAAACACCAGGCCCGCCTCCCCTCACCCTGACTCCCCAATTCTGAACTGGAGGCTATTGGTACTTTTGAAAGCTCCCCAGTGATTCCAGTGTGCAGCCAGAGTTCAGAGTCATAATTCTGGATCCCCCCCCCCTTCCCTGATTGCAGGTTGGTACCTGGAGGTCCATAATACCTGGGAGGTTTGGCTGTACCCCCGGACCAACAGGCGGCTCTAGTGCGTATGGAACCACCACTTAGCTAAACGGAGTCAAGAATGTAAGGTCAGGGGCCCCAGGCTTTCCAAGTTTGTACCACTTCCTCTAGAACCCACCTACGGAAGGAGGTAGGGGCTAATGTTGGTCTGCTTGTTTTTCTTCTTGTGCGAACTTTGAAAATCCCACCATTCTTAAGAATACGGTAAATCAGGTGGTCACAGGTTATGATTCACTGACTGACATCTGTATAGTGTTGAAAGCTCAACATTGAAACAGTCCTTAAGAGAGAAGGAGGATTTACTTTCCCCCTCTGAATCCAGAAACTTCCTCTGTGAACGTGACCTCCACAGCCAAGGTCCAAGTCAAGTGTGTGGCTGAACCACACTGGCTCCATTTTGTCAGCTCCATCTTAGGCCTGCGGTCCTACACTCTCCCTTTTTTTGTGAGTCTGAGCTTTAGCTTACTCACAAGGAATACACCCAAGCCAGATTAGTTCCCTATAAACTTCATCCGACATGAAAACTGGACGAATGCCTTTTGCTGACACAGGTGGTTAATGGTCACAAGACCCCTGGGGTGAGAGTGCAGGGAGGAAAACCCCTCAGTTCCTGTCAACGTGGACATACTTCTCTTTAGTAGTCATTCTACTTTCAGCTTTGGCTCCTTTAAGTGCCCCTGTGCCCCTTTTGGCGGAATGCAGTGCAGCTGTGAATGCCTCTGAGGGTCGTCCACCTGATTCTACCCACAATAGTTCTTTATGGAGTTGTCTGCTTTGTTTCCAGTCTCAAAGTTCCTTTTCAGTTCAGAGGATATTATTCAGTAACTCCACTTCCAAACACCAAGGAAAACTCACTGCCCAGCTTGTTAAACTTAAGGGGAAGGTGGACCCAAATGAAACTCCAACAATTTGGCTAGAAAATGGCAGACAGAGCCAGGACTCCAACTTACCTTCACTCTTATCATCTCTTACCTCCAAGATTTCCCACATGTTAGTTGTTCTGCTAATAACTACTAATTTTTCATTTATTAGTTTCCTCTGGGAAACAAGACTGGCTTGGGTCTCCTACGGCTCATGCCCAGTGGCCTCCAATCTGTGCTTCCTCTATTGACACACTTACTGTAGTTTTATAGTAAATCACCTGGGTGCTCGTCAGTATCCACACTGACATGTAAGCTTCTCAGGGACGAGGGCCAGCTCTGTCTTGCTCATCTTTGCATCTCCAGGGTCTAGCCCAGCGCATGGCAGGTAGGAGGTGCTCAACGAATAATTATGCATTGAATCAGTATGGGTGACACTCAGATGTGATGGGAGTGCTCGGACCCAGGGCTCTAGTCTTCCGTTTGCATATCTCCTGTCCCTGACACCTCCTGCGAGAAGTGTATACTTACACCAGAAAAACTTAACTGCCAACTTGGCGGGCTCCGTGATGTTCTCCTGGGTGGCTTCACCTTCAATTTGATTCACAGTTCCATCAGCTCTGCAATGAGTTAAAAACAAAAACCAAAAAACCTGAACTCATGAAAAGTCCCAAATCAAGGAAAAGCAAGATTTGTGACACCAACAATCATGGTGGCCAACACTGCAATTTCTGGGTAGGAGGTTCTTGAAAACAGGTTGGGTCCTAATTCCATTCCCTCCCCTTTGCTTTCTTGCTGTCTCTGAGACAGAGCAGAGGAAGACAGCTTTCGGGTGATAAGAATCAACAATTGCAATGCCCCAGGACTGGATAATATGTGAGGCCCTGATATTTCAACACTGTTTTTTGGAGTGTATGTAGTAGCCTGCAAGGCCATTTGCTGCTCCTGGGCTCCAAACCAAGAGGGAGGAAAAGGGAAGGGAAAAACAAGCAAATAAAACAACCCAACACGGGACAAATATTCGCTTCTTTAAAAATGAGAAAGGAAAAAATAAGGACTGACTGGATTACTGAAAATCATGTAAAACGTGGAATCTGGAGATCTGCCAAGTTTCCCCCTCTTTGGGCCTCAGTGATATCACGTGGCATCATTTGTCCCATAAAGGGGCTCATATGCCTGGGTTCATAGCTCTGAGACCCCATCCAGTTCAGCAAGCTTCTGATCGAGCGTGGGAGATTCTGACGTAGGCCAGGTCAAAGCAGGCAGTGAGGAAACATTTACCTCACTTCAGGGATTCTACCAGGCATCCAGATCTCAGAGACGTTAGATGTGAAGAAATGTGCATCTTACAATTAATGCCACCTTACAATTGTTAGTGTCATTTCTTTCTTAGTGGTATATAAAATGGTGGTGTCTTAAAAGCGATGGTCTTTTTGCTTGGATGGATGAAATACTTTCACTCTTTTGAAGGGAGCTGGCCCCATTTCTGGATAACTTCCAATGACCCCCTGGATCTAAGGGAAAGACCTAGGGATTGAGGCTATGAAGGAGGGTGCTCTTCCTAGCAGGCCAGCAGAGGAGTTTCCTGTTCATCAGTTCTCAGAGGGGCAGACAAACTAAAATTGGAGCAATGGCATGTGTTAGAAAGTCAGTAGGCTATGGTTAGTGGGGATGGATATCCTAGAAACCAGACGATAAGCAGCAGGTAAGGGGGTTGGGGGTGGGAAATGTTCTCTGATGCTCCTGGATTGCATAGTCTGTTTATCACTGAGTAGGGCTGGAGACCGGGCCCCGCTCTCACCTGGGAGTCAACCTGTAAGACGGAAGACGGTCCATTTCTATCTGCATGCGGTTGCTTAGCAACAAACCAGTCTCTTCCCAACAGACTTTCCCCCTTTTCACCATCATTTATGTTTTGCTCCAGGACAGTTTTCAAAATACCAGTCTCTGATCATAAACTCACAATTTGTTCATAGGAAAAATGCATTTGTATTTTCAAGGGTAGCAGCATATTAGCAATAATAGGTAATATTAAATGATTACCACATGCTAAACACTGTTCTAAGTGCTTTACATGTGTTACCCCATTTAATGTTCACACAGCCTTATGGACGGACGTACTATGATTACTGTCAATTTACAGAGGAGGAAACTGAGGCCTAGAAAATGACCATAACTAACCTAAGATCACATCATTAGTAAGTGGTAGAACCAGGATTTGAAACTGGGCACCTAACCCCTTCAGCTCCCAGCCCTGAGCCAGCTGCTTTGGCCCCAGCATTCTGACACTGGCTAAGGGTATTTTGCTCAGGCTCCCTGCCATGCCCCCTGCTTGTTCTGCAGAATCTATATCATTTTCCTGACTAACGAACCTTTCTCCATATGCCTTTGCTCTTAAGTAGAAGTGACCCTAGAGGCAGAGTGACCTAATACTCTGGGTACAGTTAAAGAGGATTCCTGGCCAACTCAGAAGGAGAGCTGGGGGCATCTGATGGGTTTTGGGATCTGTGTCATTGACTCTTGACCTTAGAATGGGACAAAATATTTCAAATAAAGTCATAAAATTCCTGTGAGACCTTCTGGGGGTCTGCATCTCAATTCCTGTAGCCCTTACTGGGCTCTGAAATGAGTGGGATTTTTCTTTAGAGTTGCTCAAGATTCTCACTTTATTTCTTTGGTTTATGCGGGGTCAGAGAGTCAGCCCACTGTACTGTGGCTCACAGGAAGCTTAATGGGTAATAGGATGGCCACGCAAAGCCTCTCTGAGCCCAAGTAACTTCCAGGCTGGGTGGTAGTTGTTTTCTTGCAGTTGAACACAGTTCTCAGACAACTTAGGAAACAGGAATGGCAACCATCCATGCCCTGCCTCTTTCATATATCTTCTGGTCTCTTCCCCATTTCACTTCTCCCTGGTGTTGAATCTCAACTTCATCACTTATAAGCTGTGTGACCCTTGGGCAAATTACTTTACCTCTCTGTACCTCATTTTCCTCATCCATAAAAAGAGGGTTAATAATAGTACCAACCTCAGGTTGCTACGGGGATTAAATGAATATCTATGCTCATTTACATGTACATACATAAATAGATGTATATGTACACACATGTATATATACATACACATACAGAACAGTGCCTTGCACACAGGAAATGCTTAATTAATATTAGTTACCATTGTTTATTGTTACTCTTATCTTTGTTGATGGCAGGTAGGTAGGAGTTCTTCCTAGGTTTCTTTTTAAGTTTATATTTGCTTTCTAAAGTATGAATTTTGGGAGCAAATATCAGTCTGTTAGAAGTAATAGAAAAATATCTTTCTGGAGGTTCTCCTGTTCACACAACCTAGAGTGTGACTATGTATGTATCTGATTCTTGCTTAATAAGAAAAGGAGTTTTCTAAGAGTTAAAGCTGTCTGGAGATGGGATAAATTGTCATGGAAGATGTTGAGCTCCCAGTTTCTGGAAGGATTCAAGCTATGCTGGATGCCCTCAATCAGCAGACGATATAGAAAGTGCTTCTCTCTTGGTCTGGAGGTCAGACAAGAGGGTCCTTTGCTGTCCTTTGCTACCAGAGGGTCTGTTTTGCAATGAGAGCAGGAACCTTGCAGTTTGTGTTACCATGGAGTCCCTAGGACCTCTCACAGGGTGTGGGACACAATAAGGTGCTCAGCAAGTGGTCATGGAAATGAATGAGTGACTTCTAGTCCCTACCATCCTGCCTGCCAAAAGCTTTCCTCTCAGGACCTGTCCTGAGCAGGCAGCCCAGACCCAGCAATGTCTGCATCCTCCCCACACTAGACGGCAAGGACACCAGTCACCCCAGGACAGTCTCTGCAGGGCTCCCTCCCGGACGTGTGTTGCCTTTGAAAGCACAGCCTCTCACCTCAGCTCCTTGTTTATCACTTTGATGTTTCCGTTTTCCATTAGTGAGTAGTTGGCTTGGATGCAACTTCCCTTCTCAAAGCTCACTGGGATCTTCTCAATTTCATACCATCTTCCAAGATACTGCAGAGACAACGACAAGCAGAGCAAACCCTGTGGCTCTCTGGGGACCTGCAAACTCTTCCCCATTGTTGTCTTTCAGAGCAGAGCCCTTTCCTGGGGTAACCAGGCAAAATGGGCTGCATTGTTCCCAGCAGCCACTGAGCAAGATATTGACTCAAATGGTAATAAGTGAATCGGATGTGTGGGCATTGGTTGAATGCCACAGTCCATTCCTAAAGTGCTTTTTATTTAGCTATGCTTTCAGTGTCCCCTTCAGTCAAAATCTATCTGAAATTCTAAACTCTGTAAAAGGAAGGGATTGGTTTAGATGATGTAAGGTGCCAGCTCAAATATTTTATGATTCTCCAAGACGTCTTTGAATTGTGTGCAAAGTCAGATGTGTTTACTGTAGGGAGTTGGGTCTCCAGAGTTGGTTAAATTCTCCTCATATAACCCCACACAGGGAGTTGGTCACAAAGGCTTTTGGAAGGTGGTCAAGATTTAGAAGACCTGTATTATTCCTCCCCTGGGGGCTTGCTCTCTGTCCATAATTTTGGTGCACAGAGTCATCTTTAAAGGAAGTGAGCAACTGCACGGGTGAGGGTGAGGGGAGAGAGGCACACTCCTGCTTCCATACATTGCTGGGCATAGAGACTGCTCTACTCTACAGCCTTCATGAGGGCAACTTGGCAATATCTAGCAAAACTAAAACTACATATACTCTGGCCCAACAGTTTCACCTCTGAGAAGGTATCCTCCTGAAATTAAGAAACGATGTATGCATAAGGTTATTCATTGCAGTCCTATTTGTAATAATAAAAGACAGGAAATGGCCTAAGTGAGCATTAGTAGGGGACTGGGTAAATAAATGATGGTACATCCATACAATGGAATGTTATACACCCTCTTTTAAAAGAGCTATATGTAATTATCTCCAAGA
Source organism: Monodon monoceros (assembly GCF_005190385.1). NCBI lineage: Eukaryota > Metazoa > Chordata > Mammalia > Artiodactyla > Monodontidae > Monodon > Monodon monoceros. The sequence continues at coordinate 72,898,110 of NW_021703767.1, read as the reverse complement.
TACATTTAATGGAAAAAGAGCCAGGTGCAAAATAGTGTATATATTCAACTAACTTTTATGTAAAAATGGGGGAAAAGGTTATTATATCAGTTCTCTATTGCTGCTGTAACAAATTACCACAAATTTAAAACACCACAAATTTATGGTCTCATAGTTTTGTACATCAGAAGTCTGACACGGGTCTCACTGGGTTAAAATCAAAGTGCTGGCAGTGCTACATTCCTTTCCAGAGGCTCTAGCGGAGAATCTGTCTTCTTGCCCTTTCCAGGTTCTAGAGGCCGTTTGCCTTCCTTGGTTTTTGAATCCCTTCCTCCATCTTCAGAGGCAGCAAAAGCAGGTCAAATCCCTCTCACACTGCATCTCTTTCACTCTTCTTCCATCATCACATCTCTCTGACCACAGCTGGGTAAGATTCTTTGCTGCTAATGATTAGGTTGGACCCACCTGATAATGCAGGATACTCTTGCCATTACTTTAATCACATCTTCAAAATCCCCTTTTCCATGTAAAGAAACAATTTGCAGATTCTGGGAAATATGGCATGGACATCATTCTTCCTACTGCAGTTATGTATGTGCTTTTTTATATATGTACATATTATCTCCCAAAGGATACACCATAAGCTGTTTTTACTGGTTGCTACTGGGGAGGAAAACTGAGGCTAGGATATAGGGGTGGAAAGGATGTATGTCCTTTTGCATCTTTAAAATTTTGAACCATGTGAATATATTTACCTAGTCAAAATATTGATTGAAATTATTTTAGAAATTTAAAAATGTATTACTCAACAAAACAAAATCAAGGAGATGCAGTCACCTTCAAAAAAGTCAGAATTTGAAATGAGAGCATACTGCAAATAGGTAGCAGTATTGCTTCGGTCACCTGGCTCTCTGCTAAAATATCTACCCACATTTAGGGCATAAATTTTCCACTCATTTGTTAAAGGACATCTTTCAATTAAAGTCACTGAACTTAACAGGCATTTAAAGCACTAAAGAATAAGTTTAAAGGTCAGCTGGTTTCATAGGCATTCTCAGAAAATCTCCATTATATACAATGCATTTAAAATAGTTCTATTATTGTTAAGGTGACTTTAATGCTCCATAATTAAAAACGAGGACACACGATTTTCCAGAAAGGAAGAAACTCAGAGGTGGAAGATTGCTTTTCATGTCATGTTCCCTCATGATCTCATAATATTTTTGTGAAGGTCTTTTTGCCTTTGGGGGTCTCCGTTTCTCTATCTCTATGAGGAGAATGCAATGTTTAAAGATAATTATGAAAAGGAAGAAGTAAAACTATCTCCATTTCCAGATGACAGGGTTTTATATATAGAAAATCCTAAGGAATACACACACACACACAATTATTAGAACTAACAAATGAATTCAGCAAGGTTAAAGATACAAGAATTAATATATAGAAATAAAATGTATCTCTATACTTACAATGACCAATCTGCAAATTAATTTAAGAAAATTCCATTTATAGTAGCATCAAAAGAATCAAATTCTTATGAAAAAATGTAACCAAAGAAGCATAAAACATACTCTGAAAACTACAAAATATTGTTGAAATAAATTAAAGGAGACCTAAGTAAATGGAAAGACATCCTATGTTCATGGATAGGAAGACTTAAAATTGTTAGATGGCAATACTCTCCAAATGGACCAACAGATTTAATACAGTCTCTATCAAAATTCCAACCTGCTTCTTTGCAGAAATTGACAAAATGAGCCTAAAATTTATATGGAAATACAAAGGGCCCAGAATAGCCAGAAGAACAAAGTTGAAGAACTCATATATTCTGACGTCAAAACTTACTACAAAGCTACAGTAATCAAGACTATACAGTGCTGGTATAAGGATAGATATATAGATCAATAGAATAGAATTGAGGGTCCAAAAATCAACTCTTACACACATGGTCAATTGATTTTCAACAAGGGTGTCAAGACTATTCAATGGTGAAGAATAGTCTTCTCAACAAACCGTCCTGGAACAACTGGATATCCTCATGCCAAAGAAAGAAGTTTGACTCCTATATCACATGATATACAAAATTTAACTTAAAATGAATCAAAGACTTAAATGTAAGAACTACAACTGTAAATCACTTAGAAGAAAATATAGGAGTAAATCTTTATAACCTTAGACTAGGCAATTTTTTTTAGATAGGCCACCAAAAGCACAAGCAACAAAAGAAAAAATAGATAAATTGGACATCATTAATATTAAAAAGTTTTGTGCTCAAAAGACACATCAATAAGGTGAAAAGACGATCCTTACCATAAATGGGGAGTTGATTCTATCAATATCTTTTTAGTGCAGGTAACAAGAAAGCCCCTTGGGGGAGTGCTGTCCTCTCCTGGGCTCTGTTTGCGTAAGCTGTGGGGGTCCTGCACTCCTGGCTAGTTTCGAATCCTACTCTGCATTTACTGGCTGTGTGAACTGAGTGGGTTGCAAGCTAAGCTCTCTGACGTTCAGCTTCTTCAGCTGTAGAGTGAGGATAATACTTCTGCAGCAGCTCCTTTCAGCCCACCGCTGGGCTCACCTCCATCACAGCGGGCTTCCCATACACACTGCCAGCTTCCCACCTGGAGCCCCTGGGTCTCCTCCTCTGCCACAGGCTTGGCCAATGCCATGGGAGCTCCCACTGCCCACCTACATCCGTCCGTGGGACAACCTGAGGCACATTCTACATATTTCCTCAGAGGATCCCCAGCAGGATTGAACCCCATTGTTCACAGAGTAACCTGCTCATGAACTCACGCTTTACTGCTTTCCTGCCTTCTCTGTCTGTTTCCCCACATGCCCACTCAGGCTTTCTGGGATCATCTTCTAAAACATCTCTGCTCCCCAGTTCTTGTCTCAGGGTCTGCTTTGGGGGAGCTCCCAGTAAGATAAGTACCTACCCCAAGGCTTGCTGTGGCCATTAAAGCAGAAAAATAAAACCGAACCTGGTAGGATGCTTATGCAAACAGGAGACAGCAAAGCAAGCGGGAGGTTAGCCTTTTACCGCACCTTATTCACGTCAAAGTTCTCCTGCACTGGAGGATTTGGGCATTTCCCGAGATGGAAAGCTTGTCCCTCAGCTGCTCCTAAGAGTCCAGCCAGGGCAGGAAGCAGCAGCAGCAGAGCTGGGACCATCTTGGAGCTGGGTGGCTGGAGGTGGACCTGGAGTGGGGAGAACAAAGCAGCTGGAGGCACTCGGAGTCTCCTGAGGGGACAGAGTCCCCAGAGGAAAATTTCTGGGCTGGCCGGTCACTCTGTGCGCAGCCTCCCACTCAGCCCATCTGAGCCCCTCATCCCTCAGGGCCACCTCAGTCATCAGTGTCACTGTGAGGCCCTCCACCCCTGTGAGCCTCTCTAGAAGCTTTTGTGCCACCATTAGAACACATTCTGCCTGGTATTAGAGTTTGTTGGATTTATTTTGCCAGCTCCCCCTGACCCTACACACCTAATTATGCATTTTTCAAGGACGGGCATCGTTTTCAATTCTCCCTGGACTCACCCACAGAACCTCACAGTGCCAGGTGCAGTAGGTACTCATTGTATGAACAGAAACAATGTGTGTGTGTTGGGGATGGGTAGGCAAAGGGGTAGAGTGAAGCCATCAAGTGAACCATGAGACAAAAAACCAAAAACAAACCATTCACTACATTTAGTGCCCTGTGAGATTCATCAAAGAAATGCCTCCCTGACTCCACTTCCCCACCCTGCCCCCATCTGCTTGGCTGTTTACCAACACAAGAGTAGGCCTGGGAACTTTTTTTTTTTTTTTTTTTGGTGGTACGCGGGCCTCTCACTGCTGTGGCCTCTCCCGTTGCGGAGCACAGGCTCCAGACGCGCAGGCCCAGCCACTCCGCAGCATGTGGGATCTTCCCGGATCGGGGCACGAACCCGTGTCCCCTGCATCGGCAGGCGGACTCTCAACCACTGCGCCACCAGGGAAGCCCTAGGCCTGGGAACTTTAACAGGGAGCAGCGTGCTGGGGACTACAGGGTCACCCTGACTGGATTTGAATTCTGGCTCTGCACATACTAAGTATAATTGTGTCCAATGGATGCTTTAGTTTCCTTGGCTATTAAGTGGGAATAATAATCATACCAACCTCATGAAGTTTCATGAGAATTAAATGAGAAAATATAAGGAGAGCATTTAGAGCAGTGTCTGACAGAGAAAATGCTCAATAAATGCTAGTTATTATTATGAAAAGCAGAAGCAAAATATTGTTTCCTGAATTTCTTTTTCTTTCTTCCTCCCTCCCTCCCTCCCTCTCTTCCTCCCTTCCTTCCTTCCTTCCTTCCTTTGACATGCTGTTGAAGGTATTTTTCATAGATGCTGTACATTTAACCAGAGAAGGACCAGTAGCTGACTTGTAATTGTGCAAAAAGCATTTGAGCCCAGCACCCTTGGGCGTGGAAGCTTCTTTGAGGAGGGGCAGTGGGCAGGGGTGAGGGCTGTAGCGCTGTTCACAGGGTAGGAGCCTGGGCTGCTCCCTGCTTCTTCACTGACTTGCTCTCAGTCTGTTCTCCTCCTTGCGACTCCTTGCCTGTAGCTGCACGGGAGCTATTTCCAGTGCTTTGCTTTGCCTTTCTGTCTGTGATGAAGAGGACTGAATCAATGCAAGCAAGATGTTCTCGGATCTGAATATTTAAAAGGATGTGTCATAACAGGAATAAGTATAACCACTTTCTTATGAATCTCTAAACCTCCAAATAACCTTTAATAATCAATAGCTTTTCTTCTGGAAGTTCTGTTGCCCGTTTTTCAAAAGAACAGTTATCTAATGAGTAAAAGCTGATGCGAGGTTGGGGGGAGGAAGGGTGGTCCCTGAGTCCCTGCCTTGAGCACGTCTGCTGTGGGGCCCTTTCCTTAGTCTCTGAGGCTCCACTTCCCGTCAGCCCCTACCACCAGGTAAACAACACTTGTCTTTTAACCTTTTGGGGGATGATGGATGCCAAAATCCAGCCTAAATCCACAAAAATTTGCATTTCTTTCCAAGAGGTTCTTAGAACTACTGAAGTTCTGCTTTGGGCCCCTAGTAGGCTCCAAGCTCAGTGCCTTGCCCAGGAATTCTAAGCCCAGAGGATGGCCACACATTCTACACATTCTACAGGCACCCCCTCCCCCAAACAGGACAGGACCTTAGAGGTCATTTATCCAACCCCACCCCTCAGGTGTACAGATGGGAAAGTTGAGGCCCAGAAGGGGCAGAGCGCTGGGACTCAGGCCCCATCTCCACTTCTCCATTCTGTCCCACCCCTGAGCCATGCTTCCTTCTGTGCTCACCTTCGGTGGCTTCAATAAACACCTACCTCTGTACCTGATAAATCTCATTTCACCACGTGACAGTCCCACCAAAAGTCAGTTTGCCGTCTTACTCTGACAAATATCTTGTTACAGAATGTTCTATTGTGGGCTGAAACATGTTCTTTAGCTCTGTAGGAGGATTTCAGAGCAAAACTAATTCCCCTTGCCTGCTACCCTTCCAAAGATGCCTCTTTATTGCAGTACTTTTATTCCTATGATGAAAACTTTTTGTGAGAGGAAGAGTTGATAACATCCATCATTTTTTTGCAGTACCCCTTGCATTCTTCTTCACCCAGTGCTTATTGAGCACCTTCTGAGGGTAAATCACATTATTAACATATATCTATGAACTTGGGTATGCATGACTTATTTTTGCATTGTCTCCTAATACTAATGGGAAGACTGTCCTAACGAGGAGAGTTTAAATACTTAAAAAAAAAGATATAATTTAAATATTATTTTAACTAAATATTAAATAATTAAAAAATAATTCTACTAAGGTTATGGTGCATCCACACGGGGCCAGAATTGACTCTGTGGACCACTGCTCACACTCACTGAGCTTCTCCAGGGAGGAGCCCTGGCTTCAGTATTTTATATGTGCATTGAATCTTCACAACACCCTAACTGGAAGTGTCCTGTGCTGACAATTCTCTGTGTACTCAGTGAGGTTACTTCCTGACAAGCGGTGAAGCCAGAACTTAGGTCAGGTTTCCCAAGAGTCTACACACCTGTGTGTTAGCCTGGACCTGGTGCCTGGTCTCAAGGAGCTGCAGAATATTAAGGACTAGGCTTTTAGATTTCATGTGACCAAAAAAAAAATACATTTCCACAAGTAAATGGGTCTTAAAAACCATTTCGCTATCGAATCTAACAAGAAAACATATCTTCTGAAGAAAATATTTTTGTATTTTCTATTACTTTAATAATAATTAATTCTATTAATATTAAATGCATTTTCTATTCACATAGTGCATTCCAATTCACTTTTCGGTCAATTTTACTGTAATGCACAGTGGATAACAACCCCCTGAGAATTCATCTATCACAGTATTGGTGTATGGAACAATTCCTCGTTGTCTCATATAGTATAGAGGGGGGTGCGTAGTGCCAGCAGAAGACTTTGAGGTGAGTCAGCACTGCGTTGGCACCCCAGTTCTGGCATTTGTTGGTGGTCTTACCTTAGGCCTGTTGCTTAGGATATCTGAACTTCAGTTTCCTCATCTGAAAAATGGCACTAACAATATCTTCTTCGTAAGGTTGTTTATGGAAAAATGAGACCAAGTCTACAAAGCAACTGGCCAAAGGCCCTCAGTTGTGTTAGTTACAATTTTTAGCTGAAAAGGGGCAATGAAAACTCAAGACTGTCTCTATTTTAAGCATTATTTATCATAAATGAAAATTAATACCACAGTACATACCTTTTTTATCAAGATGAAAGCAGTTTCCACATGCAAAATCATCCAATTCAAGATGCCTTCTCTTGGTGACTGGCTTCTCCCAAGCTATTTTATAAGCTTCTCAGGTCATTGATGTTTAATTTTAATGCATGCCACACCCCCTCCAGTTCAGGAAGGCTGGCCTAAAAGCTTCGCTCTGTATGAAACACAAAGATGGGATGTTATGTTCATCTCCCTCCCCCAGTTTCCTTCACAGCTGCTCCCTGAAGAAGAAACAACGAGATATTGTTTGTGTGTGTGTGTGTGAGAGAGAGAGAAAGACAAAGTGCATTTCATTCAAAACATCTTTTTTGCTGTGTGGATTTTCTAATTTAACTTTCTCAGTCAGAATGCACTTTTAAGTTCCAGTAAGATGAGTTGCAACATGTGTTCAAACATCTGTTATTTATTTTTCATTTTTGTGTAAATGAAAAAGCAACATTCACATTTCCTGAAAATGGAGCCTGAATTCCACCCATGTGGTCCCTGGCCTGGAACATGACGCAGGCAACAGAGAGAAGGTTAGCAAACAGAGTTGGCTTTCTGTGTGATCCTGGGCAAGCCACCCACTTCTCTGAGCTTCAATCTCCCCACTGTGAAGCATAGACTGTCATTTCTGTCCTCGCCAGAGTTGGGTGCGTAGGGGCTAAAAGCTGAGAACACCAAAGGTGTCTTCTGCAGCTCCTCTCTCTTGAGTCTTTGATGACTCTTCCAGCTAACATATTCTAGGCAGCCCGTTCTGCTTGGGGTGGGAGTGGGGACGGGGAGCAGATTTAAGCCCAGGGGCACTTTTGGTTGGGCCTCGTCTGTCTCTGTGGAATGAACAGCTTTGGAAAGACCCTTAGGCGTTGGATTCTGTGCCTTTGTGATAGACAGAAGGTTTTTAAATTTTATTTTATTGAAGTATAGTTGATTTACAACGTAGTGTTAATTTCTGCTGTACAGCAAATTGGCTCAGTTATAAAAATATATATTCTTTTTCATATTCTTTTCCATTATGCTTTATCATAGATATTGACTATAGTTTCCCCTGCTATACAGTAGGACCTTTTTTTTTTTTTTTTTTCAGTACGCGGGCCTCTCACTGTTGTGGCCTCTCCCGTTGCGGAGCACAGGCTCCAGACGCGCAGGCTCAGCGGCCATGGCTCACGGGCCCAGCTGCTCCACGGCACGTGGGATCCTCCCGGACCGGGGCACGAACCCGCGTCCCCTGCATCGGCAGGCGGACTCTCAACCACTGCGCCACCAGGGAAGCCCCGGACTTTTTTGTTTATCCATCCTGTATATAATAGTTTGCATCTGTTAATCCTGAACTCCCAATCCTTCCCTCCCCCCACCTCCCCTCCTCCTTGGCAACCACAAGTCTGTTCTCTATGTCTGTGAGTCTATTTCTGTTTTGTAGATAAATTGGTATTTTAGATTCCACAAATAAGTGATATCATATGGTATTTGTCTTTCTCTTTCTGACTTACTTCACTTAGTATGATAATCTCTGGGTCCATCCATGTTGCTGCAAATGGCAGTATTTCATTCTTTGTTATGGCTGAGTAATATTCCATTGTATGTATATATATATATATATATATATATATATATATATATACACACACCACACTGGCAGAAGGTGACACATAGATAAGACACTACTTTTGTACCAGACTTATATTCCTAAATAAAATTCATGGTCAAATTTGTAAGCAATAGAGAGAAAATTACAGCACTAGACCTTTAAACCTTATAACAACAGCAACAAGAGTGAAACCTTAACATACCAAACTTTGAGAGCTCTTTCTTTGGGATGTTCTTTACCTTTTCAGGAAAAGAAGGAATTCCGCTTCCTGTTCAGGGCACTGATTCTGACTGTACTCCTGCGTGGCTCCCTCCTTCGTCCAGGTCTCTGATCTAATGTCCTTCCTTTAAGGGCCTTCCTGACCTTTCAAAAATAGCACTCCTGTCACTATCATTTTACTTGGTTCATTATATCCTTACTATATCTTTACCTCAAATTATATCCTTTATTTATGTTTTTTCTTGCTTATGGTGTTTTCCCCACTGGGATCTAAGCTCCACAAGTACAGAGAATTTGTCTCATTTTCTTACTGCTGTACCCCTAGTGGCTAGAACACATCATAAGTGCTCAGTAACTACTTATAAACTGAATGGAAGGGACCTATCTATTCAAAGAATTTACTGAGTATTCTAAGATATGCACAAGGACTAGAGGTAATATTCAAGAGACTTCTATTTGAATTGTTTTCTGGGGAAAGTACTGGCCTGTAACTATTACAATAAATTGTTGCACAGTTTTCCACAAAGCAATATTGCTAAATTTCCAAATGTGTACGTTAAGATTGATATATTCATATATTTGAATCCTCAGCATGAAATCAAGAACTGTGGAGCTGAAGGTACTAGTCTAGGAGTCATAGTGTGAGAAAAATCACATTATCTTTCTGGGTCTCAGTTTATTTTTTTCTGCAGGTGTTAGCAAACGATATAATTTAGGGAAATCCTCTTTTTATATGTTTCTGGAATGTAGAGACAAGCACAAGTTCTTAAGCATTATAAAACCAATCAGAACTGTGTTCTAAACAGTCTTTATGTTTAAATTCCAAAAGAGTGCAATTTGTTGTAAACAATTAAAATAGTACCAAAATGTAGGCCTCAGAAATTGTGTCTCATAATCCCATACCTCAGAGATTGTTAACATTTGCACTTATTCTTCTCCACAGTCCTAGACAGATCCCAACACAATAACAATAGTAGCAACAATATCCAGTGTACTGAAGCTTTCTTGTCTTTATGTAATAATGTATCTCTTGAGATCAATTCACATAAATCTACTTCATTCTTTCACCTGCTGTAAAACCTTGTTTTTACATGACAGCACATTTCTTCAAGGGGATGGCCTGTGGTTTTATAGGGAAGTAGTTCCTTAGTTGGGTGATCTTTCATCATGTAGGTAATTGCCTCAGTGGTTTCACCATAAAGCCCTCAGGGAAGATGAAATTGTTTTTGTGGACTTTTTGTAGCAAGAAATAGAGAACTATCCCATCTTAAAAAAAAAAAAAATTTCCCAGATGGAAATTTCCCTGTTTATTAATATGTGGTTCTTTCAACTACCAGAGTCATCCTGTATGCCTTTCTAAAGTGATTTTTCTTTTGTCAAGTAAAATGAAGGGGAAACACAACTGTACTTTTCATGTGAAAACCCAGACTACGAGTTTTCAATAGCAGGTATTCACTCTTTAAGACTCAGTTCAAAAGTTCCACTCTCTGGTTGTCTCCCTGAATTCTTGCCCACTCCATGCAGTGTTCATCACTCTCTACTTTGTGTTTCCACAGCACGTGTTACTTTGGTCTCAGGCCCATCACACCATGTCAAGCATCACCACTAGGGCCACCATCTCCTCCTGGAGACTGTCAGATCCTTCAGAGTAGGTTTGTCTTTTTGTCCCTGGTAAATTGCCTAATGCCTGGTAGGTAATAAGTGTTTACTAAATGTCACTGGATGACTGAGTGTTTAATTCTCATTATTTTGGGGGATGACCACATACTTCATGATTTATTCAGATGCCCTCTTTCCTCTCCTTCCTGCTCCTTTGTGGCCGTTTAGTTTATCACTAGGATCTGGAACCAGCTGAGAGGTGAAGGATGCCAAGCATCTGCTGAACAGCAAGAAAGCAATCAAACTGGTGAAAACTACAACTTGACATGGCATGGGGGAGGAACACGGAACTGGAAGGCAGGAGGCCTGGGTTCTTGTCCTAGCTCCGTTACTAACTCATTTATCCATTCATTCACTCTTTCGACAAGAGATATCAAGCACTGCCATGTTCAGGCACTGTTCTAAGTCCTGCAGATGTAATGGTGAAGAAGAAAGACAAGGTCCTAGCCCTTGTGGGACTTACCAACCAGAACAGAGTCAGACGCACAGAGAGGAAAACATATATGAGAGAACAGGGTGATGTGATAGGGAGTGACTGGGTGGGCTACTTCAGTTTTGTGGTCAGGAAGGGCCTCTCTGAGTACTGACATTTCAGTGAGATGTTAATGATGGAAAGGAAACAGTCATTCAAGGATCAGGGGGAAGAGCATTCCAGGAAGAACAGCCAGTGCAAAGGTCCTAGGGTGGGAATAGATTTCAGGTTTTCAAGGGACAGAAAGACCAGTGTGGCTGGAGTGGAGAGATAAGGAGGAAAGTGATTCAAAGTGAGTTTGGAGAGGTAGGCAGAAGCCATGTTACATCTTGCCTTGAGGAACTTAGGTTTTATTTCAAGTACAATGGGAAGCCATGTGCTTGTACATTCTACAAGAATGTGACAAGATTATTCAGGCTTCCCTGTCAAGTGTGGATTGTAGAATGGTTCCAGATGGATCAGCTGGGAAGCTATTGCAGTCATTCAGGTAATGGTGGCTTGGACCACAGTGACTGTGATGAAAATGGAGAGAAGTAGATGAATTTGGAATATGCTTTGGAGATAAAGTGGACAAGATTTGCTGATATATTGAATATAGATAATGAAGAAAAAAGGGAATCAAGACTGACTCCTATATTTATAGGTTGAACAACTGGGTGAATGCTCACGCTAATGACTAAAACTAGGAAGCCTGAGGAAGGAGCAAGTTTGGGAGGAAAACTCAAATTCTTTCATGGATAAATTATATCTGAGTTGCCTGTTAGACACCCATGTGGAAATGTGAAGATGGCAGTTGGATAGTCAAGATTTGGGGAGAAGTCAGGGCTGGAGGCAGAGGTTTTGGAATCATAGCACATAGACCAGCGGTCTCCAACCTTTTTGGCACCAGGGACTGGTTTCCTGGAAGACAAGTTTTCCACGGACGGAGGTTGGGGGGATGGTTCAGGCAGTAATACAAGTGATGGGGAGCGGTGGGGAGTGGTGGGGAGGGATGGGGAGCGATGGGGTGTGATGGGGAGCAGTGGGGAGTGGTGGGGAGCGATGGGGAGCAGTGGGGAGCAATGGGGAGCGAGGGGGAGCGGCAGATGAAGCTTTGCTCACTCACCCACTGCTCACCTCCTGCTGTGCGGCCCGGTTCCTAACAGGCTGCAGACTAGTAACGGTCTGAGACCCGGGGGTTGGGATCCCAGACATAGATGGTCTTCAAAGTCATGGGACTCGATAGGGTTACGAAGGGAGAGCACACAGTAATGGGAGAAAAGGATGCTCAGGACAGATCCCTACTACGCTCTTAGAGAGACTGACTAGAGGAGGAGCCAGTAAAGGAGACATAAGTAAAAGAGGACAGTGGGCTATCACAGAGCCAAGGGAAGAAAATGTTTTAAGAAGGGGGAAATAATCAACTTTTACTGAAAGTTCAAAGAAGATAACGAAGAAGCGGCCCCTGGATTTAGCAAATGGAGGTCACTGGTGACCTTGACAATAGTAGTCTCTGAGGATAATGGGAATAGAAGTCCAATTTGAGTGTGTTGAGGAAGGGAATTGGAAACAGCAACTCAGTTTTGAAGTTGAAGGAAAATAGAGAAATGAGTTTAGTAGCTGACGGGAGACAGGGAGGTTGAGGAAGATGCTCAGGGCATGCACATGGGGCTGATCCAGTAAAGGAGGAATATTGACTCTGTAGGAGAGGTGGGTGGAGACTGCAAGAGCAATCCTGAGCAGGAGAGAGGGAGTGGGATCCAGAGCACAGGTGGAGAGGCTGGCTTTTGAGAGGAGCAAGGGTTCTGGGCCCATAGAAACAGGAGGGGATGCAGAGGGGAGGCAACCAGATTCAGGGAGGTATGTAGATCTGGTGGTAAGAAGATGTGGGGTTTTCTCTTTGTGTGACTGTGGTCAAGTCACTTATCTTGCTGAGATCTGTTGGAGAAACTCAACAATTCTGCTCTGATCATGGTAAATGGGTTTCCTTGAACACAGTCACTCTGCTAATGACACCTGCCTTAACACCTGCTTCATTTATTAAGGGACAGAGTGGGGAAGGGGCAGGGTTCAACCTAGGACTAATTGTAATCATAGCTCCTGACTATTTAACACTGCAACACTAGGTCCTGTATAGGTGTTTTCCATATATTAGCCCTAATTGTTACATACCCTGCAAGGCAGGCATTAGTACTAGTCCCATTAGAGGGATGAAAAAACTGAGGTGGGAAGATGTGGTCATGCAACTTTTCTAAAGTGATGAAGTGAGAATTTAAATCCTAACGTGTAACTCCAAACCCATACTTTTAACCATTATGTTCTATTGGCCCAGCAATAGAAAGGGGTGAAAGGGTTCACTGAGAGATTGGCCAGGGGTTTAATACCTTCCAACCTTCTCAGCAGAGAAAGATGATACCAACTGCTTACTAATTTCTGAGAAATGTTGAGGCAAGCAGGAGGGCTGAGTTTTCTGCATCAGGCTCAGAAACTAGTGTCCCAGACTCCTTGACAAAGGCCACCTGAAAGCAAAGGAATTGAACCCGTCCATCTAGTCCATCATCCAACACTGTCATCCAACAAATTCCAGGAGCTGGGACAGCTGCTACCAGTTACCTCAGTCAACTTATTGTGACTTTAAGCTTTTCCAGATGTTTGCTGGGAAACAATCTTTGTCCAGTTTTGTAATCCAATATAGACTGAGGCCAGTTCTTATGAAGATATACGGGGCCGGCAGGGCCACCTCCAAGCCTTCCAATGGGACCAAAATTCAGGATTTTTTTTTTAATTCAGGATTTTTTAATCCAGAAGCAGTAAGAGCTCTGTTTTGATTGTTTAATTTTCTAAGATAATAAATAGATTGGTGGACAGAGCTCGGGTTCGGGAACAGGGCGATGGGGTTCTTGCCTCGGCTCTCTTACCTCTTAGCTGGGTGACTTTGGAGAGTTTCCTGAGCTTTCAGTCCAGGGTTTGACTATCAGGTGTTTGTAATATGGAATCCATGGGTCTCCATGGGAGGTTGATAGAATCCCATTTCAATAAAATTGAATGCTTTTGCGATCCTGTTTTGTTTTACGCATTTATGGACATTTTTGCTGAGTTGTCAGTGGGTCCATGGCACAAAAAGGGTAGGAACCTGAGAGAGGATGTCTGGGGTCCCTGCTTGATTCGACATAATTTCCATGAACATACCTTCTGGGAGAGAAATTTCTTTACTGAAGTCCAACTGAGTGTGCAGGAGTGAAGGGCAGTTTCCCAATGCTGGTGAGAGAGGTCAATAAATAGGAGGTGATGGAGCATCACATTTGGGCTGGGGCCCAGGTGACAGAGGGAGAGAGCCAGACTCCAGGCTCTCACATGCTGTCTTCATCTGGGTAGAGGGGCTGAACCATCACACACTTAGATGTGTATTTGGGGCGCACCCCCGAGAGGCAGGAGCAGCCTGCAGACTTAGAGTCTCAGGTGCCATGTGCTGCCTCGAGTGAGAAGATAAGAGGGAGGGAGAGGGTGGCAGCAGGAGAACCATGACCTGGCCCATCCTTCTACCTCTGTGTTACTTTCCCTCCTGTAACACAGTTTCCGATAATAAAGTGATGGTAGAATAAATAGAGAGTTTTCACTGACTGAGGAGCCAGCTCTCGGGTACTAGACACTTGTTATGCTGGGTATTATCTCCTTTAAGCCAAGAGCAACCATGAAAGGTAGATATCCATTTCGTGGAGCAGAGAACCTGCTCACAGGTTAGTACTTGCCCAACATGGTGCAGCCAGTGGCTGAACTGGGATTCATAACCACTTCTGAATTCATCTTCTTGTGAATGGGAGCTATTGGCCAGTCTCTTGGTCCAAGGTAGTCCCTCTTACAATGGGACATGCCCCAATTTTAAGAACAGGATTTCTATGTCTCCATCTAAGTCTTTAAGAAAATAACCATTTGATTTATTGATTTATTATGTACTTTGTCAAAAGTGGTATTGTACTATATCTAGAGTTTTGTGTTTGGCCTTGGAGCCTCCTTTTAAGTTTTCTGAAATACAAGTAGGTCCTCATTGCAGCGATGAAGAGAGTATTATTGGATTTGAGAGCCACAGCATACTCCATTAAGAATGGCAAGTGGTTTTCCATGGGCTACATCTCCTGGAGGGAGCAAGTGGGTGTGGGGGAGAGGAGGTGACTGAGAACCACAGATTTCATTGGTTCCTGGATTTGGGTGGAGGCTGTATAGTAGATCTGTTACTGACTCGAGAATACATCAGTGCATCCCTTGGTCTTGCATGCTTTGCATGGGGTCTAAGCGCCTCTATTTTAGAATTATTGATGGAGTGAACTATTATAGTATTCTTTTGTGCTTTTTTTCCCAAATGTCTTGTATTAATGACTTTTCCTTAGCCCAGTGGTCCTTAACTCTGGTCACACATACCTGGGGTGCTTTTAATAAGACTGATTCCTGGGCCCTATCTCCAAAGATTCTGACTCAATAGATCTGTGTGAGGGCCTAGGCATCAGTAACTGTTAAAAGCTCTGCCAACATAGAAAACACACTTATGTTACCAAAGGGGAAAGCAGGGGAGGAATAAATTAGGAGTTTGAGATTACCAGATACAAACTACCATATATAAAATAGATAAACAACAAGGTCCTGCTGTGTAGCACAGGGAACTCTATTCGATATCCTGTAATAAACCATAATAGAAAAGAATATGAAAAAGAATATATATATCTATATCTGAATCACTTTGCTGTACACCACAAACTAACACAACATTGTAAATCAACTATACTTCAATAAAAAATAAAAAAAAGAAAAGAAAAGCTCTGCCAATGATTTCAATGTGCAGGGAGGTGAGAACTACCGAGTCATTGTCTTGCTTGCCTTTGGCCGTCCTGCTTGCTGCTCCCTTACCTGGAAGGCCTCCCTGCCCTCTTCACCTGGTCAACTCTTGCTGGTCCTCCAGGAACACTGAAACACTGGTTGGGCTCTGTGGCCTCCTCTGTGCTCCCAGGACTGTTTGCAAAATCTCTCTCTAACACATCCCCCAGTGTTCTAGTGTGTGGTTTGTCTCTCTTCCCTACAGGGCTGTATGTGGGAAGGGATGTGGCCTTATTTCTTTGAAGCTCCAGCTTCCAGCACGGTGCCTGGCACAAAGTAGGAGCTTGGTAAATGTTTGTTGAATAAGTGAGGGCATGAAAATATTTGGAGGGAAAGAATCAGAAATGTGGCCAGACCTGTCTGGTCCTTTTCCGTTCTCTGGGGGCCCTGAAGACACATCAGGAGAGCTTAGGACGTGTGTGTTTGGAGAGGCCTGAGGCTGCATGTGAATCTGACGTTCAGAAATACACGTATTCGGTTTTTAAAAAGGTCCCCCACACCTCATCATAATATATACCACAACAAATACTGAAGTCTCAGGGGTTCAGCTCCAGCTACCCCTGTGTAGCCATCACTCAGCCCATAGCGTCTGCTCGGCTTATGAGTCAAGCTGCCTCTTTGTCCTTTACAGAGATGTTGGTTCTATCTCAGAGGAACAAAGAAAACATTCTGACTGTGAGAGAATGGCTTTCAGGGTCTTCCTGACGTAGCCCTGGAGAGAAGACACTTTTATTTCTATCTGTTCAGTGGGGATCAGCAGAGGCTCGGGTGTGTCCATGGCCTTCAGTCATGACATTCACATGAAGACACGGCTGGCAGAGCCTCCTTGGGGTGGGCACTCTGAGGTTTTCAGGTGGGATAGTCTGATCTTTAATGAAAATAGAGAGGGATGAGGAGGAGGAGAAAGCTCTTTCTATTAAGAACCTACCCAGGGCTTCCCGGGTGGTGCAGCGGTTGAGAGTCCGCCTGCCGATGCAGGGGACACGGGTTCATGCCCCGGTCCGGGAAGATCCCACATGCCATGGAGCGGCTAGGCCTGTGAGCCATGGCCGCTGAGCCTGCGCGTCCGGAGCCTGTGCTCCGCAACGGGAGAGGCCACAACAGTGAGAGGCCTGTGAACCGCAAAAAACAAACAAAGAAAAAACCTACCCAGTGGCACTGAAATACTATTCCAGAGACTCTGTGTTAATTCGTCCACTCCTTACAGTAACCCCATGAAGTAGATATTGTCTCTATATTATTTTTACCTTTGAGTCACTTTTCTTCAATACCTACATACTCTGTCTCCAAATATTCTCCATCCAGCCTCCTAAATTTCTATTTCATCCCTTCTCTGTTTCCCCAGTGGCAATACCTTACCTCAGGCCGCCATCTAATTTGACGTGAGAAGGTTCAAGTGTCACTAAGCTCATACCATATGTCACAACCATAGTGGGAGCTGCATTTGGACTTGGGTCTTGGAGTAAAGGGACCTCCTCTGTTGAGTCAATGATTCTGAGACTTACCGAGATTCCCTTGAGGTTTCTGACTAATCCCCTTAGACTTCCTTCTGTCTCCCCCACCCCAGGCTTAAATCTTTGACCTGTTCTCATAAATCAATAATTTATTAATTTAACAAATGTTTACGGAGCACTTCGTAAGGACTAGTCATTTTGCTAGGCACCAGGAAGATGAGATGTACAAAGGTCAAATCCCTGTCCTTGTGGACTTTGCTATTCTGGCTTCTTTCCCCTCTGAGTAGTTGCTCTGGTCACTTGTTTCTCAGCTTCCCTCACCTGGATCAGTGACCTTTGTAGCAGAAGCTGAACATGGCCATTAACCAGAAAAACTCCTGAAGACTCAGGACCTCTGCACCCTGCCATGAGGGACCCTGGGCAGCTCCGTTCTGCCTGTCCAGGGGCTTCAAATTGTCTCTTACATTCCCCTCCCACAGCCATATCCACTCGAGAGATGGGCAAAGCTTAGGGACTCTTAGTATCTCAGGGCTCAGCTTGCAGGTACCACTCTGGGTATCTTGGGACCACAGGGGACCCTAGTCTTCAGGGAAAGAAGCCTGTTGACCTGTCAGCCAGAAATCTTTTTATCTTTGGTGTCATGAACTCTCAAGTAAACATGTCTTATATACATTTTGCCCTAAATGATCCAATGTCTGCTTTCCTAGCACATTCTATGTCTTTGGACTGGGATGCTTTGATGTAGTTAGAATAACAAAAATTTAGGAAAACAAACTCAACTTTTAAAAGAAGAATATGTGAACGAAAGAGTTGGTTCATCAAATATGCTTCAAATAGGGAGATTTCAATCATGACCAGAAGGCCCGTGATTTTCTTAAAAGGGTCAAGGAAGGGCTCCCCTAAAGAAAGTCTGCTGGGTCTGAAGGAAGGTCCCACCTCACAACTCTAAGGGATGAACACACACACTTTGCCTTTTTTCTCTACATTTGGCCTGAGACGATCTTCAGGTTGTCATAGCTATTCCAGGTTGAGAATTTCACTTCATTGAGATTCACCCTAACTCACTCAAAAGAACCCAACAGATGGTCTAAAGATTTAGGCATCAACCTAATTCACCCCCTCCCCTTTTCTCCCACTAGCCAGGGCCCAGAGCTGTGGAATTTTCCAGAAGCTGGTGCTTCCAGTTGAGGGGAAGTGACTGGATTTCCCAGGACCTTCCCACTTCAGGAGGGTTATTTGAAAAGATATCCATGGCCTGCTTAGGGAATAATTACAAGTTGTAGTGTGGGGATGTGCTTGGGCAGGGATGGCTTCAACTGAGGCCCTGAGGGACTGAGTTTGAAACAGGGGAGAAGGAAAAATTTAAAAAAACAACAACCAAAAAACAAAAAACCAAACAATGGTACAAAGGAAGCACTGTTCCCATGAACAGATGGGGTGGCGGGGTCAGCTGAGCCCAGGTCGCTGTACCAGGCCTCCCATAGCATCTGTGCTGGGCTGGGAGGAAGCACATCTCTGGTCCAGGGACAGAGTGGGCCAAGGAAATGGCCCAGGGGATAAATGGCTACATTAGGAAGTCCTGCAGAGCAGAGGGATACCCTTAGGACTTTAGATTGGAAAACTGGATAAGTGGAGGGGAATTTCTAGCTCTACTATAGGAGTCCTGCAGTGTAGACTGCCAAATAGAATAATGCAAGTGGCATAGTGAACATTCTGCCTTGAAATATACAGCTTAACTGCTGCCTGTTCAGATTAGCCAGATAACGGCCAGATCTTCAAGTCCCACAGGGATCTGTGGACACAGGCACAGGAGGCTGCCTTTAGACTTGCAGCTGCTTCTAACATATGTGATACACGCAGACATGTAGTTATTCTGTATGCTCTTTAAGGCCTCTTCCTTTCCTGAGCATCTAAAATTTTAGAGACCTACAGCTAAACATGTTAGGGATGAGTCATGCTGTGAATGGTCACTGGGTGGACAGCAGAGGGAAGGAAGGATTCATGTGACCAACCTTGTCCTCCATGATACTAGACCCTACTCAGATCCCTGAGAGTGTCAGGGATGAGGGAGTTTGTAGTCTCCTCTCAATGATGTTGTAGCCAACTAAGGTTTATCCTATTTTGTCTTATTTCAATTTTGGTATCTTGACAGGCCATTATTATTTACAGGCAAGAATCAGTGAGAATCTCCATAACAGCTCAGTTAAAGAATCCTCTTCATGTTAGGGCTTCTGGAAAGAGCACAGGTCTGTGAATCAAGACAGACGGGTTCTAGGCCCAGCTTTGTCATCAATCTGTGGCTGACTTTGGCAAGGAACTTCCTCTGCCCAGATCAAAGTTCATCCTTTCTTGCCACTAACATTCTATGACTGTGATTTGGTACCTAGTATAGGAAGAAGACAAGACCCCAGGCAGGTCAGGGGAGTCAGAAAGGGAAGTTGGGAGAAGGTTGTATTAGCTTAGGAACCATTAAAATCCTTGGATCCCTACATAACTCTGCTTGCATCTTTAAGTCCACTGGCCTCACTCTACCTCCCAAACTGTCAGCTCTGATCAGGGCCTGTGGGCTTCCGCAGAAGCACCAAGACTCACTGGGTCCCCATTTCTTTTATGCACCCACCATGGGGGTAGAGAGTCAGAGAGATAGGCTGCGAGGTGAGAAAGGAGGCCATGTGGAGAGTGCAGCTGGGGAAGATGCTTCCATTTTGAAACCATTTGCTGCAGGCCCTCCAGCCTCAGCACCAGGAGAGGACTATAGTCATGGATGCATAGCTTATGCTGTTGTCTTAGATGAAACTGTTTATATGAAACAGGAAATGCAAACACAGGTTCTGTTTTTCTGCACTGCATTTCTCTGATGGGGATAATAATAGTTGTGCAAGCCGGAGTGTGGTTATTAAACCCATCCTATGGTCACAAAGAAGCTGTGAGAAAGCCAACAGGCACAGACTCCCCAAGGCAGGATTTGGAGGTTTTGCAAATTTCAAACTATTTTCCTGATGAACTGTAGTAACCCACCACGAGACAGAAGAGATGGAGTCGAACTCCAAGTACATTTTGTCCTCACAGAGTTTGTTTTAACACCAGAAGAATTTCTTCTGTGTGTTTTTCTCATGGTCTTACCCCTATGAACTTGTTTAGCACTCAGTCTAGTGGACACTTGGCGAATATGAACGTCTCCAGCACAAATTAAGTGGCTGAGAATGGGAAAATTCCAGGATTCCATGGGTTAGTCTATTTGCAGGACCCAAATGGTCTGGTTGGTTCTTCCACCAAATTGAAGAACTGATTATTTGAGGAGGGTTTATCATAGATATATTAATTATATATCTATGTGATTGTGTGTGGCCAAGAGCTGAGGTCCTTGGACTCCGGGAGAAAGGCAGACTCTTTATGATAAGTCTCTAGTGGTCAGATCAGAACCAGCCTTGCGAAGTTAGTGAGAGCCCTGAGCTGATCTGGAGAGTGTAGAACGAAGTGCCTGGCTGATTTTGGACAAGCGTTCTTTGTGGGAAAAAGAGGTCACTCTTTCATCTAGTGCAAACCAAACTTGGGACACAGAGACGTACATACAGCGTTCCTGCAATTCTCCCCGTCCAAGAGGACTGCTCCTTTCCCTTCCACATGCTTCTCAGGCAGCCAGTTTCCCTTTGCTGACTCTCCCTCTGTCTCCATCCTTCACACCCTTCCCAAGACTGCCCTTGATGCTCATTTCACCCACTTTTGCCTGGATACAAATGATGGGAGATGGCAGTGAGCTTGTCCTCAGTCCAAGCCTTTACTCCTCAGGAGGGCCCTGGGCCTTGCTTGGCTGAAGCACCGAACCTGGGGATAAAATAAGGAAGAAGTCTGAGAGAAGAGGAGAAGCAGAGGAAGACCAGGACTGTGACCTGGGGACAGAAGTGAGTTTTCCTCTTATTGACTCACCTCTACCAAGAATTAGGGCAGGAGGAAACATAAAATTTAGCTCTCCAAAGTCTAGAATGATCTTAATCTTACATATCCACTTTACTGAGGACATCTCTAGTGATTTGTTTGGAGATATTTGGGTGAAGAAACTTTGATACTTTTTTATTGTCAATGGGTTTTAACCTGCTACGAAAATAGGGATGAATCATAAAACTTGGTCCTCAAATATGCCCCGGTTATAATTTTTTTAAAAATAAATTTATTTTATTTTTGGCTGCGTTGGGTCTTTGTTGCTGCGCGCGGACTTCTCATTGCAATGGCTTCTCTTCTTGCAGAGCACGGGCTCTAGGTGTGTGGGCTTCAGTAGTTGTGGCACGTGGGCTCAGTAGTTATGGCTCACAGGCTCAGTAGTTGTGGTACATGGGCTTAGTTGCTCTGTGGCATGTGGGATCTTCCTGGACCAGGGCTCGAACCCATGTCCCCTGCATTGGCAGGCAGATCCTTAACCACTGCGCCACCAGGGAAGCCCATGCCCTGGTTTTAATTTAAAGCCAAGTATTCAGTTCAGTTTTCTTTTCTGTTTTTTTTTTCATTATACCGCTTATTAGATCCATGACACAGTGGTAACCACATTTTTCATGTCCACTGACACCATTTATTGACATCTTTTCTTCTCTTAGAACATCTTAAAATTTTAATCCTATCTTTACAGGTTACCTAGACCACGTTTGATTATGAAAATTGTAGAAAATTAGTAACTGCCACAAGCAGATGCTGGGCGGTGCCCATGTCAATCTTCCACAGAGTCCTGCTTCTTGGGTTATCCGAATGCACTGCTCAGGGTCTCTGCTCACACGCTGGAATCAGTTGTGGCAGATTTTAGTCCACAGGTCGCTTTTCCCCATATTTCTTTGTAAACTCTTCAACGTTCTTACAGAATTTTTTACTGTCCTTGGGCTGGGGGGTTCATTTGGTTGGTTTTGGTTGCTGGCTTCCAGTTTTCAGCACTAATTACCAGCAGACAGACCTGCCCTTTTCATCCATGTTCCGGTGATAGATCTTCAATTTAAATGTGATCTTTGGTAGCTTGAGTGGGTAGTCTGCTGGAAAGCTCATTTCGATTCTGAAGGCCCCCTTATCAATATGGAGGGTTGTCAGGAACCATAAGCCCTTGCCAGGTCAACAAAGTAGCTTCATCAACCTAGATGTAAAGGAAGTTTTTCATCTCACATTTGAGGATGTCTTCAAGCCCCTTCATCAGCCTCCTGCTGGCTGCCATCTTCAATCTGGTGCTGCTGGCACCTTGACATCTTTTCTTTAATATTTAGGTCTGTAATTCTGCAGATACCACACATAATAAGTGGAAAGTTATCTCATTTTCTTTATTTCATTTTTGTGGACAAATAGAGAGTCTTTTAGTTTATATCAGGTATAAAGATCACAGAAAGTCTAATTCAAGTTGAAAACCAACAACATTTGGCTGATCATAAACTTTCCCAGGGTGCTACATCTAGAAGAAATTCAGTACCAAGTACAAGTGCCATATTGTTGCTATATCACAGGTATCTCACATATCAATGATATTGTAGCTTAGAAGCAGCATCTACAGTTTAAGTTGCTCATGCTGAGATGTAAGATGTTGCCGGCAATATTTATTTTGAAAACATACAAACAATAGTTCTCTTTTTCATTGCTCCAGTTACCCTTAGTTATAGTACTTAAAAGTACTTTTGTACTGTTTTGTGTGTGTGATTATAGAAGTAATTCATGTTCAAAAAAAGTGGAAAACACAGGAAAGCACAAAGAAGAAAAGCATATGAAAGCCAGTAATTCCACCAGCCAGAGAGAACCATGGTTACCATTTGGTATTTCTGATATATAGGGATAGGGTTGTAGAAGAGTTATAGAGAGGAGGCATGTATCTTTGGAAACAAAAATGAGATCATATGAGGGACAGGGAGACAAAAGGTGAAAGGGATGCTCCAATTGCATCAGAGTTCATGTGAGACCTTCCGACAGAGACCTGCCAACAGAGAAGTGGAATATTTGAGCTAAACCTTGAGCCCTCCCAGGACTAAGTTCTAGGAGCCTGCCTAAGGGTATAGCCTGGTTGTAACTGAATGACTCTGGCCCTGGGGTATCCGTGGCCTGTCAGGTTTCACAGCAGGTCAAGGCCACTTCTAGGATTTACTCTGCTTTGTAGCTTCCCACCTGGACCTGGAGAAGGCTGTGAATAAAATGTTTCTAACTCACTTTTCCTCTCCCCTCTCGTCCCCCTTAGCCAGGATTCTTGGCTCTTAGTAGCCAAGCTTCTCTATAACCGATATATTATTTATGATATTTGCTCCACTGTCACTACAACGATTTTATATTTTGCTCTCTTGAGATATGTTGCAAGAGAAGGAAATATGGTTTTGCCTTTGTTTCACGTCATGCCCATTTATGCTAAATATATAAAATGGCTCCTCAGGCATTTCCCACACCCTGTACCAAAGAAAAATTTTCATTCAGTTGTGTCTTCTAGTGACTCCACACAAGTCCTTTTGACTTTGGGCCAGAACCATTCAATATTCGTTCCACAAAATTTTCTCAAGCACCCACACGGGCCAGGTACCATTCCATGTACTGGGGATACAGCAATGAATGAAACCTGCAAAAATCCCATCCCTCACAGAGTGCTCATTCTGGTGAGACCAGATGGCCAAATGCCTCTTGCTGCCATGCCAGCTCATTCAATCATTCATTTGTTCAAGCATCCATTCATTCAAGCAGTCCTTCAACAAACAGTGAGTGCCTACTATAGTGGCTTTGTAATGTGTTAACTTGGCTAGGCTACATTACACTTTCCTTTCCTTCATGTTTTTGGATAGGGTGGGCCACCAGAGGGATTCTCATGTGAGATTTGGAGGGTGGAAGTGAAGCAGCAGTCATTTTGTAGCTCACACATATGGTCGTGTATCTGCTGGCCCACCTCCTTTGCATGAAGCAGGGACCAGGCCCATATCTGCTCTCCCCTCCCCTAGGTCCTCCCTCAGCTTCCCTGACCCCTGGGCAGCTGTGGGCATTTACACCCACGATGACAGGTGCCTTTGTTTGACCCGTCAGCTCTGTTAGCTCCTATGTACTCTGCTCCACTCTCCTAAGACTCAATCCTGACAAAGCTGGCATTGCTTACCCTCCACTCTACTTCACCCTGCATTTCACTTTTAATTAGCTAAGGAAATTTATTTAAATTTGTTAAACGTATTTAAAATTAATTAGCTAAGTGATATATCACTTATTATGTACATTCTACTTTATTTATCCATTCAACAAATGTTCTAACAAGATTCTCCTACGTGGCAGGCACTCTGCTAGGTGCTGGGGGTACACTGGAGAGCAGAACAGATGTGGTCTCTGCCCTCATGGAGCTTACAGCCCAGCAGGGGAGGACGGACCAAAAATTCAAGTAAACAAACAAAACTTGATTTTAAAAATGAGTGGGGCTGTATAAATAGAGAAAGGTGAGCCAGGGTGGACAGGAGGGTAGGACCTATTCCAGATAAGATAGATGGGGAAGGCCTTTGTATCCAAATGCATTTTTAAATATTAGAAAGTCAAAAGGATATGGACCCATCAAGAAAGCAGTTTTTGTTAGAAGTGTCCATCCGTTTGAAAAATACTCCACAGTGGTGAAATTTCTTAAGAAGAAATATGAATAGAGATGGAAAGCTAGCAGTTTGAGAGACCCAGGTTTAGGAGGAAAGAGACAGTCATACAAGTTCGCTGGGAGAACAGGAGATGGTGAGCAATCTCTTTCTTTCCTTTTGATCTGATGTTGAAAGGGGGAAGTATATGGAAAGGAAGTCCTTCATTCTACCAGAGACGATTTACTGAGAACGAGTTACTGAGGGTGAGCCCAGGCTGTGCCATCAGAAACCTCTCCACTCAGGTAGTAGTCAGGGGAAGGGCTGGGACACAAGGTGGACCCTGAGAGAATATGCAGCACGTGCTTGCGACAAACAACTGGGGTGTGTGCGTGTGCGTGCGCGTGTGTGTGTGTGTGATATGATGCACTCTTTCCTTCACAGAAAGTCTTCTAGATTAGTCCATTCTGAGGAAACAAGTGGGGTGATGGCTCTGCATTTTCTTTGACGCTGCCCAGGAACCCAGCATGAAACCACTCAGACTGGCTGTGAACACTAGGTATTACCTGAGTTGGAAATGCTCCCCAGTTAGAGTGAGTTCCCTGGTCAGGGGCTCCCAGTGATCCTGGAATAAGCCACATCTGTCACCAGAGGGTAAGGGTCATGACTTTAATCCTTTTGTGTTCCCTCAGCATGCTGAGCAACGTGCTATGCCCCCAGCAGGAGAATCGGTACTTATTGATGCCTTTATACAAAAGCTTCCCACCTGAGCCAAGTCAACTTTTAAAGCTTTTAGGGACTTCCCTGGTGGCACAGTGGTTAAGAATCCGCCTGCCAACGCAGGGGACGCGGGTTCGAGCCCTGGTCCGGGAAGATCCCACATGCCGCGGAGCGGCTAAGCCCATGCGCTACAACTGCTGAGCCTGCACTCTAGAGCCCGTAAGCCAAACTACTGAGCCTGCGTGCCACAACTACTGAAGCCCGCGTGCCTAGAGCCCGTGCTCCACAACAAGAGGAGCCACCGTAACGAGAAGCCTGCACACTGCAACGAAGAGTAGCCCCCGCTCGCCGCAACTAGAGAAAGCCCCGTGCAGCAACAAAGACACAACACAGCCAAAAATAAATAAATAAATAAATTTTAGAAAAAAAAAAAAAAAAAAGCTTTTAAAGGTTTGGGCCTGAAGTGTGGACTCAGGACACAGAGACCCCAGCAGGGAACTAGTGGTCTTCTAATATTTCTCATGATGTTTCCAGGTCAAGTTACTGGTTTTGGATCCAGAGGAATGATGCTCCTCATGTTTGGAATTCTACAGAGGAGAGGAAGAACTCAAACAAAAAGCTAGGAGAGGAGCCAATGTGATGAGGAAGAGATTAAAGCCCCTTTCTTCTCAAATGAGGACATTGCTTTCAAAACAAGGATGAACACTGTGTTGGGAAATTTCAAGTTCTCCTTACTGTTTTGCTCTCAGGGCAATTTTAGTAAATAAAGCCCCACTGTTATTCATTGGATTTTCCAGATTTGCTTTAAGCTCCTTTAGCTTGGTGGTGGCAGGCTGACAGGTTATAAAGAAAACACAGCAAGAGAAATCCAGGTTAAAATATTTATTTAAGTTAGCCTCTGCATATCTTTCCATATACTCTATTATTTCTGAACTCACTTTACCTATATGTCCTCAAAATACCCATGAATATCCACTCCTTCCTAGATGGCATTAAATTTCATTTTAGATTTTAAAAAAGAAAAAAAGTGCCTTGTCCTGGAACCTGACATTTTCTTCATGGGTCAGAATACCCAGAGTTTCTGTGGTTCATCAACACCAGGGAGACTAAGCACCAAACATTTCACAGACTTCTGTTCTAAAGGTTTTTACAAACATGGACCCGTGCAAAGGCTCAGTTGTCACCTCTAAAGACAATGGTGTTCCTCAGCCTTACTGTCTGGCCCTGATTAGCACATATGACATAAATAGTATAGCCTCTGGTGTGACCTTGTCACAAAATTCACTCACCTTGGCTATTAGTGGCCTCTACCTGACATAAAACAAATGACTGATCAAGTGAACAAAAGAAATCATAAAAATTCAAGCAAAAGGGGAAAAGTATATGCACACGTAAAGTTTTAACCTAAGGTCACCCAGCCTAAAGCTCTCAGCCAGAAAATGTGTCGCCATCTTTCCTCCCACAAGGCATTACTGGGTGGAAACACATAAGCATCATCAGCTGAGTCTGCCCTGGGATAGCCGCCTCACAGTTCTGGTAGAGGAACAACAGCCTGAGACCCCGTCTCCAGCACCAGGCACGCCTGTGACCTGGCTTCCATCTTGCACTCAGAGGCCAAGGCCTGGATTCATCACCCCTCACTGCAGGAGCTCGGGAAGGTTCTGCTCAAACTGCAATATTTATTGTTTGAAGCACTTTTAAAGTCCCTTGTTATCCAAAGCCTTTCCCTTGAGCCTTGGAGAGGATTACAAAGTAATGCTTTCTTCCGTCAGCTCATTTCTTAGGAAATTGCCTTCAGACCTGCCAAAGTCACAAAGAGATGCAGGATTTCATTGGTGTCTTCATACATGGAACATTTGGTCATCCCTCATGATTTTTTCCACTCCTATTTCCTGAAGAGAAAACAGAAGCTCTGGGAAAGAGGGGCTACCTGCCTCTGGTCTCTTGGCTGCCCTGGTAGGAAGAGTCCAAGTGACAGTTCCAGGAATGAGGCTGGGACTGTGGGCAGATCCACACCCGTTGCTTCACCTTCTCATTTCACAGTGTGTGGCCCGCTGTCAGGTGAGGGCCACACTCCTTCTGTCCAGGTGCTTTGCCTTCACCTTGTTTTGTCACCACATTTTCCCTTATTTTCTGCCTTTCTTCCATCTATATATCATAAATCCATTCACTATCCATCCATCCACCCATCCTTTTACCCATTCTTCCCAAACTGATGACTTCCTATGTGCCAGGCTTTGTGCCAGACGCTGACTCTGAAGAGGAGTGAGAATGATTCCTGCCCCCAATCTTGTGGGAGAGGCATATGTAAATATGTTATACATATTTAGCATATATAAATAACTCAAATATGGTGCAGAGGTTGAGGTGTGCATAAGACCAAGGGACTGCCTGCATGCAAAGGAGAAGCATCACCTCCAGCTGTCACCTCCTGAGGTGGACTTTCTGTCAAAATGGCCCCTCTGATCCCACCTCCTGGTGTTCACGCCCTTGTGTGATCCCCTTCCGTTGAGTGTGGGTAGAACTTATGACTTGCTTGATTCTACCATAAGACAAAGGTGACAGGATGTGGGTGACTATGTGTATGTAATTACATTATTCTGTTACATAAAATTGTAGTGCCCATCTTGCTGGAGTTTCTGTCTCCCTTGCTATAGCTTTGAGGAAGCAAGTGACCACGTTGGGGAATCCCACGTGCCAAGAAACTTGGCTTTAGGAGCTAAGAACAGCCTCTGGCCAACAGCCAACAAGAAACTGAAGCTCTGTGTCACGTAGCCGCAGGAACTGGGCTCTGCCAACAACCTGAGGGAACTTTGGAAGTGGACTTTTCCTCAGCAGAGCCTCAGGTGAGACTCAGCCCCAGCTGCCACCATTTTCTTTTTTTTAATTGAAGCATAGTTGAGTTACAATGTTGTGTTAATTTCTGCTGTACAGCCAAGTGACTCAGTTATACCAGCTGACACCTTGATTACAGTTATAAAGACCCTAAACAGCAGATCCAGATAAGCTTTGCTGGGATTCCTGAAGCACAGCAACTGTGAGATAAAACACGTGTGTTGTTTTAAACCCCTAAGTTTGTGGTAATTTGTTATGCAACACTAGAAAACTATCATACCTCCTGAGGAGCAGCTATCAGGAATGTAAAGTTCTGGGAAGGGGCTGACAGCTGGGGTAATGTCTCCAGCTCCCATGTTCATCCATTCAGCAAATATTTATCGAGCATTTATGATGCACGATGCACTGGTTTAGATACATTAGTAAACAGAAGAAAATCCCTGGGGCTTCCCTGGTGGCGCAGTCCCTGGTTGAGAATCCACCTGCCAAAGCAGGGGACATGGGTTCGAGCCCTGGTTGGGGAAGATCCCACATGCCGTGGAGCAACTAAGCCCGTGCGCCGCAACTACTCAGCCTGTGCTCTAGAGCCCGCGAGCCACAACTACTGAGCCATGTGCCACAACTGCTGAAGCCCATGTGCCTGGAGCTGGTGCTCTGCAACGAGAGAGGCCACTGCAGTGAGAAGCCTGCGCACCATGACGAGGAGTGGCCCCCGCTCGCTGCCACTAGAGAAGGCCCACGTGTACCAACGAAGACCCAATGCAGCCAGAAATTAATTAATTAATTAATTAATTTTTTTAAAAAAAGAAAGAAAATCCCTGCTCTCACGAAGCTTATATTCTAGTCAAGGAATAAAAACATTAAATTAATAAATAAATTGTATATAACATGTTATTAGGTGATGAGTACTATAGAAAGGATAGAGGGGCTGGGGATGCCAGGGGGTGGGTTGAAGTTTTCGTAGGGTCACTGGGGTAGGCCTCACTGAAAGGGCAAAAGCTGGAAAGAGGTGAGGAAATATTACACAAGAAACTCTAGGCATCCTCCACGTGTACAACTTCAAGCACGGATTCAAGGTCTAATCCTGCCCTGGGGGTTCATGCAGGTCATAACTGCCCTTTTCAACCTCCTTTCTCACCGCTACTCCTCCATGCCCAGGTCCACCCTGCATCCTCACCTCCCAACCCTCTGCCATTCCCCAAACCCACCTACCAAGAATCCTCACTCCTCATTCTGTTTCCACAACAAAATGCTTCTCCTCCCTGGTCACCTCAGTGGTCGCCTCCCCCGAAGCCTCCCCCGGTGCTCCCACCTCACCCTCAGAACAAAGTTCTCTCCAGCTTTGCTTGTGACTTATTGTGAGTTTTCTACTTTCCACACTTGTTACAGCTGGTGGCCTCTGTCTCTTGGAGAGACTGGAATGCAGGGACCTGGACTTGTTATCACTGAGTTTCCAGGCTCGGGCATTATTACAGGTGGGATTTGTTGAAAAAAAAAAATTAGCTGGAGATCAGCCCTCTGTGGGTTTTTCTCTCTTTCCGTCTGCCTCTCGCCGACTCCCTCACTGTCTTTCCCTGCACACCTCTTTCTGCATTTCTAAGTGTCTTTTTCCGTTTCTCAGTCTGTCTTGGTTTCTCTCTCACACACATGTAGGCACATGCACATGGACACTCGCACAATCATTATGCAGAAGTTTCTTTTGAGCATCTTGTTTTCCCACGGCACCAGGGGGACAGGTGGGAGGGAAATGAGAGTGGGATGGGGTAGAATTGGGGCGGAGGAAGAACCTTTACTTCGAGGAAAAACCTGAAGTATACCACGGGCCACTCTTAAATATAGGTTAAAACAACCACATTACTACCCACACATTCACCTATGGAGGAAACTCATTCCTCTTATCTTCACATCATCCAGGGTTTCTCAACAGTGGCACTATTGATTTTTTTGGATCAGATAATTCTAATATGGAGCATGTCCTGTGGCTTGTAGGATGTTTAGCAGCATCTCTGGCCTCTAACCGCCAGTAGCAGCCCCCAGTCATGACAATCAAAGATACCTCAAGATGTTGCCAACTGTCCTTCGGGGGCAATCCCTTCCCCCTTCCTCCATTGAGAACTGCTGATGTAGCCCTTTTCTCTGATGTCACTCATGTGCAATCTCTCAGGCAGCCTCCTAAGCATATCATTTCTACAAGGTGCAATAGAACAGCAACCTGAGCCTGTTCTCATCCTTCCCTAAGCCCTGGGTCTGGCCCTCTGGGATCCAGCACTGACCCTGTGGGGGCCTCTGGTAGCTTACAGGGCACCTTTGTGCTGCCCCTTTTGGGAAGAGCTATCTCCAAGTCAGGACACTTAGCTTGGATTTCAGTCCCCATTCACAAGTTCTACTGGCTCTTTATGTGCAGTGCACCAACTGCACAACCGTATACTGTGGCCCTGTACAAACATTACCCTCCTGCTACTAAACACTGGGGTGGCTCCCAATGAGTTATTCTTCTGAAACCAGGACAGCCCTCTACTTCTTGAATGTATCCATAGCTGAGGTGATGTGCATCAATGGGGGTGAGGTGTAGAGATGCACATTTTTTGCTTCTTAAAGCATCAGATTTTCCTTCCTAAATGTAGTACCTCGAGTAGTAAAATGTGGCCACCTGTGCAGGAGATGAGATCAGACTAGAAGGAGGAGACTATACTGTGGGTAGAACTCAGAGAATATCCAGGATGAAAATACAGTCTACAGATGACCAGAGAAAATGATGACCCACACTTGCAAAACAGTTTCTGAGATGATGTGTGACAGGATCCCAGGGACTCTCAAAGGGAAATCTGACTACCCTTTTGACCTTACAAGAATCTACCCCTAGAGGGTTTATGTAGCTTGATCCTGATGCTGCTTAACTTGTGCAGTCAGCCTGCAGTGGTCTAAGCACTGGCATTTTAGTATAATACCTAAAATGTTGTTTATAATTGTTAAAGTACGTAGAGGAGGTTTATATCGTTTTTTATTTGGCTTGTTACTGAGAGAGTATTTGGACAGAGTATTATTCGTTTTCCAAACTCTACTTTTGATCCTACTTCTTCCACAGCATAGGCCTGACCTGCCTCACAGAATTGCACACATGTTCAAGACAGAGCCTTGGACTCTAAAACAGATAATTCATGTAGCCACATCTGTCTTTCCCAGAGAGGAGAAATACGGAATAATGATGACTTTCCAATGTTATTAGCAAGCAGCAAACATCTTGAGAAAGGAATGGTTTCCCTTCTTGAGTACAGAGCCCCAAATATGATGTCTAAAAAGTCTGGCTGTTGCATTACTTGTTGCAATTAAAAAGAAAACAAACACTGTAGGAGCAAAAGCCCTACCGATGGAGGCTTCCTCCTGAAATTCAGGCACCTGCTTGTTCATGAAACCACTCACCATGTAAGCCAATGACTGGGGGAAAGAATTAGTTTGCCTCTGATTACATCTGATTGCCATCAGTGATGACAATAAACAAGGCAGAAGGACCAAACGATACTTGTGGGAAGCTCAGAAAAGGGCCTGGGAAACACTTTCAACTGAGGATACACAAGAGAAGAAAATCAACTGGGAGTCACATAGATAACAGGCACACTGACTTAATTCAGTCATCAGAACAGTACAAAGTAAAATAACAAAGCAATATCACTTTTTACCTATTAGACGGGCAGATGTTAGAAAGCTGAATAATGCCAAATGTTGCGGAGCTGTGGGTTAGAGGAAACCTGAGCTGCTGGTGGGAGGGGGCACGTGCAGCTATTCTGGAGAGAGTCAGGATTCAGTCAAATCATATTCTGGCCAAAAGCCTAGAAGAAAACGTAGGCCAAAATCTTCATGAGCCTTGGTTAGATAAGTTTTTTTAGAACACAAAACGTATGGGCCATAAAAGAGAAATTACCAACTGGACTTCATCAATTTTTAAAAATTTACTCTTCAAAAGACATTGTCAAGCAGGACTGGGGGAAACAGAGACTCCATTCCTGGAGGGCACACACAAAGTAGTGTGTGCAGTGCGACCCAGGTGAATGAGCACTGACCCCAGGGGAGACTGAACCAGACCTACCTGCTAGTGTTGGAGGATCTCCTGCAGAGGCGGGGGGTGGCCGTGGCTCACTGTGGGGACAAGGACACTGGCAGCAGAAGTTCTGGGAAGTACTCCTTGGTGTGAGCCCTCCCAGAGTCTGCCATTAGCCCCACCAAAGAGCCCAGGTAGGCCCCAGTGTTGGCTTGCCTCAGGCCAAACAAACGACAGGGAGGGAACCCAGCCCCACCCATCAGCAGTCAAGTGGATTAAAGTTTTACTGAGCTCTGCCCACCAGAGCAACAGTCAGCTCTACCCACCACCAGTCCCTCCCATCAGGAAACGTACACAAGCCTCTTAGACAGCCTCACCCACCAGAGGGCAGACAGCAGAAGCAAGAAGAACTACAATTCTGCAGCCTGTGGAACAAAAACCACGTTCACAGAAAGACAGACAAGATGAAAAGGCAGAGGGCTATGTACCAGATGAAGGAACAAGATAAAACCCCAGAAAAACAACTAAATGAAGTGGAGATAGGAAACCTTCCAGAAAAAGAATTCAGAATAATGATAGTGAAGATGATCCAGGACCTCGGAAAAAGAATGGAGGCAAACACCGAGAAGATGCAAGAAATGTTTAACAAAGACATAGTAGAATTAAATAACAAACAAACAGAGATGAACAATACAATAACTGAAATGAAAACTACACTAGAAGGAATCAATAGCAGAAAAACTAAGGCAGAAGTACGGATAAGTGACCTGGAAGACAGAATGGTGGAATTCACTGCTGAACAGAATAAAGAAAAAAGAATGAAAATAAATGAAGAGAGCCTAAGAGACCTCTGGGACAACATTAAACGCAACAATATTTGCATTATAGGGGTCCCAGAAGGAGAAGAGAGAGAGGAAGGACCAGAGAAAATATTTGCAGAGATTATAGTTGAAAACTTCCCTAACATGGGAAAGGAAATAGCCACCCAAGTCTAAGAAGTGCAGCGAGTCCCATACAGGATAAACCCAAGGAGAAACACACCAAGACACATAGTAATCAAATTGGCAAAAATTAAAGACAAAGAAAAATTATTGAAAGCAGCAAGGGAAAAATGACAAATAACATACAAGGGAACTCCCATAAGGTTAACAGCTGATTTCTCAGCAGAAACTCTACAAGCCAGAAGGGAGTGGCATGATATATTTAAAGTGATGAAAGGGAAGAACCTACAACCAAGATGACTCTACCCGGCAAGGATCTCATTCAGATTCAATGGAGAAATCAAAAGCTTTACAGACAAGCAGAAGCTAAGAGAATTCAGCACCACCAAACAAGCTCTGCAAAAAATGCTAAAGGAACTTCTCTAAGTGGGAAACACAAGAGAAGAAAAGGACCTACAAAAACAAACCAAAACAATTAAGAAAATGGTCATAGGAACATACGTATCCATAATTACCTTAAACGTGAATAGATTAAATGCTCCAACCAAAAGACACAGGCTCACTGAATGGATACAAAAAACAAGACCCGTATATATGCTGTCTACAAGAGACCCACTTCAGACCTAGGGACACATACAGACTGAAAGTGAGGGCATGGAAAAAGATATTCCATACAAATGGAAATCAAAAGAAAGCTGGAATAGCAATACTCATATCAGATAAAATAGACTTTAAAGTAAAGAATGTTACAAGAGACAAGGAAGGACACTACATAATGAACAAGGGATCAATCCAAGAAGAAGATATAACAATTATAAATATATATGCACCCAACATAGGAGCACCTCAATACATAAGGCAACTGCTAACAGCTATAAAAGAGGAAATCGATAGTAACACAATAATAGTGGGGGACTTTAACACCTCACTTAAACCAATGGACAGATCATCCAACATGAAAATAGATAAGGAAACGGAAGCTTTAAATGACACAATAGACCAGATAGATTTAATTGATATTTATAGGACATTGCACCCAAAAACAGCAGATTACACTTTCTTCTCAAGTGCGCATGGAACATTCTCCAGGACAGATTACATCTTGGGTCACAAATCAAGCCTCAGTAAATTTAAGAAAACTGAAATCATATCAACATCTTTTCTGACCACAATGCTATGAGATTAGAAATGAATTACAGGGGAAAAAATGTAAAAAACACAAACACATGGAGGCTAAACACTATGTTACTAAATAACCAAGAGATCACTTAAGAAATCAAAGAGGAAATCAGAAAATACCTAGAGACAAATGACAATGAAAACACAACAATCCAAAACCTATGGGATGCAGCAAAAGCAGTTCTAAGAGGGAAGTTTATAGTTATACAAGCCTACCTCAAGAAACAAGAAAAATCTCAAATAAACAATCTAACCTTACACCAAAAGGAACTAGAGAAAGAAGAACAAACAAAACCCAAAGTTAGCAGAAGGAAAGAAATCATAAAGATCAGAGCAGAAATAAATGAAATAGAAACAAAGAAAACAATAGCAAAGATCAATAAAACTAAAAGCTGGTTCTTTGAGAAGATAAACAAAATTGATAAACCGTTAGCCAGACTCATCAAGAAAAAGAGGGAGAGGACTCATATCAATAAAATTAGAAATGAAAAAGGAGAAGTTACAATAGACACCGCAGAAATACAAAGCATCCTAAGAGACTACTACCAGCAACTCTATGCCAATAAAATGGACAACCTGGAAGAAATGGACAAATTCTTCAAAAGGTATAACCTTCCAAGACTGAACCAGGAAGAAATAGAAAATATGAACAGACCAATCACAAGTAATGAAATTGAAACTGTGATTAAAAATCTTCCAACAAACAAAAGTCCAGGACCAGATGGCTTCACAGGTGAATTCTATCAAACATTTTGAGATGTTTCCTTCTCAAACTCTTCCAAAAAATTGCAGAGCAAGGAACACTCCCAAACTCATTCTATGAGGCCATCATCACCCTGATACCAAAACCAGAAAAAGATACTACAGAAAAAGAAAATTACAGACCAATATCACTGATGAATATAGATGCAAAAATCCTCAACAAAATACTAGCAAACAGAATCCAACAACACATTAAAAGGATCATACACCATGATCAAGTGGGATTTATCCCAGGGATGCAAAGATTCTTCAATATACACAAATCAATCAATGTGATACACCATATTAACAAATTGAAGAATAAAAACCATATGATCATCTCAATAGATGCAGAAAAAGCTTTTGACAAAATTCAACACCAATTTATGATAAAAACTCTCCAGAAAGTGGGCATAGAGGGAAACTACCTCAACATAATAAAGGCCATATACGACAAACCCACAGCAAACATCATTCTCAATGGTGAAAAACTGAAAACATTTCCTCTAAGATCAGGAACAAGACAAGGATATCCACTCTCACCGCTATTATTCAACATAGTTTTGGAAGTCCTAGCCTCGGCAATCAGAGAAGAAAAAGAAATAAAAAGAATACAAGTTGGAAAAGAAGAAGTAAAACTGTCACTGTTTGCAGATGACATGATACTATACATAGAGAATCCTAAAGATGCCACCAGAAAACTACTAGAGCTAATCAATGAATTTGGTAAAGTTGCAGGATACAAAATTAATACACAGAAATCTCTTGCATTCCTATACACTAATGATGAAAACTCTGAAAGAGAAATTAAGGAAACATTCCCATTTACCATTGCAACAAAAAGAAATATCTAGGAGTAAACCTTCCTAGGGAGACAAAAGACCTGTATGCAGAAAACTATAAGACACTGATGAAAGAAATTAAAGATGATACAAACAGGTGGAGAGATATACCATGTTCTTGGATTGGAAGAATCAATATTGTGAAAATGACTCTACTACCTAAAGCAATCTACAGATTCAATGCAATCCCTATCAAATTACCAATGGCATTTTTTTTATGGAACTAGAACAAAAGCTCTTAAAATTTGTATGGAGACACAAAAGACCCCGAATAGCCAAAGCAGTCTTGAGGGAAAAAAAGGGAGCTGGAGGAATCAGACTCCCTGACTTCAGACTATACTACAAAGCTACAGTAATCAAGACAATATGGTACTGGCACAAAAAACAGAAATATAGATCAATGGAACAAGATAGAAAGCCCAGAGGTAAACCCACACACCTATGGTCAACTAATCTATGACAAAGGAGGCAAGGATATACAATGGAGAAAAGACAGTCTCTTAAACAAATGGTGCTGGGAAAACTGGACAGCTACTTGTAAAAGAATGAAATTAGAACACTCCCTAACACCATACACAAAAATAAACTCAAAATGGATTAGAGACCTAAATGTAAGACCAGACACTGTAAAACTCTTAGAGGAAAACATAGGAAGAATACTCTTTGATATAAATCACAGCAAGATGTTTTTTGATCCACCTCCTAGAGTAATGGAAATAAAAACAAAAATAAACAAATGGGACCTAATGAAACTTAAAAGCTTTTGCACAGCAAAGGAAACCATAAACAAGATGAAAAGACAACCCTCAGAATGGGAGAAAATATTTGCAAATGAATCAACGGACAAAGGATTAATCTCCAAAATATATAAACAGCTCATGCAGCTCAATATTAAAAAAACAAACAACCCAGTCCAAAAATGAGCAGAAGACCTAAATAGACATTTCTCCAAAGAAGACATACAGATGGCCAAGAAGCACATGAAAAGCTGCTCAACAATAATTAGTGAATTATTAGAGAAATGCAACTCAAAACTACAGTGAGGTATCACCTCACACTGGTTAGAATGGGCATCATCAGAAAATCTACAAACAACAAATGCTGGAGAGGGTGTGGAGAAAAGGGAACCCTCTTGCACTGTTGGTGGGAATGTAAACTGATACAGCCACTATGGAGAACAGTATGGAGGTTCCTTAAATAACTAAAAATAGAATTACCACATGACCCAGCAATCCCACTACTGGGCATATACCCAGAGAAAACCACAATTCAAAAAGACACATGCACCCCAATGTTCATTGCAGCACTATTTACAATAGCCAGGTCATGGAAGCAACCTAAATGACCATCGACAGACGAATGGATAAAGAAGGTACGGTATATATATAAAATGGAATATTACTCAGCCATAAAAAGGAACGAAATTGGGTCATTTGTTGACATGTGGATGGATCTAGAGACTGTCATACAGAGTGAAATAAGTCAGAAAGAGAAAAACAAATGTCGTATATTAACGCATATATGTGGAACCTAGAAAAATGGTACAGACGAACCGTTTTGCACGGCAAAAATTGAGACACAGATGTAGAGAACAAACGTATGGACACCAAGGGGGGGAAGCCACGGGTGGTGGGGGTGGTGGGATGAACTGGGTGATTGGGATTGACATGTATACACTGATGTGTATAAAATTGATGACTAATAAGAACCTGCTGTATAAA
Source organism: Monodon monoceros (assembly GCF_005190385.1). Classification (NCBI taxonomy): domain Eukaryota; kingdom Metazoa; phylum Chordata; class Mammalia; order Artiodactyla; family Monodontidae; genus Monodon; species Monodon monoceros. The sequence goes on along the minus strand of NW_021703767.1, from coordinate 72,860,586 downwards.
AAGAAAAATAAACAGAAAACACCTATTTATTAAAAAGAAAAAAATAAAGAATTGTAATTCAGGATCTGCAGCATGGCAAGCCATGTGGAAGTCCCCAGAAAAAATGGAGAGGAGAATTATTTCATAGAGGGGAAAAGGAACTTTGGGGGCCTACAGTAAACAAAGACTCCATGACTTTTCATTGGCTGAATTGTGACTGTCTCTCATTGGCTAAGCTCTTGCCAGGAAGGAGGAAGAAGTCTTCTTCCTGTTGAGCTCCCACTATTGTTGGTCATAGGGCATGAGAGCTCCCCCTTCTGGTCGCCTGACCCTATTTTTTTGTTTGTTTGTTTCGGTTTTTGGTTTTTTTGGCCACACCCAGCAGCTTGCAGGATCTTAGTTCCCCAAACATGTATTGAACCCGGGACCCCTGCAGTGGAAGCGTGGAGTCCTAACCACTGGCCTGCCAGGGAATTCCCTGACTCTGTTTAACTGAAGTTTCCTTGTATTAATTTTTTATAGCACTATCTGTGATCTCCTAGGACTGTCCACACTTCTTTCTAAACACTTGTTATCTTTTAATATGTTATAGACATATGTGTCATCCCACATATGTCTAAATCTCCTTCTAGACTGTACGATCCTTAAGAGTAAGCATCATATCCTGTTTACCTTTATATTTTCAGGATCTGGCAAAATAGCTGCTATATCAATAAAATAATACCACATAAACATTTGATGAAAAAAATCATTATTGAGATTATAAACAGGCAGAATGGTAAAACCTATAAGGGAAGCAAAGTACTTCTTTCTCTGAAACAAGAGGAAAGAAAGTTGTCCATATGTAGCATTGCTCCTTCGTGAAGGTGTTTTCACCATTTCAAAGTTAAGGTTAAAAATCTTGGGGGAAACACTGGTTCAGCTAATTATAAATCTGTGTCCTAGATATTCATACTTTTAGTTTGGCCAAACTACAAACAGTTGTAAATAAATTTTACAAGATATTCTCCAAGGAAACAGGAATAAACAAAGAATGTGATCCAGCAAATTAGAGAATGGTTCATTGGGGTGATTAACATCCCATCCATTATCAGACCAGGCTGTCCTGAGGAAGAACACACTCAGTTTAAACCTATTTTAGGACCAGGGCTAGGAAACAAGAGTCTATGAAATCTTGAATGCCTGCAATATTTAAATATGCAGGTATTTTTTTCTTCTTCAAAGGCACTGAGTATTTACTTTGGCTGAAACTTTTTTTTTTGGCGGTACGCAGGCCTCTCACTGTTGTGGCCTCTCCCGTTGCGGAGCACAGGCTCCGGATGTGCAGGCTCAGAGGCCATGGCTCACGGGCCCAGCCGCTCCGCGGCATGTGGGATCCTCCCAGACCAGGGCACAAACCCGTGTCCCCTGCATCGGCAGGCGGACTCTCAACCACCACGCTACCAGGGAAGCCCTTGGCTGAAACTTTTGAGTGGGCTGTGTGATATTGTGATTTATAATAAGAAACATATATCTGGTCTTTATCCCCATTAAAGTCATAGAGCTCCTAAAACCCTTAGAATTTCCTAAGTGACAAAAGCAATAAAGGTGTCTTTTGTTATGTTAAAAAAAAAAGCTTTTGCACAGCAAAGGAAACCATAAACAAGACGAAAAGACAACGCTCAGAATGGGAGAAAATTTTGCAAACGAATCAACGGACAAAGGATTAATCTCCAAAATATATAAACAGCTCATGCAGCTCAATATTAAAAAAACAAACAACCCAATCCAAAAATGGGCAGAAGACCTAAATAGACATTTCTCCAAAGAAGACATACAGATGGCCAAGAAGCACATGAAAAGCTGCTCAACATCACTAATTATTAGAGAAATGCAAATCAAAACTACAGTCACCTTACACCAGTTAGAATGGGCATCATCAGAAAATCTACAAACAACAAATGCTGGAGAGGGTGTGGAGAAAAGGGAACCCTCCTGCACTGTTGGTGGGAGTGTAAACTGATACAGTCACTATGGAGAACAGTATGGAGGTTCCTTAAATAACTAAAAATAGAATTACCATACGATCCAGCAATCCCACTACTGGGCATATACCCAGAGAAAACCACAATTCAAAAAGACACATGCACCCCCCAATGTTCATTGCAGCACTATTTACAATAGCCAGGTCATGGAAGCAACCTAAATGCCCATCGACAGACGAATGGATAAAGAAGGTATGGTACATATATACAATGGAATATTACTCAGCCATAAAAAGGAACGAAATTGGGTCATTTGTTGAGACGTGGATGGATCTAGAGACTGTCATACAGAGTGATGTAAGTAAGAAAGAGAAAAACAAATATCGTATATTAACGCATATATGTGGAACCTAGAAAAATGGTACAGATGAACCGGTTTGCAGGGCAGAAATAGAGACACAGATGTAGAGAACAAACGTATGGACACCAAGGGGGGAAAGCCGCGGAGGGGTGGTGGTGGTGGTGGGATGAATTGGGTGATTGGGATTGACATGTATACACTGATGTGTATAAAACTGATGACTAATAAGAACCTGCTGTATAAAAATTAAATTAAATTAAATTAAAAACTTTAAAAAAAAAGAGAACAGAAAAAAAGACATTGTCAAGAAAATGAAAGACAAGCCACAGACTGGGAGGTAAATATTGGCAAATATATCTGATGAAGTTCTTATATGCTTTATACATAAAGAACTTTTACAATTTAGTAAGAAGAAGACAAACAACTCGATTAAAGAAATGGACAAAAGAATGAACAGACACCTCATCAAAAAAATTATATGAACAGCTAATAAGCATGTTCAACATCATTAGTCACTAGGAAAATACAAATTAAAACTGAAATGAGATGTCACCATAGACCCACTAGAATGGTTAAAATTAAAAAGACTTACCATACAAAGTGTTAGTGAGGATGTGGAGCAACAGAACGCCTCAGATATTGCTGGTGGGAGTGCAAAATAGCACAGCCACTTTGGAGAGCACTTTGACAGTTTCTCATAAAGTTAAATACACACATATCATATGACCCAGCAATTCCACACACCGAGGTATTTACCCAAGGGAAATAAAAACATATGTCCACATAAAGACCTGCTACATGAATGTTCACAGCAGCTTTATTCTTACTGACTCAAAGTGGAAACAACTCTAATATCCATCAACTGGTGAACAGATGAATATCTATGTGGTGAATACTTCAAACTGTGATAAATCCATACAGTGGGATACTACTCAGTAACAAAAAGGAACGAACTACAGATACATACAAGAACAGATGAATCTAGGGGCTTCCCTGGTGGCGCAGTGGTTGAGAGTCCGCCTCTCAATGCAGGGGATGTGGGTTCGATCCCTGGCCAGGCAACTAAATCCCACATGCATGTTGCAACTAAGAGTTCACATGCCACAACTAAGGAGTCCGTGAGCCGCAACTAAGGAGCACATGTGCTGCAACTAAGAAGCCTGTGAGCCACAACTAGGGAGCCCACCTGCCACAACTGAAACCTGGTGCAACCAAAAAAAAAAGCTTAAAAAAAAAAATAGAAACTCCTAGAAGATATGACGATAGAATAATATTCATTATTGTTACCTTTTGGAATATCAGCACTAAAAATAAATGTTGTAATAGTTTTACAACTATAGACTCATATAAATTTGAATTTGTAAGGATCTCAGCAGCAGAAAGGATCTTGTAGGTTACCTAGCCAACCTCTGACACAGAGCAAGAATGCCCCCTGCAGCATCCCCAGAGCCTGGAAGATCAGCTGCTCATCCTTATCACTGCTGGGCAAGGCATCCAGAGTCCCACAGCTGTGGCTCTGAGGGTGAGTGGGATCTGCCCCTCTCCCTCCCAGCTTCTACCCCACTTGCTCCTGTGGGACCACACGGGGTATGGAGGATGCTTTCTGCCCCACTTGAGATATTTGAAGGCTGGGGTCCTATGTCCCTTTGAATCCTCTCTATTCCAAGTTAAACATTTCCTGTTCCTTTAACTTTCCTCACACTAGAAAGTTCCTGAGCCCTCCAGCATCCAACCCACCCCCCCTCCCCACCCCTTGGGCTCTGATTTGTCAGTGTTCCCTGGGGAGTGTGGTGCCACCACATGGCAGAATTGAGAGACTGATCCTGTGTCTAGTTTGGGGCACACTGCTTTTATTAGGGTAGCCTAACCTTCATTTAAAGCTCTCCCAACCCTTGTTGACAAAGGGCTTTTCAAGTTGTGAAATATATCAGGTATATAAGAAGCATTGAGTAAAATAATCACTTAATAACCCACCCCTCTGCTTTGGCAATATACTATGATGCTACATTTGCTGCAGACTTCAAGTCACCTTTTAAGCCACACTTTCTTCAGATAGTACAGCTACAACTGAAGCCTCACCCCTTTCACTCTCCCTTCCCTGTCTCCCCTAGAGAAACCATTATCAGAACTCTGCGTTTAAATCAACTATATTTCAATAAAAATGAAAAAAAGAACTCTGTGATTAATCCTTCCCATGTATGCTTTCATATGGTTAAACGTATGAATCAACAGTACTTAGCATTGTTTTACACGTTTTCAGCTTCAGATAAATTGTGACACACTGTATGTATTTTTCTATACCTTAAGTTTTTGAGATTTGATTCATTTTAACTGTGATTCAGCAACCCATTGAATTTTCTAAAATGTGTTTATTCATGCCCCTGTCCGACGGGCATTTAGGTTGTTTCCATTACAGGCAATGATGAGATGAACACTGTCGATCACGACTCCTGGTGCTTATGTGTGGGAGTCTCTCTAGGGTCAGTAGCTGTGACTGGAATGGCTGCGTCATGGCATGTGTGCATTTTTTCCTTTACTAAGTATTGCACACATACTTTTTTAACCATCTGATTCATGCTAAGCTTGTGACCAGCTAATGTTATCATATAAACACCTATCAAGCCCAATATGTTTTGTTTTTAAAAAGCCAACGTTGTACTCACTGAATGTCTCCTACATGTAAGACACTGTGCTAGGAACCATGGGCATACAGAAAAATGGTAGGTCCTTTGCCTTCCAGGAATTTACACATATACAAAAGCAAATCTAGGGCAGGATTGGGTCTGTATATGGAGCATCCTCACTGATGCTCCTAATTACTTATGAAAACCCACTGATGAGATGCATGCTCTGTTACTTGGGAAAGGAAGCAGAAAAGTGAAACACGACGACTATATGCTGCATGCCTTACAGTGCCTTTCCTTCAAGGATCACCTCCTTCATAATTGCTTACACTTGTGTAGTGCTTCATAGTTTACATACACATTGCCTAACTGCTTCTCATAATCTCTTCCCTGGGAATCTGATAGGGCACCTCTAATCACCCCACAGTAGAGATGGAGGAGCTGGGACACAGAGGGGGAAGTGAACTGTCCCACATAATGAGGTCAGAAATGGCAGAGCCCAAGCTAGAACTCAGGTCTCCTGACTCCAAATCAGGGCCTTCTCCCAAGTATCACCAACTGCCCAGGAAAACCCTTTGGGGGCTCTCTCTCTCTGTCCTTATATCAGACTGAAAGTTAGACATGTTATCAACAAAAGTTCACAATATTAAATCCAGTCTCCATGGCTGGCAAAATGCCCTTGACAGCCAGTCACAAGTGTTTCTAAGATCTCCTTCCCCTCTTCCTCTCCAGGCCTGGGTACTCAAATTCCCATGGGAAAGCACAACCCTACCTGTGACTGGAAGCATCCATTTTCTAGGAAACACAGTCTTACTACATTTATAAAGCTAGGGTACAGACAACTGGAACTACTCACTGTCCTCCAGTGCATCTCCCCCTTCCCTATATTGAACCTTTGCTCAGTTCCCTCTCCTGAGTGCTCTCACCTCCATTTCTACCTATCAAAATCCTGTCCATACTCAGAATAGCCATCACGACATTGAAGAAGAACAAAGTCAGAGGACGGACACTATCTAACTTCAAGACTTACTATAAAGCTGCAATAATCAAGACAGTCTTGTATTGGTGAAAGAGTAGACACATAGATCAATGGAACAAAATGTGGAGCCCAGAAATAAACCCACACTTAAGTCTTTAATCCCTTTCAAGTTAATCTTTGTATATGGTGTAAGATAAGGGTCCAGTTTCATTCTTTGGCATGTGGATATCCAGTTTTCACGACACTATTTATTGCAAGGACTATCTTTTCCCCATTTGTATTCTTGGTGCACTTCCCAAAGATTAGTTGACCACATATGCGAGGGTTTATTGCTGGGCTCTCTTGTCTGTTTTATTGGTCTCTGTGCCTGTTTTTATCCCAATACCATGGTGTTTTGATTAGTATAGGTTTGTAATATAGTTTAAAATCAGGACGTGTGATTCTTCCAGCTTTCTTAAGATTGCTTTGGCTAGCCAGCAATCCCACTTCTGAGTATACACCCAAAAGAAATAAAATCAGTATCTCAAAGAAGTATCTGCACTCCATGTTTATTACAGCATTATTCACAATAGTCAAGATATGGAAACAACCTAAGTGTCTGTTGACAGATAAATGGATAAAAAAATGTGATATATATATATATATATATATATATTCAATGGAATATTATTCAGGCATGAAAAAAGAAATTCTGCCATTTGTGACAATATGGATGAACCTGGAGGACATTACACTAAGTGAAATAAGTCAAACACAGAAAGACATGTGTTCTCATTTATATGTAGAATCTGAAAGAGTTGAATTCATAGAACCAGAAAGTAGAATGGTGGTTGCCAGGGGCTGGGGCTAGGGGTAGGATAGGGGGAGGTGGAGAGATGTTGGTTAAAGTGTACAAACTTTTAGTTATAAGATGAATAATTTCTGGGGATCTAATGTATGGCATGGTGATTATAGTTAATACTGTATTATATACTTGAAATTTGCTAAGAGAGTAAATCTTAAGCGTTCTCACCACACACACACACACACAAAGGTAATTATGGGAGGTGATGGATGTGTTAGTTAACTTGATTGTGGTAATCATTTCACAATGTATACATATATTAAATCATCACATTGGGGCTTCCCTGGTGGCGCAGTGGTTGAGAGTCCGCCTGCCGATGCAGGGGACACGGGTTCATGCCCCGGTCCGGGAGGATCCCGCATGCCGCGGAGCGGCTGCGCCCGTGAGCCACGGCCGCTGAGCCTATGCGTCCGGAGCCTGTTGCTCTGCAACGGGAGAGACCACAGCAGTGAGAGGCCCGCGTATGGCAAAAAAAAAAAAAAAATCATCACATTGTACACCTTAAAAAATCACATTGTACAACCTAAATATATACAATATTTACTTGTTAATCATACTTCAGTAAAGCTAGAAAAAAATAATAAAAGCAAGTGAGATGATAAAAAAGAAGTGGGTCCACATAAATGTTGTCAATTTATCTTTGACAAATTGAATTGCAAAGGCAATTCAATGGAGAAAGGATAGTCTTTTCAATAAATGGTGCTGGAATAACTGGACATTCACATGTAAAAATATGAATCTAGACACAGACGTTACACTTTTCATAAAAATTAACTCAAAATGGATCATGGATGTAAATGTAAAATGCAAAACTTTAAAACTTTGAGAAGATAACATAGGAGAAAATCTAAGTGATCTTGGGTTTGGCAATGACTTTTTAGGTACAACATGAAAGAGAAATTTGATAAGTTGAACTTCATTAAAATGAAAAACTTCTGCTTTGTGAAAGACACTGTTCAGAGGATGACAAGTCACAGAATGGGAGAAAATATTTCCCCCAAATATACAAAGAATGCTTAAAATTCAACAATAAGGAAACAGCCAACCTGATTTTAAAATGGGCTAAAGATTGGGCCAGGGGCATCCAACAGTTCCTGCCTAACCTCTCCACAGGTCCCTGAAAATTAAAGGCCAGTGATCCTAGGAGGGGTGTATTCAGCTCCTAAGTGAGTTTTCTGATAACAAAGCCAGCCTGTCTGCAACTGGAACTATTCTTGGGTCTAAGAAGGATCAGGCAACAGCCCTCTCCGGCCCCCCAACTCCATGCTGTTGTGGAAAACGCTTCACGTGCGTGGCTAACACACCCTGAGTCTTAGGACAACCCACCTGGGACCAATTTTTGCATCAGAATTGTGAAGGCAAAAAGATTTATTTCTGACAACGCTCCCAGTGTGTGCTTCACTGTAAAGCAGGCATAATATCATTAGTTACTTCATGGGACTGTTACGAGGCTTAAACAAAATAATACATGTACAACGCTTAGTATAGCACCTGGCACATAGCAAGTACTTAATGAACATTAGTGATTAATACTTCCATTATCAGGGCATGAGACTAGGTTTGGGGGGAGACTGTTGTGTGTCTAGAATTATTACATTATTCTCAGTTAGAAATGGCTGGTCCAGATGGTCCCCTTTGTTTTTGTAAGGAAAGGCTGGGGGAAAATACCCTAACATGAGAGGGGTCTCTGTGTTTCCCCTAAGGCAAATGCCTCTAATCCAGGGGCACATGTATCACCAACCCCAAGGCTCTATCAGTTCCCTTGGGATAGCAGCCTGATCAGTCTGAGAACTAAGAAAGAACAAAGAGACATCCGGGAGAGCCTCTTGCCTCTGAAACAGAGGGACTCAGACACTGGCAGGTGGGATGACAGTCATGCCCTTCCCGCTGGTGGGGAAGAGAAACAATTGTCAGTGACAACCTTCTCCTTGAAAAGATTCATGACAAAAGATAAAGATTTCTGAGGCAGGGAAAAATGATTAGGTTCGAACTAACCATAACCCACCCACAGAGATGCAAATCCTATTTCGAGCAGGCAAGAGGTGGAAACAACAGGAAAGAGAGGTATATTTTTTTCCCTGGCAACTGTATCAAATCCAAGCATTCTCTGCAGGCTTAATTGCCACGTGACCTTCAACTTTATACACGTTTTAAAAATAACGACTGTGGCCAGAATGAGAGTTTTGAAAAGCAGCAGCCAGCAGGTTGTAAGCCTGGGTTAAATCGTTTAAAGAGACTGAAAGTGGCCTGGGACAAGGATGGATAGCCCAGTTCCAAGGAAATGAGGCCTGGTTATCACGCTGATGTCATGCATAGGATCACTTATTTGAATGAATCATTTCATCATCAAATAATCATCTCACACTAACAGATCTTGGAAGAAAATGAAAAATGCAATCAATTGTAATAGAAAGCAAAAGAGAAGAAAGAAAATTTACCCTAGATTCTATCTCCTCCAAATTTAACTCATTTTCTGGGTTTCCCACATATAATCTTACTCAGTTAAGCTTATGCAGTTAAATGGGTTAAACTCCTTTTTTTCCAGGCAAAGTCCTGAGAAAGGGGTCATTTGGGGGTTATGTTTATTTTGGTGCAGAACTGATTTAGCAGAGTGGTCATGCCTGGTGAATCCTTTCTGGGATCTGTCTGGTTGGGTGATGAAGCCAGAAAGCCATGAAGCCCTGGGGCAGGAGCGTGAACAGTGGCTGGAGGGCAGTGCGTGAGGGAGCTGACCTTAAACAGGTCTACCACTCAGGGGATTCCCAGAAATGAGTGCGGGTGGTGGGAGATGCTGGCGGGGTGGGCTGAGATCCTCAATCAGGTGGGTGTAGGTGACAGAAAATTAAAATGTGACTTTTATGTTAACATGACCTTCCTTGTAGCCACAGGCTGGAGCTTGGGGACATTTTGGCAATACGTAGAAGAAATCTTACTTATATCCACCAGCAAGGAAAACACATAAAAATCTGAGGGATATTTTGTCTTATTCCCTGACAGTTTAAAGATAAGTCAAGTCAAAGTCGAGAAAAGTGGAATAACAGCCTGCTCTCAAGGATTCCCTCCCTTCTGGCACAATCCAGTTTCTCAAGGGTGGTGGTGAAACACATCGAGGAAGGCACTCTCTTGGGGAAAAAATTTTTTTTGGTTCTTGAGAGAGAAACAGAGAAGAAATATGACAACATGTGCTCTTGGTAGACACTCAGAACCGTTTATGAAGGGCTCTTTCTTTAGGAGTTAATTAAAAATAATAATAAACAGATGCCTTTTGATGGTTTTCGTGTTTCAAAATGTTGACTTGTTACATCCAAGGATCCTCCCTGTGTTCCGGAATAACAATTTCTCCCAAGAGAAGCAGCTTAATTCAGTTCTGCAGTGAGGTTAAGAAGCGGTTGGATTGGAAGAGTACTCCCTAAAGCACCCATCTGCCTTGTGTCCAGGCTTGTGGGAGAGACACATCTAAGTGAATTGCCACACTAAGTGAATCGTCCTCAAGACGCTCACACTCTAGCAGGAGAGAGAGCTAGTGCTCAGCCGGGTGAGTAAATTCACATGTACATTAAACACTGGTTCTGCCACTACACAGACCTTCATTATGTGCCACAAATCAGCATGATTCGTAGCCCCTGAGGATGCCTGGCTTGGATGGTCTGTTGAGGGAGGACCTCTAGGTCACTTTACATGTGGGCAATGGATTGCGCTGTTCCTCCCAACGGGAAGAGGAGGGGCCACCATGTGCCATATTTGTGGACCTGCCCGGCTCCCTTGAGCTTTATGTGGAAACATCTCCTATCTCTTCTTCAACTGAAGACACAAACGGCTGCACTTCACTTGGGACGCAAGGAGCACAGGTGGTGCATAACCACCCCACCTGAGCTCTGCCATATGGTCTGGAGGAAGAATCACTTGGGGTGCTATAGCACTCTACAGTACAGAGACAGGCAGCTGAGCTTTTTGTCCATCCCGAAGCCTCAAGTCGAGGGCTGGTGGATGTTAGTTTGGCACTGCCTCAGGGACTGAGGGACTGCTCACAGGGCCCAGAGGTATGCTTGCTTCTGTTCGTTTTCTGTTTTGGTTTTGTTTTGAGGCCCTTGCCGAGTTTAAAGTTTTTCAGCCCAGGCAGTTTTCTTTTCAGCTCTAGTAGCTCTCCAGTGAGAAGAGGCAGCCGGGGCAGTGAGGGAGTGCCGCTTTGGAGTAAGCAGGTGGGAGTTCTAGTCTAGTCCCAGCAAGGTATTTAACCTCCCTGAACCTCAGCTCCCAGCTACTCACAGAAACAGCCCTTCCGGCTTCCAGCTAAAAACGGCTGTGACCAGAAAACTAAAGATTGTAGAATTGCCTTTTGCAAGCTACCCTCCCTTTTTACACAGAAAACTAGGTCTCTGGGAAAACCTTGGCCAAGAAGAGCACAAGGGGGAGAGAGCCACAGGCAAGCCAGGCTGGGGGCCCTCCTGTGAGCCCTGGCCCAAGACGGCCTTTATGGGACACCTGGGCCTCCCTTACACAGTGTCCATATCTGCAGAGAATAACAGGCCACTTAAAAGGGTGTGGGTAGCACTTTAAAATCCACACACACACTTTATCTCATGGGCTCTTCAGACTGCACGGGCTTTTGTTGCTCCTGGAAGTTTCATCTCTTGTGCAAAGTATTTCTACCCGGATTTGGTCTTTTCCTCACCTGCTCACACCTCACTGTTCAACCCAGCGCTGCATCTCCTCAGAGCTTCGTGGCTCAGCCTCCTCTTCAGGCCGGAACCACGCCTTCCCACTTGGGACGCGTGCCGTCCAGGAACTGGCCCGGAATCGGGGCCACTGGGCCCGCCCACCAACGTGCAATTTAAGCAGAAGCTGGACTGTCTCCTTCCGCGTCAACTTGCCTGACGCTGGAGAAAGGCGACCTCTAGTGTTGGTTCTTGGAAGGGACGCAGCGGCTTTCTGCAACCGAGGTGAGGCTCCGGGGGCCAGCCCGGCAGTGAACCGAGAGGGGCAGAGTTTAACTGGACTTGTTAGAGAGATGAGGAGGAAGGACAGAGGGGATTCTTGAGCTCCAGGAAGCCCAACCGTGCACGTTTGGCCTCTGAGGCCTGCTCATTGTCCAAACACACCTGCCCCTCTTTTGTCAACACCCAAGACTCAGCCCACCCCTCACCCCTGACTCACCTGGCTGAAACAAGCTCACCTGCCTCTGCTACCAGACCAAACTTGGGTCAGCTCACCTGTGCACAGTAAAGCCAATCCACTGACACCTGGTTGTGGTGAAGGAAACTGCAGTGTTTATTGCAGGACACCAAGCATGGAGTCCAGGCTGCTTATGCTTAAAAGCCCCGAACTCCTCAAAAGCTTTTAGGGAAAGGTTTTTAAAGACAGGGTGAGGGCGAGGGGTTGGGGGGGTGTGATTCGTGGACATTCTTCTGATTGGTCGGTGGTGAGATAATTGAGAGTCAACATCATCAACCTCCTGATTCCAACTGGTCTGGGGTCCACGTGCTTGTGTGCAGCATGCAGTCAACTTCTTCCACCTCGTGGGGGTTTTGGTAGCTGTCAAACAGCTCAAAGGATATGGCTCAGGATATTATCTATAGCCCTCAAGGAGGAACTAACGATCCTTGACTTTAATAGCTAAACTATTATTATTTTGTCTTGCTTGACTGTTTTCCTTTCTTTCTGCATTTTCTCACTTCTCTGATTAAATTTATTCTTTGGAATTTGGGGAAGGCCTAGGAGGTTAAGGTTTTTTTACAGACAAGAGGCAGGCAGAGGACATGGGGTTCTGTTTGTGGAAGACCTGTTCAGTTACACTTCTGTGACTGGAGAAGGGGAAGGTGGAAAAGGCATCAAGCAATGTGTCTGGGTATGAAACAGGGCAGCTGGTTGAAAGCACCAATCCTCGGGTGGCCTCCATCTATGTCTCCATGGTCTTGCCATGACCAATCAGTCAGTCCTGTCTTCGGCAGGGGTTGTGGTGGGGAGTGTGTGAGCAAGCAAATACTGGGTGGCTTGCCCTTGTGAGGCAGTAGGACTGCCTGGTGACTGTGACTTTTCAGGGCTCCACCAACTTCATCAACACCACCCCATTCTTTGAGATGGAAAATCCACAATCTTCAGTAAAGTGCTACACTGTTTGCTTAAAGCCCTCCTTCCCCCTTTCCCTTCTAAACAGACGACCTTGCTTAAGACCCTCCTATAAGGAATTGTAGAGCTGCCACCGGCCACAGGATGTGACGCCCATGGGGCTTAGGAGGCAGAGGCTTTAGGAAATGAAGGGTTTGGAGATGCTTGAAGGGAGAAGCGTCCATCCTCAGCACTACTTCCTCTCTCTTCCCAGTCTTGCAAGTATATTTAGAACCTATTAGTTGCTGTTTTTTCTTATGAGTTATAATCTATTTTCATTTTTATGTGACTTTATTGAGTTTAATGAGACCCCAAACTGCCACACTTACAAGGTCAAATTGAGTGTTTTTTGTATATAATTTTTGCCAAGTCTATTTCCAACCATAGGTAGGGTGACCACCCATCCCAGTTTGCCTGAAACAGTCCTGGTTTACATCTGTCACCTGGGCATAATTATTCATGGTGTTCTCTTTCACTCCGCAAAGGGCCCCACTTAGATGGTGAATTACACTATCACGCTAATCACAGATAATCTATGTAAGAAAACATTTAGGCATTAAGATTTAGAGGATGTGAGAGATAATGTTACCAGGAATTTGAGATTTAAATGGTTGTTATAATCTTGGCATAATTAGCTCTAAGCTTTCTGGCAGCTGAAACAGAAGAAAAATGTGAAGAGTTAGGAAGTTGATTCTGTCCTGTAAAATGATGCATATTATGTCTTTTGGAGGGACATATTTATCAGGCACTTAATTTTAGGAGGAATTTTTCACATAAATTGTTACATAAGGGACACTGAGTAACATAAGGGACTGTGTCTTCCATGTTAGTTTTTGCAGAATTTTCTATGTGGCCATTTTTAATATTGGTCCTTAAAATTATTGTGCTTCTCCAATTCTCTTTCTCTGTGAAAAATGGGGAGGGAATAAAAATTATTTCACAGGGGTTAACTGAGATAATATGTACGCAAGTGCCAAGTAAACTATAAATATCAAAATACTGTCATTTTCTTTCTTATTACCTTGTTGAAAACCCTCCTTTTATTGATGGGGAAGCCAAGGCCCAGAGAGAGAGAAGTAATGTGGCTACTTAGTGACAAAACAGGGGTTAAGGCTCCTGTTTATCCCTCAGTGCTAATAAAATCTCACAGAGCTGTTCACCAAGACATTCTGAGATTCTGTCAGGCCACCAGTGTGAGCTGGAGGTGGGGTGGGAAGATGAGGCAGAAAGGCTTTGGACAGTAGTGGCCCAGATGGAGATGCTAGAAATGGTGTTTTAAGTCATCATCATAAAGAGATGTTATTAACCTAATTTTCTTTTAGCAAGACAGAAAGCTTCTCATGGTGATTGTTTGAGTCACTCTCAGGTGAAAGAATAAGCCATCTATTTTTTGCAAGTTAAGAAAAAAGTTGCTCCCAGTCTGGTTTCCAGGGGCACAGCCTTTTGGGACTAGTTCCAGCAGAGGGTTTTCCAGCATTATGGCACGACCTTCTTTTCAGCTTCTCCTCCTCCCAGCCAGTAAGTCTCAAAGTGTGGTCCCAGACCGGCAGCATCTCCATCACCCAGAAACATGTTAGATATGCAAGTTCTCAGGCCTCACCCCAGACCCACTGAATCAGAAACTGGGGGTGATTCTGTTGCACACTAAGGGTTGAGATCACTGCTCCAGGCTGTTCTTAGGGCCCTGTCTGGCTTCCTAGAGAGAAGAGAAACAAAATGTGGCAATCCTCCCCCTTGCTGCTCTCCCTACCCCACAGGCAGGCTGTCCTTTCTAAACTCCTAGTAACAATTGGTTTTTCAGGTATGGCCCTCGCACTTGCTCAAAAATCAAGTTGCATGGCCTCTGTTTGATGGTTTGCCTAGCCAATACCAGCTCTGGATAATACACACTACCTTTACCAAGCATTTCACGTGTGCCAGATTTGACAGCACTATGATCTGATGGCCCAATAGCATTTTGTTTTAAAGAAAAAACACTTAAGTCTTCCGCCTCTGATATCTATGGCTGATTTCCAGTTGAGATAAATTAAAAAGGATCCCCTTTATTTTTTTTTAAAGGTTAATCAGGTCTCCAGGAAGTGAAAGCTATAGCCTTTTACTTTTCACTGAAAAGGAACTGAAGAGGATTATGGTTGCATAGATCTCAAATTGCCCTCTGCCATGTAGTTCTTCCTAGTGGAACTTTCTGGACTACTCAAGGCACTCTTCCCCAAGCTTTGTTTTGTAGGCAGCACGCTGCCAGGAGAGTGGAAAATTTTTCTACTTGTGTGGCAGAGGAAAGCTGGAGGCTGGGAGGCTGGGCCTGAGTCCCTGCACTAGTAGGCAGGAGGGTACACCCCAGAGCCGACTTCCGCTCCTTGACCTGAGCAGTCAGCACAACCCCTCTGAGCTCTGGGCAAGCTGCCTTGACCAACAGCAAGGGGGAAAGACTCTTAAGAACAGGTAGTGTAACTGAGCAGGATCTTCTGGGACCTTCCTGGGACAGAACCCCCCACCCCATGTCCTCCACCTGCCTCTTGTCTGTAGAAAACTTTAGCCTCCTAGGCCTTCCCTGAGTTCCAAAGAGTAAATTTAATTGGAGAAATGAGAAAAAACAAAGGGAAACAGTCAAGGAAGACAAAATAATAATAGTTTAGCCATTAAACAAAGTCAAGGACCTTTAGTTCCATCTCAAGGGCTATAGCTAATATCCTGAGCCATATCCTTTGAGCTGTTTGACAGCTACCAAAACCCCCATCAGGTGGAAGAAGTTAGCCCTATGCTGACCACAAGCATGTAGACCCCAGACTGCTTGGAACCAGAAGGTTGATGATGTTGGCTCTCAATTACCTCACCACCAACCAATCAGAAGAATGTCCATGAGCTGATCATGCACCTCCCAAACCCCCCTTCCTCACCCTGTCTTTAAAAACCTTTCCCTGAAAGCCATGGGGGAGTTCAGGTCTTTTAAGCACTAGCTGTTTGGACTCCCTGCTTGGTGACCTGCAATAAACACTGCAGTTTCCTTCACCACAACCCGATGTCAGTAGATTGGCTTCACTGTGCATGGGCGAGCTGACCCAAGTTTGGCTTGGTAATGGGAGAGAGTAACAGATGGAGAAAAGTAAACAGAATCAAGAACAGAAGTATCTTTCCTCCAGAACACTGGTTCTCAGCCTTGAGCTGACATTAGAATCACCTTGGGAAGCTTTTAGCATTTCTGACAACCAGGCCATACCCTAGACCAATTAAATTAGAGTCTCTGGGAGTGGTAACCAGGCAACAGCATTTTTTTTAAGGCCCCCTGGGTGGTACCAATATGCAGCCAGGCTGGAGAGCCATCTTTCTAGCATTCACTTCCTCTGGTAACTGCAGTTTTCCTGCCTTCTCTCAGGGCATGGACCCCTTCTCATTTGTCTTGCTTGTATTTCTTCATTCTTCTGGCCTTGAGGACCATGATGTCGAGTCAGGGACATCTTATGCTAAGTGAAAGTTTAATCTGAATTGCTTTTGCTCGGACCCCTTGTTTCCCTTTGGATCTTTTATCTTTTTCAGAGTTGAGTCCCAGTAGAAATGATTGGTTTCAAGATTCAGGAATGAGACATAAAGACAGATTTATCATTTGATGTTGGACTTCTGGTCACTTCTGGTTGAGTATGATGAACAAATGAGCCTCTCCATAATGAGACATTGCTTCATGGTAGTAGTTGAAGAAAAGGAGAGCCTCAACAACAGAATAGACTCTTAATGTTTTGCTAGACAAATATACTGAAGTTTTCAAAGGTATGTCACCAGAGACCCTCCAAACAGCCATGTTAAAGTTTGCCAATTTATGACCACATGATCTACCTCTCTCTCTCCTGCCGGGCATGATGGGGTCTTATCTCTTTTATAGGTCCTCTCCTCCCTTACTGACTACAAAAACGTTCTTGGAAAGGGTCCTGGGTTGACTTTGTATGCAAAATAAAGCCTGTGATTTTGGACACTTAAGGAACCTGGGTGTGGCGGTCACCAGTTTTTGTCTAACGAACCCTCCCCTCCTTCTTCCTTGCCATGCAGCTCTTCTAAACACTAAAACCTTTTAAAAATTCTGAAACAGGTTCCCATACTCCCTCCCCCACCTCCCGATCCTCCCCAACACACTGATTCGCCATACTTCTGTCAGGATCTGGAGCATCATGGACCATGAGAAAAGGAGAAATACACTACAGATGGTGAACCAAGTAAGCATATGGTATTCTCTGCCCCTCTCCTTTACTCCCCTCTGCTGCCTGGGGATGCCTTGGCTAAGTACCATCCTCAAGCTGTTTTCAATGAAAAAATGCTGTGATATTAGAGAGAGCGACTAAACTTTGAAACTGTTAAATGTCTATTTAACCTTTATGTTACCTCTTCCTAACATTTTATATCTTTCCATGAAAGTTGGGTTTTCTGCTTTCATCCCTAGGCTAGATGGACTTGCTCTGGGAACTCCCCAGGGCAAGGGCCAGGAAGAAAACCTCTCCTCTTCTCAGAACAGGTGAATTCACGAAGATCCTGGCTTCAGCCCAGTTTCCCCAGAAAAAGGAGCCTGAGGCAAAGCTTGCGTGCTAAATCTCTACTGGGGAAAGGTACTGAGTTCCAAGGAAGTAAGAATAAGGGGAAAAGGGAAGTGAGGAGACAATGGAAATACAAGGTAGCTCATTACCAAATGGGCCTCAACTTCTTTTTTTTCAAAAATTTACTTATTTATTTTTGACTACGTTGGGTCTTCGTTGCTGCGTATGGGCTTTCTCTAGTTGTGGCGAGCGGGGGCTACTCTTCGTTGCGGTGCGCAAGCCTCTCTTGTTGTGGAGCACCGGCTCTAGGTGCATGGGCTTCAGTAGTTGTGGAACACGGGCTTACTTGCTCCACGACATGTGGGATCTTCCCAGACCAGGGCTCGAACCCATGTCCCCTGCATTGGCAGGCAGATTCTTAACCACTGCACCACCAAGGAAGTCCGGGGCCTCAGCTTCTTAAGCAAACACAGCTGGTTGCTTAGGAAACAGTGCTTGATCTAGAGGGCTGGGATATAAGACCGGCTAAGCAAGAGCTGACTTGGGGGCACTTTCTCAGGATGATGGGTTTAACATCCTGGCAAGGACCCCAGAGGATGAGGCAGGCTGTAGGGTGGCTCCTAGAAGCCTGGAGACAGTGATAGCCAACGCTGAGTGCTGTAGTGGACACACCTGAGTCGCCCCAGCAGATGTTAGTGAGGGAATAAAAAGGCTGAGGAAAGTGGGCACCTGGAATGGATATATAATATGAAGGCAGGCAATCCACAAGGGGAGTATGTTCCACGGAGGTTTCTGTTGGAGCAGGAAGGTGGAGGGAAATATGATTTTAATCTCATTTGACTAGTAATTTTTATTTTCTAAATTTTCTAGAATAAACTGTCATATTAAAGCGAGCAAATCATCAAGAGTTCCTCCCTTGGTGAGTTTTCCCAGAGGCATAGTGCAGCTTCCTCAAGAGAATGGCCCACCTTTAGGAGTTGAGTGTTCCAAAACCAAAGGAATGAAGCTCAGGAACAGTCAGCTCTTTGGAGAGGAGGTGTCATGTGGCGGGAGAGGGGATAGGCCCGACATCAATTCAGCAAACGTTTGTACGGCATCATCTACGTGCCTGTGGTACAGAGATTAATCCAATCTGGTCCCTGCGGTCCAGGAGCTCCCAAATCAATAATCAAGAGCTAGTCATGAAGGACTTCATGCCTGGGTAGAGATCATCTCTTTGGGCCTCTCTCAGAATTGGGGGTGTTGATGTTTACTTAGTGCTGGGAAGGGTTGACTTTGTTTTCCTAGTAACAGAAAAGCCCTCTGATCCACTGCCCACGTCAGTGAGGCTAGGCCAGGTCAGGGCCAGAGTTTGTCCCTAAACCTGCAGGGCCTTGTGCGTGAACCAGGGGCTGCTGACCCATTGCTGCCCAGCTGGCAGACTTCTAGGGAAATCTACAAATGAAGCACCTATGTGACATTTTCTCCAGGGTTTCTGTAGGGTTCCTGCCACCTTAGAAATGAAGAAGGAGAAAAAACTGGCAGCAAATGGCTGAACAAAATTCCACTGAACTGGAGAGAAGATTCTTGGTTGTGCTGCCCAGTGCCTACACACTGCCTGCATGTGACGGATTCTCAGTTGCTGTCACTGATTGAGGCAAGGTTGTGATTGGATTCATCTGGGAAATTTTAGAGTACTGTTTTTGTTATTGTTTTAATTATGAAAGTACTAAATGCACTGACAACAAAGTCAGACAGACGGAGGTGTAAAAACTGGCCCCCATCAATCCCTGCCCTTCTAATCGGAGGTAGTTACTTGTAATAGTTTCTTGTAATTCCTTCTGGAAAAATTTTTAACGAATGTAAGCATAACATACACACAGTTGGTCACACTACATAAATATTAATTTGCTTTTCTCACTTAAAAATATATAGTGAAGATCTTTCACACCAGCCTAACCTATTTAATGGCGGCAGAATATATTTCAGTGCATGAGTGTACCATAATTTAGTTACCCATTTGCTGTTAGATATTTATATTGTTTGCAGCCTTTCGATTTTATAGTGTTATAGTGAACATAATTGTGCATACGCCATTGGGCACTTCTACAGATAACTCTAGATGATTCATTACTAGAAATGGAACTGCCAGGTTGAATTTTAGAGGATACTGGCAAATTGCTCTCTCCCTCAAATTTAACTGAAACAACTATTGTATGAATCTGCCTATTTCCCTATATCTAGCACCTCCCTAGGACCAGGGCCAGAGGATCCCTGCCATGGGCCCCAAGCTGTAGAAAGCTCCATTCTGGCTCTCCTCTGGTGGTGACTTTCGCACAGGGCATGGGCTCTATTGGGTCAAGGGGGTGTGCCCACCTAAAGCCTGCACCCCCCCCCTTCTTGACCATGCTCTGGGTATCTGAGACCCTAGAATTTCTTTCCCAAAGAGCCCTAAGCCTACCTCTGGGGACTGCATAGGCCTTTTCCCAGATCCATCTTCCAGAATGCATATGGCTGATACACTCATCCTTAGGTCCTAAGGTGGCCAAGGGGTAACCATATATGGAGTGTAGAGGGAGCTTGGATGTGTGGGCTGGATGTACACACACACACACACACACACATACACAGCGTAAGGCATCTCACAGTGGAGGATGGAGCTGGGGTGGGAAAAGAAGGGGCAGCTATGAACTAGGGGCTGGGTGCCATCTTTGGTGCAGAAGTCTGAGGAGTGTAAGAAGTCTAAACTTGAACCTGGCCTTTCAGATTATGAATGAGATATATTAGTTAAGGTAAGAGAAAAAAAATATTTGATAGTTTACTTGTAGTTTGTTTGTTGCATTTGTATTGTTGCTTTAACCCTGCAAATGTTAAGGGCGGGTCACTTCCAAGTTTTTAATCTCTGCTAAGCTTTTGGGGTGGGGCAGGGGGGAATGGTATATGCGATGGGCATGTCTTTAAAATTAGTAATGATGAGCACATTTACATGTTTCTCAGCCATTTTTCTCTGTGAACTACCGTTTTATATCTTTGCTCCTTTCTTCTTTTCTTTCTTTCTTCCTTTTTCTTTCTATCTTTATCTTATTTATTTGTAAATGTTCTCTTGTGTATTAAGGTAATTAGCTCTTTGTTACCTGTGTTGCATATGTGTTCTCTCTTTTTGTCATTTATCTTTTGATTTTGTTTAGGGTATTTTCTTTTTTTTTTTTTGCCAGTGTTTAAACATTTTCTGCTTTCATATGTATCTATCATTTTTCTTCTTTTCTCCTCTCTTTTTAATGGCTGCTGTTTACATGTTATTTATATGTTTTTCCAAAACCTATCTTACTCTAAGATCTTTTTTCCACAAAATGCTTTATTTACAAAACATATATACTGAATATTATACATCAGGCCCTATCACCATGGAAACAACTCCAAAGCAAAGGCAGGGAGGGCTAGCGAAAGTGATGCCCGTAGAAAGGGCAGAGCTCTGTCTCTTGGCCAGCCTTCCACCTCAGAAGGAAAACTTCCCATTAGCGCCTGGGAGCGTGTGGTGGGCTTAGAGCCCACAAAGACTGAAGGCCTAGAGGGGAGTGAGGTGAAGGGGGGGACTGGTTGCTCTGCTGGGGCTTACGAAACAGATGCTGCTGGGAACGGGTGGGAGGAGGAATGGACAGCCAGTATCCGGCAGGGGGCGCTGGATGAGTGCAAGCTGGAGGGGGAAGCAGCAGCTCACAGGGTCTTGGGCGCTCCAGGCCCAGAAAGTTCTGAAGATCAGGGTAAGGGGGTCAGGTCGTCTCTTGACACCAGCAAGAGCATTTGCTTGAGCTGGTAGCCACTCTGCCAGCCATGTACCACCTTTCCCACGCCAGGGAGGAGCTCCTGCTCAACCTTGTGTAGCTTCTCAGCAGGGCTGTAGCTGCACAAGGCGAGCAGGTGATGATGAAGCCGATCCACCTGCTTTTTCTTCTGGACGTACATTACCACAGCCCCTACTGCCCCCAACCAGGGTGATGAGGAAGAAATGCTCCCACACACGGCCCCCCATGGAGTCACTGTTGACCTGGGGGGGCATTGGGACTGCGGTGTTACTCATGACATCAACAGCCAGAGGAATGAGTAGTCAGCGTGGGAAATAGTGCCTTGGGAGGGCGCCCCCACGGGGCTCCCTTCTGCCACTGCAGCCCCAACAAGAATACCCTGGGTTGGCTCCTGGACCTAAGATAAACAAAACAAAAAAACTACATATGCTTTTTCCCCCAGCAAATTTGGACACATACACTGCCTCCTGAGCCAGTCAAAGATCAGCTTCAGAGAGAAGAGATGGAAGGCAGAACAGAGAAAAGTATTTGAAGAAATAATGGCCAAAATTTTCCCAAATTTGATAAAAACTATAAACTCACAGATCCAATAAGTTCAATCAACTCCAAAGCATAAGAAACATGAAGAAAACTACACCAAGGAACATCATAATCAAATTGCTCAAAATCAATGACAGAGAAAATCTTAAAAGTGGCCAAAGGGAGAATGAATACAGGATGACAGCAGACTTCCCACCGAAAAAAAATGCAAGCAAGACAGCAGGGGAGCATCTTTAAAGCACTGCATGAAAAAAAATCAAACCTGTTAACTAGAATTCCATAACCAGCACAAGTATCCTTCTAAACAGAGGTGAAGTAAAGGTTTTGTTTTCAGACATACGAAAGCTTCAGGAATTCATTACCAGCAGACCTGCACTACAGGAAAGGTTAAGAGGTCCTTTAGGCAGAAGGAAAATGATACCAGGTGGAAATACGGATCGACACAGAGAAATGAAGAGCACCACATGGGTAAATGTCGAAAATCTTTTTCCTTATTATCTAAATATCTTTAAAAGACAATCGAGTGTTTAAATAAAAATAAGAACAATGTAGTGTAGGTTTTACAGCGTATGTAGAGGAAAATGTAAATAACACAGCAGAAAGTTCAGGAGGGGAGAAATTAAAATAGACTACTGTATGGTTCTTATATGTGTATTATATCACTTGAAGGTAAATCGTGCTAAGTTAAAGATGTATACTATCAACCTTAAAGCAGCCTCTCCTTAGCCTTTCAGTTTACTTTCTACAAACTAGGCACGTTAATTTAGTGATCACCTATTTTTACTTGGAAAAAAAAAAGAACTTTTGTAAACAGGTAAATGTAATGTTTGAGCTATCTTCCCACCAACTTGCACTGTCATTGGGTTCATCGATATAGTCCTGTAACAGCTAACTCACAATGTAAAGGCAGTGCTTATTTACTGACATCAGGAACTAAAAATGGGCAACTCACTTTGCTTCAGGTTTAATTCTTTTTATCTCCTTGTTTCTCTTGTTTTTTTTCTGTCTGTTTTTCCCACATAGGGGATTACAGAATCTCAGCCCTCTGGGAGATGAGTGGCTTCCAGTAGGTGAAGTGTTGGCTCAGGTGTCTTGAGTTCTATTTGTGGGGTTGGAGAGACCCTGGAGGCAGGAACAGCCTGAAAGTCATGGGTGAAGGTAGAAGGTCCCAGGGAACAGACCAGGTGGTGTGAACTGCTCACTGGGGCTAACGGCAGAACAGCCAGACATATCAGGCTGAAGATTTAATTGTGGTTTGGATTCTCACTAATATGCCTCCTGCTCTTGTCAAGATCACCAAGGATCTCCAGGTGTTACATTCAGTGGTCAACTCCCAGCCTCATGTTTTGACCTATCAGCAGCCTTGGAAGGCTGATCACTTCTGCCTCTTTAACACATTTCGTTCACCTGGCTTGCAGGGGATCGCTCTTTCCTGGCTCTTCTCCTGCCTCCTGCCTGCTCTTTCTTCGTCTCCTCTGCCGGTTCCTTCTCTCCTCCCTGACTTTTAAATATCAGAGGGTCTCAGGGTTCAAATCTAGGGCCACTTCTTTTCTCTTTCCACATTCACTCCCTTAGTGATCTAACCCAGCTTCAGGAATTTATTTTTTTCCAGCCCAGATTTCTTCCAGACTGCATTCCACACTCCACCTCTCCCTTTGGGTATGTAAGCATCTCGATATTCACATGTTCAAAACTGAACTCTAATCTTCCACTTAAAATCTGCTCTCAAATTTCCCCCCTCATCTCAGTTAATGAAACTACATCCTTCCAGTTATTCAGGACAAAATCCTCAGTCATCTTTGACATCTTTCTCTCTCTTACCCTTACATCCCATCTGGTAGCAAATCCTGCAGACTTTATCTTCAAAACATTCAGGATCAGGCCATTCCTCACACCTCTGCCGCTACCAGCCTGGTCCGAGCCACCATCATCTCTCTCCTAAATCATTCCAGCTGGCTCCTAACTGGTCTCCCTGCTTCCATCCTTGACGGACTTCAGTCTATTCTCAAATGGCAGTCAGGAATTCTTTCAAAATCCAGGATAAGTCATGTTACTCCTCTTCTCAAAATCTTCCAGTGGCTCGCATCCCACCCAATAAAGCCAAAGTCCAATGTCCCCTGTAATCTGGCCCCAGCTCCCTCTGACTGCAACCCTACCCCCTTCTCTTTCTCTCATTGGCTCTGCTCCAGCTACCCCGGCCTCCTCGACCTCCCTGTGCGCCCCGAACTCACTGCACATTCTCACGCCTCTCTTGCCCTTGCTGTTCTCTCTGTGCAGTTGCTATTCCCCCAGCAAGGCAGTTACTCTTGAGCTAATGGAGTGGAAGCTTCCCGCCTTTCACTTCCACAGGCCTCTCTAAGGCCTGCACCTACTTTTATACTGATAATTTGATGTTGTTTTTCTTAAAAAGGGTCTCAAAATTGTATAAACATCAGGTCCACAAACCTTGGATCTACTCCTGTTCCCCAGACATCTGCATGGATTGCTACTTTACCTACTTCAAGTCTTCGTTCAAATATCACCTTTGGAATGAAACTATTTAAATTGTACCTCCCTCTTTTCCTGTCTGGCAACTACCCATCCTCTTTTCCTACTTTATGTTTTTCCTTAGCACTTATCACCCTTGGCAATACTAAAATTTATTTATCTTGTTTATTATCTGTGTCCCTCACTAGGATTTAAGCTCCATGAGAGCAGGGATTTTTATGTGCTTTGTTCCCAAGCATATCCCTGGTGCCTAGAGCAAATGGTAAGCACTCAGAAATTTTTTTTGTTGAATGAGTAAAGCTCAATTTTTGGAGTGAGGGGGTGGAATAAGCTAATTTGTATTTGTGGACTCAAAAAGAAAGGCAGCAGCACCCTGGAAGGAGGACAGAGGTAGGAGGAATGGAAAGACAGGTGGCTCTGCATTCATCCAGGGCCTGACCCTACAAGGTTGGTGTTTGGTCTGGATGTGCTGAGGCCAATAGGGTGTGGATACTCTGTGAGGGGCAGATACCTAAAGGCAGGAAGAGGTTTGAGGGCCCATTTCTGCTCCATTGCCTCTAAAGCACCTCCCCCATGGAAAGATGCTCCACTTCTGAGTCCCTCTGCTTCAGAGACTTCTCCCATGATAAGAAGTCCCTCTTCCCCAGTAATGCCCCAGGGGCACTTGCTAGCCCCAGGGGATCACTAAACACCTAAAAGGAATGGGGTTGAATAGAAGAAAAGATAAAGAAAGGGTGTCAGCTTTAGATATAAGGGATAGGTAAGATTATCCTGAAGACAGGAAAATAAGACACAGAGGGGAAGTCCAAGACAGGTCAGAGTGGACTTGGTCATGGGTCAAGGTGCATGGCTCTGGACAAATGCCATGAACCGTGCAAGAGTGCTCAAGGCTCAGCAGAGAGTGGTACAGGCTGTGTGGTGCAGGAGCCAGGAGGCCTGGTGGTGGCAGGAAGCACAGGTGCATCTTGCAGGAGATGCCAAGGCCTAAATCTCCTGCCAGTTGTCCCTGCCACGAAGGACCCATCATCAGCTGACCTGGACCTTTGAGAAGATCACCGCCTTTCTAAGGCAGTCATTTGGGCTGGGTCTGAATCGCTGGCAGAGTCTTACTGATATTTGAGGGAGTATTTATTTACCTAAAATGTTCAGGGATACACTGTTGGATGATAATATTTAATTAACCATCAACTCAACATACAGCTTAATTCTTTCTCAGTTAAGTAGAGAGCTCCACCTCTAGCCAGTCTGGTTCACTGCAGTTTCTCATAAGTGCTGGAACCACTGTTGGGAAGGGTGCTGGACTCTTTCCTGGCTCTCGGGCTTGTGTGCCCTGAATCACAGGTCTTGGGAGCTTAAAAGGGCAGTGAAGGAGTCAGGAGGGCATCACACTGGATAAAAATGTTGGAATATGAGAGCTCTAAGCAATCTTCAGTATTACCCAAGCCTGCCTTATCGTTCTATTATGCAGAGATGGAGGTCCAGGGAGGAGAGGTTGTAAAGTCACATGGCAAGATAGTGGTAGAAACTGGAGGCTGCTGTTTTGACTGTAAGGTGTTCAGACCTGCTACCTTGCTAATTTCTTATAAAATTGGAGTTCCGGGACTTCCCTGGTTGTCCAGTGGTTAAGAATCCGAGTTCCAATGCCAGGGACGCGGGTTCAATCCCTGGTTGGGGAACTAAGATCCCACACGCCGTGGAGCAACTAAGCCCGTGTGCCACAACTACTGAGCTCGCACACCTCAGCTAGAGAGCCCGCATGCTGCAAACTACAGAGCCCACGTGCTCTGGAACCCGTGCACCACAACTACAGAGCCCAGTGCCCTGGAGCCCGAGCGCCACAACTAGAGAGAAACCCAGGCACCACAAGGAAGAGCCCGCGTGCCGCAACGAAGATCCCACATGCTGCAACTAAGACCTGACACAGCCAAAAATAAATAAATAAATAAATGCTCTTTAAAAAAAAAAGTAGCCTTAAAAAAAGTTTCAGTGGATTCATGATATACACATTGTTCTGTACCCTGATCTTTTTCATACTACAATATATCCTGGATCTCTTTCCTTGTCTTTACATATATTTGATGTCAGTCTTTTTAATGGCTGCACAGTGTTCCATGGTGGAAAATCATAGTAGTAAGTGCTTGTTTGGTTGTAAGTGACTGAATGCCAGCCGGAATTAGTTTAAGCAAGAAGGAGAATTGAGCATAATACAAGCCTGTCTCCGGAAATACATGAGAAAGAGGGACAACTGGAGACAGGGCAGGACTCTCTCACCTTCTGTTTTTAGGTCTTCTCTGTGTTTCAGCTTCACTACTCTGTTCATACTTCCTGTGGCCTGACCAGTGTATTTGTTGGGTTCACGGGGCAGAAATGCAGCTTCTGGGAGAACTCCCCAACTACCTCCTGAGGTTAATATTTTACATCTTTAGACTGGCTCTCCTTCTTACTTCCAGTTCCAAAATTTCAGAGAAGGGCTCCAATTGGCCTGCCATGGATCAGGTGAGCACCATAAATCAATCAGCTGTGGCCAGGAAAGCAGACTTGTTCTAGCAAGAATCATGTTTCAGGGGATGGAGAAGGCCAGGACATGAGGAAGCATGATCCCAGAAAAGCAGCCATTTGGGGTAGACAATATTTTGGGAATAGGTGGACCATAATTTATTTAAAATTCCATTATTAGGTTATTTCCCATTTTTGTTTTTCTGTTACAAATAATGTTGCATCAAATACTCATGTACGCACATCTTTGTGAAGTATGTTAGTGTTTTTGTAGAATAGAGTCCTAGAATGGAATTGCTGAGTCAAGGGGCATCATGCATGCTGCCAAATTATTTTCAAAAATGATTGCAACTTTCATACCTGCTAGCAGTGTATGAGGGTGCTGCCTCCATGTGTCTTTCCAATCTTTTAATTTTCACCAATGTGATTGATTAAAAATATATTTATTTTTGACTTGTATTTTAAGTATTGATTATCATACCTGAGTATATATTCTTATGTTTATTAGCCATTTGATTTTCTTTATTGTGATTTATTTACCCTTTGTGTATTTTTTCAACAAGATTATTTATCTTTTTCTTGTTCATATGTAGGAGTACTTTATATGTTGTGGATTTTTAGCCCTTATCTGTTATATATGTTGCAAGTGTTTTCTCTAAGCCAGTGATTTGAATGGTGGCTATCCTTGTATAAAAGTTTAAAATTTTAAGTTTCTAATCTTTTAGTCTTTTCCTTTATGTCTCCTGGGCAACATGTTGGGTTTAGGAAATCCTTTTCCAACCTCAAGATTATAGAAATAGTCTCATATTTTCTTCCAGTATTTTTATAGTTTCAGTTTTCATTTTTAGATATTTAATCTACTTTCATTTTTATGTGTGTGGTATATACATACATAATTGTCCCTATACCATTAAATAATTCATCTTTTTTGATTGACAGTGCTACTCTTATTGTATATTAAACTTCCATTAATTTGTGGTTCTGTTTCTGGACTGCTTATTTGTTCCATTAATCTGCTTTTTCAATTCATGCATCAGCACCATACTTTTCTAACCAGCTTAGCTTTGTAGTATGTTTTGATCTTATGAGGCATTTTTCAAAATTTTCCTGATTAATTCAGAATCAGTTGTCAAGTTCTCTCTCCCCGCCTCTGCCTTCCCTTGAACCAAAACAGTATTGAATTCTAGATAAATGTGGGGGAAAGATCCATCTTCATGATATTGCCTTCCTAACTGGAAACATGGTCTGTCCCCTCATTTTTCTGTCCATCTTTCATCATTCTCAGTAAAGACATACGGTTGTTTTTTTATAAAGACTTTGCATTTTCCTGTTGTCTACAAGTAATCATAGTTTTTATTGTATTGTGATTCTCAGGATTTTTTTTTTAACATTACATTTTCTAAATGGGAAAGCTTTTAATTTTCTTCCTATATTTGTCTTATATTCAGCCAAGTTACTAAACCTGTTATTATTTTCATAATATCCTAAATATTCTAGATTAATAATTATAGTGCCTGGAGTAATGGTAGTTTTGACTCCTTTTATTTAAATTTTTTCTCTTTCTTGCCTTTCAACCTCACCTTTGAGGTATCTGGACGTGGTTTCTCTCTTTGGGACCTGATGCTGAGACTCTGCCTTTCAGCTGCAACCCCTCAAGCATGGGTGGAGTTCTATTATTATTTGTGTGTGGTGGGGGGGACTCATCCCCTGAGTCAGCCTCTACTAATCAGAATACACCCTCTCTGCAAGCATGGCTTTCACCCTTCTCTGTTGTGGCTGCCGCAGCCTCACATCATGCAGGAAAATGAGCAGCCATTCAAGTAAAAACCTCTAAGGATGACCTGGTTGCCCTGAAGGCCAGTAAACAACTGAGCCGCATCACAGCTCACTTCTTTTCACACTGCCAGTTCTGCCTTTCCTTCTAGCTTGGTCAAAACTGGAAGGCTTGGCTGTTCCGTCTGCTGTTCTTTTGTTTCCAGCTCACCCCATATGCCTTTGTGCATCCTCTCATGTCCCGTGCTTTCCTTGGCTCTTCTCTAATTGACCCACTAGGACCCCAACATGTGTCTTCCTTCCTGCACCACCCCAGACTCGATCCAGTGATGGGAGAGAAGAACTAGCATGCTGGGGCCAGTAAACTGAATTCCTCCTGCATAGGAGGCTGGCTGCAGAAACTGGTGAAATGGGAGGGATGAAGAAGCAAGGACAGAAACACTTGGTCTGCCTCAAGTAGTCTCCAGCTATGAGGAAACATTGTACTAGGATCACCCAGAGATACCCCAGCTGGCCAGGGTCCCCTGAGAAAAGACATGTTGCTGCGTTAGTTGTGTAACCTTAAGAACACACCTATCATCACCCAGCCAATCTTCCATGAATCAGAGGGATGCTGCAAACACCATGAAATTCAAGAATGAAGCTTCCTAGTGTCCACTTCCTCACCCTGCCCCCAGCCATTCTTCAGCCTCACCTCTTCAGACTGTCTTCATTTTTTTAAAAAATTGAAGTATAGTTGATATAGAGTGTTGTTAGTTTCTGGTGTACAACAAAGTGATTTGGTTAGTGATTCAGTTCTATTCTTTTTCAGATTCTTTTCCATTTAGGTTATTACTATATTGAATATAGTTCCCTGTGCTATACAGTAGGATCTTTTTTTTTTATCTATTTTATATAAAGTAGTGTTTATCTGTTTATCCCAAGCTTCTAATTTATCCCTCCCTGTTCCCTTTCCACTCTGGTAACGATAAGTTTGTTTTCTATGTCTGTGAGTCTGCTTCTGTTTTGTAAATAAGTTCATTTGTATCATTTTTCAGATTCCACATATCAGTGATATCATATGATATTTGTCTTTCTCTGTCTGACTTACTTCCCTTAGTATGATAATCTCTAGGTCCAGCCATGTTACTGCAAATGGCATTATTTCATTCCTTTTATGGCTGAGTAGTATTCCATATTGTGTGTGTGTGTGTTTGTGCGTGTATCACATCTTCTTTATCCATTCATTTGTCGATGGACATTTAGGTTGCTTCCATGTCTTGGCTTTTGTGAATCGTGATGCTATGAACATTGGGGTGCATGTATTTTTTGAATTAGCAGACTCTCTTCATTTCTACAAGCTCCTCCTCCAGTTTGGCCACTGGCTTGGGCCACAGCTTACTTCCTGTCCAATTCTGTATCCCCATCCTGAGTCAGGGCCTTTCGAAGTGATCTGCCTTTGGGCATATCCCAAGGCCCCTAGCTGGAGCTGCCCTAGAGGGCAGTCTGATAGCCAGTACCTGACAACCTGGTCCTTCTCTGACTTCTCCCACAGTCTCCTGCAGCACCAGCCACAGGTGGCTGGACCAAGCAGGCTGGATGTGAGGGGTGAAGGGGAGGACATCTGGGGGAATCTCGGGTTTTTGGCCTGGGTGACTGGGAAGGAGAGAGAAGGGAGAGGAAAGAATGTGAGGGGCTGAAGGAAACACATCTGAGGAAACACCTCTGAGGAAAATGGCTAATGACAGAACTGTAGAAAATAGTGAAAGAAGAGGAATCACACGAAAAGTAATTGTGCTCCTTTTTATTTGAGATTTTCTCTTTTTTCCAATTAATAATATGTTGTATACTGGGGGGTGCTTGGGAAGGCCCCATTGTTCACAGTCTCTTCCGAGGCTAACACCCCACAATTTGAGACTCATTTGTTTGGGTCTTGAAGGCTTTTTGGTCTTTGAGGCTCTTTTATGAAAAGCTAATATGCCTCCAGAGGCTGTGATTACCCAGTGCCCTCTGAACAGAGGCCGGTGAATATGGACCAAACTTCCCTGACTGTCCCAACGCTTATCCTTCTCCTGCCTACTGCCCACATGCCCCATGCCACAGTGCAACTCCCTGTGGCCACAGCTATTCCCAGACATGCTTGCCTTTTTCACACCTAAGGGACAAAATATTTGCTCTTCCTTATGTCTGGTGTATCCTTCCCCATCTCAGTCTGTCCAAATTCCACCTATGTAGTAGGTAGAATCACCTATATAGTATGCCTACCAAGAATGTTTAGCCTGGATCCAATCACGAGAAAATGATCAAACAAATCCAGATTCGGGATATTTTACAAAACAACTAGCCTGAACTCATCAAACTGTCAATGTGATGAAAGATCCTCCCCTCCAAAAAAGAAAAGGCAGGGTATTGTTTTAGGTTAAAGGAAACTAAAGAGACATGATAACTAAATGTAAGCCATGGTCCTTGATTAAGGGAAAAAACTATAAAACTATAAAGGATGTTATCGGGAAAATTGAAGGAATTTGAGTATAGATTAATTAAATCATATTATTGTTATCAATATTAAATTTCTTGAATGTGACAATAGTGTCATGACTGTGTGGGAGAATTGCCTTGTTCTTTTGAGATACATGCTGAAATATTTGGGAGTGATGTGTTATGATGTCTGCAATGTATATTCAAATGACTCAGCAAAGTGTATATGTGTATGTGTATGCGGATATATAGAGAGAAGAAGGAAATGTGACAAACTGTTAACAATTGGTGAATCTAGATTATTGCTATATGGGTGTTCATCATACTCTTCCTTCATCTTTTTCGTGTGTTTAAACTTTTTCAAAATAAAAAATTGGAGGAAATAATATCCTACCTATTTTATAATCTGAGATCCAAGGCAGTCACTTCCTCCATGAAGCCTGTTCATTGGCCCCAATCTGAAGGAATAGCTCCCTCTTCCATCCTTCCAGAGCCTCATGGTTTTGCCTGTTATAGCACCTGGCCCAAGCCACCCTGGAGTGGAGTAAGCTGAGGAAGTGTCTGTCTGTCCACCCCGCAGAGATCTCAGGGGATGGAGAGGGTGAAAAGCAAGCTTTGCCATGTCCCGACTTGGCCTGGGACCAACCCTCCTACTTCTGGCCTGTGCTCCAGGCCCCTGAGCAAGGCCCCTCCCTGCTCCTGTTGACTTCTGCCCTCCCAAACAGAAAGAGGGACCAATCCCAGAATAAAGGGATCTATTTCAATAATGTATCAGGGTCCAATCAGGGAAGCAGACCACTCTGAGTGGCTGTATTAGTCAGCATTCTCCTGAGGAACAAACCAACAGGCTGTATATGGATGTTAAGAGAGAGAGAGGGCTTCCCTGGTGGCGCAGTGGTTGAGAGTCCGCCTGCCGATGCAGGGGACACGGGTTCGTGCCGCGGTCCGCGAAGATCCCACATGCCGTGGAGCGGCTGGGCCCGTGAGACATGGCCGCTGAGCCTGCGCGTCCGGAGCCTGTGCTCCACAACAGAAGAGGCCACAACAGTGAGAGGCCCGCGTACCGCAAAAAAAAAAAAGAGAGAGAGAGAGAGAGACACACACACAGAGAGAGATTGATTTTAAGGAGTTGGCTCACGTGTAGAGACTTGGCAAGTCCAGAATCTAGGTTATGCTGGCAAGGTAGAGACACAGGGAGGAGTTGCAATTTGAGCCAGAGGTAGTCTGCCAGCAGAATTCCTTCTCCTTCTGAGGAGGTCAGTCTTTTTCTAAGGCCTTCATTTGGTTGGATGAGGCCCACCCACATTATGGAGGGTAATTTGCTCTACTCAAAGTCCACCAATTTAAATGTTAATCTCATTCAAAAACAATTTCACAGAGACATTTGGGATAATGTTTGACCAAATATACGGGCACTGTGGCCTAGCCAAGTTGACACATAAAAGTAACCATCACAGGGCTTCCCTGGTGGTGCGGTGGTTAAGAATCTGCCTGCCAATGCAGGGGACACGTTTGATCCCTGGTCTGGGAAGATCCCACATGCCGCGGAGCAACTAATCCCATGCGCCACAACTACTGAGCCTGCGCTCTAGAGCCTGTGGGCCACAATTACTGAGCCCGCGTGCCACAGCTACTGAAGCCCACGTGCCTAGAGCCCGTGCTCCGTAACAAGAGAAGCCACTGCAATGAGAAGCCTGCGTACCGCAACAAAGAGTAGCCCCGGCTCGCCGCAACTAGAGAAAGCCCGTGCGCGGCAATGGAGACCCAACACAGCGATAAATTTTTTTTAAATTAAGTAATTAATTTTAAAAAATAAAATTAACCATCACAGTTCACTCCCTGTCAACTTGGCACCCATATACATCTCCTTAGACCATACTTATTCTCCAAATAAAGACAATAACAAGGTCATAATTCAAACTACATGATACAACTCTCCTGTATACAACTAAAAATGCACTAACACTTTCCCCGAAAGAGGACACAGAGTCCTTGGGTGATGTTCACTCTTCTTGATGTCCCATAACTTAAATACTATGATGTGAAGTTAACAATAGTATGATATATGAGTCAAAGTATCTCATGTTACATGATAAGGTGATAAGAGAGAAAAGAAAGGAAAGATATTACACACACACATATTCATAACAAAATAAGAAATACTCATGACAATTACAGTCCTTGTTCTGCAACTGGTCACATGGTTGTACCTGGTATTTATAATTACTTTTTGCCACTGCCCATTCCATATTCCCTTTGCCCTCGGCAGGTCATGGTTCTTTACCATGTATGGGTGGGGTGACCCAAACTTTATTTATGAAGAGTCTAGACCATTAGTAGTACTGCCTGAATTCAGCTGTTGTAATTTTCCATTGACTTTAATTACAAGGTATGGTAATACTAAGAAACACCCTGAAGGGATCTCCTGTATTGCATACATACTCTTCCTCACCTGATTGTGATGTTTAAGAGGTATGTTTTGGCCCTACCTTCTTGCAGCTGACCCTGTCCAAAGCAATCTTACAATCTTTCTCAGGTCCTGAGTCTGGGTTATGCTCAGGGCACTCTCTGGATAGTTCTCATTCTGTTCAGGCCAGTTCCTATGCTCATTTATGCCCACACATCCTGGCAGGGAGAGCTCACTATGGAGTCAGCTGGAGCTGCCCTTTGGCATCATTTTTTCTTATGCATCCCTAGGCAGTGGCATCCACCCTTGACCCTCCACTTGTCAGAGGACCGAACTCACAGACATTTTAAGCTCAAAACAAAGTTATGAAGCTGAACTTTGCCTATTCAGCGACAAACACACAAACATCAGAACTCTAAATATTGTATTTCATCATTAGTTGGCCTTGCTTATCATATGAATGTGAGAGTTTCCCTTCCCAGCTAAAGACAAGCATTGAAATAATACACGTAAAGCCTGGAGGAGGTTTCCAGGGGTGTCTATTACATCTTAACTGAGAATTAAGAGGATTCCAGGTGTATCTGGCTTGTATCTTGCCTGGACCTGTGTGCTGATACTGCTGAGGGAGCCTTGCTACAGCTGCCCAAGGTGAGCAAATGCTGAGCGTGCAGACTATCGGCAGAAGGAAAACCTTCCAGTCTTGGGAGGAGCCTGGTGTGAGGGGAGGGCGTTGGGGAGGAACAAATAGGCCTTTTTTTTTTTTGGTGAGCTTTTAAAATTAATTTATTTCAGAACAAAGGTAATTATAAAGTGAAATCCTCTAGCGAGCAACATAGAAACATTGTTCTGCGTTCATTAATTTCTAGATATTAGATATTGGTCTTGTCTCGCAATTTACTGTTAGAGAAATTGCTAGCAAGAGAATATCCTTGTGCCATTTGTGTTGAAAAGAAAATAAGACTAGCAAAGTGAATCTGAAGTATAACCTTCTCAACAAATAGGCCTTTGGAAAGAGGTACTGGCAACCCAAAAATGGGAAGCAGCAGCTTTGTAATTTGATTTCCCTTTTGAAATAATAGGCTCTGTCCCTGGTAGCAACAAGCAGAAAATATAAATAATACACATTCATTGGGGAAAAAAATGAAAAGATATTAATCAAAATAAGCATATGGTTTTAAAAACATTTATATTAACTATACATATTAACTATTATTTAAAAAATAGATTTGAAGTTCAGAAAATTAAATCAGCTTTAAGGGTTGAGAATTTTGTCCCATATTTTTGTCTTTCAAAGTTGATATGTTCAGTTAGGACCTACAATTTCTTTCCCTAGTTGAGTGCATCAGATCTTGGCTTCTGTACTGTACTCACTGAAAGGAACTTCAACGTAACACAGCAATTCCAGCTTCTGTTAGGGTTACTCACAAAGCAATGCCCAACTGGTTATAAAAATTTCTGTACTCCACATAGCCTTATAAACTGGGGTTTTTATCCGTTTTGTCAAAGCAAGAACCTTAGAACAGTTGGTGGTGTGCTAAAAGAAAGTCTTTGGAGTGGGACAGACTTGTGTGCACTCTGTCTCTGCCACTTCCTAGCTGTGTTGCTGTGGGCAATTATTTGACTTCTCTGGGCCTCAACTTCCTCAGATGGAAAATGGGGATAATCTTAGGTCACTTTTAGGACTGCTGCAGAGATTAAGTGAAAAAATGCACACAAAGCACTTGGCATAGTGTTTGGTACGCAGCGATCAGTCATAAGCTGCTGAATTGTATTACCTGAAGACAGAGACCCCGCACTGGGTTATCACTGCATCCTCAACACAAAGCACCATGCCTGGCATCTAAGGGCTTGATCAAGCTAAGCTGCATGAAGGAAGGGGTTTCATGCAGTGCTGTAGCTTGGGGCGGATGGGCAGAGGTGGGGACACAGTTGTTTTTTTAATTTCCTCGTACTTTTCCCTCTTCAAAGGTCCCAATTACCTCAAAATAACTTTGGTTAAATTTCCAAACTACTCCCCCCTCTGCAATACACACACAAAAAGAAAAAAACCCACAACTCTGTGGCTTAAACAAACAATCATTTTAGTTAAATACATTAGAGTCGAGAAACAGAAAGGGAGTGGGGATGTGGGTGTCCGATACACCCCTTTTTTTCCCCATAAGGTCCAAGCCCTTGTTCTACTTGCTCAATCACTGCAGGGAGAAGGTTGGGCCTCCACTTCTCATCCATGGGCAAAATTCAGTGTTATAGTCACGTTAGGATCCAGGGCTCTTCAGTACACAAGATTCTGAGCATCACAGTTTGTTTAGAATAGTACATTGGGGCTTTTTCGTTCCTTCACTGTAAATTATAAAAAAAGCTACTTGACAATTCTAAAATTCTGCAGATTAAGGACATGATTTCTAGCCAAAAAAAAAAAAAAAAAGTTTTTGTTAAAAGAAAATTCAGTTGCATTAAACAAACGGAAGACCTGTAGTGTTTGGGATGGTAAATGGTGTTGTGATTCTCTACCCCCCAGTAGAACTCAGCACAGAGCACTGCACTCGTGGGCTCCTGGAGGGTTCCCACGTGGCTGGCTAAGGGCAGGATTTAACTTGCACCATCTGGTGTTGGACACAACACTGAAGACAGAGAATAGCAGGGGTATTCAGAGATGGGGCAGGGCCAGATCTAGCAGGGGAGGGCTGGGGCCTAGTAAGATGAATGATTAGTCTGAGCTGGGATTCAAGAAGGGTGTGAGCTAGGAGGCAATTAGGAGCTGATAGAGGGACAGGAGCAAACACTGTGGCTCTCTGGACAGGGGTCTGTTTCAAGGGGGAATCCAGACTAAGCCAATGGTTAATCCAAAAGAGGCATCTCAGCCCACCTTTCAAGGTCCTTCTCAGCAAACCTTTCCCAAGTTTGCTAACGAGTAATCCATTAGGAGGGGGATCTTTTGAGGGGACTTCATTCTGAGAGTCTTTCAGGATGCTACCTTTCTACGGATCCTGTCCTGAAGCCTCACCAGAACTCCCACTACACTTACAAGTCCCTCTTTTAGAAGACTTACAGGGCTTCTAAGGATTCATTTAGCTTATGTACATGTCTCATTTCCCTTCTTGAAGGCTGGGACAAAGGGCTCTTTCCTCCCAAACCTAGCTTAGTAATTTGCAACAGCATCCTCTTAGTATTGAAATAAGATGAAGTGTGCTAGGTGCCAAAGACCCTGGCTTGAGACCTTGTATCTGGACAGAGGAACTGCTTTTACAGCGAGGGCAAGGGGGAAAGGGAGGGCAAAAAAGAGACGTATTCTGGGCACATGCTGTGTTGGGAGTGACCCGGGTCCCACCCTGTCTCTGCTTCCATATTCAACCCCAGAGCTGAAAGTTTCTCGTTTCAAGGTCAGCAAACAGGACCTACCTTGGAAGGAGGGAAAATGTTTAAGGTAAGGCCAAGAATGGCTTTGTCCAATGCTAACCTAGACCCAGCCCTTCAGCTGGCCCTGTCTCCTGGGAGTCTCTGATACTTCCTGCCTGCCTCTGAGAGTTTATTAATGATGCCCTAAAGGGCAGGGCAGCAGGGCAATAAAAAGAGCAACGGCTCAAACAGAACAAATGGATTCCTCATTAGCAGACTTGGGAAAGGTCTGCTGAGAATGACCCCGAAAGTTGGGCTGAGATGCCTCTTTGGGGTTTTTTGGGTTTTTTTTGGGTCTTCTTTGTGTGTGTGTGTTTTTTAATTTATTTTATTCAAGTATAGTTGATTTACAATG
Organism: Monodon monoceros; assembly: GCF_005190385.1. Classification (NCBI taxonomy): domain Eukaryota; kingdom Metazoa; phylum Chordata; class Mammalia; order Artiodactyla; family Monodontidae; genus Monodon; species Monodon monoceros. The sequence continues at coordinate 72,823,520 of NW_021703767.1, read as the reverse complement.
TTGTTAATTTCTACTGTTTAGCGAAGTGATTCAGTTGTACATATATATATACATTCTTTTTCATATTCTTTTCCATTATGGTTTATCACAGAATATTGAATATAGTTCCCTGTTGAGATGACTCTTTTGGATTAACCATTGGCTTAGTCTGGGTTTCCCCCGCACCCCAAAACAAACTCTGAACAAGAACTTGTTCAGAGTGCATCCTACCTTCATGATACAGGTAGTTTATTTTGGGAACGAATCCCGAGGAACAGGAGTGGAGGAGTTGGAAGAGTCAAACAGTCAAGGCAGGAAAGAGAAAGGCGATCCAAGGGTGCATTATTGAGCTGATCAAGTTGGGCACTACTGTGGGCAGCCAGGGGTCTATCATCTTAGGTGCTGTACAAAACGTACCTTGGAACTGCCCACTGGAAGAACGAAAAGAGTGGCATAGTTCTCCACCAGCTCCTGTCTGCCTTGGTCAAACGTTGTCCTAGGACGTGTTAATTCCTTTGCACTTCCAAATTTATGCATGTGTCAAAATGGGCTTCGGCTTCCTGTAGGGGGCCCAGGCTGCAGTGACAGAAAAGCCCCGAGTGGGGAAGATACCAGGTACAGCTGAGGCAAGGTGCTCTCAGGTTTCACCTGTATGCAGCTAGTTGCCAGAGCAAAACTGGAATAAAAAGTGGGGCTGGGAAGGTGTGAGGTCAGCCACAGGTGGAGTCGGATATAACCGTAGACAGATCAACTGTCCTGTCCTTGTCTTTCATGAATAGAACTTTATTTCCATTAATTCTCAGTCCAAAGTCAGGATCTATGGTTTTCCTAGTGGAAATATTAACTCTTCCTTTAGTTAACTGCTTTTCTAGCAATGCATAACCCTCAAAGCGTAACCTGGTGACCCAATATAAGGATTTATGTTATGGCTATGGCATGCTGTAACAGTGACTATTCTGAAACACAGCGCTGATGCAAGCTTGAGTCGGTCTGCGAAATGGGTACAGAGAACCAAGTGCATCCTACCTTCATGATTCTCCTGGTCTTCAAAGCTCTACATGCCAGGAGCCAGAGATAAGGAAGATACAGCCTTAGCCCTCAAGAAGTTCACGTAACGGAACTGACAGGTTTCTTTAAAGCCCCACCAGGCCTTTCCTTCCTTCCTGTTTTCATCTGCCTGGTCCCTTTCAAATCAGCCCTTCTCTATAATTTGACCTAAACATAGCTCTGCCACTAATTTGCCCTGATAGGTTCCTTCTCCTCAGCGGGTTTCTCATCCTGGAAACTCGGCAGGGGAGCCTGATCCGTGACAGATTGGCCTCCGATGTTCCGTTGTTGAAACTCTGGGAAGCTGTGCTATTCTTAAATTATTTTTTAAAATCGTAGGAAGAAAATTTTAAATAAATTTCATCTGACCAAAAGACAAATTTAAAAACAAACCAACAAACCAACCCACCCCAATAAGCTCCAAAGACAGCAAGTAGGCGTAGGACCTGGAAAGGCGCCTCAACCTCACCAGGTTTTCTCACTTCCTGGAGCGGCACCTCCACCTCCCTACCCGCAACCCGCGGGGTGATATCGTTCCCCGCTCGTTCCAGAACCAGGATGGCGGTGGAGGAGATCAGAGCGCGGTTTAGACCTAAAATGGGCGGCAGTAGGTTAATCCGGGCCGGGAGCCTAGCGAATAGGAATACCCTCCGCGGGAGGAGGGCCAGGCCTGACGCCGCAAGGTGAAGGAGGCGGCGCAGAGACTCCCCGCCCCTGCGCGCCCGCCGTCGGGCTCCGCCCTGCGCAGCCCTACGGAGCAAAGCCCCTGTGCGCGGGCGCACCCCGGCAGCTGAGGCTGGAGGCCGCAGGAATGGGAGCCAGTAAGGCGCTTTGAGAAGGAAACGGCGGTAGCGCCCGGTGGTACAAGAGGCGAGCGCGGGTACCTGCGAACGCACCAGCTGAGCCCTCAGCAGCTGGAGCCCTCGCGCCAGTTTGGTTTGGGGTAAGAGGAGGGGTCCGCATCTCTGAAGCTCGGGCGTGATAAGCCGGCGCCCCTAAACCGGCGTGATGCTCGGTTTGGTTTGGACTTGCGCTGCCCTTTACTTGGGTCGCGGGGATGCGAGTGGAAAAGCGGGCACCAAGTCCTGTAGGCTGGGCCCTGCGGCCGCGGCCGAAGTAACGGTGTAAAGATGGACTGATCCCGCCCAGAGCCTTCTCAACCCCAGGTGATCCTTATCCTCCGCCCTCCCGGGCCTTCCGTCCGTGCTCTGGGAGCCCAGCCTGACGTTTGTTATTCAGAAAATGTGCTTGTCAGGGGGAGGCCTAGGTTGAACACGCGGCCCCGAGTCTCCCAGGTGAAACCCTCGACACTTATCCTTCTCTGCCGCCGCATTTTACAGAAGACGAGCCCAGCCCCGAGAAAGGAAGAAACCGGCCCAAGGTCACATCGTAGTCAGAGGCCGAGCCAGGACCGAAGCCAGTAGCCCTGCCTTCTAGCCTGAGATCTAGGCACTGCTCCCTTACTCACCGCATCTCTCTGGGTGTTCCCGCATCCCTCGTCCTCCTGCCGCGTCCTCCACGAGGCTCTGTTTTCGGGGACTTGGTTGGGGGGGAGGGGGAGTGCTTCCTCCCCTCATGCTGCGCCCTCGGGAAGGATGCTGGACATTAGTCAGGCCGCCTGTCCAGTTTCCTTGAGCACGAGCTGAGCCGGCTGTTAACTGGAGGACCGCAGAGGCCGCAGGACCGGGGGAGGAGGAGGACCGAGCAAGTTGGAGGCTCCGCGGGAGCAGGCCGGAGATGCTGGGTTGGTGGTGGGCCCGCGGCCGGGGAAGGCCCGGAGCCTCTGCCGCTCACAGGTGCGGGAACAGCTCAACTTGGTCTGGGCGGTGCGGTCTCAGCCAATGGGAGCGTGGCTCGGGCCGAGCCCCCTCGGCTCCCAGCCTCTGGTCAGCCGGTAGGGGCTGCGGCCCTGCGATTGGCCCGGACGCGGGGCTGCCGGCGCGCTTGGCGAGTTGGCGCCGGCGAGTCTCTGGCGTCCCCCGTCTCTGACAGGGCGTTCCTGTCAGAGACAGGGACCCGGGCGGTCTGCGCCCTGCTGGGGGAGGGTTTGGAGCCGCGCGGGACGTTGAGCTCATTTGAGTTCTGCGAGGTGTTTTCCAACCAGTCTGCCAAAATCTGCCCAGAGTCGTCTGATACAAAGTCCCTGTCTAACCCTGCCAGGGGTTACAGAGGCACACGTTTCGTTAAGGTGGGCTTCCGGCTGCCAGGATCCTTTATGACGCATCAAATATCCTAGCACTTTCTACCAGAGCGTTGCAGCCCGGCCGTGCCCAGGGCATATACCCGTGGCGGGCGAGGAAGCTGAACTTTGAAATGAGTGTAGCTCGCATAGTCTCTCAATACACATTTACAGAGTGGCTGCTTCCTGTCAGACACCAGAGTAGTCATTTTGGATGAGCCGGAGGTCATTGAAACAATCCAGGTTGAGACTGGTGGTCAGATGGCGGAGCGGGGTGCTGTGAATGGTTATAAGCAGAAATACCTCTAATACTACCCGGCCTAGGTTAAGTGCTATTTCAGAGGCACATAAGGAAGCAGTGAAAATGCAAATATGGAGCGCGGCGTCTTAACCACTGACCTGCTAGGGAAGTCCCGCAACAAGAGATTGATTTTTGATTTAGGGGATCAGGAAAGCTTTCTTGAAGGAGGTTATTTGAATCAGTTAGGGCTTAGTGGATGAAGGAGACCTCAGATTTGGTATGGGATGAGCAAGGCACAAAAATTGGAAAGTACAGGGCTTATTGAGAGATGGTGGCAAATGGTATAATGAGTAGATGAGAGAAGTACAGTTGGAGATACGACTTGGAGGGGCCCGCTGAGGACCAGGATGCTGGGCTTGTACGCTCTGATTTGAAATGTGGTAAGTGCTTATGAATAGGGTGGCTCCTTAAACTGTCAGTTGTACTAATGTCACTTTTTTTACACCTGCACGAAAAATGTTGGAAATATCTTTGATTCTTCCTTCTTTCATAGCCTACATTTAATTGGTCAGTATATCACAGTGGGCTTTACCTTCAAAACACAGCCAGACTCTGACCACGTCTAATTAGCTCCATGGTTTCCACCGGGACTGGCAGCCCTTTTATATATGTCCAGGGAGTACCTCTTCACATTTTGCTCGAGTTCTGCTGTGCACAACCTGCATGGCTGTACATTATGGTCCTGGGTTACTGCCATAGCTTCTAAATGGTCTCCCTGCTTCTGCCCTTGTCCATCCTCAGTCTAATCTTAACCCAGTGAGAATTATCATTTTAAAATATAAGCCTGATATGGTATTCCTCTGCTGAAAACTCTCTTAAGTCATTCAAATATTATGTGCCTCCTGTGTACAGGTCTGACTTGAATTTGGTAGGCAAGCCCTGTTCTCCTAGGGATGGAATGCCTGCTTAACCTGGTGGTTGTAATTATGGCCATTTTGATAGCTCTGGTAACATTTTCTCTTGGGGAAGGACAGATGTTTCCTTGACAGAAGTGGAGAGGGAGAGGCTCCTGTTCCTGTTATCATTATGAGGTCTACAGTGTGGCATTCTCAGAATATCAGGCAAGCTTAAGAATTAATGATAATGATCTGCAGAAAGAACCTGCTTTCAGTGTGTTTTCACCAATATTGTTTTGGCTGCAACTAACAGAAACATTAAACATGCTTAAATCAACACAGAGAATAAAGACATCACATGCCTTACAGAGCTGAAGACAGGAGGGCAGCTGGGTCTCAGGAGCAGGAGGCTCTGTTGTTGTTTTTTTCTGTCTTCTTCACTTCCATCTCTGCTTCTTTCTACATGTGTGCCTGACTCCTTTCTGTCTTTGCAGATTGGCTTTCTCCATCTCTCTCTCTGGCTTCAGGCTCAAGTGTCGCATAGCTGCCCACCCCCCTCCCCCCAACTCCAGCAACCAGATCACATGTCTCTGCCCCACAGAGGCTGCTTTGCATTCTTTCACAGTGCCAGGGGACAGAATGATGGATTCATCTGGGGTCAGGTGTCTCTCCCTGACCCACTCTTCCATGGCCAGAGGGTGGGGGGGAGGGTCTCACTGTACAGCTACAGCTGCAGAGGCCAAATTCTGTGGGCAATAGGCAAGTCTGAAAGGGACAGGGATCAGCTGAGCAAGACCGACACCCGAAAGATGGCAACTGCTGAGTGTGGTGTGTTCTCTGAAGAGAAATGGCCATCACCTAAGTCTAGTCTGGTGGCTAGTGTCTGTCAGACTAATCCAAGTGTCTACATTAGGTTTGCCTTCGCTGAACTGGGCTATAAAGTTAAATCCTTGGCTTTTATTGAGGGTCCCTGTTAGAGGCAGCTATATAAAAGCCACTTCTGCATTTACGATAAAATGGTAGTGGGAACGTCACCTACAATATCATTTGGTGTTCCTGTATAATGTCTTTAGACTTTCATTTCAGAATAGTTAATCTCTCTAAGGGATAATAGGCATCTTATTTGAATAAGGATTTAAAACTTGTCAGGTTTCCTTTTTGCATGGCCTCAAGGAAGCCTCCAATAACTGTAGTTAACACGTATAGCTGAGCTGAGCTGAGCTGGAACGTCTAGGCAAGATTATGCTAAGTGATCAGAAGGGAAATAGCCAAAGGATAACAGACATCTATTTGGTAAGAGATCTCAAACTCTAATGCCCACAATGTCCAGGCAGTTAACAGAGGTGGTGGGTAGGCTTGAGATAGTAAGTGACAACTTTTTGCTATTGAGTTCAAGCATAACATAGCTGCCTCGTTACGTTGCCTTTTAAAACACTAGGCAGGCCAAACAAAATAGCCAAGTAGAGTATGTTGGAAACTGGCTGCCAGTTGTCAGACCTTGGAGTCTCTCACACAGGTTACGGGCTTTGAGCGCCTCAGTGTGGCGTCCCTACACAGGATGGTTCTTAGCTTAAACCCAGCTCACCCTCCCCAGTGAAACAGGACCTCCCTCTCCCACTTGGTAGTACCAAGGCCCTTCCAGACTTCATGTCCAGAAACTTGAATTCTCTTTCCTGCCTAAGTCCTGCCTCCTGAATTCCTATTTGCTCCTGATGCCCTGCCTCTTCTGAGGATGTCAGTACTGGGAGTGTTTGCCACTTGCTGGGGAGACCTTGACCCTGACCCACAGGAATGCAGCCAGCTGTGTCTTCTGCAAGATAGTCCTGTCAGAATGCAGCAAGTGAGCCCAGCATCAAGACAAGGATGCACACAGGTTTTTTTTTTCTTTTGGAGAAGGGGTGCTTTCCGTGGGCTACATGTGGGTTTTGCATTGACAATGGAAAGGAGGTGCCCTTGAGAGCAGACCTAAGTGTTCTTAGAATTAGAAAAGTTTCTCCCAAATTCCAGAATAATACATGAACATCTTGATTTTGCGACAGTATCATATAAATTTGGTCACCCTGGAGCAGCTAATTGAATCCAAAGCTAAAGAGGTGGTTCCCGCCCTCACAGGGGCTCTGCCTGTCCCCTTGCAGTGCCTGCCTCCCACGGCCATTTCTGTTTCCAAACCAAAAGGCAACCGAGTGGCATTTCAAGTTTGAGAAACTAATGTTTACAGAGACTAAAGCCCAGCACAAGACATTAAGATGACAAACAGCCCTGAAGAGTACAGGAATTCCACTGCCTATAGCATTGTGTTTGGGGTGAAAATAGCAACATATTTAAGGAATGTAAAAAAGTAGTAGAAGAAAAAGATATCTAAAATTCTAGCATTTTGTATATGAGAGATTACATTGTGAATAGTGCATTATTAAAGGGGCTGACTTTTCATGCAATTTAAGCTATTTTGACGCCAGTGCTTTTAGATATTGCTGACTCAAAGGAAAATAAAATTAAAAGCAGCTCTCTGTTTGGAGAGACATTGAGGCAAACACTGAGGCATTCTATGCCACAGGCATTGAGCAGAAGGGATGGAAAGCGCTTGAATTACAGACGACTGGATTTTAAATCACCCAGTGGTGGTGACCTCAGACTCCAGTCCTGGAGGGAGGAGGCAGAGATGTCTGTGCTCAGCCAGCCGGTCAGTACTTGGGAGGGGTGCAGGGCACCCACAGCATGGGCCTGTGCCTTCCATGAAGGGCCAATCTTTGTGTGGGGATGGGGGTGAGGTTCGAGCACACAGCTCACGCCCACTCAGCAGGGACTCACTGAGTGCCTCCTTTGTGTCAGGTTCTTCCAGGCATGGGGGATTCAGTGGTGACTAAGATGGACAAGGTGCCTGGCCTCACTGAGCTTATGATCTAGAAGGGGGAGATAAGTAAAGAAACAAGGGAATCTTGGATTGAAGGGCAATCTTATGGAGAGCAACCCCTGTGTGTTGCATGGTGGGTTGGGCAGCCTCTCTGAAGTCAGAAGGGTCCGAAGGACTCAGCCCTCTATAGAGAGGAAAGGCAAGGTCCACGGCCCTGAGGCGAGAAAGAGCTCCGTGTATGTTCAGAAGGTCAGCATGGCTACAGAGCAGTGAGCACAGGGGAGGGGGTACCGGATAGGAAGGGAGGCAGAGGCCAGCTCCAAAAAGGCACGGAGAGGAGGCTTTTAGTCAAGGGAGTCACGTACGTACCTGACTGGTGTTGGAAAGACCTTTCTGGCTGCAGTGGTGAGACTGGAGCGTGGCGAGTCGGGGCCAGAGCGGGAGCAAGAGCCTACTGCAGAGTCCAGGAAGGATCACGCAAGACAAAAGAGCCCTATTTGTTTTCCTCTCCTGAAGATTAAACAGATGAAACACTGCCACCTACCTTCTGCAGTAAATACTGTGGTTGTTGGCTAGTTAGTGAACTTATCACAGACTCACTGGCGCAGGTGACTGGTGATCAGATTAGGGACCGCAGCAAAATGGCAGGGGAGGAGCTGCCTCTCAGGCAGAACCTTGTTACTGTTAAGGGCAGTATAACAAACCACAGGCAGGTGTGCAAAGAGAGACTAGGACTGCGCCCCAGGAAAAGAGCAACAGCTCCCAGGGCTGGGATTGCCTTGCTCAGCTCCCTCCCTACCTCCCTTTCCTTCCCTTAGGCCAGGAGGGATCACTAGAGGGGAATTAACCAGAACAGGAGGACAACTAATACACACACCCGTCTACAACTCATAATGCGAAGCTAGTCACTGCTGAGTAGCCTTGCTGCAACAAGTTTGATTTAATGTGGAAAGGGAGTGGTAGGGTGGTGGGAGAGAGAGTGTGTGTGTGTGTGTGTGTGTGTGTGTGTGTGTGTGTTTTAATTTAGGTTGATTAGAGTGTGTCTCATTTTGTAGCTTCAGTCTCCATGCCATGATGAGTTACTGATGAATTCAGCCCCAGAGCTGGACCCTGTGCATGGTGGGGTGGAGAAAGGTGGAGAGCTGAATCAAAAGATACCTGGCCCAGGGCTGAAAAAGCTGCCTGGAGTCATGTGGGCAAATTGAGATGGATGTTTTGCTGGATATGGGGAACACTGAGAATGGGACTCATGGAGCTGGAATCCCTGAGGGGCTGGGACCCTGGGCGCCCCAGTGGTTGCTGCACAGCCTAGTTTGAGGGTCACTGGTCACTGGTGCTACACCCTCCTCATTGCTACAAAAGCGTGATGACTCACCCAGGGTTACCCCATGAGTTGGTGGCACAGCTGGAACCAGAACCCAGGTTTCTAGATGTCCCAGCCTCCTGACTCTTTTCATCACATGAGGCTGTAGCTTGAGAGGAGGGTGGCAGGCGGGGACTGCCTGGTGCCTTGACTGAACCTGGGTCAAACAGAGCCCACTTTAACTTTCACAACCTGGAAGGAAAATGGCCCCTTCTGCCTAAACTCCTGAAGGCAGCAACACAATGCTGAGGACGCATTTTGTGTTTCAGAACCCACCCGGAGGAGCCTGGCCATTCTGCCTCTCGTGGCCACTGTGCTGACTGCCCGCTTCTCCAGACCCCTGTCACAGCTCCCGATGAAAACCCTGAATTTCTCTGATAGAGTAACTGGAGCAAGGTAAGAAAATGAAGGGTGGAGGTGACCTTGAGGGTTACACTTTCTGGGCAAAGCAGAGCTCTTCACACATAATAAGGCTTGACTCTCAAAGGTGTCCCTCAATACCCGCTGTCCACCAGCAAAGGACACTCAGAGGTGTTGTCGGAAGACAGAGACCTTCCCATGTCACACAAGGCACCGAAGAATATCTTTCATCAGATTTTTGTTTTAAACTTTTTATTTTGAAGTAACTCTACACTTATACAAAAGTTGTAAAAATAGTACAAAAGTTTCCCATAACCCCTTCGCCTAACTTCCCCAAGTGTTAACATCTTACAAAACCATAGTGCAGTTATCCAAACCAGGAAATTACCACTGATATAATACTATTAACTAATCTGCAGACTTGATTCAAGTTTCACCAGATGGCCCACGAATGGACATTTTCCTGGTTCAGGATCCAAACCAGGGTTCCCAGTACATTTAGTTGTCATGTCTCCTTACTCTCTTCCTGTCAGGGGCAGTTCCTCAGTCCTGTTGTTCATGACCTTAACACCTTGGAAGAATGTCTCTCAGTGTGGGCTGTGGGATGTCCTCATGTTTAGATTCAGGTTTGTGTGTTTGGAAGAAACCCACTCAGGTGAGGTGGTGCCGTTCTTAGTGCCTCACATCAGGAGGCACAGATCTCATTACTTTAATCACCTGGTTAATGGCTCTTTTAAAATCTCGCACATGAAACTATAGTTAACTAAAATGTCGTGAGACTTCACTGAACTGGGTGATTTAGAGAAAGCATTAAGTACAAAGTAAACAAGCAGCTCTTCTTCTTTGAGAGCTTCTGGAAATTGCCTTTTCCAAGGGAATTTAGTGTGCTCTGCTACCTCATTTTCTTCTTTTGCAGCTAGAGCAAGGGAAAACATAATGCCCTTTCTTTTATATTTGAGAGGAGTGAAATCAAGTGGCAGGTTAAATTCAAAGACCCAGCAGCTAGAAAATTGATGGTTATTTTCTGTGCCAATAAATATATCTAGAAGAACATGCATTGAGGTTTTTAGCAGCATTTGCTTAAAAGCATTTCCGTAGGATACAGAAGCTTGGTTGGAGGTGAGGCTTCAACTGCTGGAGGACATCATATAAGAAGAGTTGATATCCCATCAAAGAGGGAATGGAGCTTGATTCTGTTAAAGGGCTTTTGAAAGTAGATTTGCTGTAATTTTTTTCAGAGAATGACTCACAGAAATGATAAAATCTGTCTCAAAAATGGCTTTCAGAGATTTCTGGAGATTTTTTTTATGGAGGAGAAAATAATCCCAAAGGAAGTTTAAATACTTTTACAAAGATTTTATCCTCAAATTAAAGGGAGTGATACAACCATTCTGTACCCATACAAACATTCTTTTTTTCACTTTAGTACAGTATTCAATAAATCACATGAAATATTCAATGCTTTATTATTTTAAAAAATTAAAGGGAAGTAAGGCATTAGTCAAGCTTCTGGCTCATTTGAAGGGAAAGAAAGGCTATCCCAGAAGACTCTGAGTCTTCTGGAAGGATTGTAGAAATCACCTGGTTAGGCTGAGGGGTTGGGCACAGGGTGGTCAGGGGCAGAGCTGAGTCAGAGTGCATTAGCTGTCCTCCAGGAAAAGTTGTCGGCAGAGGTCAGGGAGGGAGACCCAGATGTGTGAGGTGGAAGGAATGGTGGGTGATCACTGTGCCTGGATCAGACACGAGGTCTTTGGGTGGCCCGATCATTTTGCTTGAATCTCAGTTGGAAGGGGCCTCATGCTCCAGTCCCCACCTGTGGGTGATCCTTTGATCTCATCCTTAACAAGTGACCTTACAGCCTCTATTTGAATATCTCCAGCCATGAGGTAGTCAGTACCTCTCACAGCCGACCTGTCTTTGGACAGTGCTATTATAAAGTCCTTCTTCATACTGGGCACAAATCTTTCCTCTGTAAATGCCACCCCCTGTTCTTGGGTCTGCCTTCTGTATTCATACTGAACAAGTTAATCTCTTATCCCTGGGGATACTGTGCCATCCTAATACCCCTGACTTCTCTTATTGCATCTGCATGTTTTTTCATTGCTCATCTCCCATGGTTTTCCCACTCAGCATCCAGGTTTCCCACCTGTATGATGCCCATTTGGCCTGAGCTGTTTCTTGAGATGTGGTGCCCCAAACAGAACACCCCCCTCCCCTCCCCTACATGGCTCAGAGCAGCAGTCACCCGGTACACAGCACCTGTCCAGATGAAACCTCCCCAGAAATGGCCGGATGCGGTCCCTGCCCTGACAACCTGCTCTGCTTCCTGGCTCTATACAGCCCTCAGATTTTGGATTTCTCAAGGCTCTGGCTCCGCCCAGGACACTACTTCCCGGATTCTGGTTACACACACCAGTTGGCTCAGCCCCAGTGCTCAGCTCTGCCTGCCCAGGCATGGCGTGTAATACTCCAGGGCAGCCTGACCTGGGCAGAATGGAGAGTGGCCCTTGCCTCCCTATTCCTGTCCAGCCTAGGCTCACATAGCTTCTTGTGGCGGCCACATCACTTGTGTTTCGTAGTTGATCAGACTAATTTTTTTTCACAGGTGCTGCTGTGTGAGACCTCCTTCCTCCCCAGCTGCCCTTGCGTCATCCACATTTGTCCTTCCTAAACCCATCTTGTTAGATTCAGGCTGTCAAGCTGACTCCTGACTCCTCTCAGCAGAAAGCTGGGTAACTGGTTATTGTTGCTGATTTGTGACGGAAGGAACAAAAGGGATAGAGACATAGACTGGAAGGAGGGAAGAGAAGCCAGCATTAATGCCTTGGCCAGCACAGGGTGGTGTCTCGAATGTGGCCTGGTGAGTTCCTGGATGCCAGTGCTCCAGGGACCAGCTGGTTCTTCCACAGGCCTGTGGGGAAATGCCGGATTGCAACCTCTCCACCCCATCTGATTGCTCTTCTAGGTTAGGATGGAAATCAGCAAGCTCTTGTCCTCTGAATCTGGAGGCCACCTCTTTGGGATTCACCCCTCAGCAAGTTTACTGACTACCCTGAGTTTAACTTGTACCACCTGTGAGACTGGCCTAGCTATTAGAGTAAGTGGTTTGTGTGACCAGCCGTTTGCTGCCACCACAAGACCCTCCTGGGGAGAGGTGACCCTCCAGGGCAATGCTCACTATTTTATATTATGGGATTCGGACTCAACCCCTCAGGGGCATTCTTAGCCTTGATAAGCCAATGTATGAGGACTGCATCGCAATTAGAAGGGCAAAGACTTCCAGAAGGCCAGGGCTGGAGAGGTATCAGTGGAACCAGGCTTCTTGTCTCCTTCTGCTCTGTCATCCTGATGGTGGCCCTCACCTCGGCTGCCGCGATGTTCCTCCACCTCCAGCCTCAGTCCAGGCAGGAAGAAGAAAAGCAACATGGAAGGAGGGAGGAGCTGCCCCCGCATCAGGAGAGCAAAACTCTCCCGGCAATCATTGCAGACTTCTGTTCGCACCTTATGGACCAGGGGTAGGTCACATGATTGCTGGGTAGGCGATAGTCTGGAAAGAATTGGGCACATTGGTACCCCAGACAACATTTTGGTATTGAGACAGATGAGAAGAATAGATATTAGCAGCAAACAGTAGTGTCTGCCTTGGCTGGGCTGTGGCCTAGAGCTGATTTTGTCCCCAGAGATATTAGGACTTGGCAGTCAAGAGGCTTGAAAAGGAAACCCCATGGGGAAAAAGTCCTTTTTCTCTTTTCCTAAGGCAGCAGTTACAAACTCTGGTTGCAAGTTAGAATCACCTAGAGCGCAGTGGGGAAAAAAAATCCCCGTGCCCCACTCCTGGGGACTCGGATTTCATTCATTAGGGGTGAGGCCAACCATGGGAATAGTTTAAAAAGCTTCCTTGGTTCCTTAATTCTTCTTCAACTATTTGGGAAGAATTTCAATCGCATACAAAAGTAGAAAGTAGTAAATTGATCCCTGGTGTACCTGGGCTTCAACAGTTATCAGCTCATGACCAGTCTTGTTTCATCTGTGTTCCCACCCACTTTCCTCCCCCTCCCTCTACTGGATTGTTTCAAAGCAAATCCTGGACATGATGTTGGTGTTTAGGTATCTATTGCTAAATGGTAAGATCTCTTTTTAATAACGTAAGCACATAATCATGATCGTTTTACCAAGTGATTCTAGTAAACAATCAGGGAGGAGAACCCAAGAACAGCTGCTCTGGACCTACATCAACCAGGCCTTTCCCAGTACTGCCTGTACTGGAATCAGGTGTTGGTTTAACATGCAGATTTCCAGGGGCCACCCCATCCTACTGAATCAGAATGTCAATCAGGGACTTGGGAGCCTGCATTTTAACAAGCTTCCCAGGTGCTTGTTAACTAAAGTTAAAGAATTGAGGTGCTAAGGCCTTCCTAGCCCCAAGGGCCCTCTGAACTGAGAAGTAGCCCCAAGCCAGGGATCCCGTAGCATCTGCAGGAGCTGCAAAGTGAGAGAAGAAATAAGAGCAGGATGAGGCAGTCCCAGCAGTGGCCAAAGGGAAAGGCTGAGAAACCAAGTGGTGTCCAGGAGGGCACTCCTATGTCAGCTGGAGCTTCCCAGCAGTGTTCTTGGCCCTCACCTTATCAGGGTTCTGCCTCTTGGGGATTGGGTGTGGAGGGATGGAGCCTTGTGCTCTCTGGAGAAGTAGAAATATGCCATTGATAGCTGGGTATGAGCAGTAGCGCCTGGTATAATACACCCAGAGATAGTCAAGTTTGAGTGGATATATTTGAATATGGGGAGGTGGGTTAGAGAAAATCTGGCAACAAATCAGTTTGAAATAATTTTTTTTCTTGCTGTGACCTTTTTGTTACTTTTTAAAATATCAAATAGTGCAAAAGGATGGCAGGGAACAAGGACAGTTCTGCCAGGGACACCTTGTTCTTTTTGTACAGCAAATCCTGGGGTTATGGTAAAACAGTGACTGATTTTACATAAAGTCATTTAACTAGTTTTGGGTGTAGTGACCATACCACTCTGCTTACTTGTGACCAATGCCCCCACCAGGGGTAGTGTCAGAGAAAGCTGAGTAGGGGCCAGGACTTACATTCTCACCCAGTAGTAATAAGGAACCCTGCCTGCTTGGGGTGGGGTGGAATGGGGTGGAGGAGTGTCAGAGGACACCTAGTAGAGACGGAGAGCTAGGACTTCCTCCACCTCTCAGCAATAATGAGACCACACACCCCCATACAGTGGAGAGCAGTAGTGAGGCACTCCGACCCCTCACAGCCAGGGAGGTATTGGTGAAGACCCAGTGGGAAGCCGGAACTCCCATCCGTACCCAGCAGTAACTCCTTCCAATTTACTTTATGAAGCTAGTATTAGCTGATTCCAAAACCAGACAAAGACCATACAAAACAGAGGACTGCAGACCAATAGCCCTCATGAATATAGGTGCCAAAATTCTTAAAATATTAGCCAGTAGAATTCAGCAATATATGAAAAGAGTTGTAAGCCATGAAAAAGTGAATTTGTTCCAGGGCTGCAAAGATGGCTCATTGCTAAAAATCAGCTAATGTAATCCACCAAACTGAAAGCCAAAGAAGAAAAATCACATGAATCTATTATTGCAGAAAAAGCAAAATTTAACACTCATTAGTGATAAACACTCTCAGAAAAATAGGCATAGATGGAAACTTCCTAAACTTGATAAACAGCATCTATGAAAACCATGCAGCTAACATATTTCCTGGTGAAAGACTGAATGCCTTCTCCCTAAGATGGGAGCAGGGCAAGAATGTCCACTGTCACCACTGACTCACCATAGTGCAATAAAGCAAGAAAAGGAAATAAAAGTCATACAGGTTGTAAAAGAAGAAATAAAACTATCCCTATTTGCAGATTACATGATTGACTACATAGAAAATCCCAAGGAGTCCACAGAGCACTCCTAGAACTAATAAGTGAGTTCAGCAGGACACAGAATAAAAGATAACATGCACAAGTCAGTGTATTTCTATATCCTAGCAATGAACTTGTGGATATCAAAATCTAAAATAATACCATTTACAATTGCTCAAAAGAATGAGTTACTTAGGTATAAATACAACAAATTATACAGGATTTGTACATTGGAAATGATACAATACTGATGAAAGAAATCAAAGATCTAAATAAATGGAGACCCACACTATGTCAGGGATTGAAAGACTCAAAAAAGTAAAGATGTTGACTTTCCCTAAATTGATATACAAGTTTAGCACAATTTCTATCAAAATCCCAGTCAGATTTTTATAGAAAAAGTCAAGATTGTTCTAAAATTTATATGAAAAGGCAAAGGAAATAGAATAGCAAAAACAATTTTGAAAAAGAAAAATAAGGTGGGAGCGCATAGCTCAATGAAACAGAATCCAGAAATAAAACCACATGGATATGCCCAACCAATATTTGACAAAGGTGCAAAAGCAATTCAATGGAGGAAAGATAACATTTTCAAAAAATGGTGCTGGAGCATGGATATTCATAGGCAAAAACAAAAACAACCAACTTTGACTTATCTCACATTTTATACAAAAGTTAACTCATGATGGATCATGGACTTAAATTATAAAACACAAGACTAGGGACTTCCCTGGAGGTCCAGTGGTTAAGACTCCGACCTTCCAATGCAAGGGACACGGGTTCGATCCTCGGTTGGGGAACTGAGATCCCACATGCCTCGCGGTATGGCCAAAAAATGAAAAAACAGAAGAAAAAAAAAAAACCAAGACTAAATCTTTTAGAAAAAAACAGGAGAAAATCTTTGGGTTGGGGCATAGGCAAAGAGTTCTGAAACTTGACACCAAAATATGATTGATCCATAAAAGGAAAAATTGAATAATCAGACTTCATCAAAATGAAACACTGTTTCTCTACGTAAAGATCCTGTTAAGAGGATGAAAAGACAAGTTATAGACTAGGAGAAAATATTTGCATACCACATATGCAACAAAGGACTAGCCTCTAGAACATATAAAGAACTCTCAAAACAATAGTGAAAGAACAAACACTCCAATTACAATAGAATATGCACAAAAGACATAAAGAGACATTTTAATCAAAGGGGATATACTGATGGCAAATAAGCACATGGAAAGATTTTCAACATCATTAGCCATTAGAGAAATGCAAATTAAGACCACAGTGGATATCTTTACACAGTTATCAGCATGGTTAAAATAAAAAATAGTGATACCACCAAATGTTGGCAAGGATATGGGGAAACTGGATCACTGCTGGGAATGTAGAATGCTATAGCCACTCTGGAAAACAGTTTAAAAGTTTCTTTAAAAACTGAACATGCAACTACCATGTGACCCAGCAATTGCTCTTCTGGGCATTTCCCCAAGAGAAAAACAGGTTCACACAAAACCTGTACAGGAACGTTCCTGGCCGCTTTATTTGTAATAGCCCTAAATTGGAAGCAACCCAGATGGCCTTCAATAGTTGAATGGTTAAACGAACTGTGGTACAGGATACCATAGAATACAATTTAGCAATAAAAAGGAACAAATTATTGATACATGCAACAATAGACAATCAGATGAATCTCTAGGGAATTATGTTGCGTGAAAAAAGCCAATTCCAAAAGGTTAATATTCTATGACTCCATTCTTGAAATGACAGAATTATAGAGGTGGAGAACAGATTAGTGGTTAAAGCGGATGTGGGAGTGGGTGTGGCTATAAAAGGATAACACAAAGGATCCTTGTGGTGGTGGAACTCTTCTGTATTTTCACTGCATATGTCAATATCCTGGTTGGGATATTGTACTAGAGTTTTGCAAGATGTTACCATTAGGGGAAATAGGGTAAAAGGTACAGGGCATCTCTCTGTATTCTTAACTTCATGTGAATCTAGAATTATTTCAAAATAAAAAAACTATCAGGGAACCATATAAAACCTAAGGGTTAAGACATTGCATTTACAGAAGGCTTTGTTAACAGAGGTCTATCACTGGAAGGCTCTTCCTACACAGTGGCAAAAATGTCCACTGCAACTGCTGGCCCACTTTGTCCCAGACTAGTAACCTGTAGGAAACAGGCCCTCCTCCTAAGTGGTACCAGCAGGTTGTCCTCAGGGGTTTGGGGTGGGAGTAGTGAGTAGGGTGGGTACTGGTGCCTGAGGGCCTGTTGAGTTGCTTCCACCCCAGAACAAGGTCTGGTGTGACCACAGCCTCTGCTCATGGCTTTCTTTCCTCTTGCAGAGGCTCGCTGCTGTTTCACTCTGCCTCCTTTGTCCCTGTTGACCGTCGGACTTACACGCTGCTTCGGTGAACCCAGTGAGTGGCAGCCTGGCTACCTGGGAGCCAGCCAGCTGGTCAGAGCCCTTCTCCCTGGGCTCCCACGCCCTGACCCACCCTCAGAGTAAGGGCTTCTGTGCTTCGAGGGCACTCAGAGCCACTCTCTCACTCGCTGAACAACCCCTGCCCCATCAAATGAAGTTAGGGGTTAAGAGTTTAGACTCCGAAATCTCTCAGTCCTTCTTTCAGTTCCAGATCTATCGCTAATTATGTTGGGCATTTTAAAATGTCTATTTCCTCACTTGTAACGTGATATAATAATCATACTTATTGTATGGAGTTACTGTGAGAATTAAAATAATGCATGCACAGTGCCTTGCCCATGGTAGGTACTCAGTACTTGACGATGAAGATGACAGTGATGATGGTGATGGTGATGATGGTGATTGTAGATGAGGAAACTGAGATCCAGAAAGAGGAGGTAACTTCCCCAAGCAATATTGCTAGTTGGTGGTAGAGTCTGGGTTAGAACCTGGTCTCTTGATTCTGAGTCCAAGCATTTCTACTATACCAGGGTGCTTCTCCCAACAGCAAGAGACAAGTGGGGAGGGCCAGGCCTGGCCCACTCAGGAAGCCCTAATTTTTACTGCCCAGAGGAGGCCTGGTCATTCAGCCCTCAGGATCCTGGGTTCCTAATGTGGGGTCTGACCTTTTAAAACAGGCTGCCAGCAAAGCTGTCTTGGTCACAGGCTGTGACTCTGGATTTGGGTTCTCCTTGGCCAAGCATCGGCATTCAAAAGGCTTCCTTGTATTTGCTGGCTACTTGATGAAGGTAAGAGATGGGGCGTCTTCATAATCATTGTCCTTTTTTTTTTTTTTTTTTTTTTTTTTTTGCGGTACGTGGGCCTCTCACTGTTGTGGCCTCTCCCCTTGCGGAGCACAGGCTCCGGACACGCAGGCTCAGTGGCCGTGGCTCACGGGCCTAACCACTCTGCGGCATGTGGGATCTTCCCAGACCGGGGCACGAACCCACGTCCCCTGCATCGGCAGGCGGACTCTCAACCATTGCGCCACCAGGGAAGCCCATCATTGTCCTTTTATACATAGTCATTGTTTGGTAGGGTTTTAAAATTGTAATCAAATACATACAAAATAAAATTTACCATCTTAACCACTTTTAAGCGTACTGCTCAGCGGTGTTAAATATATTCACATTGTTGTACAACCATCACCTCCATCCATCCCCACAACACTTTTCATCTTGCAAAACTGAAAGTCTATACCTAATATAAACAATAACTGCCCATTCTCCCCTCCCCTCCAGTCCTTGGCAGCTACCATTTAAATTTCTGTCTTTATGAATTTGACTACTCTAAGTACCTAATATAAGTGGACTCGTGCAGTGTTTGTCTTTTTGTGACTGGCATAATGTCCTCAAGGTTCATCCATGCTGTAGCATATTACAGAATTTCCTTCCTTTTTAAGGCTGAGTAATATTCCACTGTGTGTGTATGCCGTATATTGCTTATCCATTCATCTGTCAATGGACATTTGGGTTTCTTCTACGTTTTGGCTATTGTGAATAATGCTGTTATGAACATGGGTGTACAAATATCTCTTCAAGATCCTGCTTTCGATTCTTTGGGGTATGTACCCACAGGTAGAATTACTGGATCATATGATGATTTTATCTTAAATTGTTTGAGGAACTGCCACACTGTTTTCTACAGTGATTGTACCATTCTACATTCCTACCAACAGTGCACAAGGGTTCCAGTTTCTCTATATCCTTGCCAATACTTGTTGTTTTCTGGGTTTTTTTTTCTGATAATAGTCATCATAATGGGTATGAGGTGATATCTCATTGTAGTTTGTTTGTGTGTGTGTGTGTGTGTGTGTGTGTGTGTGTTTTCTTTTTTTTTGCGGTATGCGGACCTGTCACTGTTGTGGCCTCTCCCGTTGCGGAGCACAGGCTCCGGATGCGCAGGCTCAGCGGCCATGGCTCACGGGCCCAGCCGCTCCGCGGCATGTGGGATCTTCCCGGACTGGGGCACGAACCCGTGTCCCCTGCATCGGCAGGCGGACTCTCAACCACTGCGCCACCAGGGAAGCCCTCATTGTAGTTTTGATTTGCATTTCCCTCATAATTTTTGATGTTGAGAACCTTTTCATGTGCTTACTGGCCATTCATAGATCTTCCTTGGAGAAATGTCTATTGAAGTCCTTTGCCCATTTTTTAATGGTATGTTTTCATTGTTGTTTGTTGAGTTTTAGGAGTTCTCTATATATTCTGGATATTAAATCCTTATCAGATATGTGATTTGCAAATATTTTCTCCCACTCTGTTGGTTGCCTTTTTCTGCTGGGGATAGTGTCTATGATATACAAAATTTTAAAATTTTTATGAAGTCTAATTTGCCTATTTTTAATTTTGTTACTTGCGCCTTTGGTGTCATATCCAAGAAATCATTGCCAAATCCAATGTCATGAAGTTTTGCCCTGTGTTTCTTCTAAGAGTTTTATTGTTTTGGTCTTACATGTAGGTTCTTGATCCATTTTGAGTTAATTTTTGTGTGTGGTATTAGGTAAGGGTCCAACTTCATTCTTTTACATGTGGATATCCACTTTTCCCAGCACCACTTGTTGAAAAGACTGTCCTTTCCCCAGTGAGTGGTCAAGGTACACTTGTCAAAAATCATTTGACCATATATATGAGGGTTTATTTCTGGGCTCTCAATTCTATTCCATTGGTCTGTCTTTATGCCAGTACTAGACTATTTTGATTACTGTAGCTTTGTAGTAAGTTTTGAAATCAATAAGTCTGAGTCCTCCAGTTTTGTTCTTCTTTTTCAAGTTTGTTTTGGCTATTTGGAGTCCCTTGAGAGTCCATATGAATTTTAGGATAGGTTTCTCTTGCTCTAAAAAAACATCATTACGATTTTGACAGGTATTGGATTAAATCTGTGGATTGTTTTGGGTAGTATTGACATTTTAACAGTATTAAGTCATCCGATCCATGAACACAGGATATGTTTCCATTTATTTCTTTCACCTTTAATTTCTTTCAGAAATGTTTTGTGGTTTTCATTGTGCAAGTCTTTCGCCTTCTTGGTTAAGCTAATTCCTAAGTATTTTATTCTTTTTTGATGCTATTGTCGATGGAATTGTTTTTGTCATTTCCTTTTCAGATTGTTCATTGCTTGTGTGTAGAAATGTGCCTAATTTTTGTGTGTTGACTTTTATCCTGCTACTGTGCTGAATTCACTTGTTATTTCTAACAGGGTTTTACTTTTGTGGAATCTTTAGGGTTTTCTACATGTAAGGTCATGTCATCTGCGAGCAGATAGTTTTACTTCTTCCTTTCCAGTTTGGATATCTTTCATTTCTTTTTCTTGCCTAATTGCTCTGGCTACAACTTCCAGTAATATGTTGAATAGAAGTGGTTAGATTGGCCAAAATCAACCGCAATTTACTATCCATACAGTCTCCTGGAAGTTGCAAGCCTTCAACAGATTCTAGAATTCCAAAATAGTTACATTAGACAGATTCTGCCAGTGCACTTATTGTCTAGGTGGGGAGACAGATTCCTGGTGTTTCCTAGTCTGCCATCTTCCCAGAATCTTACTTCAAGCTGAATATTTAATATCAGTACTGCCCAGAACCTGGGCCAGTGTTTGTAGTTGTTTTTTAATTGCCTTCCCAACAACTGGCTCATCTGTTGCTTACAACAGCTGATATCTTTTCCATTCACTTCAGTGTCACTTGTTCTTCATAGCTTCATTCATTCATTTGTTCATTTGCCAAATGCTAATGATGTTCCTGACACTTTGCTAGGTGCTGAAGAGGAGTAAGACCTGATCCCTGTCCCCAAGGAGCATTGTCCAGTGGTGATGGGACAGCCATGCACAGACACAGCTGGAAGAATTAGAGTGGAGAGTGTTCTCAGGGTTGTGCAAAGAATGTTTAATGAGAATGCACGAAGGAAGGGATTGACTCTGGCATGACAAAAGGGGTGACATTTGTTCTGGGCCATGGAGAATGAATAATGCTGTCATAGGTGGAGACTGGGAGGAATGACCCGTCAGACAGAAGGAGTAACCTAACCATAGGCTTGGAAGTATGAGGCTCCACTGGGACTCATAAAGTGGAATTTAGGATGCATGAAAGGAAGCATTGGGACATGAAGCTGCAAAAGTAATTAGGAGACAATTCCCCTAATTTAGCAAGTTCTGCAACATTTACCACAATCCATTTTTAGAATATTTCCAACTTTCAAAAATTTCCCTCTTGATCATTTGCACAACTACCCACACCTACCTCTAGTTCTAGGTAGCCACTGGTTTCTGCCTCTTTAGATTTGCCTTTCTGGACTATTCAAATAAATGGAATCATACAATGAGTAGTCTTATGTGCCAGGTTTATTTTACTTAGCATAATGTGTTTGAGATTCATCCATATTGTAGAATGTATCAGTAGTTCATTCCTTTTTACTACTGGTTGGTATTTTATTGTATGGATATGCTACATTTAAAAGTTCACTAGTTGATAGATATTTGGATTAAAATGTTTGGATTTTTGGCCATTGTGACTAATGCCACTATGAACATTCACATACATGTCTCTGTGTAGACATGTGTTTTTACCTGGTTCCTTTTTTTTTTTTTTTTTTTGCGGTACGCGGGCCTCTCACTGTTGTGGCCTCTCCCGTTGTGGAGCACAGGCTCCGGACGCGCAGGCTCAGCGGCTATGGCTCACGGGCCCAGCCTCTCTGCGGCATGTGGGATCTTCCCGGACCAGGGCACGAACCCACGTCCCCTGCATCGGCAGGCGGACTCTCAACCACTGTGCCACCAGGGAAGCCCCCCTGGTTCCTTTTAATGGAATTTAGACACTAACATCTGGGCATTAGATGTTCTCATTGCTAATGGGACATTGCTGCTCCTCGATCTCCTCAGCGGACGAAGCTAGAAGACGTATATATAATCATACCCATATATATACATATACCCACACTATATCTATTTATATCTATCTCCTATATACATTTCCTATAAATATCACACACACACACACACAGTTCATGAGGTTATACTGACCTATTCCAATTCAACACAACAGCATTCTTCCTGCTTCCCTCATTCCATATTTGTTTCTTCTTTTCCTGCAGTTAGCATGCTGATTCCCAACTATATCGATATATTTACTAATTTAGTTAATCCTACAATATATACACAAATGCTTCAGAATTGCTACATTCATACCATTACAAACAGCAAAGCTACTAAGTTGTTGTGTCAGGCCAGATCCTGCAAGAAGCAGGTGCCGAAATAGGATTCGATGTAAAAGAGCTTGATCTAGGGAATGCCTGTAATGGCTAAAGGGCAGAGAGCAGGAAAAGTCAGGGCAATCCTTTAGACTGCAATGCAGGTCTGTGAAAAGAGGAATAGGTAGGCGCAGGTCAGACTGCAGTTCAGTCTGAGAGTCTCGGCTGGGACGATGGGGACGTCCCCAGCAAAGGTTATTTATTAGAGGAGACCTGCCTTGGGCAGGAATGGCCCTGTACTTTTGTCATGCTTGGCCATTGGCTGATAGTAACTCAGGTACATATGGCCATGGCCATGGCATTCATGCCGCAGTGGATCTGAAGTTGCGGCAGCTGGAGACCTTCTGTCAGCTGCTCCCACAGCAGGTTGTCCTGAAAGGAAGTCTACTGTGGCCACCACAGTAGAGCTT
Organism: Monodon monoceros; assembly: GCF_005190385.1. Lineage (NCBI taxonomy): Eukaryota > Metazoa > Chordata > Mammalia > Artiodactyla > Monodontidae > Monodon > Monodon monoceros. Next base: position 72,800,608 of record NW_021703767.1, on the reverse strand, counting down.
AAGATTTCTTTAAAGTGTTTTTTATCTGTTGACCAAAGGTATACAAAGCACTGTATTTAAAGTTACTTGGATTAATTATTATTAATTTGAAAAAGTTTGATTCATTTGTTTGTATTTTGTTCCCCCTATTCTTCTTGATTTATTTAATTTTAGAAGATATAAAACATTAACAAGTATCTAAAGTCAAAATTATATAAAAAGGTAAACTCAAAGTACTGTTACTCTCCCACCTCCTATTTTTTTCTACTCCACTCCATTCTTTCATTTCCCCCTTCTTACACAAATGTGTATACTCTTTTGTACTTAAGAAACTTACCAATATATCTTGGAAACCACTCCATGTGAATTCACAGAGATCTTCCTCACTTTTTTTAAACAGCATCATAGTACTCCATTGTGTGGGTGGACCATAGTTTACTGCACTGGTTTCCTATATACGCATGAGCATTTAGGTTGTTTTCCAATATCTTGCAATTACAAATAATGCCACAATGAATAACCTTGTGAGTATGTATTTTTCACATATTTTTTGGAGGTTTACCTTTAGGGTAAATTCCTAGGAATGAGATTACTCTTAGGTCAAAGGGTTAATGAAATAAGTCATCATTTTAAAAGATATCCCCCAATTTCCTATCATAGGCATTGTGTAATTTTATATTCCCACCAGTAATGTATGAGAATACCTGTTTCTGCATACTTTCACCAACAGAGTGTACTTCAAACTTTTGATTTTTGCCAATCTGTTAGGTGAGAAATGTATCCCAATATAGTTTTAATTTGTATTTCTCTTACTGTGAGTGCTTCTTTTACTGTTCTTTAAACGCGTGATCCAGAAGTTGCACATATAGCACCCATGCTGTCACTCTATTGGCCAGAGCTTAGTCACATGGCCTACCTGACTGCTAGGGATTCTGGGAAATGTAATTGGTATTCTGAAACAATATGTACCCTGCTTTAAGTCAGGGGTTTTACTGCTATAAAAGAAGGGAAGAATGGGTAGTCAGGACAACTTGCTGTCTCTGCTCAGTGGATGAGACATTTTTCTTTATTTTGAAGGCAGTAGGAACCCTGGGAAGGAATTTTTTTTTTTTACTAGGTTTAATATCTATAAAACAGTATCTGTTCAATGTAAAAAATTCAAGAATATGAACAAGTATAAATAGTAATTTGCATTGTCATGGTCTGAACATATTTCTAGATCAGAGTTTGTCCTTTTAATTTTTACTTATTTTGCATTATGAAAGTAGTACATATTCCTAATAGATTCAAACAATACAGAAATATGTGGTGTAAAAAAGTGAAGTCTTTTCATTTCAGTCTTTTGCCCCAAAGTAACTGCAATTCATCTGTGCACTGTATTTCTTACTTCCGTTATAAACAAAGCCACAGTGAATAGTCTTGCACCTATCTTTCATTAGTAATTCTTAGGAAGAATTTCTAGATGTGAAAGTGCTAGGTGGAAAGGTGTGCAGATTTTAGAATTTATTCAAATTTGCCAAAGTGCTCCCCTCGAAAGCTATACCAGTGCCTACTCCCTCTAATGGTGAAGGGATTTGGGGGGAAATGGGTGTGGCCATGCTTAAGGTTGGGTTCTCTGTATAATGTGGACCTGCCTTAACAGGTCCTGGCAGGAGTCGTGATGCCTCAAAACACTTTGTGCCTTTAAAATTCCTCATTCATATATTCAGCACCTGTGCCATTGTGCTGGCCTGTCCAGGGACAAGGTGGGAGCACACCTGGACCTAATGCTGCAGAGGAGCTTTCGAGAGGGAGTCAGGGCCTTGGGTGCTAGTCCTAGATCAGCCACTAACCTGGGAACTGGGCAAGCACTTCGCCTCCCTAAGCCCCAGTCTGCTCTTACTTATAACGAGAGGGTCCGACTGGGTGATCTTAGGTCCTTCCAGTCCTGCAGCGGTGATTTTATGAGTTAGTGACACGTACTTTGAGGAGAATACCAGGCAAATCACTGCCAGGTTATGTCTGGTGGTGTCTACCTCTTGAGTATTACGGTGTCATGGTCTGTCTGTTCTGGTTAAGAGCTAGAGGGGGCAGAAGTCACTAGAGGTCTGAACTAGTTATGCAAAGCAGAAAATGGTCAGAGCCATTAGGGGCTATGGATAAAGTGCTGCAGGAGTTGAAAATGGGAGCTTAGTCTTCCAAGCTGGTTCTGAGATGTTAAGCCGCATGATAGATTCTAGCTACGTCTGCCAAACACTCTGCCTGCTCTTATTTAGTTACCCCTCCTCTAGTGCTTCAGATCTCAGTGCCTCAGGCCAGCTCAGGGACTTGGCTCCACCAGATAGGTGTCTCCACCCTCCCACATCATTAACCCCTCACTTTCTACCAAATCACTTTGGCACATGTACATGCGTGTGCGCACACACACACCACGACACAACTCCACTTCCTGTGTGTGCTACCACCCCATTTCTCTGCTTTCCTTTATAGAAAAGCACCCTGAGAGGGTTTCTTGTACTAGATATTTTCATTTACTTTCCATTTTTTCCCCCAACCTAGTTAGATGGGGCTTTTGCTCCTACCACTCTGTTTATTTGTTTATTCACCAAAAGATGTTTATTGAGCACCTGCTATGATCCAACAACATTCTCTGTTGGAGCTACAGCATGTACCAATTCAGTGACAGGTTCTTGCCCTGTGGAGTTTATGTGGGGGGAGGAGATAGACAAGGAATACAGTAAGTTAGTAAATTGCTTCTCTGTGGGATGATAAAAGCTATGGAGGAAAATAAAGCAGGAAAAGAAGATGGAGGGTGAATGTGGTGGAAGGGTTTTAAAGAGGGAAGAAGGACTTCACTGAGAAGTGTGGGAGCAAGTCATGCAGATGCGTGTGGGAAAAGGGGACGGCCAAGCCAAAACCCCCAAGGAGAGCGTGTGCCTGGGGGGCTAGAGAAACAGCAGGAGGCCTCTGTGGCTGAAGCCCAATAAGTGAGAGGGGCGGAGTCTGAATGAGCATGGGGGGTGGTGGTGGGAAGATTTGTATCGGAGGAGGAAAAGATTGCCTCTCTGGGAGCGCAGGGAAGGCTTGGTGGGCCAAGATGGCATTTCATCACCATCTGTAAGGACGAACAGGAGTTCCCCGTGATGGGCGGAGGTGGCATATCCAGACATCACTGGTACTTTGAGGTAGCTGAAGCCTAGTGCCCTTTGTGGAGGAAGAGGAAGCTGAGAAAGGAAGGCAGGACCAGACCAGGCGGGGCTCTGAATGCCTCTGATATGGCTTTTATCAAGGATGCCAGCAGCCCCTATTTTGTCAGATCCATTGGCTACTTCTCAGACCATTTTCATACGCAACCTGTCAGCAGCTTTGACCAAACAAACCACTCCCGCTTGTAACGCTTTGTTTCTTGACTTTGTGGACACCCTGCACTCTTGGTTTTTCTCCATCTCCTTTGCTGGCTCCTCCTTTGGCTCATCCTGTAATATTACAACACTCCAGACTTGTTCCTCTTGTCACCATGTTTCTAATACGTGTGATAGATGCTCACATATAATATGTGCTGAGTGTCCTCACATTCTGCCTTGAGGTGCTAGACTGCCTAACGATAAATGCTGAGCGACTGTGAAACCTTTCTGCTGGGACTAGCCCATGACCTGCCTCCATGTTGTAATAAATTGAGGTAGAAGAGGTTTAAAGGTTGGAAAGGGTAGTTAGGGTGCTGTGCTGTTTTCCCTCTGGTCTCAACTAAAATGAGGTGGGCTTCAAGAGAACTTACTTGGAGAACTTACATTTTGTGCCTTGGAGTTTGGAGGTCACAAAATGGTGTGTTAGTGTTTACCAAAAGAAGTCTAAAAGCCCTCAAATGAGGGTGGAGTGGCTCATCTGGAAGCAGAGCAAAGAGAGCCCCTAGAGAGAGGGCTGTCCTTCTACCCAGGCAGGACACTGCCGCCTGGACCTGATATGCACAATGGGAGAGCTGCCTGGAGTTATCTTAAGGGCACCTGTGCAGTGAGACCTCTAGGAGGGTGCGTGTGACTCAGCCAGAAGGGTGTCCCACTGAAGCGCCCAGGCTGAGGGAGGAGATGCCCAGGTAGAGGAAGGAATGGTCCAGTGGAAGGATCTCTGCGGAAACCACAAAAGTGTCCCAAGAAGGGAGGACCAGTTCTTGAGCACCTGCTGTCCCAGGGCTCCAAGAGCAGACAACAATGGCACCACCCTCGGAAGACTACATCTTGCCCTTTCATTAGCCAGCCCCTGCATCCAGCCCTGGAAGGGTCAGAGATTAAGGAATAGGAGAGGAGGACGAACTTGAAAATAGTGAGAAGGCCAGCTTCCAGCCCTGCTACCTGGCACCCCACTCCCACTTCCCACAGCCCTGCCAGGCCTTGGTCAGGGCAGGCTCTAAACTGGATATAAATTGTTGTGTTTTTTTTGAATTTTATTTTATTTTATTTATTTTTTTATACAGCAGGTTCTTATTAGTCATCCATTTTATACATATCAGTGTATACATGTCAATCCCAATCTCCCAATTCATCACACCACTACCACCCGCCCCCGCCACTTTCCCCCCTTGGTGTCCATACATTTGTTCTCTACATCTGTGTCTCTATTTCTGCCCTGCAATCCAGTTCATCTGTACCATTTTTCTAGGTTCCACATATATGCTTTAATATACAATATTTGTTTTTCTCTTTCTGACTTACTTCACTCTGTATGACAGTCTCTAGATCCAAACTGGATATCTAAACTGGATATAAGTTTGAGAGTTTGGGTATTCAAGCCAGACTGGACAGGAGTTATTTGATTAGTAGACTGAACTGGACTCCCTGCCAAAACAAAGAGGTTCTCTGTGATCTGAGAATGAGTGGAAAAGCTACAAGACTTGCCTGAAATTTCATCCAGGGGTGGTAAAGTAGCTTACAGATGAAGTTTAAAGGGATAGTGAAAGAAGTGGGTTTATCAATAAACCGGTTACACAGGCACCAACACAGTCGGACCGAATGCTTGTCCCTGAGCAGCAAGACAGACATGGACAAAGACAGAAACCCTGGAGCCAGGGAGGCAGTGTGGCCCGGGCAGTGCAGCCTGGGCCCCGGGACAGGTGGATCCGGAAGGGGACAGACTGCCATGGTCTGCGGGCTGAGGGGGGTTGGGAAAAGTTTCCTTTGAACAGCTGGAGGCAAACTGACAGCAGGACATGCAGGCTGCTCAGAGGCAGATGAGGACTCCTGGGAGGAATGTCTGGAGAAGGTAGGAGGGTGGGGTTTCTCTCCTGGGGCCTGAATGCTGAGCCTGAAGCTGTGGGCTGTGAGATTAACCCCCGGTTTCCTCTGTGAGAAGGCTCTTAGCTGCCAAGCTGCCAAGCTAAGTTCCTGCCGGTACCCTGGCCTAGAGTGAGGGGCTTCCCCCGGGAACTGCAGAGGCATTGGCTTGATGCTGGCTAGAGGCACAGGAGAGGTCTGGCGTGGGGCCCGAGAGCTGCTGCCAGATGGCAGCAGGGTTAATGAAGTCCAGAGGAGGAAATGTCACTCAGCTCTCGATAGCAGCTGGAATCCATGCTATCAGAAGTAGACATCAGCATCCCTCAGAGACTCAGGCCACGCGGGCTCTACCCCAAGGGGCATTTGAGGAACCACGATATGAAGACTGAATTAAAACAAGACATGTGTTTTCCTAATGTCCACGTGCTGTCTGTGGGAAAGAGAAGTGTCTGTGGGCACCAGCCCCTCCAGCCTCTGGACTTGAAGATGGCGTCCAGGGAGCTCTTCTCTGGTGCAGCCCTCTGTGGGGACGGCAGCAGGAGCTCCAGGCTCGTCTGCTCCCCCATAGCTGGAACACCATGTTGTTTGGGAAGACTGGCATACCAGGGGGGTTCAGCGTGGACTGAGCCTCACACCTGGCTGCTCTGTGCAGAGGTGACTCTGGATGTGGCTGGCATTCCTGGTGCTACACCGTGCTGCTGCTTCCAGGGCCACTGGGGAGGCCCCCTGGAGAACCTGGGGTTAGGGTCCTCCTAGTTCAAACCACTGACACTCAGCCCAACCTGCAGAGAACTTTCCACCGCCGGTGTATGCTGACCATCCTCGTGCTTCCCGCTCTGGCCTTCCTGGGGATGTTTGTTTCAGTTCCAGATGTAGCCCAGGCAAGCCCTCGGCTGAGAGTAGGCATTTCTCCATCACTTCATCCTCTGGCAGCTACTCCTTTCCTCTCATAAGATGCATCACTGTTCTGTAGACCACTGAGAAAGTCACTACCAATTAAATTATGACTGACAGTGTTTAATTTTCACATCGATCGTAGCTCATCCCTATGGTGAAAAAAGTATGTGTCATAGAATACAGGAAATACGGTAATACAACCTGCTTAGGACGTGAGGACTAATGAGATAATGCGTGTCAAGTGCTTAGCACAGTGTGAAGCACAGTAAACAATAAATGATGTCTAGTTTATTCAAATCCTCCAGCAGCTCACCCCGGACCCCAAGCAGACCCCTGCCCACCTCTCCTGCCTCATGTCCCACCACTTCCCTCTGCCTCTGCTCTGCCTGCAGTGGCTTACAGCAGGACCGTAGTGCCCCTCCTCCTGAAGTGCCCCATCCCCAGGCCCCCTTTTGTTAATGTCCTCAGCTGGCACTGCCTTTGGAGGCTCTTCCCTGCCCACCCCACCTTCTGTGCAGCCTCCCACCTCCCACAAGCTTTCATATAGCAAAGTCACCCCATATTCTTTGCTTACCCATCTGCCTCCTTCCCTAAAACTTGACTCTTTGCGAACAGAGGCTGAGTTATTTATTTTTGTGTCTGTGTTCTTAGCACAGTGCTGGAACATGACAGAGGCCCAAGAAATGTTTGCTGAGTGAATGACACTTTTCTCCTGTTTAATAATACCTGAATTTGCATAGAGCTTGTCATATAACAGGTTTTTTAAAAAAACAATTTCCTCATTGCACTAACCTGAGCAGGTCAGGACAGGTGGCGATGCCCTTATTTCCAACTGTAGCTGGAACAACTGGGTACCTCTTAAGGGATGCACCTGAATACACAGACCCTGGTTCTTGTTGTCCTCTGCCGCCAGGGCAGAATCACCTCCATTCCCTGTACTAGTCTGGCCAGTTAGCCTAACCGGGCAAGGCGGGGAGGACCCTGGGTTGCAGGGGGAAGCACTCACCCCCTGCCCTTGGATTGGGCTCAAACCCCAGCACCACCCTGACACACAAACCTTTCCCTGCTGCTTTTTTCTGCTCGATGCATTTCAGGAAGGGTTGTTAAACCACTTACCATGACCTTACTTAACCAATACTGCATTTTTTGGAAGAAAGATGTGAAGATTTTTAGGTCTGAAAAAGAAAAAAAATCTGTCAGGTACCTGGTTGCACATGTCTCTCTCTCCCTCTTTCTCTCCCTTCCTGCCCCCTCCTCCCAACTGTCTTTTTCCCGGTAAAACAGTGCAAATTCCTGCCTTCTCAGGCAATACTGTCTTTGACCTCCAGGTGGTGCCCTCCCTGAGCTTTCAGACCAGATGCCTTTCCTAAGCTGGTGGCCGCTCTGAATCGTACTCCACCCATCGACCCCAGCAGGAACCTTCCGGGAGACAAGTGCATTCTCCCCACTCCCATTGCCTGCACCGTGGAGGGCACATTTTGATGGCGAGTTTGATGCCTTTCACCCTGGCTCTGTGGAACAGTTGCTGCCAAAGCCAGGGGAGCCAGCGTGGTGGTGAGATGAAGGGCATTGTCCGATTAGAGCTGGTGAGCCATCTGCCACGAGCCCCTTTGCTCCCCAGCAGGGCTCTGAGGGACTGGACATCCAGAGCCTGTAACCAGCCCTCTCCTCCCCACTGCAGGGAAAGGCCAAGTGAGTAGACCAACCAGCAGGCTGTGGGCCTGGCCTGATCTTGAAACCATCCCTTATCTTGCATTCAGTAAACATTTATTGAGTGCCTACTGTATACTTGGTAGTATGCTGAGCACCCGAAAGGGTATGAGCGGGGAGGAGAAGTTTGTAGTTGGGCACCAGCCAAGTGGAAGTCAGTGGCTTCACAGTGGGACCTATGAGGAACAGTTATAGCACTGGAGACATTATGCCACGGACAGGGAAGACCCTACATCTGGGGCACCCTTGGTCTGGGAGTGAGAAGACTGGAGTTACTCTGGGCTTAGCCTCTTACTAGAAGTGTGATCTTGGGCTTGTCCCTTCACCTGTGAGGGTCTCAGCTTGTCCATCTGTGAGGCTCACATGTCAATCTGACCACGGCAGGGGCATTTCAACTAAAGCTGCTCTCAGGCTGAGGGGCAGGGGAGCTGAGCAGAGCCAGGAAGCAGCGGAGGCAGGAGGGGCTGCGATGTCAGAGGAGTGGCAGGCTGTTCAGGCTCAGAGAGGGCAGAGTCCTTGGTGGGGAGTGGGTGAGAAGCATGGGAAAGGAGGCCTCGCACGCCCCACTCCGGAAGGGAAGCATAGGAGCAGGAAGTGGTTGACCGAGGAGGAGAGTCTGCTGGAGGGGGTCAGATCAGGATGGAGGAGGAGGAAAGAGACTGTGACAGGGAGACCTGGGAGGGCTTCTCCAACAACATAGGAGGGAGGCAACAGGGACCCAAACTAATGCTGTAGACACAGGAAAGAAGGCACGGATTCTAAGGACACAGCAAAGGAAGGCAACAGCAGCACAGGGTTAAGTGCCAGGGCTGTGTCCTCACACAGACCTGGGTCCTAATGCCCTCCTGTCCACTGGTTAGCTGGGTGACACTGAGCAAGGTTCTTAACCTCTCTGAGCCTCAGTTGCCTCATCCAGATATGGAACAATTTAGTATCTATCGTACTTTTTTATAGGTTGGTTGTGAGGATCAGGAGAATGAATGGATGCATAGTGCTTAGTTCAGGGCCTGGCAGCTGTCCTTTTGATCTTTCTCAGTAATATTAATAGTACTCTTGACTCATTAGATGGGGAAGAGATGAAGGGGCTGGAGGAGTTGAAGATGACAGTGAAACTATTAGCAAGGAAGAGGAGCAGGCTTGGGCCACTGGGCACTTGGTGTGTTGGTTGGTTAGGATGAGTTGGGGACCTGTGGGACATGCAGGTAAGAGCGATGGTCTGGAGGAGGAGGTGGGGTTGGGAGGAGCCATGACTCCCTGGGGGTACATTGGAACAGTTACTCGGAGGTGGCGATGGGGCCGTTGCAGGAGAACAGCTGTCACCCAGACCAGCAGGAATGTCATGAGTTTATTCAGAATGCTGGCTGAGGACTCCAGTGAGCTCCTTCGTCCACAGACCGTTGCTACTTATCATGTCGTCAGAGTTGTGATCCAGGAACAGTGTGCTTCCACAGGTCAAATTCAGTTAAACTTTTTCGTTATCGGTGTCAGATGTAATAAATTTTAGCTGGATAAAAGGACTGTGTGTATTTTATGTTGTGTGATACTGTGCCATATGAATCAAACACAAAGCAGCTGGAAATTCCCATGAACATAAAGAAGATGAGGCTGCCTAAGCACTGAGTGTCATTTGAGGGAAGGTGCACTAGGACAGGACATTGAGGGACAGGTGGAAGAAAGGGGTCAGGGAAGATGGAGGAGATGCTTGGGTATCATTAATGCGAAGGGAGGAGTGAGGGTCAGGATCCATAAGAGGTGTAAGCGCACCAGGTGCGGAGGGAGAGGTTGAGGCCAGTGAAGATGGCGGGGGTGAGGGGTGAGGGAGACGTCCTTAGCATGGGCCGCCCTGGCCACCCTGGAGCAGCATGGGGCCGGGACCCAGAGTGGCAGGGAACTGGGAAACTGGAGAGTGTAGCTTACGTTCTCAGAAGCCTGGCTGTGGAGGGAAGGAGAGCAAGACGGTGGTGTGAGGGGGTAGCGTGATTAAGAAAAAGTTCTTTGGGATATGGGGACATGGTATTTGCAGACAGTCATTCACCTGACAAACATTTATTGAGCATCTGCTGTGTACAATGTTGAAGGGAGGGAGCCGGGGCAAGGGAGGAGTGGAAGTTGCGTAAGAGAGAAAAGGATGGCTGATGGTGTGGAAGGTGGAGGGTGAAGTGGCAGCATTGACAATTGGTGAGAGGCCTCCTGCTTCTCCTGGTGACAGGAGTGGGGCAAAGACTTGCAGGGGAAAGTCTGCAGTGGGGGGGGGGGGGGGGGGGGGGGGGGGAGGGGGTGGCTGCGTGAGGTCAGCCCTGAGAGCTGAGCCGGGGGAGGCTTCGGCTTGGCCGCCATGGGGAGTGGGGGTGAGAGCGTCATGAGCACTTTGTTAACCAGCCATTTCCTTCCTCTAATAAATGACCTTAATTCTCCATAATTGAAGGAGAAGGCACCAGAGGTCAGTTGAGGAAGCTTTAATTTGGGTAACACGAAGGAAAGAAGCTAGAGACCAATTACTCTGTCATTTACACAAACTCATTTCCATGATTAACTAGGGGTGACGCAGGGCCAGAGTTCCCACAGGCAGGGGTCAGCCCCCCAGGAGGCAGCTGTGTCCTGAGGCTACGCCTTGGCAAGGAGCACCTTCATGGCCACGGGAGACTAAATCCTGAGGGATTCCACAAAGAAGAGGCAGGGCCCCGCCGTCCTGAGGCTCCAGCCCATCCAGTCCTTACACCCAAAAGACAGCTCAGAAGGGGCCCTGCAGCACAAGGCTGCCTCCTCATTGCCCCGTCCCCCAGTTCAGCTCTGCCTCTGCCTCAGCCTCACTGGTCACACCAGAGCCAGGCTTCCCCCTTGGGTCCTCTGTTTCCCCAGCTGTGAGAGTAGTAATCAGGCTAAACGGACTCCAGTGATCCTTCTAGCACACAGTTCTCTGAGTCTACTTATCTGGCCCTTAGCTGGCCTTGCAGGAAACAGTCAACCCAAGTACACTCAGAGAGCGTATGTTTGCTCTGACCCTGTACTAAGCCCCATGGGACCACACAAAGCTGAGGGGTATTCGCTACCTGCAAAGACTAGGTGTGTCCATTGTTCATATTGATGAACAGCTTACCAGGTGCCAGGGGCTCACCACATGACACCCAGCCAATAGTGCATGGTTCACAGAGGATGGAGTAGTGGTTAGGAGGGTCTTGGAGTGGAGCTGGACTGGGGGCCCCACCCGACATCAAGGCTTGGCTGAGCCTCTAACTTGCTGTGTGACCTTGGACACCACGTCCCCTCTCTGGTCCTCCAGAGAGGGCTTGGCCTGGAAGACTCCTGAGGTTCCCCTGGTTTCTGGCAAGAGGGAAAATACAAGTGAAGGCTCAGAGGCAGGAATGAATAAACAGGTGCCCAGGTGCAGGGAGTGGGATGAGACTGGAGGGAATAGGGTAGAAATGAGTGAGGTGAGGTGGGGCTCCAGGCTGGAGGAGGGCTGGGTCATGATGGGTCAGAGAGTCGCTGCAGGCAGAAGTGAGATGAGAATTGGACACGAGACTGAAGGGAGGGTCACAGCCTGCAGTTTAGGCCTCTCCATCTCCTGTCATTCCTGGGTGACTCTAGAACATGTCCCGAGAGCCTTGGACAAGAAGCTGGCAAGTTATGGGGAAAAGGAATGAAAGTGAGGAGGGGAATGGCCTGCAGGCTGATGGGTGATATCCAGAGGCCGAGCCCTGTGATGAGTGCGGTTCTGTCCCCTCCTGTCCAGGCTTGTAGGGCCTGGTTAACAATGCGGGCATCTCAATGTTTGGGGGATGTGGAGTTCACCAGCATGGAGACCTACAAGGAGGTGGTGGAAGTAAACCTCTGGGGCACAGTGCGGGGGACAAAACCCTTTCTCCCCCTCATTTAGAGGGCCACAGCTGAGTTGGAAAGGGACCTTCTTCCTGCCCCCTGGGCCTGCTCTACCTTTTCATCTTTGCTCAGAATGGAAATAGGTCTCAGCAGACTCAACATCCACTGCCCTCACTGGCTGAGTGCATGACCCCCAGGGGCCACACGGGGCCGTGGGTGGTGACCAGCGGGGGTGCCCTGGACGGGGGCGGGGGGGCAGAAAGGGATGTGTGATTTTCAGAAAGCAGAGCAGGTAAGAGGTCAGCAGTCTGCACCAAAGGCTAAAAGATTACAGTTGTAATCCCAGTCTGGGAACCTAATCTAGACAAATAACCACCTTTGTGCACAGAGCTGTGAGTACACATCAGGTATGGAGAGGGGTGTGGTTAAGTAAATGTTGGTATATCCATTCTATGGGTTACTATGCCATAGTTAACCAATGAGACAATTGTGGTAGTAGGTGAAAATAATAATAGTAATAATCAAGATTAGAAATTGCCAAAACAAACCACGTTAGGTGGCCAAATGTAAGCAAACCACCTAAGTCACTGACTCAGATTTTCTCCCAATAGCAGCAAACAATTATGGCAAAAAGGGGAAGATCCATACCATCCATCCCAGTGTCCCAGCAATGACAGGAGGAACCCAGAGAGCAGCTGTAGGGTTTTGGAAGAAAACCCCAATCCTTCAGCAACTTCCAACATAGAGGTTTCTGAAGGGCGTCTCCTCACAGTGCCCAGGTGGGGCTGTGCCTTAACTTCCTGGGTGCACACCCAGGGCGAGTGGGTCTCAAGTCTGCCTGGGCTTACCGGGCAGGCTGGATGGCTCCTTCTCCATCCACTGCCCCACGGCTGGGAGAGGCTGTGGTCAGCTCCTAGCACCCCCAGGCTGGGCCTATGGGAGAGCTTCTCCAGCTCCCCACTCTCCCGGTGCCTGAGACTCTGTCCGCATGTCTTAGATCTGCAGTCAGGTTCAGAACCCTGCCCCTGCCTTCTTGGCGACAGAGCCCGACCAGGTGATAACAATTTGGGGTTACTGGCAATAGGAGAACATGGCAGGCGAGACGGAGCTTGCTGTGTGTTGCTCATTTTACTGTGCCCTCCCACTACGTAGGCCTGCTTTCCACTCTTTCCTCCTCCCCTGTCCTGCCTGGGAACAGCCAGCTACCCAGGAAATACCAGAGATGCTGACGCTGATGTGTGGGCCTGAGCTGGCCTTCATTATAAACGAGGGGGACCCCTGACCCTGGCTGGTTCAGAAGGCGGAGCCCCAGCCTGACAGGCCGCAAAATAGCTGTCAGGGGCCAGGAGGCCGGGTTCTGGACAGATCTCCAGAAACATGCCAGGCCCCAGACCCTCTGCAGGTATTGTTCCGTGAGCAGGAGTTTGCTGTCTTGCTCCGCAGGCTGCGTGGTCAACACCAGCGGCATGCTGGGCTGCATGGCCCACGCGGCCGGCCCCCCGTACTGCATCACCAGGTTTGGGGTGGAGGCTTTCTCCGACTGCCTGCGCTACGAGGTGCACCCACTGGGAGTGAAGGTCGGCGTGGTGGAACCCGGCAACTTCATCGCCACCACCAGCCTCCACGTCGCTGAGCGCATCCAGGCCATCGCCAGTAAGATGTGGGACGAGCTGCCTGCGGGGGTGCGCAAGGACTACGGCCGGAAGTACTTTGACGAGAGGGTCACGAAGACGGAGACCTACTGCAACAGCAGCTCCACGGACACGTCCCCCATCATCAGCGCTGTCACCCACACCCTGCCCTCCGGCTACCCCCTACGCTCGCTACCACCCCATGGACTACTGCTGTTGGGTGCGAATGCGGATCACGACCCACTTGGCCGGAGCGATCTCCGACAGGATCTACGTACACTGAGGAGTTTCGCACTGGCCTCTGTTGTGGAGCCCTGGGGGGAGGGAAGAGGACGGAGGGAGGGAGGGGGAGGGGCTTGTGCCATTACCTCTTGATTACCCACTTGTGGATTATCCCAGTCCCAGGAGGACCCACTACCAGTCTGAGCGTTAACCAGAGCAGGCAGCCCAGCTCAACTCGTGTGCCCAGTGAATGGCTCGGGCCTTCTCAAATGGGGTGCAGAGTGGTAGGCAGGGCCCACAAACCTCAGGGCAAACATGGTGAATCTGTCTTTCTGGAATTGATTTTATACAACGATTTTAGGTAGACATCTTTATATTAAAAACAGATTTATTATAAAATAGAATCCAAATCCTTTATATTTTAAAGCCAAAGCATCAGTTCAAAAAATTTATCTCAGGACTCCCCTGGCGGTCCAGTGGTTAAGACTTCGCCTTCCAATTCAGGGGGTGCAGGTTCGATCCCTGGTCAGCTAAGATCCCACATGCATCGGGGCCAAAAAACCAAAACATAAAGCAGAAGCAATATTGTAATAAATTTAGTAAAGACTTTAAAGAAATGGTCCACATCAAAAAAATTTATCTCATTTGATCCTTAAACCAGCCTCATGAGTAAAAAGGGCAGTTTTTTTTTCTTTAGTACATGAAGAATGTTTGGCTCAAAGAGGATACATGAATTACCCTTTTATTGCTTATAAATCAATTTTGCTTATATTGCTTTATATAAAATATAAAGGTCCAAGTCGTGTGTTCCTGCCACTGCTGTAGAAACATTTCACATTTTATGTTCCGGGGCTGCTCTGGATCCAGTTATCTGAGGATCCTGTGATGAGCTCTGTACCCTCACCTGGGCCATATATACCATGTGCCCACCATGCACCTCTTTGCATGTCCTTGGTGCTGCTGTGTGCAGCCTGCAGCCAGTGATTCAGAGCTGAGTGGAGGGGGTGGCAACATTCTGGAGATTTCCATTTGAGGTTTCTCCAGCTTATCTTAGGACAAACTTGTGTGGAGGTGCTCATTGGTTAAGAGGTCATTTGTTTCTGGTTTGGGTCCGCTTGGTCTTGCCTGCGGTGGGACCCCTGTTGATGGGACATTCTTGGCAGGAGCTGTGATACATAGGAAGGGCACTGTGGCCTCTCCTCCCCCAGGGGTGGGTCCAGGTTCCCTGTCTGTCTCACCTGGTGCTTATACACACACACACACCTGTTCTATGGTGCTCAGGGTGGCCTTCATTGATGGCTCACCTTCCTTCTATGGACTTTTTAATTAAACCAGGTCACTGATCAGCAGAGTCTGTGTTATCACTTCTTGGGTTTGGGTTTTTGTTTTTTTTTAATAAGTTTATTTATTTTACTTGTTTTAATTTTTGGGTGCGTTGGGTCTTCGTTGCTGCTCGCAGGCTTTCTCTAGTTATGGCGAGCAGGGGCTACTGTTCATTGCCATGCACGGGCTTCTCATTGCGGTGGCTTCTCTTGTTGTGGAGCACGGGGTTTAGGCGTGCAGGCTTCAGTAGTTGTGGCTCGCGGGCTCTAGAGCACAGGCTCAGTAGTTGTGGCGCACGGGCTTAGTTGCTCCGTGGCATGTGGGATCTTCCTGGACCAGGGCTTGAACCTGTGTACCCTGCATTGGCAGGCAGATTCTTAACCACTGTGCCACCAGGGAAGCCCTTGGGTTTGGGTTTGAAAGCTAGTATCCCTGCAATTGCCCAGAGCCTGCGTGTTTGGACCAAAACCAGGCAACACCCTCCTCCAGGTATCTGCAGGCCCTGGGACAGGTTCCTGAGTACCAGCCCTTCTGCCTTGCCCTGGAAGGGCCAGGCCTGCCGCTAGAGGGTGCCCTATCTCCTTTGCAGCCGGAGTGGCCTCAGCTCCTGATTTGGGAGCTCCCACCCAAGCCTGAGGTCTCAAAGGTCTGGTGATTCCCCACCTTGGAAGTGGTCCAGGCACAAAGACACAAGGCCCCTTTAGAAACAACTCTTCCTTCTCTTCTAGTAGCTGCCTGGCTTAATCGTGGAGCCTGGTGCCAGGAGAAAGCAGAACCTGGAGAGCTGGAACCAGCCATGGGGCTCAGGCAGCGCCAAAGAAGAGAGGGTCTCACAACGAGAAAATTCAGCCTGTCTTTTGGGCTTTGATCCCCTCTGTCATCAAGCAGGGATGCCCTGCCCAGCTCCCTATCTGCACCGTGAGGCCCAGAGGGCCTGTGTGGATGACAGGGTGGGCAGGGAGACTGAAACCCTCCAGAGCCCAGGGAGGGACACTTGATGGTCATTGTCTTTACATAACAAGAAGAGCTTTTTGAATCACAAGGCTTGCCTTTCAGAATCTCATTTTTATATCTCGGGAGATTTTGTTTCCATGCTTAATTTTATTAAAGGAAAATGTATGCAGAACTTGAAGTTACTCGTGTGCATGGATGCCTGGGAACTGGCAGGAAAGGGAGATGGTCATACGCTCTGGGTCAGGATCAGCAGTAAACCGAACACTGGAGAAGACGCATCTGCGTCTGCTGGGACCATCAGGCGTTAAGTCAGGACTGCTAGGCTGGCCTGCAGGCTGCCCTGATTTTTAATTTTTATCCCAGTGATTGGAAAGCCCAGAGCAACTTCCCTCCAGATCATCTCAATGCTAACGAAAACCTCATAATTGCTATTCACCTTTTGGCAGCTGAGAGCATCCTTGGGCGCAGGTCTCATTTTGATCCTTACAAGAGACAGCTGAGGTGGGCAGAATAGAGGTGGTTATTCCCATTTTGTAAATGACATAACTGAGACCCAGAGAGGGGAAGTGACTCACCCAGCGTCACAGTGGGTCTGAGCAGATCCAGGGCCAGCACGAAAGTCTCCTGAGTGGTGCTGTTCACCATCACCTCACTCTGTGGCCCCAGGAGCCCTGGGAACCAGGTGGATGGCTCAGGGTCGCCTGATACCTAGACCCTCACTGCCTGTCAGCAGAGCTGCCCCTGCCTGTGGGGGTGAGGGGAGGCTGCCACCTGCGCCCACTGTCTGGGGCTGCTGGGGACTAATGGTGTCCACGAGCACCGCCTTGGGTGGCAGCGTTGTCTCCAGCACCCTCCCCTTGGAAGGATTCGCTCAGTCGGTGAGCCCTGAGGACCCATCACCTGTTGTCTATTCAGGCCTGCATCTCTGGGCCTGGGCCCCTTGGAGTATAACCCCATCTCCCAAGCAGCAGGTACCGGTCAGCTATGCAGCACAGGGCACTAGTGAGCAGGCATCTGCACAGGGCCCTGAGCCAGGAACCAGGCATTCACTATACCATTGGATCCTCCTCAAGGCCTCTGAGATGGGGGGGAGAGTCCTACACCCCAATCCCACTCTGTCACCCCATGGTGTAATCTTGAGTAAGTGGCTCTTGTTCCAGGGCCTCCATCGAGGCCTCAGGCAAGAGGAGGGGGAGCGTGCAGACAAAGCCTGGCCCTGCAGGCGGGGGGTGTGGGCTGGACTCGGCTTGCACCTGGGACTTTGCCCAGTGGTACCTCTGTCTGTGGGGACCCGCGGACGGGTGCCTTCAGCCTGCACTGCCCCTCCCTTGATGGCTGGAGGCTGGGTAAGGGCTTTTTGCAACATGCTCCTGACGGTGCCTTGTTACAGAACACGTGCTGTGCTTTACACTCCACCAGGGGCCAAGGGCTGTGCAAGCAGGTGACAAGCCGGCCTGGCCCTCCCTGCCATGAGCTGCTCCGGGTGCCTCCGCTGCCCGGGGCGGTGGGCTCTGCCAGACTCCCCACTCATGAGGCCTGCTCATTTCCTGTATTTCAAGTGGGAACTGGCTCTGCAAAGCTGCACCAAGTCTTTCTGGTGCAGGTGCAGACATGAGCAAGCAGAGGCTCTCTCAGCTTACGTAGCACCAGGCCCGGGCTGCCAGAGAGCAACCAGACACACCTGTGCAGTGCTGGGCCCAGTCCGCAGCCAGCTCTGCCCCTCCTCTCCTCTGATTCTCACAGCAGCCTTGGGAGCTAGGCAGGGTGGGGTTATTTTCTCATTTTACACAAGAGGAAGCAAACTACCCCAAGTCTCTCACCAAGAGAGGGATAGAACCGGGTGACCAAGTCAGATCTAACCTCCAGCCAGGAGCTAGTGATGCATGAAAAGCAGGGCAGATGGCACCCGGATCTAAAATAAGGAGGGGAAAAAATACCTCAATTATGTAACAGTGAGAAAGATCCGTGGGCATACGCATAGTACAACCACGGAGTGCTGCCCCATAAGCCATCTCCTCCTTCCCTCCCCCATCTCCTTCTTCCCTCCCCCAGGCTCTGGGCCCTGCTCCCTGGGAGGGGATGTGCTGGAGGAGCCCATCAGTGACCCTCCAGGAGGAAATCTGCCTGGCCTGGGCTCACACCGCCCCATCCTGGGCATTTCTGAGGGCATGCTCTAAGAACACCAACACCTAAACCTTGGACAGAAACAGATTCTGGAGCTGTCCTCAGAGAGCTCGAGGGTCGTCGGAGCACAAGACTTGAGAATCCTCAGGTACGGAGGTGGAACAAGGAGGGCTCTGGGGACCCAGTGCTCTGATGTAGAACAAACAAGAAAACAAGCAAACCCAGAGCATCTAAGGCCGTCCTGGTGTGTGTAGGCACCAAGGAAGGTGGTTTGTGAGGTTTGTGGCTTCAGAGGTATAGGGTGAGTACATACTGGTCAGGGCCCAGGGCCCAGGGCCTGGGATTAGGGCTTGGAGGGCTGCCAGGACTCCTGGAACCTCAGAGAAGGAAAAGGGACTCAGCCATCATCAAGCATGACTCCCAACCTCCAGGAAGCTGGCCAGGCTTTGGAGCCCTCCAGTGACAAGGATCTCCTTACTTCCTAAGATGGCATTTCCTTGGTTAGGGAAAATTTACCCAAAGACTGAGCTGAAATCTACCATCGCTGACTTAAGTCCTTTGACACTTGGCTGTGACCCAGAGCTGCACAGACACTAGGTTGGAAATGGGCAAGTCAGGTTCAGAAGCCAAGGTCCCTCATTTGACAAGGTTTCCATACTCCTCACTGTCTGAACAGAAGGTTTCAGCTGTGATTATCCCATCTCTCATTATTGATGACACACATCAGGCTGAATGGTCACCTAAGTCCCCTCAAGCAACAAGAACTTTGAGACAGAGTATAATACACTTGTAGAGATGCTGACGATTTCTTACACACACGTGCCCCCTCACAAGTTAAGTGTGCTCCCAAATCATCTCTCATCTGATCCTCATAAATGGCTTATGAGTTAGGCAGGGCTACTGTTCCCACTTGACAGATAAGGAAACTGAGCCTCAGGGAAGTGGAGTCATTTGCCCAAGATCACAGAGCCAGGAAGTGGGAGAGCCAAGACAGAAATCCAGGCCTGGCCTCCATCCCTAGGGCCCCTTCCTTTACCCCAAGTCTGCTTCAGTCTCTCCATCAGGGCCCTGGAGCTGGGCTGGACCAGTCAGTCAGAGGCTGACCATGTAGCCTGTGAAGGAGTGATGGGTGGGAAGCATTAAACTCAGCTTTCTTCCAGCCCACAGTTTTACAGAGAACAACGGGGAAAGGGAGGCTGAGACTTTCCTGCATCTCACTGCAGGTGTGTCCATTGTGTCTGGATCTGCCAGTGGCCTGGGCTCTGTTGGAGGGCCTGAGGTGGAGAGAGCAGGGCCAGGAGGTATTTCCAGGGCTGTGGCTGAGGACGATCCTGGCCTCAGCATCCATGGGCATGCGTTAGAGGGGAGAGAGTGTGAATGTGGACCAACCTCCAGGGATGCTGGGGCCCAGAAACTCCTGTGCTGCTCTCTCAGTGAGAGTTAATTACTCTATAAAATGTGAGGCTGCTCCCACTTATCAAATTATAGATAAGCTTAATTACAGCTCGCTGAGTAACCACACTGGGCGCCTTCAGAAATAGCAGTGGGCTGATTGCTCTTCTCAGCTTCAGCTGTAGCCACCTGGGTTTCAGGAGGAAGTTCTGCTGCTAAACTCCGCTCTCAGGCTGCAGGAGGGACTGCACTGAGCATGCTTCTGTCCTGGCCACTTCCTGGCTGGGCCGGTTCTCAGCCAGCAAGTGCCCTGCTGAACCATCTCTGTTCCATTACTGGGGTATTTACTCTGCTGGGGCCTCTCTCTCTCTCCTACTCATGTTGTGTTCTAGCCAAAGGTTTTGGCTCATAATGTCTGACTGAAGGTGTGCAAAGTAGTGCAGGACATGCCTTAAGAGACAAGGAAAGGGGGCTTCCCTGGTGGCCCAGTGGTTGAGAATCCACCTGCCAATGCAGGGGACACAGGTTTGATCCCTGGTCCGGGGAGATCCCACATGCCGCGGAGCAACTAAGCCTGTGCGCCACAACTACTGAGCCTGCGTTCTAGAGCCCGTGAGCCACAACTACTGAGCCCGTGTGCTGCAACTACTGAAGCCCGTGTGCCTAGAGCCTGTGCTTCGCAACAAAGAGTAGCCCCCGTTCACCACAACTAGAGAAAGCCTGTGCACAGCAACTAAGACCCAACGCAGCCAAAAATAAATAAATAAAATAAATAGACAAGGAAAGAATATGGTGCTGGATGGGAAAACACACACTTTGTGGAGTCTCAAGAGCCCCTTCAAGGAAACAAGTGAAGAGCAGCAGGCCACTAGGGATTGGTGAGAGGTCTGTGACATTGTGAAGGGCACCATAGGCCTTCCCTGGCGGTCCAGTGGTTAAGACTCCGTGCTTCCACTGCAGGGGGTGCAAGTTCGATCCCTGGTCGGGGGACTAAGATCCCACATGCTGCAAGTTGTGGCCAAAAAATAAAAAAATAAATGAAGGGCACCATAAAGGCACCTGCATACTGGCAGGATTGATGGACTTGCTCCAGTGGAAGAAACTGGCAGAAGTTTGATTTCTGGTGTGATTTCAGGGCATTTGGTGGGAATGGAGGAGCAATACTGAGAGTAATACAAGTGCCCTAGGTGTTCCCACATTCGGAGGTGCACCTGGGACCCCTATGCTTAATAGCATCTGCTCCCTCTCCCTCTGCCCCCTTTATTATTTGAGTCTCTGCTTTGTGCCAGGTGCTGTACTGGGCACAGGGCATCCAGTGGCAGGCAGCTCACTGCTCTCCTAGGAAACTTTAACCCAGGGTGACAGATCCCATGGTTTGGGGGAGGAAGTGAAATGCTTTATTGTACCAGCAATGAATAACAGTAGTCATTTTCAATCTACACACAACATAAATCGTCTTCTTCCCTTTATAGCCTCAGCGCCCCAGGTCGACCGCAGATGTGAGGGGACAGGAATGGGCAGGGGTCTTTTCCTACTTATGGAGTCACCCGACCTTCTCAAAGGAAAAATAAAAAGTGAGTGTCCCTGGAAAAACACCGCTGCGCCTTGCCCAGATGCCAACAACATGAAGTGGCCATCGAACACTGCTATGACCACTTGCAGAATGATCAGGCAGGAGCTCTGTGACACCAGGGCTTGGGCACGTGGTCTACAGGCTGAAGGTAGAAGCAGACCATATGCTCAAGCTGAGCACAGACATGGAGGGGTAGACGCCGACTCAAGGAATGCGACAAATTGGAATTTTCGGCATTGGGGGTTGACTTTCTACGAGGTTAAGTGTACAACAAAAGAATGCAACAGAACACTAAAAAGATACTCTTGGGGAAGCTCTTGTTTTCCCGCAGCAGAGAAAGAAGGGGCAAATCTGGGGGTCCCTGAGCAGGCAGCTCCTGGGGAATGGAGCCCACTGGTGATGCCCTGTTAGAGATGGAAGGAGATCAGAGAGCCTGCAGCCAGAAGGATGGGAAAGAAACAAGACTTGCTGGAAGTTTCATTCTGGAAAAGGTTGGGTAGAAAGAACACAAGTTCTGGAGCTGGACAGACCTGACTTTGAATCCTGTTCTGCAACCTTCCGATTGCCTAATGCTGTCAAATGATCTAGTCTCTCCTAGCCTCAGTTTCTGTATGTCTGAAATGGGGTTAAGGATGGGTACCTTGCAGGGTTCCAGAGGCAGAGACAGAAATCGGGAAACACTCAAATTTGAACCCTAGCAGCCAGAGGCCACCTTCCTGTTCACCTTGCTCCTTCCAGGGGCCTGGGGCAGAGGAGGTAATTTCTTCCTTCAGGTGCCCCTTTCTGACTGTTAAACGCAGAACAAACTCTACAGCCCTACGTCACCTCCTTTCTGGAAATCCCTGAAGAGGATGACAGGTGGATTAAGGAATTATCGGCAAAAAGGGCTTCAGCCTCAGAGCTTGGAAAACAAGTGCATCCCAGGCAAAGGAGGTATTTTCTGTAGCACAAATCCTCGAAACTGTCCAGGGGGATCAGCCTGGACAGTTTTGGCTTTGGGGAGGATGGGAAGATGGACCTGTTCCTCCTGCCTCCAGCTCTCTGTGTTTGGGTTCTTCCTGTTACCTCTCAGTTATGTCTTAGCTAGGCCTGGCTTCCTCTC
This sequence comes from Monodon monoceros, assembly GCF_005190385.1. Classification (NCBI taxonomy): domain Eukaryota; kingdom Metazoa; phylum Chordata; class Mammalia; order Artiodactyla; family Monodontidae; genus Monodon; species Monodon monoceros. Next base: position 72,778,639 of record NW_021703767.1, on the reverse strand, counting down.
TGTCTCTTTTCCTTTGCTATCCAAGTTCTGAGGGTTAAGTGCTGTCTATAATCAGGCTTCATGGGATCTGCACTACGATTTTATTCCCAGCCTCTAGGGGTTCCCAGTCCTGTGGGGCAGGTGCGCTGTGTTCCGACCCAGGGGAGCTGGCCATCACTTGGGACATCCTGTATACAGTGGATGTACACTGTTTGTGGGAGCCCAGGGAAGGTAGAAGAGAATTCAGACTGGGCAGATTACAGGTGCTCCCTACAAGGAGATCGTGTTTCAGTGGAGCCTTGATGAGTGAAGAGGATTTTGATAGGTAGAAACAGGATGTGGGGTACTTGGCAGGGTGTTCACACTGAAGGGAACAGTGTGGGACTGGCCCAGCATCTGGGAAGGACAGAATTCTTGAAGGGAAAGTGCAATAATTTGGCAGAGCTTGAAGACTTCTGGTCCCTGGGAATAAAAGGATGCTGGAAGGAAGGGGTGTGAGATCTTAGAGGGCAGTGTTCAGACAGACCTGACCCTCAGCACCATATCACTACAAGCTGAACCTCAAAGTCATCCAGCCTCTTGGCTCCCAAACTAACTGCATGTGAATCTCTTGGGGATCTGATTAAAAAACAGAACTGGTGCATCTGGGGCAGAGCCTAGGAACCTTATTTCTAAGAGGTGACTCCAAGGTACAGTGAGGAAAGGGACGGTGAAAGAAGAGGGGACACCAAACCCTGAGTTAGTGACAGATCTGGGCCTAGAAGCTGGGTGTCCCACCCCTAGTCTGTGCTCCTCCACTGTACACATGAGGGGAGAGCCAGGGCATCTGTGACTGTGGGTTTGCCTGTCCCTTTGTAGTTACTCGCAGGGAAACTCCTGAAGCAGAAAGGGCCTGAGGGCTTGTTTTAGAAGCACCAGGGTAGGGAGATGCTGGTGAACTTTCCTCCATTTTCAGAGACCTTTGTGGGGTGAAGTGAAGGCTATTGCTAGGAGGGAGAAGGAAAGATATTCCCTGAGCCCTGGTGGAGGCCAGGTGGCCTGCCGGAGTGTTACCATTATCAGGAAAAGAAGGGTGGAAGGCCCCAGTGCAGATGTCTGTCCAGTTTGGCATTTGGATTGTGGCACTAGTTGGGGGCCCAGCCTCGCCACAATTTTCAGGTGTGCGTCCTACCATGGAAGATTCCATTAAGCTGTGCCGAGCCCACCTGCTGTGTCACTCTGCTCCCCAGAACCCCTGTTTTGCTCGGTGTTCTCTCCTTGGCCGGGAGGGGGCAGTCAGCTGCCTCACCAGTTTTCTTCCTGCCTTTAGAGCTGAGGCCTGGAAGGGCCCAGAGGTGGTTAAACAGGATAGGACTTTCTCTGACCCATGGAAGGAGGCCTGAGTTCCAGTTCCACATTCTCATTGCAGACTGAGCCACTGGGGATAGGTGAGGAGAAGCAACATGCTCCCATCCCTGTTTTTTTTTAGTGCTCAGGGACCTGACTCCCAGCTGCCTAGCTCTCCTGCATAAGCCAGAGGCTTGGGGCAGGGCCTGCTACAGGTCTCTGTTATACATTCTCCCCTTCTATAGGAATATATCCACCAGTGTTTAGCTGGGCACATGGTTGCCCATAATAAAGATTACATGTCCCAGCTTCCTTTGCAGCTATAGGTGATCATGTGACTATGTTCTAGCCAATGGCACATAAGCAGACATGGTAGTACAACAGCTTTCAGGAACCTTCCTTAAGAGGTAGTTTATAAGCATCCTTTGGCTCCTTCATTCTGTCATTCTGCTGCCTGGATACTGCCATCTTAGACCACGAGGTCAAGGCCATGTATGGTGTTATAAGATAGTGTCTGGATCCCAGACACTAGGGAACTATTTTCTACCCTTAATCACCTATTCAGATTTTATGTGAGAAGAAATAAACTTCTGTCTTTTCTGCATTACCACTAGTTGGGGATTCTTTCTTTGGAGGCAAACCAAATCCCAACTAATGTAGGCCACAGCTAGAGAGAAGATGTGGAAGCCATTGCACACACATGGGGGCAGGCAGCCATGTTTGATAATAATAGTCATGAGCATTTACTGAGCACTTCCTAGTGCCAGGTTCTGAGTTAAGCATTTTATATGCATTATCCTATTTGATCCTCCTGATGATACTATGAGGCAAGATTTATAATCCCAATTTTATAGATGATTAAACTGAGGCTTACGTTTAAATACTTGCCCAGTCAGTCAGAAAGTGACAGGATTCCGAATCAGAATCTCTGTAACTGCTGGACGCAAGCCCCGTTTGTTCCTCAGGCTGTGATGAGGGTCCCTGCCAAGCTGGACTCAGCTTAGATTGAGAGGAGAGATTCAGGAGGCTATGACTGCATGGAAATTGACCATAAATCAGGCTGAAGACTCTGGGCAACCCAAACTCTAGTCCTTATTCTCCAAACAAAATTCTTAGGCTTTAAATATTTTTGAGGTCTAGTTCCTCCACCTAATGAAGGTATCCCCTCAAAAGCATCTCCAATGTGATCAGATGATATGGTCTGAATGTTTGTGTGCTCCCCCAATTCATATGCTGACATCCTAACCCCCAAAGATGATGGTATTGGGAGGTGGGGCCTTTGGGAGTTGCTTAAGTCATGAGGGTGGAGTCTTCAGGAATGGGGTTAGTGCCTTATAAAAGAGGCTCCAGAGAGCTCCCCAGCCCCTTCCATGTGAGGACACTGTGAAAGGCACAAGCTATGAACCAGAAAGAGGGCCCTTCCTCACTAGACCATGTTGGCACCTTGATCTTGGAATTTCCAGCCTCCAGAACTGTGAGAAATAAATTTCTGTTGGTAATAAGCCACCCCATCTGTGTTATCTTGCTATGGCAGCCAGAGCTAAGACATCTCCTATTTAGTGGCTAAGAGGGCTCCAGACACCTCTTCTTCTACCCCCTCCTCCTCTTTTCTCCCTCGTTTTCTCTGCACTCCCCCTCCTGCTTTACTTTCTGAGGATCATGGAGGTTGTTCCAGAGGCTCCTTATACAGTGTGGCCTCCCCCAAATGGGCTTTTGTTTATCTTCAAAGATTTCCATGGAGCATCAACCCCAAAATGTCTAAGTCATAAAGAACTCCATCTAGACAGGAAAGCTTGGTACTACTCCCCGCTTTACTACCAAGTTCCCTCGTCACTTGGGCAAGTCCCTTCTCCATTCCAGGCCTCACTCTCCTCATTTAAAAATAATAGTAATGATAACAATAATAACAACCCCTAACACACTGTGACCCAGGCACAATACGTTCTTTCTTTTTTTTCTTTTCTTTTTATGGCTGCGTTGGGTCTTTGCTGCTGCGCGTGGGCTTTCTCCAGTCGCGCTGAGCAGGGGCCACTTTTCGCTGCAGTGTGCGGGCTTCTCACTGTGGTGGCTTCTCTTGTTGCGGAGCATGGGCTCTAGGCGCACAGGCTTCAGTAGTTGTGGCACACGGGCTCAGTAGTTGTGGCTCGTGGGCTCTAGAGCACAGGCTCAGTAGTTGTGGCGCACGGGTTTAGTTGCTCCGCGGCATGTGGGATCTTCCCGGATCAAGGCTCGAACCCGTGTCCCCTAGCATTGGCAGGTGGACTCCCAACCACTGCGCCACCAGGGAAGTCCCAATACAATACGTTCTAAGTGGACTACATGCATTAATTCACTTAATCCTTACAACAACCCTATTAAGGAGGTAGTACTATTCCTATTCCTGTTTTACAGTCGAAGAACCTGAGACACAGAGGTTTTTAAGTTGTCCAAGTCATGCACAACAAAGTAAAAATGAGAGAACAATAGACTTTAAAGAGGACCTCAAACTTGTGTTCAGTTACAGTCTTTCCTTTAATGATGTCTCCTGCAGTCTCAATGCAGTACAGATGAAAGCGGGGGCGGAATGGGGGTGGGGTCTAATCTCTCACCCCCGCAGCCTCGCTCGCACTACCCTGCAGGCCTCGCCTTCCATCCAGAACAGTGTGAAAGCCACAAAACTCCAGAGCTCTAGTCTCTAAGGGCCCCTCCCATTGGAACATTCTGACTCTCTCTTGGCCAGGAGTCCCTGGGGTTTGGAAGGCAGGGCGCCCTGTCATCTGCCAGATGACACTAAGATTAAGGTCTTGATAAGAACCTGTCTGCGAGCTCCCCTGCACGGTGATTAACCCCCCAGAATGGCCTGTTTCCCAGGGGAGCAAAATCTCCCCCTAGGAGAGCTGGGGCCTTCTGCTTGACCTCAGCTGCTTTCAGAAAGCATCTCTGCTTTAAACTAGAGGCGACACCCACCCCCGAGAACAGAGGAAGGGAGGCTGCGACGTCCTACGGGCAGAGCTGGAGCAGCCGCGGTCTGTCCCGGCGGTCGATGCGCTCCGGCCGCGGTCTTGGCGGTCCTGGCGTCCGCTCAGCTGCTCCGAGCCACGGGCGGCCAGGGTGACCCCGCCACGTTGGCCCCCGGCGCCCAGGCGGCTGCTCGCGTCTCCTCCCGTCTTGTCCAGATCCCGCCTCCCCCAATCCCCCGCCCCCCACGGGGGGCGCTGGGCTGCGTTCCGCCCTCCTCCGCTGGTGACCCCCTGCCCCAGCTCTGCAGGAGCGACGTGGGACCTTGGTCGAATCTCGTAAAGCTCTTTGTGATAGAGCCGCGTGCCTGGCCTTCAGCCCCTGCCGGTCCTCTCCCCACTACCCCCCTCGCCCCCCCCCAAGTGTGGATTGTGCCTCTGTTCTAGCACCTGCCCCACATCAACGTGGTGGAGTGATTGGCTTGTCTGACTGTGCCCTCTCCCGCCCCTAGGCTGTCAGCTCCCCGTGGCAGGAAGCCAGCCCCAAAGGTCCACCAAAAAGCCACTCTCTGGTTGATGACTCATGCAAGTGCCCTGTTACCATTGTGAGAAATACCTGGGGCCCTTCTGCGTCTGGGTCGGTCTCCTCGTGGCCGCTGGCAAAGCCTGGCCGCCAGTCCTCGGGGGAGCAATGCAGAAGGCGGAGCTAAGGAAGCTGGAAGGAATTTCCATTTGTCTAGAGTTGCCGGGCCTGCTTCTGCCTTATTTCAGCAAGGGACTCAGTGCCTCAGAAAACAGCCTGCCAAACATTCTTGTTTTCAAAGGAAACCATGAGTTCCCTGCCCTGCAGTAAGATTTGTTTATTATAGCGATGTCAATACATCTCCTTATTTACCTCTCCACACCCACTTTCTGAGCCTCCTCCCTCATGGTATGTAAACGGCCTGGAAGTGAAGGAAACTTTCCGTTTTTCTTTGATGCCTTACTGAGCTGCAGACACCTGTGCTGAGGGTTAGAGACCTGCTTTCCAGGTGGTTTTTGAAATTTGTTTGTTTTAACCACCAGTTTATTGTGTGGCTTTGATAGCATTCCATCCCTGCTTTGAGCTTTGTTTCCTCCATCTGCACAATGAATCAGTGGTGCTTCCCAGGGTCTCAATGATTCTTCAGAAGTAACTGATAAGGGGTTTGTTTTCAGATCTTGTGAAGAATGGGATCTGCTAAAAAAAAGGGGGGGGGAGGGAATGGTTTGAAAAGCACTTGCCTAGGTGACTTCACACCTGTGTCAAGGAAGTGTCTGCTTAGGTCTCTGATGGAAAACTTTTCTTTAGGCTTCATCATCACGAGGTCCCTGAATCTGGCATGCCTTCTCCTCTCAGGGTGGCCAGGACCTGCCACCCTGAGACAGCCCCAAGAGAAGACAGGACTGAAATCATTCCGCAGAGATTTCCTGCCTCCTGGAGCTGAAGGTCATTTCTATGCCTGCCCCATCTCCCTCCCTGTCCAGGCCTCCTCTGTCTGCTTCTCCTACAAGACCATGACAACAAAGCCCTCCCTGACAGTGTTCTCATTTGACACAGCAGACCTATGATGGAGGGAGGGACAGGAATTATTTCCCCCATTTACAGATGAGAAAACAGGCTCAAAGAGGTGAAGGATTTGAGCAAGGTGACAAGGCAAGTTTTTGGCAGAATGGTGTAAGAATCCTGGCGTCCTGATAACTTAAGGTAAACTGGGACTCCTGCCAGCTGGGGAAACAGTTCTGAGAGGTGTGATTTGGTGAGAAAGAAAAATATACTGTGAATGAGCTAATCCGCCCTCTTGAACCTGCTCTAACAGCCAAAACAGGCATGAAAGAGGCCAAGCTAGCAGCTCCACACTAGCTGTGCCTTCTCTTGGACCCCTGGGGGTCCTCTGAACACTTCCTACTGCTCCTGAGCCAGGACACTTTAAGAAATGGACAGAGGGTCCTGGCAGTACCAGGCCAGCGGCAGGAAGGCCCTGGTCCAGTGACTCCCCTGCCCACAACACACGCACCTGAAAATGAGGGGGTTCCTCGGCCATGGCAGGTTCTGATGCAGAAGTGCCACGTGAGCAGAAGGGCTCTCCCTGCCAACCAGCCCATAAGGCTCTGAGAATCTACCCTAAGCATCGCCGGCAGCTTCTTAGCTTCCTCTGCTGTTTCCGAGATGGGCCCGGCACATCCTCAAGGGACCTTGAGTGGAAATCAGTATTCCAGTCACATCTCCAAGTGTCTGTAATCCTGCCTGCTTGGGCAGCACTTGGGAGTTTACAAAGCACCCTCACACCAGAGGTCCATGGGGTAGGCAGGTAGATAGCAGATCGCAGATTTATCTCCATTTTATGAACTGGACACAACAGAGACTCGGGGAGGGGAATGACTTGTCCAAGGTCACGCAGGGCATTGAAAGACCCAGAACAGGAACCTGGGCCTGTGACTGAGTCAGGCTGAGTGAGGCCCTTGCTGTATCAATTCCTGGCTTTGCCCACAGGGTTTCCTCCTCAGCTAAGGCCACAGCAGCCTCTCTAGCAAAGACAAGAGTGGGGTATCCATCCTGATTTCCAGCATTTCCCCAGGACAAGCGGCCCCTCTTACAATCAGAAAAGGGAGGGCCCTGTTAGGGGACCAAAATCACGCAAGCAACTTGGGAAAGATGCAGTTTCCATGCCCTGTCCTAGCCGCAGCCAGTCCAGGTGTGTGGGAGTCAGGAGGCCTGGGCTTGGGGTCCAGGTCAACAACTGATTCTCTGGGGGCCTTGGTCAGGTAGACTTTTTTTTCTTTTTTTTGAGTCTCAGTTTCTTCCTCAGTAAGATGGGGTGAAGGACGAGGATCACCGTTCTCAACCAACTCATGTTAAAATCGCCTGGGAAAGTTTGTACAAAACCCACATCTGGGGGCTTCACCCTAGGCCTAGTAGATCAGCTGTGGGGTTGAAGAACTCCGTGGGAACCCACATTGTTAACCTGGTGATTCTGAGGCCCACTGACGTCTGAGACCACAAGACTACGTGGTCCCAAGGGCCTTTCCTGCACTGACATCCTATTATCTGAGGCATCAGGAAGTGTGGTAAGTGCACTCTGACTCTCTGCTTATTTCCTCCCATGTTTTGTTCTTTAGAGTAGACTCAGGGTCCTAGAAGTGGAAAATATCTTGAATAGATTCCCAGAGTACAGTCTCTTCAGGAAAAGTACAACAAGTATGAGAAGGCCCAGGAGGGGCTGGATTTTGCATTCCCAAGGGGGCTATGAGCCAACTGTGGGTTTGCTGGGCCTCCAGTCTGCAGTGTACTAGGTGACCCACCCCATGGGCATATTCCAACAATAAGATGATTTCTCTGATGTGGCCTCTACCCACAGATCTGTGGGAACCCTGATTCCATCCAAAGGCTCTATGTGGCTCACAATGGCCACCTTTCCTCCCTGTTCCTCAGAAGGCCCTAACTTGTGGGCTGCCAGGGTAGTCCTGCACCTCTTGGGGTGTCTGCATGCTTGGCAGCCACGTACTTGGCTACACAGACAAGCCAGATGTCACTGCCCTGCTGGCACCAGACTATACCAGTTATGGTTGTTGGCTGAAAACAAGAAAAACTAATTCTGGCTGACTTAAGCAAAAAAGGAATTTATTCAGGGATATTGGGAAGCACTGAGACTCACCAGGAAGGCTAGAGAACCAGCCTTGGAAAACAGATAGAAACAAAGCTGGCTGCCTCTCAGAAAGACTCATGCCATGGGTCTAAAGAGGGGATTTAGATGCTGTGCATCCCACAAAATGACAGATTCTCTACTCACCTGACGAAAGACTCTACACCCAGAGAATTGTTGTTGGTGATTTTTGCTGTGGCTGGTGCCAATAATAGCATTTCCTATTCTTCCAACCAAGTTTCAAATCCTGTGTGCCTTCCATCTGAGAAGGTTCCTACCAGGTATCACCTCCTTTGCTCTGCCCTATTTATTCCTCATGTTGCTACACTTATGTTTCACACACGGCTAGTGTGGAGCTGCTAGCTTGGCCTCTGATTCCAGACCAACCCTTGTTCCCCCTGCCCCAACTCATACATAGACACCCTAACCCATGTCTGCCTGGTCTACCCCACTTTCCCAATTTCCTACCCCATTTGATCTCCAGAACCATCTAGTAAGATTGCACCTTTTCCCGCAATAATTTTTCTCCTTCGTCCAGTCAATCAGTAAATATTTACTGGGCATCTACTATGTGCCAGTGACTGTGCTGGGTGATGAGGGATAGGAGAACCCTATCTTTATGGAGATTAGAGTCTAGTGTGGGACACAGGCACTAACCAAAGAACCATACAATATCTTATTACCAATTGTGATAAATACTATGCAGGAAAAGCTCACCGAAACCTTGAACGTTTTAGTAGGGACACCTGATCTGGTCTGGGATGCTTCCCTGGAAGGGTGATGTTTGAGTTAAGATATGCGAGATGAGGAAGAGTTAGCCAGAGGAAGGGGAAGGAGGGAGGGAAGGGGGAGGGAGGGAGAAAAGAAGGAAGGGCATTTTAGGCAGAGGGAAGAGCATGAGCTAGGGTTCTGAGGCAGAACGAAGCTTGTGCCCTCCCAGAAGTTAAAGAAATTAGGGGGGCTGGATTCCCTACTGTAAGAGGGAGAGTCATAATGCCCAGGGCTGGGGAGGTAGGCACGGGCTAGACCAGCAGAGCATTGGACTCGCATAATGGATTTTAGTTTTTATCAAAGAGCAACAAGGGACTGTTAAAAAAAAAAAAGTAAGGAGGAGTTGGGCCTGCAGCGTGGAGAACAGATCAGAGACAGCAAAAGTGGATGAGGAGGTCTGTGAGGATCCAGTGAGAGATAATAGGGTCTTGGCCTACTGAGTAGTGGGCGTAGAATGGAGCAGAGGACAGATTCAAGACAAGTTTAAGAAGTGAAATTGACGGGACTTGGTGGTGAGCAGGATATGGGGAGGGGTCGGGGATGAGGGAGAACATGTGTCTGAGATCACGCTGAGGCTTGTGACTTGTGCAGCCAGGTGGAGGGTGTTAGGGGAGCACTTGTTCCCCACTCCTGTTTCCAGGTGAAGGAACTCCTATTAGATAGCACTCCTGAGCTCTGTCCCCATGGCTATGATTGGTGCATTAGGAAGGAGGAACTGGGCTAGTGCGGCTCAGGGCCTTCTGGGTTTTCTAGTGCCCATTCCCTGCCACAGATGGCTGTGACCCAGTTTGTTCTCAAGGCCACCAGCGAGCTTAGCGGGGCCGGCTCTGCCCCTGGCTAGAAGCCTATAGTTTGGGAGGCACATTCAGTTCAGGGCCGCCTAACCAGTTAAACCAGCCCCAAACCGTGGTTCTGGCCTGGAAATGGAAGAGAACTGGCATTTTCTTGCCCTCCGCCCACCTCCCCCCAGCGCTTCAAAGCCCCAACACTTAGAGGCATATTTACTGAGATAGGGAACACTTAAGCAAGAGTAGGTTTTAAGGGAGAGATCATAAATTCAACTCTGGATCTCTTTCCTGGCCACTTTGATTTCTTTCCTTTGACGAAAATGTCCCATGAAATCCATACACTTGCCCATGTGCCTCTTTTTTATTATCTCGGGGGCATTAACTACATCAAACTAAAACTTTCTAAAATTTTACTTTGCTTTGGTAGATCAGCCTGGACTTAAACTCTGAATCAGTTCTCCTCAGAGAGGTTATGAACCTACACCCCATCCCGAGGGATAATAATAATAACAGTAACAACTACCACGAACGAAGCCTTCGCTGTGCTCGGACCATCTCACTCAATCCTCACAGTATCCTCCAGGAGAAACACTTTTGCTATTCTCACTTTACAGGAGGAGAGACTGAGGCCCAGAGAGGTTAAACGGCCAGAGGCAAGGGCATCTGGCTAATGAGAAGTGACTGAGATTCCAGAGCTCTTGCTCTTAAATACCATGCTGACCTGGAGGGTGTGCTGGAAGATTTTTAACTGCCATGTGAAAGTAAGAAGCCCAACTGCTTTCTCTGCTCTCAGCTGAGGGGTTCCCAGGCCCTATCAGCCTCTGCTTTCCTCTCCCATCCATGCTGGTCCAGTGAGCCTTTGAACTCAGAGCTTCTCTCCTTTCCTCTCTTCAGGCATTTTCCAGATATTCCCCCCCCCCCACCCTCACCCAACGCAGAGACAACCTGTCTGTTAAAGCCTTGCAAATCCAACCAGAACCATCTGAAAGAGTTTAGCAGGCAGGCAGGAAAGCCAGCCTGAAATTGAGTTAGCCGGGATTCTGCCCAAGGCCCTCACATCAGCTATGCAACATAATCACTGCCCGGTGCAGAAAACAGGTTGCACTAGAGGTAGTCTGTTGTCACTGGCTTGTACTATTTGAATCGGGAAGTAATGCTGTGGTGAGATTCAGTCTCCTGTAGTTTTGCACTGGAAGCGGAAAGAGCACATGGACCCCCTCCCAACCCCAGAGGCTCAAACCACCCACCTCCTGCACCTGGGCTCTCAGCCAGGTGCTTTCACAGTTGCATGATGAGCCGTGCTCTGCCTGGTGAACATTGCCCTGCAGTCTGAGCGCCTGGATGCAATCCTCCACCCTGTGCCTTCCAGGGTCTCCCCCAGGCCTCTGTGTAAAATGAGGATAATAATTGTACCAACTCCACAGAGCTGTTGTGAGAATACATGATTTAATATACGTAAAGGCTTCTGGCACATAGTAAGTATTGCGAAACGGGTTGCTGTCATTGTCATAATCACCATCAATACTTGGTTTCCCACATTCATGTTTTTTTTTTTAAAATCAAAACCAAGTACCACACATAACATTATTTAATACTTCAAACGAACTTTAAATAAACTCACTTTTGAAGCATAGCCTCCTCCTAAGCAAAGTATCCTTGAAATCACAAGTTTGATGGTTTTAGTTACATTTTTAATGGCTCTTTGCAACAGTGCATGCCCATTAAAGTAAATGTGTCCACCCTGTAGCACTAACTCATCTTGTGCACAACCAGGGGTTCTCTGCCCTGGCTGTAAGGGACAATGCTGTGGGCGAGTGCCGGCATGTGTCTCTGTCTTCTCATCTGTAAAATAGGTGTGATGTGATGCTGCTGCTTCCTGGGACTGTTGTCCTGTTCTGCAGCATGTTGGTTGTGACCATGCTTTGTAAAGTGCAGTTCACTAAAGTTGCTATCAAGTGGCTCTCCTGTCCCTATCCCATTCCAGGTTAGCTGCTCACCCCAGGTTTGCAAAAGGAGCTGCTAATGGAAAACTTCCCCAACCCCTATCCCACCTCTCCCTGGAATTTGTTGGAATTCGCAGTCAATCAAGTAGACTTTTTTCTCACGTGTTTCCTTTCCTCAGGCTAGAACAGACCCCAAATCCATTTTAATCCTTCATCCTCATTCAGCATCCCTCCTCCTTATTGAGGGTGTCAGGCCTGGTTGCCATGCTTATGTGATGGCACCCCCAGCCCATGCCCCTCCAGCTAGGCTCAAGCCTGCCCCAGGGTTCAGGAAGCAGAACTTCCAGGAGTTTTATCTCCATTGGCCCGTGGGCTCTCCCCCTGCTGCCTGTCCATCGAACTCATGGGTCTGGAAATACCCTTTCTCTGGACCTGACCGGCAGAGGCAGCTGTTGCAGTTCTGCATTTTCCTACTGCATGGTGACTCATTAGGCATTCCCTCTGACCAGAGCCTCTTCCCTCTCTTCACCTGGGCCAACAAGGTAAATCTCCACCAGAGGGCTTGGTGTAATTTCAGCTCCAAGGGGTGAAGGCTGAGGCCTTGGGGGCTGGGGCAGGGTGGGGGTGGGGGGAAGGGCGGTCCTGAGGGCAGAGGAGAGGATGGGAATAAAGTCCCAGGCTGAGGCCTGGGATGCTTTGCATTTCCCTGACTCCGCCCTGCCCAGCCAGCGTGCAGGGCTTCACAAATGTCCATTTAGAAAGCTCCTCCCTACTTGTGTGGAGAGGTCCCAGTGACTGGCCCCCATCAGACACAGGAAAAGCTGAGGAAGCTGGGCACTGAGGACAGTATGATTCCTTTTATTTTATGGGAGAAAGGAAAAAATGCCTATAAAACAAATCCAGAGCTTTTCCCTGAAGAGTGGAAGGGAAGAGCAGTTTTCAGTTTCTTAGACAGTTTTAGTCTATCAATGTGCCATGGAATCCCGAAGAATGTACAAATAGCCCTTCAAGTGTGAGTTGTATCTTCCAAATCAGTTGGAAGTGGCTCTTCTACTCCAGCTGGGGCATCTCTGGGCCCTCCTCAGCCCTAGATCCTTTGAGCCAGGGCAGAGGGCCCCTCCCATTTGGATCTCTTTCCTTTCAGCACTCCCTGCCCCAAATCCTGCCCCTTCAGATTTTCTCAACCCACTGCTCCTACTCCCAGGTCCTGCCTGGCATCCGCAGCCTCCAAGACAGGGCAGGCATCTGGCCACCCTGGGTTCTGCTCTGCCTGGGCTTGGACCCAGGTGGGGGCTGGTCATTGGGCTCTGTAAGGCGAGCTGAGCTTGCTCCTGACCAAGCTGATACCTTGTATCAGCTTGTATCTCCTGTTTATTGATGCGCTGAGGGAACCTCTGCTCTCTGTCGCCCTGGAGTTGGCCTAACTTTGGTTTGTCAGCCCCCAGGAAAAGGCAGGAGAGTTGGGTGGGAGTTTGTTATGGAATCAATGTTTGTGTTCTTCCAAATTCATATGTTGAAATCCTAACCCCCATAGGTTATGTATTAGGAGGTGGGGCCTCTGGGAGGTGATTAGGTCATGAGGGTGGAGCCCTCATGAATGGGATTAGTGCTCTTGTAAGAGAGAGCCCACACACCTCCCTAGCTCCTTCTGCCATGTGTGGAGCCCAGGCCATGCTGGCACCGTGATCTTGGACTTCGAACCTCCAGTGAGCAAGAAGTCCCTGCTGTTTATAGGCTACCCAGTCTATGATATTTGGCATAGCAGCCTGAATGGACTAAGGGTTAGAGGGATATAAAAACCCATTCTGACCTGTACATATGTTTAATTATTTGACCAGAACACTAAATTTTATTTTTCCATGGCACCTACTTCATTGTACTGGCAAGTGTTATCTCTTAATAAATGGTGTTCACAGATAGTTGTTCCAGCTTATAGAATTCTGGGGAAAAGAGCTTCCAGAATAGTGATTTGTTGTACTTGCCACAAAATCAAGCAAGTTGAAGACGTCTGTGAGCGTTAACCCTCCTTATGACAGTCTCATCTGGTGGGATAGTTAGTAGGTAACATAGGGACCTTCACGACAGAGATTATAACAACAATAAAATAATAGTTCTTATAATCAAACTACAGCTGGGCCCTGTAGTGGATGGTGAGGAGTCAGTCATAAACAGGACATGCCCTCTGTCTTCAAGGGCTCCGAGTCTGGGTCATTTTGACTCAAAAGAATTTGCAGTGACCCTTCAAGTCCACTGTTCTCCCTCCAGCAGCCCAGACTGATAGCCATCAGCACGCCGTCATTTCATCAGATGGATGCAGGTATGACTGAGGATTAGACACCTCACCTTTGATTCCTTCGTGATGCTGTGTGCTCAGATTTTGTACGCATGGTGCATGTCTGCGCGTCTTTTTACATTTTTATCCACACCAGTTTTGTTTTTTGCTTCTTGGCTAAATTCCCAAAGATGATAAAGAAGTGTGTTTATTCATTTAAATTGCCTTGCACCAGGATCCACTCAGCCAAACACCTGGATGGTATTTTGATAATGATGATGTTGGTGTTGACAAACGCTTGATAATTCAGTATCTACGTAAAGTGTCCTATTTTTAAAAGAAAGCTTGGTTAGAACCTAACTAAAATCATAGGCAATTCAGAAGAGGTTTCTTTTAAGAAAATGGCAAGAGAAAAGGCTTTGCAGACCCATCAAATGAGAGAACAGTGGTGCTTCTGGCAGTTTTTTCTGCTTTTGGCACTGTCCAGGTCACCCCCAGAATGATGCAATGTCCTTGTGCACCTCATCCCATCTGCCTCCGTCTGTATGGTCCAGGGCCCATCAGTTCTTAAATGCTACACTTCCTGCCTACCAGGCAGGCCTGGGCTTCCTCTGTGAGTCACTCTGTCTGAAGCCATGACCCATGCAGCACCCCAGAGTGTCTCGATGCAACACTTCGCTATTAGCCTCCGTGCTCATCCAGCAATTTCAAGAAGAAACTGCGAGATATTCTCTGCCTAATCAAAAGCTGTTCTGCCAAACAACAGGGCAGTGAAGATGAGAGTTGCTTTCAAACCTAAAAGGAAAGGCAAACAAATACAAGACCAAATTCTGTTGGTCAAGCTGGATGCTTTGATATCAGCCTGTCAGAGACGGCAGTGGAGCCTTCCTCGACTCCTTGTGACCAGGGCTGATATTCAGCTGGTGTGCAGGGTAAAGACAGCTCTGTCCCACCAGCTTCCATGTGCCCTCTCATCTCCCAGGGAAGAAGCAAGTATGGTTCCCTGTTGGACAGAATGGGCAGAATCCACACTGCAAATTTAGTGATGAAAATCTCTAGATGCATTTTTTTGGCAAGACATTTGATAGCTCCACAATTATCCCGGAAGTTTTGCCTGGCCATGCCTCTGTCTCTGGCCTGATGCTCCGGCTGAACAATGCAATGAGAAGTGCTTTGGTAGCCCCTGCATGCCCAGCAGGTGTGTCCTCCTGAACCAGGGGACTAGAACTACCAGCTTGTGGGAGCTGGGACTGTCTAGGACCACTTTCTCTGCAGATTTTGCAGTTGTAAGGCAAGGACCTTGCAAACCAAATTCTAGAAGATATCAAGAAGAGGCAAGTGGAGGGAAAAAAAAGAAAGAAAAGACAAGTGACCAAGACTGCTGCATAAATATAGGATTGGTAGGATACTGCTGGTTCCCAAGAGGGGGACCATCATTCCACCGGTTCTCACCCCAGGCTGAAGGCCCTCTATTGGACTGTGAAGACTTCTTGGGCGGGTCTAATAACCTGGGTGTCTTCTTTGCCCTTTGCTGTGTTTCAACTTGAGACACAGAAGAGGGAGGATGGTTGCTGTGTGGGGTATGTTTGTGTGATACAGATGGGGATGTGAAAGTAAGGAATTCTGCAGCTAACATCTGAGATTTGCCACCAGCCAGGAAAACATTCGTTAAGAACTACCCTGGGCCACCTAATATGGCGTCCTCAGAAATCCTGTGGAATGTTTTCAACTTGCCAGCCTCTTATGCACCCAGACATATATTTCATATTCCTCAAATCCTAGCCAAGAAAGGGAAGGCTGTAGACCTGGTGGGCCTGCAGGTAGCCTGGACCAACAATCGGAAGAAGCTTGAGTTTGGTGCTGGCTCCCAACACCAACATATAATCTGTCTTTCATCTGATCCCTCTTGGATCCCCTGGATATGCTGGAAATAATCTTTGACAGGTTCAGCTGAAGTAGCTGAGAGAATGGAAATTTGGAGAGCAAGACCCAGACCACAGCAATCTGCTGGCCACACTGCAGACTCCCCTTAATGCAAGTCATCATTTATTACTAACTCCATTGATGACCTGCTGACTGTGGCCTACCACTTCACTAGACCGGTGGGAACAGATGGTCTAATGTG
Source organism: Monodon monoceros (assembly GCF_005190385.1). Classification (NCBI taxonomy): domain Eukaryota; kingdom Metazoa; phylum Chordata; class Mammalia; order Artiodactyla; family Monodontidae; genus Monodon; species Monodon monoceros. The sequence goes on along the minus strand of NW_021703767.1, from coordinate 72,762,837 downwards.
ATGAGAGCATCACAGAGTGTCAAGGCTGGAACTCCTTCATTCTACAGATAAGGAAACTGAGCCCCAGGGAGGAAAATATTATAGTTATTCATTCACATTTCTGCTTCCGTAATTAGATTACGAGGTTCTTGAGGGCCAGGACTATATTTTTTGAAGACTCACAGCCTAGTAGAGGGCTTGGCCATTGCAAGATGCTCAATAAATGTTTCTGAAAGGGAGGGAGGGTGGATGGGAAAGGGACTTGCCCAAGGTCACACAGGTTGTAGTGGCAGAACCAGACCCCCTACCCCACAGGCCTCTGTCGGGAGGCAGGCGCGCTGGCCGCTCAGGGAGCTGCACATCTCCTTTCAGCATTGCCAGCTCTAGTTGATGCCTTCCCGCAGGTCAGGCTGGCTCTCTCTATTGCCCAGAAAGTGTCACGGATACCAGACCCCAAGGCATCTGCTGTTCCACAGCAGGGCCCCGGGGTGCTCCCCTGGTCTGTGATGTGAACATCATCGGAAGAACCGAGCCGGACTTGTCTCAACTCCCCTGATGGAGGGGCTGGGCCTGGGCTCTCAACTTAGGCTGGTGTCTCTGGCGGGGCAGGACCCAGATCTGGAGCCAAAGGAGAGCCAAGAGTGAGGGCCCCAGGGTAACAGGCAGGATGGAGCCTAGCAAGACATCCAGGCAAATGGGTGGCAGAATTCTGGAAACGTCAGTAAGGCAGGGCATCAGACACCAAGGTCCAGAGAGCAGAAGGGACCTGCCCAAGCTCACCCACTAACAGGGCAGAGATGGATTCGAGGCAGGGACGGTCTCTTCATAGAGGTGAGATGTTCTCTTCCTCACAACAGCGAGGAAGAGCAGGAAGCCAGAGCAAGTCCCGGAGGAAATATGGTGCAGCTGTGGATTCTGTTTATAGGGCGGCAGCAGCCTCGCCCAAGGCGTGTCAGGAGTCGGGGTGTGGGTGGGACGCTGTGAGGGGAGCTGAGCCAGCTGCATGCCTCTGCGTTGTCTCAGGCTCGCTCCACTTCTGCCAGCCCTGGGAACCTACCTTGCCTCTGTCCCTTGCACTGGCCCCTCTTTGGGGTTGGGGAGAGGCCCAGAGTTGGACGTGACTCTTTTCTAAGCAGCCTTCAGGGCCCTGTCAGTGACGTCATCTTCTGCCACATCCCTAGACAAGGTATCCCTTGTGCCCCAGGATTGGCGCTGGACCCAGAGCTTGGTCCCTGCCCCCAGGGGTCTTAAAGTCTTGTTGGGGAACTAGGACACATTTGAGACACCCAGCACCAGGCACTCTAAGGCCAGCATCGCTCTGGCTACACCGAGTGGGTTGCTCAGAAAAAGCAGAGATCCTCGCAGGTAAGTTGGCTTCTTGGAGGAGGTGAGGCTGGAATTGGAGCCCAAGCATTAAATGCTGTGTGAGGGTTTTGAGTCAAGTCACTGCAGCAAGACTGTATGGGCTTCTCGCAAGGGCAGGGGATGGAAAGCTTTGGGGGCAGCCTCAGAGTCACGGGGTGAGGGCTAGTGTTTTTCAAGCATTCTTTAGCAGCAGAATCCTTCACCAAAGGAAAACTTAGGTATCAACGTGCTAAAAGCAGAACTGCTTAGCTTCCCTTTCATCCCGGGGTTAGCCCCCCAGGAAAGGAACGGAGCTCTACAGCTGGACCAGTTCAACCTTCTTATTGGACCAGCAGGGAAACTGAGGCACAGAGAGCCAAAGGACATGCTCATTGGCTCTCGGGCGCGGAGGCAGACAAGATTAAGGTCTGTCTCCTCTCCCCAGCTCAGGGCTTCCCCCAGTAGACCTTACTCCCTCCAGAATGCGGCCAGACTGGGGAGACCTTCCACTGGGCTAAGGAATGTGAGTTCCACAAGACGGAGAACGATGGAATGTGTTTGGGCAAAGGCATTCTTTCTGGCATTCTAGTGTGGCAGCCTAGCTCAGACTGCACTCTCTTCATGTTTCAGTCCCTTTATTGAGGAGGCTGGCATATTTGAATCATCTGAGAACGATCTCCAGCAATGCAGGGTCAAAGACACTGGCGGGGATGGTGGTTTGGGCTAGAGAAGGACAGGTGTCATTGGTTGAGTTTTGGTAAATAGGTGAATTGTCAGTGGATAAGTTCAGTGGATAAATTCAGTGGAAGAATCAGAGCTTCTTAAACTGCGTGGGAAATTGTGCCCATTCATTGGCCTAATGATGTGGCTTTAATTAGGAATTCAACAATAACTAAAAAAGTCCTCAGAGAAAGACAAATACTATATGATATCACTTGTATGTGGAATCTAAAAAGTACAACACACTAGTGAATATAACAAAAAAAGAAGCAGACTGACAGATATAGAGAACAAACTAGTTGCCAGTGGGGAGAGGGAAGGGGGGAGGGGCCATATGGGGGTAGGGGATTAAGCAGTCCAAACTGTTATGCATAAAGTAGATAAGCTACAGAGATATATTGTACAACACAGGGAATATAGCCAATATTTTATAATAACTATAAATGGAGTATAACCTTTAAAAGCGTGAATCACTGTATTGTATACCTGTAACTTATATAATATTGTACATCAACTATGCTTCAATACAAAAATACACCTAAAGACCTAAGATGAAAGGTAAAAATAGATAAATAAGCCCCATCTTGAGCTCACAAATAATGCAAAGAACTGATAAATATCTTTGGAAGCTAGACAAGACCTCCTGCCTCTGTCTTCCTTGCACATTTGTCTTGGTCAAGCCTCCTTCCACTAGGCCTCTACCAGTTTTCATGACACATCTTAGTTTCTGTTGCCTTATGGCTGAGAAGGCTAGCTGGGACTTGGAGTGAGGGGAAACACCTTAAGTAGGCGGCACATGCATTTATCCTTTTTTTTTCTTTTTATTCTTTTAGATGACCAAGCTTAGAAATGCTTGTCAGAGAACATCAGACACTTCCTGAGGTCTCAGAGTCAAACCTCCCCTCCACTATCACCCAGGAGAGCTGCTCTCTCAAGCCCTGAGTCCCCCAACACCATCTGGTACATTACACACATGGAGTGCTTTACAATTTGTAAAGAGCTTTCGAGTATATTCTCTTATTTGAGCCACACAAAAGTGCCGTGAGGCAGGCCAGCAGGCATTGTCCCGATTTTAGAGAGGGTAAAAGCAAGGGTCACAGGGGCAAGTAGACTTGGTCAAGGTGGTGTCACTGGTTAGCGTTTATTTAACAGATATTCATTGTTTTATTTATGCTGCTTTATGGATGATATTTGTTGTTACAGCATGAAGCCAGATCTGCTGACTTGCTTCCCAGGACTCTTTCAGCTGCACCAGGCTCTTTCTCCTAAGGATATAAATAAAAATGGATTTTCTGCTAGAAACAGGTCAAATGACTTCATACAACTGTAGGCAATTCAGAGGGACCTGGTAAATCCTAAATGAGACATGCTTCATTTGAATAACAAACCAGAGGAACTCTGAAGCCTGCAGCATAAAGAAATCGAATTATACAGTTGGAGGGAACTCAATTATTGAGACCAGTGGCTTTTAAACATTTTTAAAGCACGAAAACCATTCTTAAAATTCAGTTTTACCAGGCATCTCAATAAGAAAGCCTATCAAAGCAGCATCTTTGTAGAACTTGAGACTTCACTTAATATCTTTGGAAAACCCTCTTATTTATATTGTAGATGAGGAGACAGGCCCAGAGGCCCAGGGACAGGTCCCTTGGGGAATCTGTGAGCTGGGGCTGGAACCCCAAGCTGGTGGTATTCCCACTGAAGGGTCCCCATGCAGAATGAACTGACTGACCCAATTCACTTTTTGGTCATAATCCTCCACTGTCGCCCATATTACTAACACACCCAATCCTTTCCAGTTTCCTTTGCTCGAGCTATTTATTTCCTCTTCTCAGAATGTACTTCTGCCTATGAAACTTGCATTTTTTTTTTTCCCCTCCACACTTGGATCAAAGGCATCTCCCCTCCCCTATGAAGTTTCCTCAAGGGTCATAGTGAGAGAGACTCACAGTCTCACTTCTGAGTCCCTCTGGAATCTTTGGTGACATTCTTAGGATGTTCCGCTTTGGTCTTAGAGTCATTTGAGGCTTAATCCCACTCCTGAGATTTCATCCTTTTTGAGGACAAAGGCCCTTCCCAGGACCTAAGACAGTGTCTTCTTCCAGCTCTAAAATACCATGAAGCTATGATCTCAAAAGGTGTTACTCTAGAGTCTTTTTTTTTTCAAATGGAATCGTACAGAATCGGTCTCCGTTTTGAATACCTAAGTCCTGGCTGGTTAGATTCTTTTAAAGCTGAGCCAAGTTCCTTCCATCTTGTCCTCTTCCTCATTCTTGAGCATTTATCATGCAGCTCTACATGAACACTGACTGACCTTGACCAGGGCCTGTGAAACACACACAGTTGCTGCCTTCAGGGGCACTGGCTAAGGAGTCCGAATGACCTGGCCCCCCATCCTGGCCCTGCCATTTCCTCAGCAAGCCACGTCCTCCCTTAGAGCCCCAGCCTCTTCAGCCATTACACATGCCCACTCCTCTGTGAGGAGCTGAAGACAGGTACATATAGAGGCATTTATAAACTGCAGGCTGCCTTGTTGGCCAGCCTGTTGAAATCAGTGGGAAAAAAATTAAAGTCAGTGTCTAAGATTTCAAAAACTTGTGTAATACCAAATAACCAGTTTATCTGAATGTTCTCTTTCTAGTGGGTTGCTGTGGCATTATACAGTTATAGGCTTCCTACCACTTGCGGTTCAGCCCTGAGGCCCTTGTATTTGCTGCTCTGGAAATCAGCTCACTGTAATCTACTGACTCCAGTTGAAAATATACATTCATTTCCAAAATATCTTTTGAACATCTACTATGCCAGGTTGTTATGGGTTGAATTGTGCCTCTCAAAAAAGATATGCTGAAGTCCTAACCCCTGGTATCTGTGAATGTGACCTTATTTGGAAATACAGTCTTTGCAAGTTAAAATGAGGTCATACTAGAGTAGGGTGAGCCCTACTCCATTGTGACTGGTGTCCTTATAAGAAGAGGAGACAAGAAACAGACGCAGAGACGCAGACCCAGAGGGAAGGCTGCCATGTGAAAATGGAGGCAAAGATTGGAGTTATGCTGCCACAGCCAAGGAAGCCCTAGGGCCACTAGAGACAAGAAAGGATCCTCCCCTAGGGGCTTTGGAGGGAGCATGGCCCTACCAAGGCCTTGATTTTGGAAGTCCAGCCTCCAGAGCTATGAGAGAATACATTTGTTTTGTTTTGTTTTGTTTTGTGGTACGCGGGCCTTTCACTGTTGCGGCCTCTCCCGTTGCGGAGCACAGGCTCCGGACGCGCAGGCTCAGCGGCCATGGCTCACGGGCCCAGCCGCTCCGCGGCATGTGGGATCCTCCCGGACCGGGGCACGAACCCGTGTCCCCTGCATCGGCAGGCGGACTCTCAACCACTGCGCCACCAGGGAAGCCCCATTTCTTTTGTTTTAAGCCACTTAACTTTGTGGTACTTTGTTATGGCAGCCTTAGGAAACTAATACATTGGCAAACTGGGCATCTAGCAGAGAATAAGATATAGAACTTACATTTTGATGAAGGAGGCATGACAATAGACATAGATGAATAAATATGAAAATGGCGGGTTCAGGTACTAAAAGTAGGGTCATGTGATATTGTAGTTCTTACTTGAAGGAAGAGAAGCCCTTTGTGTAGGCGGTGGGCTGGAACCAGATCACATAGGGCCTTGGGATGCTGTATGGGAAAAGGGATTGTCATGGAGCCACCATGGACAGACCTAACTGGGTTATTCAGATGGATGATGGTGGTTTTGAAAAGAACGGTGGCAATGGAGGTGAAGTGAAATGGAGAGATTCGAGATATTTCGTGATGATTGAACCAAAAGATCTTGCTGATGGATTGGCTGTGGAGATGGGAAAAGAGAGGAAGCAAGGATGAATCTAGATTTTTGACTTAAGCCCAAACCATTAATTTTTGAGTAGGTGGTGTGGTCTCTTATTGAAGTGGGGAAGATTAGGGGAGGCACATGTTGGGGGTGAGAGGGATGGAATCAAGAGTTCTGTTAGGTTTGAGATGCCTGTTAAACATCTTTGTGGAGGTGCAAGCAAGCCATTGGTTGTTTGAGTTCAGTGGCAGGAGGGCCTCTAAGACCAGGGTCCTTCTCCCTGTATGGTGACAAAAGATTTTTCCAAATCCCAAGGCCTCCAGTGAGACTGGAGAGAGTTTCTTTTTTCCTATTGGAAGCCTTCTCTTTGTCCAGGGTTATAGCTGGGCATATGCCTCCTGAGTGGCCCTGAATAACCGCTAATGCTAACAGACTTGCTAAGTAGTGTGGAAGTTTTTAAACTCCTTCACGAAGTATTTTGTGCTTCCTGCAGTGTCTTCAGAGCTGTGTCTAGCTTCATCTGCAGAGTCAGGTCTCCTGGGGCTTCCAGGATAAACTGGGTGGAACCGTTGGGGGAAGCTGTAGGTGACCCTGGACAGTATTTCCAGGACTCCAGGCTCCAAGCTGGTTGACTAATTAAGAAAGCAGAAGAAACTTTTGCTTTGCACAGACTCATTTCCGGCACAAAGAGCTTGGGGGAAAAAAAAACAAACCAGAAATTCCTGTACTCTGGGCAGGCCAAGCCTCACCCGAGTGCGCTGACTCAGGAATAGCAGCTGCCTGCCCTGGGAGCCAGCAGTTGTTGGCACAATCAACGATCAATTAAAACATGCCATTCTGGTTTGCTCTCCCTACACCATTCCTTCCAGGGCACTTCCTCTCACTTTCAGCTTCCTCCGAAGACTTCTTTCCTGCCTAATTAACTTGGAGCCCAGTGGCCTGTGAAGGAGGTGGCTGGAAGGAGGGAGGAGCAGTGCACCAGCCGCTAAGACCTGGGGCTTGCTTGCCTTCCTCCAGCACCATTCCTGGGACTGTCAGTAATTCACTGATCTCCCTGGGCCTCTGGTTCCCCAACTACGAAACAGATAAGTGATTGTCCACCTTCCTGTCCTGTGCTTCCAGGGTCACCCTGAGGGTGAAGAGAGAATGCATATGGCCATGCTCCATAAACTGCAGGCCCCTCTCCGAGTTTAGTGGTTTCTGTGACATATAGCATATACAATACGACAAAGTGTGTATTTTTAACCCATCTTAAAATTAACCCTAAGAGAAAAAAAAAATGGAATCATTCTTTTCTAGTTGCAAAGTAGTTTAGGGGGGAAGAAATCAATAATACAGAAACTCCTGAAGTTTCTCGGAGTTGACATCTCCCTGGCCTCAGGGGCCCAGAAGAGGGGGTGTAACTGGGTGCCAGAGAATGGCTACAACACAGGGTTCCAGGAGCCTCCCAGGGAGGGTTGCCAGATCAAGTAAATAAAAATACAGTATGTCTAGTTAAGTTGGAATTTCAGATAAACAACACATAATTTTTAGTATAAGTATGTTCCAAATATTGCATGGGATATACTTATACTAAAAAATTATTAATTGTTTATCTGAAATTCCAGTTTAACTGGGTGTCGGATATTTTATCCAGCAGCTCTACAGGATGCCTGGGTCGCATCAAGCAGAGGATTCAGTAGGTCTAGAAAGCCACGCGGATGGTCAGTACGCCTCACTCTTGTCCCCAGGAGAGTGCCCTGCCTTCAGCGTAGGGTCTCCTTACCCTTCAAGCAATTCGGATTAAGGAAATGGTCTGCCTTTGCTAATTCAGTATGTGTGTTTGAGGGCTTCCTATGTACAAAAGGGCATTGTCTAAATGTGCAAGACCATAAATCTAGTCACTGTAGACTTAAAGCTCAGAGAGTGTTAGAGGAAGGAGAGGAGACCAGACTCAAAGGAGACAACAAGGTGAAAGGTGAGGAGGCTGTTTGCTGGGAGGAGGACTGAGGAGAAGCCAGGGGCAGGGGCTTCCCATCCCCCAGCACAGCCTCTTTCCCTGCTGACTGGGCGCTTGGACTCCCTGACTGTCATGCCCTTATGCAACTCCTCCCTGCAAAGTCCACACACTGCTGTCACTAGTGGGCTTTGGACACAGGCTTTTCAGTGAGGTGAAGGGAAGCAGCGAGGGAATTACCCTGGACAACGCCTCTTCTGAGGGAAGCAAATTTGAGATCTTCTGCGCAACTTGTCGTTAGCAACACCAGACGTGCACAAAAAGGAGAAAGCAAAGAACACTGGCCACTGACTGTGCTGTACTCCCACCTCAGGAGACACTTGTCTGGCCCCAGTGTCTCCTTCCTTCCCTTCCTTCCTGCCTTTCCTCATTATTTCCTGACTAACTACTCACAGAGGAGAATCAGCCAGAGTCCCACTAATAGGATGCCTACAATCAGAGGTAAGAAAGTTAAGAAAGGGAAAGAACTGAGGCCTGAGATCATGCCCAACTGAGGAATCCAGGAAGGCTTCCTGGAGGAGCTAGCACTTTGTTGTGAGGGCTGAAGCACACATAGGATTTGGACATGTAGAGATGGGTGGGTGGGGGAGGCAGGTCACACACAAGCAGAGGAGAGCGCAAGGCAAGGAACAGAGCTGGAGAAGCTCAGAACACAAGAAGAAAGTGGTGATCAGGGAGATTTCAGACCACTCTGAGGTTGGTCTCAGGGTTCAAACCAGGGGCTCAAGGGAAAGCAAAGTTTGCACTGTCCTAGGATGCTCAGAGAAACGTTCTGACCCACTTGTTTACCTGTTTTTCTCTTTCCCCTCACTTGAGCACATCTTTCTCTGTTGGAGACTCATTTATAATTCAGGCAACCTCCTTCAGAGGGAGCAGGTGTTTCTCTGGGATGAAGCACCTTGGGAAGCAGAATGTACAAGTGGAAAAAAGGCGTGTCACAGCAGAGCTGGGCAGAGAGAAAATTGGGTCGCAGCAAGGGCAGAGGAGGAGGAGGCTTGTTGGTATGCGGTGACAAGGCAGCAAAAGAGGGAATCATTCCCTTCCCACACCCCCTTCTGAAAATCTGGATTGACTTTACTCTCCTTCAGCCCCACTATCCATGATCTCATCACTAGACTGCCTTTCTTTGAGTCTCAACACCCCCTTCCTCCTCCAAGATGTCCCTTTAAAAATGCTCACATCCTTATGAAGGACTGTCTACCCTGAGTTCCTCAGACAGCAGAGCCTGAGGTAAATAAGCTTAAGTATCTGCTTTATTAGGGTGTGAAACCCCAAGGAGCAGAAGTAAGGGCAAAGGGGAGTGAGGCTGAGGGAGATCCAATAGAAGGGCATATTTTCAAGCTGGCCACAACTTGTATAAAAACCACAAGTGCTGCTTTCACGAGACCATCTTCTGAGAGGCCATATGACAACCATATACAACATTCCTTCTCGGTCAGGAGAGGAAGGAAGAAGAATGCATCTGCAAGCTCCCATCTCCTATGGAGGCATTTGGCCCATGGGCATAAGTTCCTCTGCTCTTTCACATTGCACATGCATGAGCACCAGGCAGGCCACGAGCACTTTATGTGTCAGGGTCAACAGGTAAGCCCCATCCCCATGACGGTGGTGAATGGTGTGGCCTTGAGGTGAAGCACTGTGGTGGCCGGGCCTGGGTGAAGGTTATTGGGACCCAGACAGAACTGGTCTGCAGTGGAGACTGGGGATGAAACAAGTGGCCTTTGGAGAGGCCAGAGAGATTCTGGAGATGCCCATGTGGTATCTGGTTCAGGGACGGTCCTTCATCTTATTATTAGCAGCTGTCACCTGGGTTACCAGTTAGCTCTTTAGCAGGTGCTTGCCTGCTGGCGACCACTGAGGACGGGAGCCAGACATGGCTTGGATGTGTTGGGGGTGGAGGTGCCGGGGACAGGGTGGGCATCAGGCAAGCTCACTTCCCCACCCTCGGTCCTAGGTTGGCGTGTGGCTGTGATGCGAATCACCCTGAAAGCCCATTTGGGCCGCTCACCTCCGACTGGGAGGCAGGCCCCCAGAGGGCCCCGGCAAGCAAATGCAACCCCACTCGAAGACAAGACATTAAAGGGACTCCTGAGGACCCAGCGTTATTGACGGCCTACTCAAGTCAGAGGAAATCAATAGCTCTCTAGAAAGGGCTTTGGGGAAGAAACAAGTGCCGATGAAGAAAAAGGAAAAACAAATACTTGCTCTCCGTGAGTGAGGGTGAGAGGATGAGTCAGGATTTCCCCCAGATTGACAGTGTTTCTATAAACTTTTGACTGACACCTGCCAAGAAGGAGGGTCTGTGTGTGTGAGTAGAAATGAACCACTAGATTGATTTTCTTTCCTTTTTTAAAAAATACATTTATTTATTTATTTTTATCTGCGTTGGGTCTTTGTTGCTGCACGTGGGCTTTCTCTAGTTGTGGCGAGCAGTGGCTTCTCTTGCTGTGGAGCACGGGCTCTAGGCACATGGGCTTCAGTACTTGTGGCTTGTGGGCTCTAGAGCGCAGGCTGAGTAGTTGTAGCGCACGGGCTTAGTTGCTCCGCGGCATGTGGGACCTTCCCAGACCAGAGCTCGAACCCGTGTCCCCTGCATTGGCAGGCAGATTCTCAACCACTGTGCCACCAGGGAAGCCCTAGATTGATTTCTTAATCTGATCTTCCCTTACCCATCCAGAGATTCCAAATTCCAAAAGAGAAAATTACATAGTTTTCTAAAACATATTAGTACCTTCTTTCCCAAAGCACTCAGGAAAATGAAAAAGGCTTTTAAAGCTCTAGAGGATGTATTTGAAATGCTGTGTACTTCTACCTTGGCAGTGAAAGTAAAAACAAGCCCAGATTCCATTTGAATGGTAAGGTGTCTATCTAATACTTTTCTCCAGGAGTTCCAGGCCCTGCCGTGTGTAAACACTCTCTTCTTTCCCCTAAGGGAATTAGGTGGTCAGCATTATTGGCCCAATTTGGCAGCTAGTAAAGCAAAGCATGTGATGGGGGACTGATTTGTCCAAAAGAACACAGCAAGTGTTAGGCATAGCTGTTCTCCACTTTGTCTTCTTGATTAAGTTGCTGTTTCAGACTAGAAATTATGGTAAGGACCCAATGAGATTAAGGACCTCATTGTAAAGGGGGGAGAAGAGGGGCACCAGGGATCACAGAGGGCCATTCCTTCAGGTCTGGACATTTGTTTTTTTTCTCATTCTAAAGCTGACGTCTCATCAGTGGCTGACAGGCCAGCACTCTGCTAAGCCAGCGAGGACTCACCTGGGCCTCCCAGGACCTTTGTCTGGAATCATGGTGCTGGCGTTCGCCCCAGTGACCTTGTGTGGCTTGTGTCATGACCTGATGATACCTGAGTTCAGTCCCCCTTTGTTAAGGGCCTTCTATGTGCTGTCTGAGCAGGGCACTGTGTGAGGCTGCACTTGGCAGAGAGGCAGAAGAGAGAACCATTTGGTGCTGACTCCAGTGACTGTGGCCCCCAAGGTATGGTAGTCCTGCAGGGAAGCAGCAGGGGCTGTGGGTTTCTGTCGCCAGTATCCAGGGAACAGGGGAAGGCAGCACAGCACTGTGGACAGCTGTCCTAGCTTTGGTTCAAACACCAGCTCTGTCACGTAGAGTTGGTGGTCTTGGGGAAGTGAGTCATTTAACTTTGCTGAACTTGGGCCTCCTCATCTGCTAAATGAAGGTAATGATCTCTACCTCAGAGCGAGGAGATTAAATTGTATAATATATGTAAGTTCCTGGCACATGGAGGCACTCAGTAATTACGGTCATTGTCATGACTGGTTTAGTCCCGGTGTCTCTAGGTGATCCTATTTTGTTAGACTGGAAGCCGTGCTTCCCTGGTTCCCTTGGTCACTCCTGTTTAGGCTTGTATCTGTCAGGGAGGTCTACAGGTGAAAAATTACAGGCATTCTGGAGCTTGCCTCAAAGCACACCCATTGTTCGCACAGGAAAATCAGGAAGCTTCCAGACTGAAGGGCCCAGGTCCCCCATCTGGAGGGTGGGGTGGAGTGGTATTTGAACACACTTGTTTTTCTTTGCAGATTTTTTTTTGGCAATCTGAAAGGGCAGAGCCTATTGCTAACGAGACAGTGTTTTCCATCTGTATCTTCCCTCTCAGATGTTGTCTGTCATTAGGCTTGGGGGTTTGGGAGGGGATCAGATCTCCAGGGACTCAGGATCTGCCCCCAGATTTCCTAACTGGCTAGGAAGAATTCCTTTAAAAGAATGTTGTGTGGGGGGGAGGGGGCTTCCCTGGTGGCGCAGTGGTTGAGAGTCCGCCTGCCGATGCAGGGGACACGGGTTCGTGCCCCGGTCCGGGAAGATCCCACATGCCGCGGAGCGGCTGGGCCCGTGAGCCATGGCCGCTGAGCCTGCGCATCCGGAACCTGTGCTCCGCAGCAGGAGAGGCCACAACAGTGAGAGGCCCACGTACCGCAAAAAAAAAAAAAAAAAAGAATGTTGGGGAAGGAGACCAAGGTGGTTCCTGGAAAAGTTTCACGGCTAACCTCCCTCCTTCTCCTCTTCCTTCCTACTGCTCCAGAAGCTACTCTTCTGATGCTGGCACAGCTGAGCTTGACATTGACAGACAAGCCCCGCCTCCTTTCCCACAACCCATTGCTGTGGGGCTCCTTTAACTGAAAGGAATGGCCTTGGGCCACTTGTGCCCTTTCTTGGGCCACACACAGCTCCATGAGTGGGTGAAACACACATTACAGATGTGCACAGTTTGTGCAGGAGAGTGTGAATCTTTGTCATCTATAGGCTTTTGGTTTTTTCAAAGGTTACACGAGATACCGAGTGCTGCCTTCCCCCTCATCCCCAATTCACATATTGAATTCCTAACCCCCAGTACCTAAGAATGTGACTGGATTTGGAGATAAAACCTTTAAAGAGGTAAGTAAGGTAAAATTAGGTCATATGGATGGGCCCTCATCCAATATGACTGGTATCCTTATAAGAAGAAATTTCGCCACAGACAGGTACAGAGAAAAGACCATGTGAAGATATAGGGAGAAGATAGCCATCTACAAGCCAACGAGAGAGGCTTCGGGAGAAATCAACACTGCTGACACATCGATCTTGGACTTCTAGCCTCTAGAACTGTGAGGAAATAAATTTCCATTGTGTAAGCCATCCAGACTATGGTACTTGTTATGGCATCCCTAACAAAGTGTACTTCCCATTTATGCACTGTCAAGTTTTGTGGTCTGTTTTTTTTTTGGAGTATAATTGCTTTAAAATGGTGTGTTAGTTTCTGCTTTATAACAAAGTGAATCAGTTATACATACACATGTGTTCCCATATCTCTTCCCTCTTGCGTCTCCCTCCCTCCCACCCTCCGTATCCCACCCCTCCAGGTGGTCACAAAGCACCGAGCTGATCTCCCGGTGCTATGCGGCTGCTTCCCACTAGCTATCTACCTTACGTTTGGTAGTGTATATATGTGCATGCCTCTCTCTCGCTTTGTCACAGCTTACCCTTCCCCCTCCCCATATCCTCAAGTCCATTCTCTAGTAGGTCTATGTCTTTATTCCTGTCTTACCCCTAGGTTCTTCATGACATTATTTTTTCCTTAAATTCCGTATATATGTGTTAGCATACAGTATTTGTCTTTCTCTTTCTGACTTACTTCACTCTGTATGACAGACTCTAGGTCTATCCACCTCATTACAAATAGCTCAATTTCATTTCTTTTTATGGCTGAGTAATATTCCATTGTATATATGTGGCACATCTTCTTTATCCATTCATCCGATGATGGACACTTAGGTTGTTTCCATCTCCGGGCTATTGTAAATAGAGCTGCAATGAACATTTTGGTACATGACTGTTTTTGAATTATGGTTTTGTCAGGGTATATGCCCAGTAGTGGGATTGCTGGGTCATATGGTAGTTCTATTTGTAGCTTTTTAAGGAACCTCTGTACTGTGCTCCACAGTGGCTATATCAATTTACATTCCCACCAACAGTGCAAGAGGGTTCCCTTTTCTCCACACCCTCTCCAGCATTTATTGTTTCTAGATTTTTTGATGATGGCCATTCTGACTGGTGTGAGATGATAACTCATTGTAGTTTTGATTTGCATTTCTCTAATGATTAATGATGTTGAGCATTCTTTCATGTGTTTGTTGGCAGTCTGTATGCCTTTTTTGGAGAAATGTCTATTTAGGTCTTCTGCCCATTTTTGGATTGGGTTCCTTGTTTTTTTGTTATTGAGCTGCATGAGCTGCTTATAAATTTTGGAGATTAATCCTTTGTCTGTTGCTTCATTTGCAAATATTTTCTCCCATTCTGAGGGTTGTCTTTTGGTCTTGTTTATGGTTTCCTTTGCTGTGAAGAAGCTTTGAAGTTTCATTAGGTCCCATTTGTTTATTTTTGTTTTTATTTCCATTTCTCTAAGAGGTGGGTCAAAAAGGATCTTGCTGTGATTTATGTCATAGAGTGTTCTGCCTATGTTTTCCTCTAAGAGTTTGATAGTTTCTGGCCTTATATTAAGGTCTTTAATCCATTTTGAGCTTATTTTTGTGTATGGTGTTAGGGAGTGATCTAATCTCATACTTTTACATGTACCTGTCCAGTTTTCCCAGCACCACTTATTGAAGAGGCTGTCCTTTCTCCACTGTACATTCCTGCCTCCTTTATCAAAGATAAGGTGACCATATGTGCGTGGGTTTATCTCTGGGCTTTCTATCCTGTTCCATTGATCTATCTTTCTGTTTTTGTACCAGTACCATACTGTCTTGATTACTGTAGCTTTGTAGTATAGTCTGAAGTCAGGGAGCCTGATTCCTCCAGCTCCGTTTTTTGTTCTCAAGATTGCTTTGGCTATTCGGGGTCTTTTGTGTTTCCATACAAATTGTGAAATTTTTTGTTCTAGTTCTGTGAAAAATGCCGGTGGTAGTTTGATAGGGATTGCATTGAATCTGTATATTGCTTTGGGTAGTAGTCATTTTCACAATGTTGATCCTTCCAACCCAAAACATGAGATATCTCTCCATCTATTTGTATCATCTTTAATTTCTTTCATCAGTGTCTTGTAAGTTTCTGCATACAGGTCTTTTGTCTCCTTAGGTAGGTTAATTCCTAGATATTTTATTCTTTTTGTTGCAATGGTAAATGGGAGTGTTTTCTTGATTTCACTTTCAGATTTTTCATCATTAGTATATAGGAATGTCAGAGATTTCTGTGCATTAATTTTGTATCCTGCTACTTTACCAAATTCATTGATTAGCTCCAGTAGTTTTCTGGTAGCATCTTTAGGATTCTCTATGTATAATATCATGTCATCTGCAAACAGTGACAGCTTTACTTCTTCTTTTCCGATTTGGATTCCTTTTATTTCCTTTTCTTCTCTGATTGCTGTGGCTAAAACTTCCAAAACTATGTTGAATAAGAGTGGTGGGAGTGGGCGACCTTGTCTTGTTCCTGATCTTAGTGGAAAGCTTTTCACCATTGAGGACGATGTTGGCTGTGGGTTTGTCATATATGGCCTTTATTATGTTGAGGAAAGTTCCCTCTATGCCTACTTTCTGGAGAGTTTTTATCATAAATGGGTGTTGAATTTTGTCGAAAGCTTTCTCTGCATCTATTGAGATGATCATATGGTTTTTCTCCTTCAATTTGTTAATATGGTGTATCACGTTGATTGATTTGCATATATTGAAGAATCCTTGCATTCCTGGAATAAACCCCACTTGGTCATGGTGTACGATCCGTTTAATGTGCTGTTGGATTCTGTTTGCTAGTATTTGTCGAGGATTTTTGCATCTATGTTCCTCAGTGACATTGGCCTGTAGTTTTCTTTCTTTGTGACATCCTTGTCTGGTTTTGGTATCAGGGTGATGGTGGCCTCGCAGAATGAGTTTGGGAGTGTTCCTCCCTCTGCCATATTTTGGAAGAGTTTGAGAAGGATAGGTGTTAGCTCTTCTCTAAACGTTTGATAGAATTCACCTGTGAAGCCATCTGGTCCTGGGCTTTTGTTTGTTGGAAGATTTTTAATCACAGTTTCAATTTCAGTGCTTGTGATTGGTCTGTTTATATTTTCTATTTCTTCCTGATTCAGTCTTGGCAGGTCAGGTTGTGCATTTCTAAGAATTTGTCCATTTCTTCAATGTCCATTTTATTGGTATAGAGTTGCTTGTAGTAGTCTCTCATGATCTTTTGTATTTCTGCCGTGTCAGTTGTTACTTCTCCTTTTTCATTTCTAATTCTATTGATTTGAGTCTTCTCCCTTTTTTTCTTGATGAGTCTGGCTAATGGTTTATCAATTTTGTTTATGTTCTCAAAGAACAAGCTTTTAGTTTTATTGATCTTTGCTATCGTTTCCTTCATTTCTTTTTCATTTATTTCTGATCTGATCTTTATGATTTCTTTCCTTCTGCTAACTTTGGGCTTTTTTTGTTCTTCTTTCTCTAATTGCTTTAGGTGCAAGGTTAGGTTGTTTATTCGAGATGTTTCCTGTTTCTTAAGGTAGGATTGTATTGCTATAAACTTCCCTCTTAGAGCTGCTTTTGCTGCATCCCATAGGTTTTGGGTCGTCGTGTCTCCATTGTCATTTGTTTCTAGGTATTTTTTGATTTCCTCTTTGATTTCTTCAGTGATCACTTCGTTATTAAGTAGTGTGTTGTTTAGCCTCCATGTGTTTGTATTCTTTACAGCCCTTTTCCTGTAATTGATATCTAGTCTCATAGCATTGTGGTCAGAAAAGATACTTGATACAATTTCAGTTTTCTTAAATTTACCAAGGCTTGATTTGTGACCCAAGATATGATCTATCCTGGAGAATGTTCCATGAGCACTTGAGAAAAATGTGTATTTTGTTGTTTTTGGATGGAATGTCCTATAAATATCACTTAAGTCCATCTTGTTTAATGTATGAATTAAAGCTTGTGTTTCCTTATTTATTTTCATTTTGGATGATCTGTCCGTTGGTGAAAGTGGGGTGTTAAAGTCCCCTACTATCAATGTGGTACTGTCGATTTCCCCTTTTATGGCTGTTAGTATTTGCCTTATGTATTGAGGTGCTCCTATGTTGGGTGCATAAATATTTACAATTGTTATATCTTCTTCTTGGATCGATCCCTTGATCATTATGTAGTGTCCTGCTTTGTCTCTTCTAATAGTCTTTATTTTAAAGTCTATTTTGTCTGATATGAGAATTGCTACTCCAGCTTTCTTTTGGTTTCCATTTGCATGGAATATCTTTTTCCATCCCCTTACTTTCAGTCTGTATGTGTCTCTAGGTCTGAAGTGGGTCTCTTGTAGACAGCATATATATGGGTCTTGTTTTTGTATCCATTCAGCCAGTCTGTGTCTTTTGGTGGGAGCATTTAGTCCATTTACATTTAAGGTAATTATCGATATGTATCTTCCTATTCCCATTTTCTTAATTGTTTTGGGTTTGTTATTATAGGTCTTTTCCTTCTCTTGTGTTTCTTGCCTAGAGAAGTTCCTTTAGCATTTGTTGTAAAGCTGGTTTGGTGGTGCTGAACTCTCTCAGCTTTTGCTTGAGTGTAAACGTTTTAATTTCTCCATCAAATCTGAATGAGATCCTTGCTGGGTAGAGTAATCTTGGTTGCAGGTTTTTCTCCTTCATCACTTTAAATATGTCCTGCCAGTCCCTTCTGGCTTGCAGAGTTTCTGCTGAAAGATCAGCTGTTAACCTTATGGGGATTCCCTTGTGTGTTATTTGTTGTTTTTCCCTTGCTGCTTTTAATATGTTTTCTTTGTATTTAATTTTTGACAGTTTGATTAATATATGTCTTGGCGTATTTCTCCTTGGATTTATCCTGTATGGGACTCTCTGTGCTTCCTGGACTTGATTAACTATTTCCTTTCCCATATTAGGGAAGTTTTCAACTATAATCTCTTCAAATATTTTCTCAGTCCCTTTCTTTTTCTCTTCTTCTGGAACCCCTATAATTCGAATGTTGGTGCATTTAATGTTGTCCCAGAGGTCTCTGAGACTGTCCTCAGTTCTTTTCATTCTTTTTTCTTTATTATGCTCTGCAGTAGTTATTTCCACTATTTTATCTTCCAGGTCACTTATCCGTTTTTCTGCCTCAGTTGTTCTGCTATTGATCCCATCTAGAGTATTTTTCATTTCATTTATTGTGTTGTTCATCATTGTTTGTTTCATCTTTAGTTCTTCTAGGTCCTTCTTAAATGTTTCTTGCATTTTCTCTATTCTATTTCCAAGATTTTGGATCATCTTTACTGTCATTATTCTGAATTCTTTTTCAGGCAGACTGCCTGTTTCCTCTTCATTTGTTAGGTCTGGTGGGTTTTTATCTTGCTCCTTCATCTGCTGTGTGTTTTTCTGTCTTCTCATTTTGCTTATCTTACTGTGTTTGGGGTCTCCTTTTTGCAGGCTGCAGGTTCGTAGTTCCCGTTGTTTTTGGTGTCTGTCCCCAGTGGCTAAGGTTGGTTCAGTGGGTTGTGTAGGCTTCCTGGTGGAGGGGACTAGTGCCTGTGTTCTGGTGGATGAGGCTGGATCTTGTATTTCTGGTGGGCAGGTCCACGTCTGGTGGTGTGTTTTGGGGTGTCTGTGGCCTTATTATGATTTTAGGCAGCCTCTCTGCTAATGGGTGGGGTTGTGTTCCTGTCTTGCTAGTTGTTTGGCATAGGATGTCCAGCACTGTAGCTTGCTGGTCGTTGAGTGTAGCTGGGTGCTGGTGTTGAGATGGAGATCTCTGGGAGATTTTCGCCATTTGATATTATGTGGAGCTGGGAAGTCTCTTGTGGACCAGTGTCCTGAAGTTGGCTCTCCCACCTCAGAGGCACAGCACTGACTCCTGGCTGCATCACCAAGAGCCTTTCATCCACACGGCTCAGAATAAAAGGGAGAAAAAGTAGAAAGAAAGAATTAGTAGAAGTAGAAAGAAAGAAAGGAGGGAGGGAGGGAGGGAGGAAGGAGGGAAGGAAGGAAAAAAGAAAGAAAGAAGATAAAGTAAAATAAAGTAAGATAAAATATAATAAAGTTATTAAAATTAAAAAATTATTAAGAAAAAGTAAATAAAAAAAACAAAAAACAAAACCAAAAAAACGGACGGATAGAACCCTAGGACAAATGGTGGAAGCAAAGCTATACAGACAAAATCTCACACAGAAGCATACACATACACACTCACAAAAAGAGGAAAAGGGGAAAAAATCATAAATCTTGCTCTCAAAGTCCACCTTCTTAATTTGGGATGATTCGTTGTCTATTCATGTATTCCACAGATGCAGGGTACATCAAGTTGATTGTGGAGCTTTAATCTGCTGCTCCTGAGGCTGCTGGGAGAGATTTCTCTTTCTCTTCTTTGTTCTCACAGCTCCCAGGGGCTCAGCTTTGGATTTGGCCCCGCCTCTGCGTGTAGGTCCCCGGAGGGCGTCTGTTCTTCGCTCAGACAGGACGGGGTTAAAGGAGCCGCTGATTCGGGGACTCAGGCTCAGTCAGGGCGGGGGGGAGGGAGGGGCACAGAGTGCGGGGCGAGCCTGCGGCGGCAGAGGCCGGCGTGACGTTGCACCAGCCTGAGGCGCGCCGTGCGTTCTTCCGGGAGAGTTGTCCCTGGATCCCGGAACACTGGCAGTGGCGGGCTGCACAGGCTCCCCGGAAGAGTGGTGTGGCTAGTGACCTGTGCTCGCACACAGGCTTCTTGGTGGCGGCAGCAGCAGCCTTAGCGTCTCATGCCCGTCTCTGGGGTCCGCGCTTTTAGCCGCGGCTCACGCCCGTCTCTGGAGCTCCTTTAAGCAGCGCTCTTCACCCCTCTCCTCGCGCACCAGGAAACAAAGAGGGAAGAAAAAGTCTCTTGCCTCTTCGGCAGGTCCAGACTTTTCCCCGGACTCCCTCCCGGCTAGCCGTGGTGCACTAACCCCCTGCAGGCTGTGTTCACGCCGCCAGCCCCAGTCCTCTCCCTGCGCTCCGATCGAAGCCTGAGCCTCAGCTTCCAGCCCCGCCCGCCCCGGTGGGGGAGCCGACAAGCCTCTCGGGCTGGTGAGTGCTGGTCGGCCCTCTGTGCGGGAATCTCTCCGCTTCGCCTTCCGCACCCTTGTTGCTATGCTCTCCTCCGCGGCTCCGAAGCTTTCCCCCTCCGCCACCCGCAGTCTCCGCCCGCGAAGGGGCTTCCTAGTGTGTGGAAAGCTTTCCTCCTCCACAGCGCCCTCCCACTGGTGCAGGTCCCGTCCCTTTCCTTTTGTCTCTGTTTATATTCTTTTTTCTCTTGCCCTACCCAGGTACGTGGGGGGGGTTTCTTGCCTTTTGGGAGGTCAGAGGTCTTCTGCCAGCGTTCAGTAGGTGTTCTGTAGGAGTTGTTCCATGTGTAGATGTATTTCTGGTGTATCTGTGGGGAGGAAGGTGATCTCCGCGTCTTACTCTTCCGCCATCTTCCCGGAAGCCTTAGTCTGTTTTTGTTTTTAATTGGGCGTCTTTCTTTTTCTTGAGTTTGAAGGATAGATTCAAGGGGAGGTTGTTTTATTGATGAGTAAGATTTGCTAGAAATCACCTGCTGAAGCTCTTTGGCAGATTTAGAAAAAGACAAAATGCAAGCCCAGGCTCACCAATGTCAGTGTATTTGCACCACGTATCCTAAACCATAGAGATAATCGGAGGAGATGGAAGTATTTGTATTGACACAAGAGGTTGTGAGTTGATGGGATTTGTCCTGCCAAGCAGTACCAGGAAAAATGAGTAATTATGATAGCAAGTTTTTCATCTTAAAAATTGATTTATAAGCATCATTAGAGAACTTGATACTTGTTTCACCTAAAAGGCCCTTTTTTATTTAACAAGAAATATGTTTCTGCCAGTTGTAATTCCAGCTAACCTAAAACGTTCTGGGCTTCAGTTGTTGATAATTCAATAAACCTTTATTACATTTGTAGTTCTTTCTGGGGCCAGAAGATTCTAGACTTTTTTATAAAAACAACTTTCTTTTGAATAGCAGTTTCAAAGAAGTCGCATAACAACCCTGTGAGGCAGTACACATATCATTACTAACAACTAGCATTTGTGGAGGGTTTTATCTCTTATATTCATATACACCATCTTGTTTAATTGCCAGAGAAGTTAAATGAATTGGTTGAAGATACACAGCAATCATTAATGTTGAACTGGGATTAGAATTCAAGCCAGAGCTTCTTCCATGACACCATCTTTTTTCTTTACAAATAGGCTTAGAGTTTGGCCTCTGATGGTCTAAAAGTCCTGGAACTAATTTCCTACCCATCCTTCCTGGACCAGTTCAGATGTCACCTCTTCTGTGTAGAGTCCCCAGATAATTCACAACACAGAACTAATCGCTCCTTCATCTGCAGCCCCAGAGCACTTTTTCAGGCCCTTTCTCACACTTCTCACTCCCTTTTGCTTATATTTTGGTTTTCTATGTACCCATTTTATCATCCCAATAGACTGAGCTCTGTGAGGCTGAGAGGAGGACTTCCTCAGCACAGCCACCCCAATGCTCAACCAACAGTGCTCAATGTGTGTTAAGGATGTGAAGATGAATTGCACTCACGTGCCCCAAATGTCAGGTTCAGAGGTGCTCCTTGGCCAAACAGGAGTTCTCGGAGTGTATGGGAACATAGGCACCTCATCTACAAGAACTGGATACATTTTTCCTGATGGAAGGATGACTAATTCACACTACCCCACACCTAAACTAATGCCATCTTCTTGCTACTCCCCAACTGCTTCTTTACTTTGGTTTCTTCACTCTTTTGTTTTTTTCCTTGGGTAGGTGTCAGTGGTTCTAACCACCGACTCTACCTCCTGTGCCCTCCTGCCCCCAGCCCTGGTCCACAAACCTGGAGAAACTCCAAAAACAAAGTGGCTTTCAACATGTAGACCCATCGACCTTCAAATTACAACCTGCAGCCACTGAGGAACCAGGGGTAGCAAAAACTTGGTGGGTCTGGAGGCCCATTAATGAAATTTACCTCTCTATTAACATCTTAGAAATGTTACTACTGATAGGATACTCTTTAGAAAAATTTTCAGATGGTAATTTTTCAGGATGCTGGAAGATAACTTCCAATTAGCCGTTTTAGCTGCTAAATATTGCTTATCTATATAAATATTTTCCATCACTGGTTTTTCCATAGTCTCTGGGTTCTCTAAAGGTGTCAGACAAACAGCGATAATGAAACATCCTCTAAAATCTGGAACATTACCACTCCCAGGACCCAGTCTCCAACCCAGATCTGACCCCCGAAATCCCTTTCTCCTCACCCACACTCCAGACTCCCAGTAGCTGCTTTGCTTGAGGGAAGGTTTTCTTAAAACTGCAGGTTGAGCTGCCAGTTCCTGACGCACAGGCAGGCAGCAGGCTGTGCACTCAGAGCAAAGAGGGATCTTTTTTGAGACTTGAGAATATCAATATGCGGCTGCTTTGCTAAAATGCTTTCTGTCTCACAGTCAGAGAAATCTGCTTGCCTTGAGCTAGCCTCCAGTTTCTTGTTAAGAGCTAATTTTAGAGCTAATTTGGGTTCCATTAGTATATGGTTCTGTTGCAAATCTGACATTAACATTGGCGGCTTGAGGAGAAACAAAGGGAGGAAAAGCCTTTTACCCTAACTGCAGCGATGCGGGCACATATGGTGTCATTTTTCAAGGAACAGATTTTTGTCTTTCTTGCCATTTCAGAGCTGTTTCCCTCTAAATTACCAGCTCTAATTTAATGCAGAACATGTCTGGATGTCACTGCAGAGATCTAGTTAAACTGAGAGAGCTGGCAGGTCCCACAAATTTGCAAAAGCAGCATTCATTTGCACAGTATAATGTCTCCCAAGTCCATGCTCGCAGACTGGGAATCAGCCACCAGCGAGTGTGGGCTCTGCCCTTAGAATGAAAGCCCTTGAATTGTTCTGTGTCTGAGGCTGGGACCCTGATTCCCCAAACCTTTGTGAGGGGAGGTTACGGCGTTTCCCATTTCACCCCATGGCTAGCTGCCCACGTGCTGGGGCCCACATGGCTTTAACTGAGATCTGTGAATCCAGCTGTGGTAATAGCAGGGAAGACTTGAGACTTGCTCTCTAATCTGAGTTCTGCCCATAGCTGGCTGGATGACCTTGTTCCCTGAGGCTCAGCGCCTCACTTGTAAAACGAGGGAATTCTGGGATTCTCTGATATCTAAGCTCAGTAGCCTGTAATAGTAACTTGTATTTATCTAACTTTTTACATTTTTCTGAGACCTTTCATGTTTGTTATGTCCCGTGATGGCCATAACGTCCTGTGGGGCAGACATTCCTGTCTTGCACTTGGGAAATTCTGACTCAGAGAAGTGAGGAAACTTGCCCAAGGTCACACAGCTGGTAAGAGGGAGAGCTGGGACTCCAACCCAGTTGGCCTCACTCCCAGTTCAAGGCTCTCAGAAATCAGCAGATGGAATCAGATAATAAGCTTTAAATACTGTAACTCATCACCAGGGGCCATCTTAGAGAGCAGATAGCCGTGCCCAACAGGCCTACATTGTTCAAACTTTTCAAATGTGGGAAGATTGAACAATAACTTGAGAAATTATATTCTTGCTTTGGGACATTCAGTATCATGAATGAGCACCCAGAAGGGGCTGAAATGTAGTAGGAAAAGTACCAGAATTGGTTCCAGTCTTGGCTCTGTCTCAAGTTTCTGTGTGACTTAAACAAGTACCTTGGCCTCTATGAGACTCAGTTTCTAAATGAGGCAGGTGGATAGGATGCTCTCCAAAGTAACTTCCCTTTGGATAGGTCTATGGTTCTATGGCAAAAGGTTCAATGCCAAAACCAAACAGCACAGCAGCAGGCATAAGACTTTTGGTTAGGGAGAGCCCTCTATGCCCAAGACATCCAAACTCTATAAAAACAAAATGATCCGGGAAGTTAAAAAGTGAAGCCGATATAAAGAGTGAACAAAGCAGGTTACTTCTGTAAGTGACTAAGCAAATGTGGAAACAGGGGTTAGAAACTCCTGCAAGAGCCAGCCAAGTTAATAACGAGAGAGGCAGGCACAGTACAGGACAATAGGCAGTGGTGGGGACTGCAGTAAACTGGCAAGCACTGCCTGACTCAAGGGAACGGTGACCACTCAGCTCCAACCAAGTTTTGCCAAGCAGGAATGTAGACGCAGTGCAGACAATATTCCAGCTTCTCAAGAGAACTGGAGATCTGAATATTCATGTGAAATAGCCTAATTTTTAAACATTGGCAACAAATCCAAAGACTTAAAACCCTTTCATGACAAATGTGTCTGCTAGCCATATGCTGCCCAAAAGCACCAGTTTGTTAATTCTGTGTTAACATCTGAGTTTGTGTCTATCTTTGCCTTAAACAATTCCAGAGGGCCTGTTTCCTGGCCTTACTTGGGAGCATGCTGCAGTAGTGACCTGCCTGTACCATTTCAAGTCAACAATACTTTTCATCCCACAAATCCCATTTTCCTGTCCACAGCCTTTCAGGCTGGACCCCTGACAGGGACCAGCACGCACGCCCGGTTCCTGCTCTGCCTGCCTGAAAATAACCTTCTCCAGAAAGACAACAGTGGGAGGGGAAAAGAGTGATTTGGCCTTGCTAGTAGGGTAAAACAGACATTATATTTTTTTCCTGCCACCATTTCTACTTTATTGGATCACATAACCATTTTTATTGTTAATTTAAGTACAAATTAATTGCTGTCCAAATGAATGAAAACACAGATGAATGCTCTCACCATTACTTGACACATAAATGGCAATTACTCGGCTTCGTAATCCAATATAGCGAATATTAGTGCAGCCGTGGTGCATCCTTTGGCCCGACGCACTGCTAATGGGAAGAATGGATGTCCTTGGAGATCCCCTAACAACCTGAGCAAACCTGGGAGGAAGGTGTTGTCGACCCCAGAGGCTTCGTGTGTGCCTGTCTCCTCTTTCCAAGTGTAACTGAATAAAGGCATTAGAGGATTTGATGGTATTTTCATGTCCCTTGTTATTCCTCTGAGGGGTTTCTTATCACACCTGTGATTTTGTATATATTTATCTCTTCAGAGCCACAGGTGAAACATCAGTCCTGGAAAGCATGTTGGTAGGACTCCTGTCCAGGCAGCACCAGAGGCCCCCAGCCTGGGTGTGAGGGCCCTGCTATGTATGCCTGTAATCCCAGTACTGGCCTCATTAGGGTCCTGATCACACTGAGCTGGAACTGTCCAGTTACTTGGCTGAGCTTCCCCCAAATGGACTACAGGTACCTTGAAAGCAGGGACAGCATCTTACCCATCTTTGTACCCCTGCTCGGGGCATGGTGCTTGGTATTGGTGTGGACAGTGATGCTCAGAAACGAAAAAAAAATAAAGCTTGGTGAGCCCCTCACTTTATCTGTCTGCAGCACCTTCTCAGTGTATCCTCTCTACATGGTACCACACAAGTAATTTCCTCCTTTGTGTCATAGGCTTTTGTAATTTCCTGCCTAATTTTGTCATCTTTCATATAACAGTGAAAATAAAAACATCCATCTAGAAATATCTCCTTGATTTCCATTTGCCAAATCAATCTCATCTCCCCCTACCAAATAAAATGTAGTTACTTCTTGATCAAATGAAAAGATATTGTATGAATAATGGAATTATACTGTATAAAAATTTTATTAAGACAGGAGGAAAGTCCCTTAGTGGACAGCAGTCAATACCAGACTCTAGATTAAATCTGACAAATATTCTTTTCCTTGCCCTTGAGACAGTTGCACTGGAACTTGTTTTGAAGTTTTTATGATGAAATTTTAGATTCTCATCACAGAGAACTGAAGGTAAAGAGTTCCATTACTAGTTTTCTCTAACCACTATAGCCATTTGAGAGCCTCTTTAGAGTTGAGAGAATTTCTGAGTCACTTGCAAGAAATTTTCTTTGTCTGCATACTTTACATTCCAATAGAAAAGCTCTTAACTTTTCGTCAAAAGTGGTTTAAAGCATCAGTTGTAAGCCAATTATAATGACTTTTTTGTAGTTGTTCTTGATTTTCTTACAGAGGATAGCTGCACAGATTTGTGTTCAATAGACGTTTTCAAGTTTGTACTCTGTATAGAGCTTAGCATAGTACCTTACACTTGATTAATGTTTGTTGAATGACTAGGTGAATGAATGAATGATTAGATGGATATCTCTTACACAGAGGTGACAAAACATTCATTTATCCTAGAGAGCTCTTCCTTTGATGATGCTAATAGAGCTCATAGATTTAGACTAATAGAATGTCAAAGATAAAACAATCTGGTTCGGTATTTTTTCACTTTTCAGATTACAAAAGCAAGGTTCAGAGAACCCCAAGATCACTTGGAACCCTCAAGAGGAATTTCAGGAAATTGTACCAAATATGAACCCTAAGGTAAGCATGGGTTTCCATGGCAACAGAACATGGGCTATTTCATTACTTTCTGCTCTCTTTACATTTGTGCAATTCTCAGAAACTAGCTGGGATTCAGAAGTACATGAAAGACTAGTTCATCAAAACTCTTAAATACTTCTTGGATCTTTTTATCCACTAGTTACTATGGAGTGGAGTTTGGTATTCGGTGGATCAGAACATTCAGAGGGGTCTATTACCAATGCAAGGAGAGTGGAAAGAACTCTGGGTCCTGAGTCAGATGGGGCCCAGGCCCCAGCTCTGGAGCTATAGATCCTGAGGTGAATCAGGTCACCAAGCCCTGCCCTAATCCCTAAAGTAGAAGTGATAGCCACTGTTCCACCTTCCTCACTGGAGCTTGGAAGAGCCAATGAGATAACAGATGTGAAAACGTTTTAGAAATTGTAGAGCATGCACTGTTCTCGATGTGTCCCTAGGGACAGAGTAACCAAGCAGATCCTTTGGAGCATGGGGGTGGAGGGCAACCCCGGGGTACTGTGCCTCCCTGCTCAAGAACTAAGAAATATAGGAAATTAACCTTCTGAGAGTCAAACCAGTGGTTCCCAACTTTTTCCAGTATAAGCCCTCCTTTTTATCATCAAAATCTTCCCCAGACCCGCTCCCACATGATATTTGTACTTACAGTATTTGTCGATTAAGAAAATACATACTGACCAAAAGCTATTATGAGTTATGTCCACGGTTTAATTGCTACATTGTATTAATAATTTTGACAAGTACTGGTACTAGATTAAAGCAAACTGTGTTAGTTATTCAACCACCAAGCACTCACAGATTAGTTGGCTTCTCAAAAGAATTCCCTCTGCTCTCAAATCAGGAAATCCTGCATTGAACAGTGAAACGTAAATATAATGAACAGGTCAGAGGCAGGTAATACAATCCTCTTAAGTGGACTCTGGCCCCAGGTTGAAGTCAGACTTTACCCATGACATTAACGTATCCGAAGAAACAAGGTGTTGTTTACAAGAAGACTTGGTTGCCAGTGGAAGCCAGAGGAGGTAGCTCCACTCAGATGAGGCAGCACCCTTCCAGCCCTGCCCGGGAAGATGTGCACTGACCTAGAGACTCAGTCTCAGGTCCTGGTGGAACAACTCCTTCTGTTCCACTCCAGGCTCAACTGAGTATCCTTGCTGCCCGCTGAGAGCAGCCGGACATCCTGACTGTTGTATTTCATTGCAGATGAATGTCTTGGCTGTAGATCATATAGCCATCCTAAGAGCTTGGGTAAGGTGAGACCAGCCCCGAGCAATGGCTGACAGGGCTGAACCTGGCCCTGAGGCCTGTGAGTAGTCTTGGGGCAGCCACCCTATTGGTCCTCACTTGGAGCATATCTTCTTTTTTTATTACCGCAAGCCATGATTTCTCAACCTCAGCACTACTGACATTTTGGATCCAATACTGCTTTGTCGTGGAGTGCTGTTTTGTGCATTGTAGTATGTTGAGCAGCATCCCTGGCTGCTCCCTAATATACAGCAGTAGCATCCTGCCCCTGCCCCTGCCCCCCCCACCCCGAGTTGTGACAACCAAAACTGTCTGCAGACATTGCCAAATATTCCTAGGCCAGGGGGAATGATGCCCCTGTTCCCCCGCCCAGTTGAGAACCACTGGCATGAACCATTCTAGTTAAATGTCTACAGGATGCAACCACATGGGGTTCTTCTCAAAGACTAGCTCATTCCCAAATTACAGTACCTTCAATTTATATACAGTGTCACCTTTATCCAAAAGATGTTAGAATTCTTAAAAAATCACTTTCAAGGAGCTTGTGTTAATTCAGAAATATGGTCAAGCTCCACTTCACTATAATGCAAAGGAAATAGGGATTCTGGCAGCTGAGTGAACTGAAACTTCCCTCTGATGCCCTAGTGATTCTAGGTCATTCTTCTGAACATCAACTGCTCCTTTTTTAAAAGTGTAATAGGGATGGATTGTGCTGACTAGGGGAGTCCCTGGAAGGTGTTGATATTTTGTTGATTTTAAAAATAAATCCTTGATTTGTTTGTTTGCTGTTGTTTTTTTCTTTTTGCGGTACGTGGGCCTCTCACTGCCGCGGCCTCTCCTGTTGCGGAGCACAGGCTCCGGACGCGCAGGCTCAGCGGCCATGGCTCACGGGCCCAGCCGCTCCACGGCATGTGGGATCTTCCCGGACCGGGGCACGAACCCATGTCCCCTGCATCGGCAGGCAGACTCTCAACCACTGCGCCACCAGGGAAGCCCCCTTGATTGGTTTTTGATTTCTTATTATTTACCTCTTCCTCCTTAAAACAGTACAAAAAAAGACATTTCAATTACCTGAGAAATTCAATTAGTTTTGTGCACTAAATTGAGGATTTTTGCTAAAATGGTTCCAGCTTTCCCTAAATAATTCTTCCACTGGAAATTCCTTCTTCTGAGAAGAGCATTCTCACCAGTCAAACCCTTCAGCAGCATAGAGTTCATCACTGCTCCTACTTACACAGAGAAATTTCCACCTAGTTCCATTCAGGAGTGGGGTTTTCCCCCTTGGCCTCATCCCTGCTCCCCAGGCCATCATTTGCTGTTCCAGGCCTTATAAGCACTGAGAGCTGGTGCCCAGTGAGGGTTCACACTGAGCCCCACACTGAATGCCTCCACGGGCTCCCTTCTTCCCCCGCCCCTCCCCCATTTCAAGGACTCAGGTGTTTTCCCTCTTCTCATCCCGGCCCAGCTGCTTCTTCCTGCCTCCGCAGCTCAGTTCTGTCTAGTCTCTGGGAGAAGAAAATCTGGTTCCACAAGCACTCTCTGAGCTTTTGTGTCTAAACCCAGGTTCTGTGGTTTCCATATTTATTTATTGTTTCACTTATATATTTATATATTTTTTCAGATTATTTTCTATTATAGGTTATTACAAGATGTTGAATATAATTCCCTGTGTTATATGGTAAATCCTTGTTGTTTTTTTATTTTATGTATAATAGTGTGTATCTGTTAATCCCATACTCCTAATTTATCCCTCTCCCACCTCCCTTTTCCCTTTGGTAACCATAAGTTTGTTTTCTATGTCCGTGGATTTTTTTCTCTTTTGTACATAGATTCATTTGTATTATTTTTTAGATTCCACATATAAGTGATATCATATTATATTTGTCTTTCTCTGCCTAACTTACTTCACTTAGTGTGATATTCTTTAGGTCTATCCATGTTGCTGCAAATGGCAATATTTCATTCTATTTTATGGCTGAGTAATATTCCATTGCATATATATATATATATATATATATATACACACACATCTTCTTAAACCAATCACCTGTTGATGGGCACTTGGGTTGCTTCCATGTCTTGGCTGTTGTAAATAGTGCTGCTATGAACATTGGGGTGCATGTACCTTTTCGAATTAGATTTTCTTTCATCTTTTCTGGATATATGCCCAGGAGTGGGATTGCTGGATCATATGGTAGCTCTATTTTTATTTTTTTAAGTACCCTCCATACTGTTTTCTATAGTGGTTGCACCAATTTACACTCCCACCAACAGTGTAGGAGGGTTCCCTTTTCTCCACACCTTCTCCAGCATTTATTATTTGTAGACTTTTTTGATGATAGCCATTCTGACTGGTGTGAGGTGATACCTCATTGTGATTTTTTTTTTTTTGATTTGCACTTCTCTAATAATTAGCGATGTTGAGCATCTTTTTACATGCCTGTTGGCCGTCTATGTTTCTTCTTTGGAGAAATGTCTATTTCAGTCTTCTGCCCATTTTTGGTTGGGTTGTTTTTTTTTGATATTGAATTGTATGCGCTTGTGTGTATTTCTCTCAGTGTGGACTAGAGTGCCCTTGTGTACCAGTGAGAAGCAGAGCAAAAGGGAAATATACAGGTTGCCTCTTGGAGATGTAACCCTGTCTTGTGTCTTACCAACTATTTGAGACAGAAATGAAGATGAAAAGGGGTAATGATCAAGGCAGCCCTGCACAGGAAGCCCCTTCCCATGCAAGCTACGTAGAGACTCAGGATGGCTGGGGCCTTGAGCTCCATTTTTTTTTTTTTTTTTTTGCTGCACCACGTGGCTTGTGGGTTCTTAGTTCCCCAACCAGGGATCGAAAACGTGCCCCCTACAGTGGAAGCACGGCGTCCTAACCACCGGACTGCTGGGGAATTCCCCAATCTTTTAGTCTTTTCCTGCTGGGGAAAAGGGGAAAAAAAACCCTGCTTGGGGTTAAAGAGAGCCTCTTTGGGGTCCCTGGTTATAAAGGTAGATGTTCTGAGTTTGAGAACTTGCAAATCACCCCCAGTGAGAAGCCTGCTGGGAGGAGGAAGTGCAAGCAGGCTAGCCCTCACTCAAGGAGACCCCTCTAATGAGAGATGGGGAGCCCATCGCAGTGGCAGCTGTTCTCCACCTGGCCAAGGCCTCCCATGACAAGCAGGAAAATAGGGGAACCTGGTCTAACTGTGAGGCAGGGGGTAAGATAAAGGCTTGCCTTACAAGTGCCATTCTCTCTTTCCCCAGCAGGGCGGGCTGGGTGCCAGCACAGACACCCAGCAGCTGCTGCCTGCCCTATGGTGCCTTTGTGCGCAAGACACGTACTGTAGTCTTTGTGTGGAAAAGCCGCACCCAGGGCACCTGACACTGAAAGTGAAGCACCCGTGGTATTTCAGCCTCGGCTCAGCTGCTCAGCTGGGTGCCTTCAGACTGGTACAAACTGCACGGTCTTTCCTGCTGTGGCCCTGCTCACCCCAGTGAGAAGTAAGGAGACCCAATTTATGAAGCCTACTGGATGCCAGATACTACACACACACACACACACACACACACACACACACACACACACAATTTCATTTAATCACCTCAACCACATGTGAAGTAGGCATTTTTATCCCCATTATAAAGATGAGGTAACTAAGGCTTAGCAAGGTTAAGCAACTTGCCCCAAATCACCCAGCTAGGAAGACTTTTTCTTGAGTCTTCACAGAAAGGAACTGATCTGGAGGCTCTCAACAGCCTGCTGTTTCCCACTGCTGCTCTCCCTGGGAAATTGTGGATAAGCAGTGACCCAGGCGATGAAGGACTAAGAATCACACTGAGGACATAAGAGACTTCACCTGCCTCCTCAGACAGGAACGCAGGAAAGGGCTTTGCCTGGGAAGGTCTATTAGGGCAGTTCTCAGAGTGAGGCAGGACCGGCCACCTAGCATCTCCTGAGAAAAATCACTGCTCTCTTCAGAAATGCAAATTTTTTGAGATTAAAAAAAAAAATCTCAAATTTGCTTCCCATCTGTAATTTTATAATGACCATCTTATTTCCTAGTTGACATATGCAGCAATAAAATAGCTGGAAGGTCAGTCAGGGGCATCAAGGGGTGGTGGGGAGGAAAGTTGGGGAATTTCGTGTCCTTCTCTGAATCAAGTGTGGGGTAGAAAGGAACCCCAAGAGGGAGGAGAGGTGGTAGCAGCTGCAAAGGAAAGACCACGCTCCCTGGGTCTGTAGGAGGAAAGCGGTCCCCAGAGAGAGCAAAAGGGGGGCAGGGGATGTCGGGGGTGATCCTCTGCAGGGCACCGTGCGTGTCCATCTCCGCCGCAGGCCTGCAGCGCTGAGTGTGAAGAGCTGTGCTGAGCCCTGCATCCGGTCGGAAGTACAAGCCTGCAGCTCCTGGCTCGGGATGCTGCAGCTGCTCGGGGGATCTGCACAATCAGCATTCTCCTAGCGCTTCGTGCCCGCAGGAATCTAGTCACGTGGTGGACGTGGTGCCTGGAGCTGGGGGTCAATGAGAGCTCAGTCTGCGAGAAAAAGCGTTCGTTCCCTCTGAAAAAGCATTCCTTCCCTCTGAGACATATCCTGCTTCACTATGCACTGCTGGGCTTTTCCTCACAGGAAACCTCACCACCTGCGGGAAAAGGCTCCGGCCGGTGACCCAGGCCAGGTTGCTGGGCTCCCCCGCACGCACGAGTCTCAGGCGCATGCGTGGTGAGCCGGGACGAAGGGAAGCGCTTTCCCTTCAGACTAGGATTTTTTTTTTATCAGAGGCTCGTTATTGGTACCTCCATCTCCTTTAATTCATTTTCCTCTCTACCACAAGGCTGACTTCTCACCAAGCTAGGATCTCATTCCTGAATAACTGTAGGGCGAGAGCTTTAGAGAGATCATTTCCCTCCTCCCCTACCCCTTTGCCAAGGATCTGTAATTAATTAAGAGGGCTAAAGCTTTCATTCGAATTTCCTGAGTCAAAACCAAGGCTTTGTTATTTCTGGGTTGCGGTGGGGGGGGGTCGAAGAAGGAGCAGATTTACCTCTCTTCGACTTCCTCCAGGTCTCTTCATGGGAAGGCATTTCGTAGTCATTTAGGCTCACATCGGTGATGTAAATCTTCTAGATATTCGCCCTCCAGCGCACTCAATCCCCCTCTGCCGAATGACATGCTGGACCCAAGATCTCGCCCAATTTGAGCCTCCCCAGATCCAGCTTGTTCTTATTATCGATGAACCTCCCTGCACACCCAGGACCAACAATTCCCTACTTTCAGAGGGAATTTGGTTCCTCCCTGTTGTTTTCCATTTTGTTTTGTGCTGCTGCTTTTTGTCCTTCCTCAAAAAAACCCCTCATTCCTGTCAAAGACCTGTCAGAAATCACTACTGTCCTATGTAATGGGCACAGATGTCTTGTCAGAAATCCGGGCTCTCCTATCAGCAATCCCTGTTTTCCTGTCAGAAATCACTGTTGTGGTCAGGAATCACCCCTCTTCCTTTAAAAATCACTGTTCTGAGAAAAATCACCACTCTTCAGAAATCCTTGTTCTCTTGTCAGAAATGCACTAATATCTTGTCAGAAGTCAACATTTTCTGTCAGAAATCCCTGTTTTCCTGTCATAAACCATTGCTCTCCTGTCAAAAATCCCTGCTCTCCTGTCAGAAATTCCTGCTCTTCTGACAGAGATCCCTGTTTGTTGTCAGAAGTCATTACTT
This sequence comes from Monodon monoceros, assembly GCF_005190385.1. Taxonomy (NCBI): domain Eukaryota; kingdom Metazoa; phylum Chordata; class Mammalia; order Artiodactyla; family Monodontidae; genus Monodon; species Monodon monoceros. The sequence continues at coordinate 72,729,698 of NW_021703767.1, read as the reverse complement.
TCCCACTAGAAATCGCTGCTCCTTGCCTGATCCTTCTGTCCACAGGATATTCATAATTGTTTGTCACGCTTTGACATTGATAGCTTTCCTGTGACTTCCATCCTGCTGGCTGTTCACACCTGTTTTGCTGCATCTCTTGAAGCTCAGTGCTGGGTCCGGAAGCAGCCTGGGCCAGGGGGAACTGCACTGGGGCATCCACGGTCTCATGTGCCCCTCTTGGCTGATTACAGACAAGTCATTTTTGCTTGCTGTACCTTTTCCTCATCTCTTTGTTAGGGATGATAATATCACCATTCTGCCTGCTTCACAAGGTTATTTATTTATTTATTTAAAAATTAATTTTTATTGGAGTATGGTTGCTTTACAATGTTGTGTCGGCCTCCCCTGCATAACAAAATGAATCAGCCGTACACATACAGATATCCCCTCCCTATGTATAAAATTGACAACGGATGGGCACACACGGTATAGCACAGGGAACTCTACCTAAGGTTATGTACTTTAGATCAATGACGGTTCTGACTTTCAGAAAGCCACTACGCTATTCGAGCCAACATCTCTCTTCCTATAATTTTTGTTCACAGAGCAAGTCTAATACTTGTATGCCACAGCCTTTCAACTCACCTCTAAATCTTCTCTAACCCAATGGAAATGACCACAGTGCTCTAACATCCAGATGAAACCTGCTCAGTTCCCTGTGTAACGTGGTTTCCAGACCTGTTGCCAGCCTGGCCACATACAACACCCCCCCGAAGACATGTTCTATCATAGTTTGTTTGGGTTTCCCTAAAAGTGTGGTCTGAGCAACTTAGGGGAAGCAGGATTACCACCTCTCTCCTTCTAAAACAGATTATTAATGTGGCCCAAGATTGCATTAGCTTTTGTATCATTTACCAAATAGAATCTTCCCAGCCAAAAGCTCTATTTGTTCAATAAGTCTTTTTTTTTCCCCATTAGAGGTTTGTAATTTTCTTTGAATAGATTTTTGCATGTCCTTTTAGGTCAAATGCAAAATACTTAATGTTTTAGATACTTCAGGGAATGAGCACACTCTCTCTCTTTTTTCCATTGTATTTCTTTCTAGTCTTCAACACTGGAATCTAGAAATGGTATTGATTTAATTTGAATCTTATAATCTGCAATGTTGCTGAACAGATTTGTCATTTCTACTAATATTTCTAGATTCTCTGTCTCTTTCTTGGAGGGCATGTCCATTCTCTCTTATAATGTGGAAAGCTTTATTTATGGGAAGACACAGCAGTACTCCAAGCTGTAGCATTTTTTTTTCCCTTGGAAACACTAAAAATGGGTGACAGCACCCTCTTCAGCAGGAGTGTTGCTGGCTATACCTAGAAGAGTATATCGTAGTACAAGGAGATGAGGACGACATGATTAGATGGGTAATCTTTAATTAATTCTGATTTCTATTTTTTTTTTTATTTTTTTTATTTTTTTAATTTTTTTTATTTTTTTGATTTCTATTTTTAAAAGTAAATCATTCAGTAACTTTGGTAATTCAACCATTACTAGCAACAAATTATTTACCACATACTTCACAACTGAGCACCAATCACACCAAAGTTGGGATGATGATTAAAACAGGCTTTTCACTGAACTGTACACTTTTAAAATGGTGAATTTTAAAGTATGATTTTTTTCCAAAAAAAATAATCAGGAAAAATTAAAAGCATAGGCTGTGGAGACAAATATTTTGAATTTATATCCCATCTCTGCCTCTAACAGGCCCCGTGGCCTTGGGCAATTACTTAATTTCTTTAAGTCTCAGTTTCAACCTATGTAAAATGGGATTATGAATTGCTCCTCCTCCATTCCCCTGATAAAAGACCCTCTCCTCCCCCATATGGAGATATGGAGTGGCCAAAGTGTCTCATTTTCCTAGATATAGTGATAGGTGCAGATGTGCTCACATAACCCAAAGAGCATCCATTGAGGTCTTGAAGAGGGCTCATGTGGATGTCAGGTCAGAATAGGGCTCTTTTCTTCTGAAATTATAAACTGTAAGGCTCATGGGAGTCACAGCTACTGGGGCTCATCTTTTCTATCATATGGAAAGAATATACTAGAGAGTGAAGCTTACACAGAGGAGATGGAAGGAGAGAGAAAATTTTGATAATATCGTTTGAGCACATGGATCCAGCCTACCCAGAAACTAGACAGCTCCTGGTATTTTCATTCATGTGTGCCAATAATTCCCTTTTTTCTTTAGCTTGTATGAGTTGGGTTTCTGTCATGAGCAACCCAAAGAGGCCTAACATAGAAGTCTATTTTATAAGGCTGCTGTGAGAATTGTTTGTGGTAATACATGTAAAGCACCCAGTGCTTTTATAGAACATGTACTCAAAAATTGAAACTTACCGTTATCATCGTGATCATCAGTATGCAATAGACAGGGACGGTTTTGTGTCTGCTTTGTCCCCTGCAGTAGCTAAGACAGTACTAAGTATAAAGAGTTCAATAAACATATCCTTAGCAAGAAATTTATATCTTTCCCTTAATATGGAATTTAAACATGAATTAATCAGAATTTTTCTCTGCTTTCTAGTCTTAGGAGATAGAGACAAATCAACAAAATGGAAAGAGTGCTGAACTGGGGAGCAAAAGAACAAGGTTCCAGTTTTGACAATGTTTTTCACATACTGAGTGCCCTTCCCCTCTCTGGGCCTTGGTTTCTCCATTTGTCAAGTTAGGCTACTGGGGCTAGATGATGTTAGTCCCTTATGAGCTCTAAACCTGAGATTTAAGAAAAAAGAGCAGGGAATTCTTTTAACACCCCATGATTTCTGAGGGTTAAAACAAATTCAATCTCACACACCCTTTTTGCATCCCTCAGTGATACATGATCAGGGAAGTTGCAGTACTTGCTGATGACCACTTGCAAGATTCTGTGATTTTGTGTAGGAAGATGCGAGGAGGTTCAGTACTCTTCACTCGCTAACATAGAAACGTTGCAAAATGCATTTTAGAATGATTTTCAGCCACATGGCCTGAAATATAATTTAATATCCAGAAAAATATCAATGGAAACAATATGTTTCATTCATCAAGCATTCATTTAGGCCTTCAAGACACATACTGTGCCAAGTACCAGGGAAACATAGGATCTAAGACCCAGTTCGTGAGGTCAAGGAGAGCAAATCTTGCAAGGCTGTTTCCTGAATGTCTCATTCATCAAGATTTCACTGGAGTTCAGATGCAAATAGAGATTTTGCTAACCTGGGTGTCCACTGTGTGCCAGGCACTGGGTAGACAAGTTTGTGTACATCGTCTGTCACTGAGCTATAACTTTCCTGCACTTCCACCTCCCAGAAACACTGCTCTGGCTGAGGCCAGAGACAAGAGCCTTGGTGACTGATCCTCCCTTCACAAGGAGGCCCTGACCCTCCCAGCCTCGTCCTCTCTCATTCTGGCTGTCTGATCAGAAATGAAGCTTCACTCTGTAGTGGAGCCTGGAGCTGTGGTATGTACAGCCATCTGAAGCCCTCACTTTGTGGAAGATGTGAGACATCAATTTTTACTCAAGTATTGGGGGGGGGACATAATTTTTTATGTTAAAATAAGTATTGATAGATCATGGAACAAATTTAAGATTCATTCATTTTTTTCCAAAAAATATTTATTGAATGCCTACTGTGTGCCAGGCCTTGTCCTAAGCCCTGAGGATTGAAAGATAAACATACAGTACACAGTGAAAAAAAAAAAAAAAATCCCTGCCCTCATGGAGCTCACACTCTAGTAGAAGGAAATAGACCAGAAAACAAAACAAAAGAAAAACCACCCCGTAATATTTCAGATGCTGACAAGGTCTATGGAGAAAAATAGAGCAGAGAAGCAGACTTCAAAATGATGTCCAATTTGCAGAAGATTGCTTCAGGCTTCACCGTCTGATTCCTTGGGGCTCCTCCTTGCCTCGGCCACAAGGTTGTCTGGGCAAGGGATGGGGGTTGAGAGTTGAGGGTTGGTGGGGATAAGCAGGAGATGAGCTGGCCTAAGAGATGCATCTTGAGCATATTGACGCAAGGAGAGTTGATGTGGAGGGAAGGGAGGCACCCAGTGGTGCCTCATGGCCCAGAACCCACACCCTATGGACCCCAGTCAGGGCTTGAGCAGACTTCTGTTTCCATATTTCTACCTTACTCAGCATGATCCCCACTCGAGGTTCTCAGAAGCCCAGATGGCTGCTCTGGGGAATTTCCTTCAGTTGCTCCCTCACTTTCACTCGTCAGACTTCATCAGCAATTCCCCAGGCTCCACCCCAGGCCCTTGCTCTTTTGGCCAAAGGCAGCCCTGCTCTGTCACCATCCCACCTCCTATGCCTACAGAGGTTTCCAGTGTGCTGAACACTCTCCTGGCCACACACGGTGGTGGTTTCTCATGCCTCACTCTTACAGGGCAGAGAGAAGGAGACAAATCAGAGAAGTCGAGCTTGATGAGCAGCGGGGTGGGGGAACGGCCCTGCCGCATAGGACAGACACTGCAAGCCAGTGCTTCTCAGCCTTGACGATGCCCTAAAGTCAGTAGTGTATGGACTTGTTAAAACAGAGACCTCTGGGCCCTGCCCCCAGAGTTTCTGATTCAGTAGGTCTGGGATGGAGCCCCAGAATCTGCGTGTCTGACAGGATCCAGGTGGCACTGGTGCTACTGAAGCCGAGCACACACTGAGATGCAGGGCTCTAGGCCAGCTGGTGAGGCATGCTGCGTCTGCCCTCTGCGCTCCAGCCTCCTCTTGGGCCCTTCCCTACCCTCTAATTTGTGTACCCTTTTCCCTCTCCACTTTCTTCCCTTCCCTGGCCATCTGATTTTTCTCTCTCACTCTAAAAAATGCCCTTTGGAGTGTGATCTGAAAAAAAATTCTACTAAGTTGCAAATGGCTGGCCATAACTACCATCCCTTCCAGGAATATTTGAATTTTGAAAGTCAAATAAACTCCAAAGCTAAATAAATAAAACTCTGATGGTGGAGTTCAGGGATCACCTAGTGAATAGTGGCTGTGTTTGGAGGCTTAGAGCCTCTGAAACTGTGTAGGTGGCAACTCATCTTACCTCCTGCTGGGTGCCTCTGGGGGAATGGCTCTCGCCCAGCCTGGCTAAGAATTGAAATTCTATGTCCCTCTTCTCCAGAAGCAGTGAGGCAAAGATGCCACTGCGGAAGAGGAGAACAACTACCAGCAATAATTAAATCCCTCAAGGAGACAGGATTCTCAGTGTCTTTTGTGTTTTGGGAGTGTCTCTTGCTTTGGTGGAAAGAAAGAAAATCTGTTTTGACAGGCTCTGCTCCTCCTGCTGAGAGAGCCCCCTATGTAGTTGTAACAGGGCCTGGGTCTTTCTTTGAAAAATAAATTGACCAGAATTTTAAAAAGTAAGGTCATGGCCCCTGCCCCAGGTTTAGAAAGAAAGAGTGGGCAGGCTTAGAAGATGTGGGGAGGGCTTCCTGAAGAAGAGGCTGGAAAAGAAGGTGCGTGGAAGGAGGTCAGCCGTGGCCAAACTGCTCATCTGTCCAGAATCTCACCCCTGGGTGCTTGCCCTCCAATCCAAGAGACGTCTCTTGGCCTCACTGCCTCTCGTCCTTCTCCTGAGAAGCAGTCATTTCCCAGAGAGAGTGGGAATTCTGGCAGAGAAGGAGCAGAAAGGAGGAGCAGGGTCTTTGGTGGGCCATAGTGGGTCGTCCCTCCAAGCTGACTTGACGAGGGCAGCCATGTGGCAAGGTGGGCAAGCACTAGCCCAGGAGCCAGAGACCTAGTTTCTTGTTCTTGGGTGGCCTGGCTCAAGTAATTGTTTCTCCACCGCCCACTGAAGAGTTCATTGAGATGATCTTTAATATCCCTTCAGCCCCTGAAATTCCACTACCTCTTCTCCCATCACCATCCGCCATGAGAGGTGCTTCAGGGAAGAGTTAGTGCATGTGGACCCACTAGTCAGTGCATGGATGACAGTCACTTTTTTCATCTCTTCTCTTGGCCTCAGATGGAATTACACAGAAGGACGTGTCTGCTGCAAAGCGTTTCTCTGATCTGTCTTCAATGGCTATTTCTGAAGCCGCATTACACACAGGGAAACCTCCCCATTTTCTCCCCTGTGCTCCACTTCTTACCATTCTTGTCAGTTTTGCACAAGGAACTCTGCGGCGATCCCAACTGCCCTTGTCTGCTCCTGAGAAATACTGTTCCACGGTGTCCTTGAGGGCTCAGGTTGGAAGAAGCAACCAGAGTATGATTTTGTTTCATGACATGTAACTTTGGTAACATGCCTATGTAAGTGTGTGTGTGTGTGTGTGTGTGACACAAAGACTTAGGCTGGAGGCATTATAACCCGGCAGTGAGCTCAGGTTTTGGAGTCATACACACCAAGGTTTAAATCCTGCCTCTGCCACTTATTAGTTGTATGACCTCAATCAAACTGCCAAACTTTTCTAAGCCTCAGTTTACTTATATGCAAATTGATTATATGCACCCCAGGAGTTTTCTGGGGACTTTCTGCCTCTCCAAGCATAAAATTTGTTTCAGAGTTAATTAGAAGGTTCCATCAGTGTCGTGAGCATGCATCCTTTCTGGTGGATAGTAGCACTTCTTTCTACTGATGCTACCTCATTGGGGGCCACCATCCTGTACCCCTAAAGACACCTGGAATCCTAAGCCATAGTCCCCCAGATAGTCTGTGACATTCAAGAGGCAGCTGAGTGGAAGCGGCCCCTCTTCTCCTGGCCCGCTGGCTCTTCAGCCCCCATAAGATCACACACAAGGCACAGGCAGATTTCCTTCCTGAAGGATTAGGCCATCTTCAGAGAGTAGGAAAAGAACCTAGAGCACTAGCTTATTTGGACTTTTTCTTGAAGCTCACAAGGAAAGACTTTGATCTTCTTAAGGAGGGCCCTTGGATGCCACCCCAACTCCCATGGACCTCAAGGCACACTGTCATCTTTGGTCTGTACAAGTCCCTGCTCCTGCGTTCATTCCCTTTTCCTCCATGCACCCCTCCCATTCTCCTTCCCTTATAGGCAACCATGGATTTAGCCTGTATCTTTTTGTGTATTTCCTGTGTTGTGTTTTTATTTTATGTAAATGGTGCTGTGTCATATGCACATTTTTTCTCCCTTCTTCCCCCAGCACTGTGCTTTTAAAATCTATGTGTGCTGCTCTGTGCACTTGGAGCCGGCTTTCCCCTCTCTCTCTCCACAGTGGACTCTGGGTGACCTTCAACTTCCTTGTCACAGATAACAACGCTGCACTGAGCTTCCTCTGACAGCAGTTTCTCCTTCTCCTAACCTGACTCACGTGCTCTCAGATTTGTCGACGCCATCTCTAATCTGAGTCCAAAACACATAAAGCATGCTCTCTCTGGGTCCTTGTTACTGTGAAGACCCCGGTAACACCCAGGCGGCAGAGAAATGAGCATTGATATTTGTGCTCCCTTGTCTCATAGAGCCCTCGGGGAGGATGCTCTAGACCTGTGGTCCTAGACAATAGGAGCCTCTTATGTGAGTTTTCATATCAGGCCTATTTCTTCCTTCAATTGGTTGACTGTTTAAAGAAAGCTCAGAAACAGTAGAGTCTAAACCCATAATGAAAACATCCTTCATTAGAAATGTATTTATCCTGTCCTTGGGATCATGCCGAGGAGAGTTTGGTTTCTTTTGGGGTGGGGGAAGTAGGGGTTTGGGGAGGCACAGGGAGTCTTGCTGGCATCTCAGAAGAGCTACACTTGATGTTCATGGCTGCTCTGGGATCCTCTGGGGAAGGGCAGTGGCCTCAATTAAATTCTTTCATCAGAAATTCCTTTCTACTCAAGAAAGGCTCAGTGATTTGCCAATTCCTTCCAAAGCCTTAACAGGATTAAATACTGTTCACTGAATGGTGTCTATTATTACTGGGCAAAGTTTCATAGACTTCCTGACATTTTTTAATCCTTTTATCCTTCTTCTTTACTCTGGCTACTTCTTCAGTCAAACTGCCTCTTCTTGGGGGTCCAGAGGTGCTGCACGAGACTCAAGGGGCACCGTACAGGAGCCTTCACCCCCCCCCCCCCAGCCCTGCCTCCATAGCCCTGGGCTATTGGCTTGTATGGCCTCGATACTGGCTTGACTTATGGCCTCAGTGTTCTTGTTAAAAGAAAAAAAAAGGAGGGTGTTGGAGAGTTGAGGCTTTCTGGCTCTTGTGTCTCTGATTTTACAAAGGTTTCGGTATTCCTTGGCATTTCTAACATGTAGCAACTTCTGCCTTCTCCCTCCCCACATCAGCAATGACTCCCAACCCTCAAACTGCTGTGACCATAGCCCTTGGGACCCCAGTTCTCCATCATTCCCTCCTGCCTCTCTGAGGCCCTTCTCCGTTTCTTACCTCTTTCTCCCTGCTCATTCTCATATTCCTTTCCTCAAGGAGTTCCGATCCTTCTGTACTCTCCCTCATTGAAATGACAGTTGAAGGCATGGAAGGTCTCTCCCTTTTTTCCCCAACCCTCCCTATGGTCCCACAATCCCCCCAGGGGTTCTTGTCAGGTAAGTGGAACCTGGGTGTACTCTGAAGGCCCTAGAATCTTTATCTTAGAATCATCCCAGATTCTTGAGGCTCCTCTGGATCAGGAATAATCTGGGCTACCCTAGAGCTCTCACTGTCATGCCAGGATCTCAGGCTACCCCAAGATCCTCTATGCTTCCCCAGACATGTTTCATAGGCGAGGAGAAGACAGGGACCAACAAATCTCCCCCATGGAAGACTGATATGCTTCTTGACCTTTCCCCAGTTACATCAAGCCCATGGGGATTTACTGTCTTCTTAGAGAGTTGGGCTACCAGCTCTGCTTCAGACTCATTCATGCATTCTTTCACATATCACTCATTCATCTGACACTGGGGAAATAGCTCAAGGCTGCTGAGATGGATACACTGCAGAGCCCTGGGCCTCCGGAGCTCACAGTCAACGGGGACACACAGATGGTAATGGATGGAGACTTGCAGACAGGTTCCACCCCCTTCTACCACACATGGTTCTTTCTCCTGAAGAGTGGGGACCAGAGGACAGGTTGGGGCTGGGGAGAGTTTGACTGAAGCTCTAATTTACCTAAGTTATCATCACTCAACTGCAAGGTTGCTCACAAGTACACTTGTTCCCCTAGACACAGTGGCATACACAAGAGAGCATGAAAATCAATAGGATAAAAAAAGGAGAGGACTGTGCAGTGATAAATAGGCATGTTTATCAGCTTGCCCTTCTGTTGGAGTTTTCTCCTTGCCTTCCTTTTCTCTAAATTTGTCTGCAGTTCACAGGGGAGGGTAGGAAGCTGGAAGACAGCCCTGAGAGGACTCATCTTAGCACACGTGGGGATCCTACTGTGGCTTTGTACAAGCCAAGCAGGAAGATGTGTTTTGTGCTTGATGGTACCAACTGAAGTACTCTTTCAAACTTGGTGTTATCTTGGAACCACATCCATTGGCTAGATGTCAATTTTTAAAAGAGTTCTAAAGACACTCACATTTTTTGGTGTCACTGGTAGTCATAACACTAGGCCATACTTTTATGAAGCTTCAGATAGCAAATACTCGATAAATATATGTAGTACAGTTGCAAGTCTGTACACACCACTCAGACATGAAGAGAAAATGCAGGATTTTTTCCATGACTGATCTAATCTTTCTCATGAATCCTGTCCCTGTTGTACAGTAAAGGAAGTAAACATAATGGTAACTTGCCAATCAAGAGTAGCTCAGTCTGTTCCAGTTTTGAGAGGCTCATGGGGCTAAATGCTTAGAAGTTCTGATGTCTTTCCCCTCCCCCTGTCCCACCCAAAGGTGGTGGCAGTGGCCCTGAGCTCTTGCTTGTCATGTGCTGGCCTCTGGGCCCTGTGGGTTCCTATTGCCAGCCAGGTGTCTGACCAGTTTCTGGCTTCCACAGAGACCTTGTGGTTCAGTCAGGGCCCAGGGTACCCTGCTGGCTCACACCCTCTGAGTCTCAGCCACTTTCCCCATCTGCCCTAAGGCCTTTGATGTGGGCTCACTCTGCCCCTCTCCCGGAGACCCCTGTCAGGCCCACTCACTTGTACCTCAGCTACCATCTCTATTTTCCAAGGGGCATATGGGGACTTAGGGGCCCTTCCATGGCTCCTAAGCCTGGAGTCAGGCCTGAAAGCACTAATGCTGGCCATTGTTTGAACTTTTCAGCTCTTAATGTGACCTCTTCCTGTTAGTATGGGGAACAAGCTGATTCCCTCACAGGGGACCACCATGGAATGAAAGGCTCATAAAAAATCTTTGCTTTTGGCTTTCCCCCAAAACCATCTAGCATCTCCACCTGCCTGGATTTCAAACTTGGGGGATAAGGTAAACTATAAACTTCCAACCTGATTAATTCCTTCCACAATTTTCATCTCTTTTCCTTCTCCAACTGCCCCCTGGAGCAGGAGGAGGAGGACCCCCACCTCTTCATCTTATATCATATCCTCCAACTTCCATAGGGCAGCACCTTCATAGCCTGGCCATCATGATGAAAGTAGGGCTCTTCTCTATGCTGTGGAAGGAGTTAGGAGGTGAGGCCCCCAGGCTTGGCCTTTGATATGGGAGTTGCCAAACAACCAGGAACTAAGGATAAAAATGCACTGTTTTACCATCCCCTAAATTTCTCCATTACAGTTTATATTTACGTATGAGCCCTAGTCTTTCTCTAGATTAGCACTGTTGCTTAGGAAGACATAAAGATTAAGCTGATAATATGTTTTTTAAATTATTAAAAGTCATCTATTGCTTGTAGATTTTTTGATGTTGGCCATTCTGACCAGTGTGAAGTGATACCTCATTGTAGTTTTGATTTGCGTGTCTCTAATAATTAGTGATGTCGAGCATCTTTTCATGTGCCTCTTGGCCATCTGTATGTCTTCTCTGGAGAAATGTCTATTTAGGTCTTCCACCCATGTTTTGATTGGGTTGTTTGTTTTTTGATATTGAGCTGCATGAGCTGCTTGTATATTTTGGAGATTAATCCTTTGTCAGTTGCTTCATTTGCAAATATTTTCTCCCTTTCTGAGGGTTGTCTTTTCATCTTGTTTATGGTTTCCTTTGCTGTGCAAAAGCTTTTAACTTTAATTGGGTCCCATTTGGTTTTTTTTTTGTTTTTATTTTCATTACTCTAGGAGGTGGGTCATTTCAAAAAGACACATGTACCCCAAAGTTCATTGCAGCATTGTTTACAATAGCCAGGACACGGAAGCAGCCTAAATGTCCATCGGCAGATGAATGGATAAAGAAGATGTGGTACATATATACAATAGAATATTACTCAGCCATAAAAAGGAACGAAATGGGGTCATTTGTAGAGATGTGGATGGACCTAGAGTCTGTCATACAGAGTGAAGTTAAGTCAGAAAGAGAAAAACAAATATCATATATTAACGCATAAATGGGGACTCTAGAAAAATGGTACAGCTGAACCCATTTGCAGGGCAGGAATAGAGACGCAGACGTAGAGAACGGATGGGGTGGACACGGGGTGGGGGTAGGGAGGGTGGGATGAACGGGGAGATTAGGACTGACATATATACACTACCATGTGTAAAATAGATAACTAGTGGGAACCTGCTGTATAGCACAGGGAGCTCAGCTTGGTGCTCTGTGATGACCTAGTTGGGTGGGATGGTGGGGGTGGGAGGGAGGGGATATAGGTATATGTATGGCTGATTCACTTCATTGTACAGCAGAAACTAACACAACATTGTAAAGCAATTATACTCCAATTAAAAAAAAAAAACCTTGTTCTTTGGCCTTAGACAAATCACTCAGTTTTAAAGTTACATTATTCATCATAAGAAAAAAGATGGAGGGACACACTACAAAACACCTAACCAGTACTCAAAACTGTCAGCGTCATGAAGAAAAAAGAAAAGTGGGAAACGATCATAGACCAGAGGAGAGTAAGGAGACGTAAGGACCAGACACAATGTGGTTTCCTGCCTCAGATTCTGGAACAGAAAAAGGACACTAGTGGAAGAACTCGTGAAATCTGAATAAAGTCTGAAATTTAGTTAAAAATAAAATAAAATAGGGGCTTCCCTGGTGGCGCAGTGGTTGGGAGTCCGCCTGCCGATTCAGGGGATGCGGGTTCATGCCCCGGTCCGGGAGGATCCCACATGCCGCGGAGCGACTGGGCCCGTGAGCCATGGCCGCTGGGCCTGCGCGTCCGGAGCCTGTGCTCTGCAGCGGGAGAGGCCACAGCCGTGAGCGGTCCACGAACTGCAAAAAGAAAAACATAAATAAAATAAAATAAAATAAAAAGTCATCATGCTGGGGAAGGGGGAGGAAAATAACAAGACATGGTCTCTGACCGGAAGGAATGATGACAAATGTAAATAAGTAACTGACCTGCAACAGGAATTTGTAAGTGCTTGAGGGGTGCGGTGCAACGGCCAAAGCAAGAGGGTTTGCAGAGGACTTGGTGTGCCTTGGACATGATGCAAGTAGAAGGGCGTTGAGGTCACAGATGACTAAGCTCTCAAGACTGGATTCAGGAATATGGAGGTTTTTGAGGAGGATCTGGTTCCATTTTGTACCCTGTGCTGCTAGAACTATACTTCCGATTGCTGAGCACACACTAGGCCTGGTTTCTGGGTGCTTTCTGGAGTTCAGTGCACCTCATGGGCTGCTGCATGAATTTGTGCTCTATGTGCCTGACCGGGTTCTAATTAGACACTAAGTTTGTAGCGAAACTTGACTCTTTCAGAGTTTGCCCAAGGGAAACAAATGCCTTCTGAAAATGGGGCTAGCCCGTGGAATGTCTCCAGAGGTTACATCTCCTTTTCCCTAGCAAACTGATCCCCTAGCCACCCTCACCATTGCCAGCAGCAGCAATAGCTACAGCTACAACTATCGTGGATTATGGAGAGACAACAGAGATCCATGCCAAGGAGGGTCCAGGATGCGAGATGATACACTCTTCAGGAGGTGATAGTGAGGCTGGGAGGCTCTGGGCACTCGGGGGCACATTAATGCAACAAATATTTATTAGGTGCCTCTATATACTAGGCTTTGTTCTAGGCATTGAGAATAGAGTGGTGACAGAGACACAGGAAAGTGCTCTGATCCACATTACATTCATAGATAATGTAAAAAATAAATAAGTAAAAAACTATAAACCAGAACTATAAAAATATCAGAGACTAGTAAGTACTACACAAAATATTGAATTCGAGTGATAGGCTGAAGAGAAGTGGGTGGTCTCTTGGGAGGAGCTGGTCAGGGAAGTTCAGCAAAATGTATAATACTTCTTGTGGGTATCTGAATTGAACACAAAGGGCCCTATAATTATTACTGGAGTAAATTGTGTTAATTGTCTCCACATGCCCTGGAGCATTTATATGTATTCTTTCTGACATCTACAGTTTATTAAGTATAGCAATAATTTAATAACAGGCCACACATCTTGTTTTCTTCTAAGCTTTATTAGATTGGATTAAGATAGTTTTGTCTACTTCTAGTGGAAGTGGAGGGAGTGAGTGAAAGAGATTGCTTCTTTGGCCCAAACTGCAAATAAGTCTGACAACCTTGCATAGAGAGCAATTTCCATGAAGAAAAAAGTGGGGGAAGCAATCAATTCATTAAAGGCTGACTCAGAGGGGAGGAAATGGAGACATTGGATACAGGGAATATGGACCATAAGTTGTGAGCAATCTTCTCATTTATAGTTGATGGGAACATTATACCTCCTTTCAAGTTTTTCATTTCACAGAGCTAATGATCAGTCATGGGTCATTTCCCCCTAAAAACCTCTTATTTTCTCTGAAAGGATCCTTAAGAATGCACAAGGCTCAGAAACTAAGAAAGAAAGTCTAATGGTGACACCCTAAAACAATGAGAATATCAGCCATTGTAAGATTTCTGAGACTTTACAGAAAGAATCACCAATAAAAGAATAAGCAAGCCCAGGGAAAAGGTCAGCTCATGCCAGTTTGGAGACAGGCTTAGCACTGAGTGGGCAGATGCAGCCATCTCATCTCCCAGGGAGGACCACTAACTAATTAGCTCTGCTCCGTGATTTAAAGCACTATTGATTTGTCCATGACATTAGTGGAGCTAGTATTTGAATCTAGGCATTTTGACTTCAGAGTGTCCATAACCACATGTTAAAATGCTCCCTGGAAGTGGTCGGCGGCACGTGGAGGGAGGAGGAGAGAGAGAGATGAGGAATGTGCCCTCAAGATTCAGATATAAGAGACAGTAGAGGAACTACCCTGGTGGCGCAGTGGTTAAGAATCCGCCTGTCAATCCAGGGGACACAGGTTTGAGCCCTGCTCCAGGAAGATCCCACGTGCCGTGGAGCAAGCCCGTGCACCACAACTACTGAGCCTGTGCTCTAGAGCCCGTGAGCCACAACTACTGAGCCTGCGTGCCACAACTACTGAAGCCCACGCGCCCAGAGCCTGTGCTCTGCAACAGGAGAAGCACCGCAATGAGAAGCCCATGCACCGCAATGAAGAGTAGCCCCCGCTCACCGCAACTAGAGAAAGCCCACGTGCAGCAACAAAGACCCAGCGCAGCCAAAAATTAATTAATTAATTAATTTTTTAAAAATAGAGAGACAATACAGCTCGAAAGAGATTCGGAGAGACAAGCCAGGCTGGCTCTCATCAGTTTTGCCATTTCTGGCATCATTCTTTATGAAGCCTGGCCTCACTTCCTGTCTTTGGGTTCCACCAGATCCCTCTATTGCTAATCACTTTTCTTTTTTGCTTAAGCCAGTTTGAATGGGTTCTGTTCATTGCAACCAAATGATCTCTGACTCAATAAATTAAATTAAGAGGGAACATTTTCCAGCAGGGGGTCTGAAATTAGAATTGTGTGTTATGTTAATCAGCTAGAGAAGTATGTGAGAAATGTTTTAATTTGCTCTTTCTTAAATTCACACAGTATACTAAGCAGGGATGATCTAACTGCTTTAATAACTAAGATTAAATGTCATACAAAAGTATGATTTATAAAAGGGAGTACAGGGAATTCCCTGGTTGTCCAGTGGTTAGGACTCTGTGCTTTCACTGCCGAGGATGTGGGTTCAATCCCTGATCTGGGAACTAAGATCCCACAAGCCGCACAGCTGTGGCCAAAAAATTTTTTTAAAATAGAAAAGGGAGTACAATCTCTGCCCAGTGACTGGGGATTAGTACAATCATGGCTTCACTTCCACCTGGTGGAGTGGAATTTAAATTACAGGGATAGCTTTTTGGAATGGCAGTAAAACCAAGTAGCAATCAGTCAGAAGAATGGGTAGAGATGATGCATTCTTTTTAAAAGAAAAATAAATTTGTTTATTTATTTATTTATTTATTTATGGCTGCATTGGGTCTTTGTTGCTGCACGCAGGCTTTCTCTAGTTGCGGTGAGTGGGGGCTACTCTTTGTTGCGGTGCACGGCCTTCTCATTGTGGTGGCTTCTCTTGTTGCGGAGCACAGGCTCTGGGCGCACAGGCTTCAGTAGTTGTGGCACATGGGCTCAGTAGTTGTGGCTCACGGGCTCTAGAGCGCTGACTCAGTAGTTGTGGTGCATGGGCTTAGTTGCTCCGCGGCATGTGGGATCTTCCCGGACCAGGGCTCAAACCTGTGTCCCCTGCACTGGCAGGCGGATTCTTAACCACTGTGCCACCAGGGAAGTCCGATGCATTCTTAATTAGTCTTAATTTTTGTTTCTTAGTTAATGTGTTTTTAACTTATTGCATGAGTTCTCCATTGCTGCATTACAAATCATCCCCCAAGATTCAGTGGCTTTCAAAACCATCATGTATTCTCTCTCACAGTTTCTGTGGATCAGGAATTAGGACAGGACAAAGCAGAGATGGCTTGTCTTTGTCTCACAGTCTCTAGGACCTCAGTTGGGAAGATGTGAAGTCTGGGAGGCTCTAATCATCTGATTTGGGAGGCTTCTCCACTCATAAGTCTGGCCATTGTTGCTGGTTATTGGCTGGGACCTCACCCGGGCTGTCTTCCAAACACCTACATGTGATTTCTCCATGTGGTTTCTCCCCCGACCTCGTTTGGCCTTCTGCACAGGGTGGCTGCTGGGTTACAGGAATGAGTGTCCCTAGAGAGAACCAGGTAGAAGCTGTATCACACATTATGATCTAGCCTTGAAGTCACATAGCATTCCTTCTGCCACAGTCACAAGACTGCTCTGTTTAAGAGATGGGAATACGGATCCCACCTATTGAGGGGAGAAATGTCATAGTCACATAGTAAGAAGATTAAATTGGATGGGAGATACTATTGCAGATATTTTTTGAAAACTATAGACAAAACACAATGACAAATGATGACTTTTTTTTTTTTTTTTTTGCGGTACGTGGGCCTCTCACTGTTGTGGCCTCTCCTGTTGCGGAGCACAGGCTCCGGACGCGCAGGCTCAGCGGCCATGGCTCACGGGCCCAGCCGCTCCGCGGCATGTGGGATCTTCCCAGACCGGGGCACGAACCCGTGTCCCCTGCATCGGCAGGCGGACTCTCAACCACTGTGCCACCAGGGAAGCCCTATGCTGACTTTTTAAATAGACGTGTAGTGGAAGTCTGTAAGTCCCCTACTTTTTTGAAAAGCAGGATATTTAGTAAATTCTTAAGCCGCTTGATTGAAAATCTCATCACTTGAAAGGAACAGGTGACAGCAAAGGGGTACTCATAGTCCAGACTGGATTCTGCCAGCAAAGAACTGTTAGTGAGGTGAAACTCATGAGGGTTTCGAAGAGAGTGCCCATCCCATTCAAGCAGGACAAGTCAGATGTGTATCTTCAGACTTACAGACTTGAAGAAAGCAGACTTCAAAAAGTTCAAAATGGATGATCTCATGGTGAGAATCTCTGAAAGGGAGTATGGCTAAAAAAAGGATGGTTCTAAAAATAAAATTCAGAGCCTAAAATTGTGAATGATCCTGATGAGGAAGAAAAAAAATGTCTAAAGAAAACAGTATTTCTGCTGATGAGCCCCCATTTTAAGAGGGCACACACACAAAGATGGGAGGAGGGGCACAAAATCCAGGATGTGTATAGAATGCCACAAACTTTTAAGAATGTCAGAGGAAAGCAAAAGCACGCAAAAAGTTGAGGTTTCGAGGGTGGGGAAGCTAAGGATAAATAACCAAGAAGATTCTTCTGACTATGTGCAGAACAGGGAAAGAGCAGGCATCATCCATTTCCAAGCCCATCGTATGGTCTGTTAAAACATCTAGAGTTAGCCTGCTAGTTAACACAATGCACATTTAGAAAATATAATTTTGTAAAGTTTCCTGCAATCGACAGGAATAAAGCAGAATGCCTTTACTGCTATGTTGCTTCCTCCTTCACCATTATGGACTTTTAAATTTAGGATGACCATATGTCCTAGGCTGCTTAGGATAGGCCCGGTTGTACCTGTGGCCTGAGGGAATTATTAATAGCATTCCATGTCATTCTCAGAAGTGTTCTCGTTTGAATACTGGACAAGATAGGACAGAAATGGCTGCATAATTTACTAACCCCAGTGCACAATTAAAATGTGGAGGCCCTTGTTCAAAACGCAGGAAAAAAGTGCCGTTAAAGGTACTAAAATATAAAACTTTTCCCTTTCTTCTGCAGTCTCTCTTGACTTGCTGTGGTGTTTTTTATTTTATGTTGTTCTAATTTAAAAATTTTTTCAATTATTAACATGAATTTTAGTTTTCATCTTTATATTATGTAATGCAATATAAGAGCATTTAACTAGCGTTTGGAACCACCAAAATTACACAATTCACATTTTGCAGTTTGTATGTGTATATTTATTCTATCTTACCAGAACAGAGGAAATGTTGCAAAAACAGACTCAGCTGTTTTTATTTAACCTTTTGACATTCATACGTTCTACCAACACTCTTTACCTTTGGCTTATTGATGAGAAAGAAAGGATGGAAAGGAAAAGGAACTATGGGTTGTCCTTGCTTTCCCTTTCCTTCTGTGTCACAATATTCGGCATAAGTGATTGGCTGGAGGGAAGTAACTTGAGTAAGAAAGGATATGATAGGGTTCCATGGTTATTTGTGTTTCTTAAATTACCTTCCTCAGTGTACAAAGCATGTTCTAGTTCTAAGGGAGAATGTAGCTTCTCAGATCTGTCATCACCCCACTGACTCAGTCATAGATATAACACACTTACCTTGTACTCACTTTGAGTTCTGGCTGAACTCCATGCATTATGGATCCACTGGCATCCTGCACTCACGGGCTTTGTGAATGCTCTATGCAAATGGAGGAGCAAGGAATGGTGGTGGACATCTCCTCTGTTCATGTGCGGGCTCCAATGTCTCATCAGACTTCACTTGCAAAACACAAGTTCAAAGATAAAGTCAGGAATTTCAAGACAGCAATATGGAGCCTTAAACCATGATCATATGGCTGTGAAGTCCCTGGGTAAGATAAGGACTGTGTATGGTTTCTTGAACTTTAGCATGCATCAGAATCCTGTGGAGGGCTGGTCAAAGCACAGATTGTTGGGTACCACCCCCAGAGTTTCTGATTGTAGGCCTGGGGTGGGGCTCAAGAATTTGCATGTCTAACAAATTCTCAGGTGATGCTGATGCTGCTGGTCCTGGTCCTCGGACTACACTTGGAACACTCTCTAAGAGCAGTGAGTCTCACACTTGACTGTACATACCAATCACCAGGGTACCTTGTTAAAATGCGGGCTCTGATTAAGCAGTTCTGTGGTGGGGCTGGTATTGCACGTCTGTGGCCACACTTTGAGTGGCAAAGGTCTGGAGTAGATAACAAGTACTACTCCAGGAGGAAGACAAGCTGGAACTTGATATGGGCTTTAAAGCGTGGGTAGGAATTGCTTAAATGAAGATAAGAGCAGGACGCATTCCGGGCAGGACAAAGGGGACTATGCAAGGAGAGGAAGCGGGAACAGTGAGTAGAGGGATCTGGCCAGAGCAGGGGCAGTTACTGGGACTAGGGAACTGGGGGTGGAGAAACTGGCCCAGCCAGAATGCAGAGGGTCCTCGGGGCTTGAATGTCCCCCCTAGAAGTGGCAGTTTTGGAGAATATGCCTGGATTACCAATCTCCCAAAGCAATTACCAATCTCCCAAAGCAATTCTCTATACCCATTGTCATTAAACCCTGAACAGCCAGTCAAACTAGCAGTCCCCAAGGGACCAAATACTCCAAGAGTTTAAGTTCTTTAGGGGGCATCCTATGTTGAGCTCTAAGGTAGCAGAGGCCTGAGTCAGGAGATCTGGCTTCAGGATCTGGCTTGGATGGGTGACTCTGGGTGAACCAGGCTTGTCCTTCTTCTCTGTGGTGTTCCCCTATACCACAGGGGTGGGGGGTGGGGTCTTAGATGATCTCTCAAGTCCCTTTAAACAAAAAGATTACATAATTTTGGGAATCTGCGTGTTCCACCCCTGTCAACACCCCTGCCATGAGGGCCTGCCCTAATCAAACCCTGGTATGCAGGGTCAGGGCTGAACAGAAGTGGGGGAAGTGGGCCTGGTGCTTCCCAGAGGAAGAAGAGCTTCATGGCACTCCTGTTCCTGATCTTGGTGTCTCTTTACAGGATTAGGCACTGAGTCCCCAGGGATGGAGGCAGGTCCAGCCCTCAAAGTAGCATTCTCAGGAAATTTATCTTGACCATTAAAATCTAAAGTAGATCCAGGTGTGACCAGGAAAAGGTAGCGGGTAGTATTGAAAACAAATCACCAAATGGATGAAGCTGTGGAGTAAAACGATGAAACACGCCCTGCAGCTTCTTCCCACCTCCCTCTCTGCTTACTGCGGCCCAGACTCAGGGTTTCGGGGGAGCTTCCAGTGCCCTGGGAGGGGATTGTTGCTTGGGTTTAACATGGGTGGGAGGAAAAAGAAGGTCATTGGCCAATAAATAAACATGATTCTAGCAACTTGTAGATATTAACTAAAACTATGCACAAAAGATCAGAAAATTTCTCTTTGAAGGCTGGATGACCCAGTAGGTTTATCTCCTCCACTGCAAGAACAGAGGGCACCCCTGCTTCCATTTGGCTCTGTTCCTATCATCAAGAAAAGGCTCCAGGGCTCTCCCCCGCCCCCCAGGGAGGTGGGTAAGCCCACTTCTCTGAGGTTTATTAATTCCTGGGGTAATCCCTTCCTTCCGTGCCAGGTCGGGGGTGGGGAGAACCTCGCATCCAAATCTTTGATCTGGGTTGCAGCAACAGAGAAACACTTCTATAAAACTGTCAGGAAGATGGGAAGGGGCCTTGAAAGAGGGGTTGTAAATGGGCAGTTCACCTTTGATCATTCACCCTAGATTTTTTTTATAGCCTAGGATTATGGTTTTAGAAGTGCCCTTCGTGTGTCTGCACAGGAACCAGGTGACTTAAGAACAATTAGATTATTCTAAAAGTTTAGAGAGATTGTGAACAAAGGACTTTCATATTAATTAAAGAAAAAGAAAAAAACAAAACAAAACATCAGTCAAACCGTGAAGGTGATCCCAGAGCTTGTAATAACGTGGAAACCCAATCTGGTTTTTTCAGTGTAATAGGATACTTTCTGGCCTGGCAATTCCACTAAAATCTATTAACTGACAAGGGTAGGAGATATATTTTTATTCCTCACTCCCCACCCCCCAGATTAAAGAAACAAAGCGTTTGCTGTCTGTCATTGTTGGATTTTTATTTCATGCTATTTAAAATGTCAGAAAAACAGAAACTTAGTCTGAATTTTTTTCACTTGGGTATAAACAGATATTAGGGCTCACTGCTGATTTCCAATTAATTTCATGTGTGTGGTCAAATACTTCATAGAAAGACTAATTCATCATGGCTGTGTCAGTCTGTGTGTGTTTCTATGAATGTCTCTCTGGCCTCCCACCCCAATACCACATGAAGAGAAAGAAAGTTTACAATCTGTTTGTCTTCAAATCTGGTCAGTGAGAGATTTCATCTTTGCCTAGGAAATATAAACAGCTTCATGTCAGGGTTTAGGGAAAGTTTGCGATTTGGGGGGGAGGAAGAGACTTCTCAAATGTGGCCAGTTCTCAGCCCGTTAGCCACGGCCCTCCTGCCTGCTCCCTGAGCCCTCCTCTCCCAGGCAGCATGACTGTGAGGCCCCCGAACCACACTGGTGGCTGCACCCCAGGAACACCCCATTTCCTGCGGCAGCCCTGGCTTCCCCGGCTTGTGCATCAGCTGGGAGGCAAAAGCCCTGTCTCTGTGGAGCTGGCAGGTTTGCCTGGCATTCACCACACCTAAGCTGCTGCCCAGACCCAATCCAAGCCACTGGGGTCACGGGGAACAATCTCTTCCCCTCTAACCTTTGTTATACAGCTCTAGCTGCCTACCTCCTTCTCCAGCACCCTTGACCCCTTAGGATGGAAGCGGAATCCACTACTCCATTGGCCGGTACTGAGCCACGACCCGAGACAGGGCTTCTACCTTTTCTGCAGCGGGTCTAGACCTAATTACAGAATTACCCAACACATCATCATCCCTAAGAGGGGACAGCAGGCATCTGGTGGACAGTTAGGATGGTCTTCCTTGCAGTGAGAGAGCCATGGAGTTAGATGCTGTCATTGTTCCTGCACAAGGCCCTGACATCTGCTTGGGAGGCCCCAGAGCTGGGAAAGTGGACACCAACCTCTTGTAGTTGGACACCAACTACAACCTCAGAGCAGAGCCCTGAAGACTGATTGATGGATGATGTGAATGGCAAGGGATGGGGTCCTCTTTAAGGGAGCTGATCAGGGAAGTCCTCATAAAGAAAAATATTTAAAACTTCAGATATTCCATTTTTGAATGATTTCTCTTCTTCCCTATCCTCAGCTACACACACACACAGACATACACACCACAATTTCTTCTTTCCCTCATGATTATCAACAAGCACCAGAGATTTTTTTCTTGCTTCTGCCCAGTAATGCATAGTTTCCTAGGGTGCAAATGACAAGGAAATATGTGAGTTCCAGTTGTTTTCATACGTACTGAAATATTCGATGCCTGGGTCTTTATGACCCCAAAATATCTCATCAGAGTAGTCAAAACCTCAGACAGTTTGAGACAAATCCATCTAAGTATTCACGTATTCATTCGTTCATCCAACAAATAAGTACTGAGTGTCTTGCCTGTGGAAAACAGGAACCATCCAGGGAACACAGAGGAGAACAAGACATAGACAGTTGTTTGGTGATATGTACATGAGCCCTGGGTGGATTCATCAGACTTCTCCTTGCCATTGCTTTGGCTTCTTAAAGAGGCTCTTTCAAGTTCTCGGTTTGGCTGCAGCTCTCAGGCTATCAGCCCGTGTGTGGTACGCACTCAGTTTGGGCTGCTTGGAGATTGGAGACTGGGCATCATTTCTGCTCACTCTCATCGAGACAGGATCTATGTGCATGTTGTAATTTTATGTTCTTTCTGCTGGAGGTTATTGGTTACCTTAAGCCTGTGGCTGGGAGAGTGGGTTCCAAGATGGCAGGCTCTCCAAGGGCCCGTAGTGATTGACAATGGGAAGGCCAGAGGGTCCAGTCCTGTGGGGAAGAGAACAGTAAGGTAAGTTAGAGAAAGTGAGTGCTTTTTAGAGGCTATCGTTTCTACTGTGTCCAGACTCCCCTGGGTTTAACAGAAGCGGAAACTGGAGCCCTGTTAGGTCTGCCGTAGGAGAAGGTATTGTGCCAGAAATCTACGACAGGATGGAGGAGTTGGGAATGGGATATGTGCCGAGCCCCATTCTAAGGGGAGCAGACTTCCCAAGTGCAGGAGACAAAGCTGAGTGTAAACTGGAGGGTGAGGCTGGACAAGGGGGACGGAAGAAAAAGCCTTCTATCCGAGGTCCCTCAAGCCTGGGGGCTCAGTGGGATCAGCCTCTCAGGTTCTCACCCAGGAGCATCTTAAAGGTCGTGAGCTGCTGTTGGCAGTTCTCAATCTCTCTGACTTGGAAACCTGGAATCCTTACCCAGGGATCTTTTCACAGCTTTCCACCATTAGCAATTCCTCAGATCTGTATACTCTTCAGCAGCTGACCAAGGGCCAGCCCCTGGAGGACTTGGGAACACAAAGGGATTCCAGGGTCCCTCATCCTTATCCATGGAAAACCTAACGTGTAGATGCCACCTTAAATCCAAGAGAAAAACTCTGTCACAGGATTCACAAGAAAGATTAGTACATCCTTATGAATTATGCATTCCATTGTTTTGTCTTGGTTTTGTGTTTGCTTTTTTTGCATTCCATTTTTTGCGGTACGCGGGCCTCTCACTGCTGTGGCCTCTCCCGTTGCGGAGCACAGGCTCCCGACGCGCAGGCTCAGGCGGCCATGGCTCACGGGCCCAGCCACTCCGCGGCACGTGGGATCTTCCCGGACTGGGGCACGAACGCGTGTCCCCTGCATCGGCAGGCGGACTCTCAGCCACTGTGCCACCAGGGAAGCCCCTGAATTCCATTTTTATTGGGAGAAGGTCAAGAAATAATTGTTAACCCTAACCTGCCTGACAAACTCTTATTCTCCTCCTCCTTGCCGCAGCCCTCCACTTCTAAGTGAAGTCTTCCTTCCTCCTCCCTAATCCTTAAAACTTCCTTCCTTCCCATCACAGCCCCTCACTGCTTTGGACACTTGGAAATGTTTCTCCTCCACAACACTCTTAGCTCCCTGGTGGTGGAAACACTGACTTGTTTTTCTTTCATGTCTCTCTGTGCCTGGCACTTCACCGAGCACAGAGCTCCATTAAATGTTTGTTGGACCAGTGAATGAACGAGGGGATGAATGAAGGCATGTAAAGCTGCATCTGATATGGACGTCAGATGACTGGGCAGACACTGACGACCAGGCTGGCATCAATGTGCCTCCTTTGTGCTGGGAGGACATCACTGCTGCTGGCTCACCTCCCTCCCAGCCAGAAAGGCTTCTTTGCCCCTTGGGCTTGCCCTGGTGGCTGTGGGTCCTCCTGCATTTTCAGGGCCTTGACAAGCACAGAATGAATGCTCCTTCGGATGGCACCCTCATCAGGTTACATTCAAATTGCCTTCTCCCCCAAAACTTAAATTGTCTCTTCTTCCTCCTGAGGTATAATAATCCCTGCAACAGATTGTTTCCTGTTCTATAAAATGACTCCCTTCTGCTCGCCACATCCCCACTGTGGCATTACCTTCTCTAAGTGTTTTCTACAGTCCTCTCTTGGGCTCCAGCTTACTTTTCAAATAGGAGCTTCCTTGTCCCTGAGCACAGATTCCCCACTGACACTGGAACCCCTTGCCTGGCATCTGGCAGGTCTCAGCCTCAACTCAGCATCCCTTCGCTTTGTAGACAGATGATAAAAGAGGAAGGTCAACCCTGTCTTCTCACATGCAGTCCTCTCCCTGCCACCTTCCCAGGACCTCAGCTCCAGGATTGTTTAGCCTTGGTAGTTTCTTTATCTAATTTCCCAGCACACTTGGACTAGACAATTGGAGATTCAATTAGATAGTGGGGCATTCTGCATGCTGTCCCAGGGGGATTCACCATTCCCAGACCCCCCTCTTAGTGGATTACTGGTGTCTAGGAGGGCACCAGTCACTTGCCCAGCAAGGAGAAACAGTAGTGGAGTGGGGTGGGTGGGTGAGAGGTGTGGGAGAAGGTAAAGAAAGAAGACTCTAGGGTGGGTGGGAACCAGCCCACCAGAGGTGGGTCACCTCTGCAAAGCCATAGGCATGTAGGCCCTGGAGCGCTAGGGTCCTACCCAGAGCTAATATTGAAGGAAGCATGTTCTGGGAGGGACTGAGATTATAACACATGCACGTTTGCACGTGCGTGCATGTGAGTGCACACACACACAGCATCAAACAGTATCCTCTGAATCTACCCCAGGCTAGAAACCCAAATGGGACTGAGGTATTTGGGTTGGGTGTCCTGTAAACTGTGCCCACGCAGTCAGTGTAGGCACTAGGACTAGCCACTGGTTACATTAGGAAGGAAATCAGGTTAATAGGCTATGACTTAGGGCAACGCTACACAAGGAAGGTGCCGGCTAGTAATTTGCTTCTAGATTCACTTTCCCCCTTCTCCACTGTGCTTTCTGCACGGACAGAGGACCACAGCCGCAGGGGTTCCCTGTCCTCTGGCTTTTGATTGGTTTCAGCCGATGGAGAACCTCAGCGTTAGAGGGAAGGAAGGGAGGGATGTCAGGTATTTATTCCCCCAACTCCATCCTATGACATGGCCTTAGTCTGGCTGTCTCCTTCCTTTCAATGCATCCCAACTCTGCACAGCTCTCTTTTGTGGTTCTGGGAACCTCTCTCTCTCCTTATCCCGTCAGACTTAGGGAGAGTAGCAGCTCTGCTCTGTTAGCCCTGGGTTTCTAAACTGTCCTTTGTGGTTGTCCCATACTCCAACCTTATCTTTGTTATTAGTTAGCCCGTTTATAAGTAAAACCTCCTTGAATTATCCTAATTTGACACTGCTGTTTGTCCCCTGTTAGAACCCTGACTGATACAGATAGAAAATCGTATTTCAGTAAGATCCCCATTTTGTTTAAAAAAGAAATAGTCAGGAGCTCAGTTGAGCTGGAAGAAAGAGCAGTCAGGTGTCAGAATAGCTGATTGAAGCTACAATGAGCCAAAATGAAAGTAACAGTGAAGCCTTTAATCACTTGCTGTGATAGTATAAGCAGGAGGCTAAACCCGAGAAGGCGCTGATTCCCTCCTGTTTCATTTTCTCCGTGAAACGACACCTTGGTGTAGGGCCAGGTGGATCAGTGCTGCTGTGGGGTGACCTCAGTGTTGAAGGGGTTCTGAATAAGAGGCTCTGGCAGCTTGACAGACCCGGGAGTGGGTTGGGGGGAGGACCGAGAATGGAGAAGTGCTGGGTACTGAGTCCCAGTAGGGAGAAACGGCAAGGTCCTCCCACCTCCCTTTATACAGAGGTCTCAGCAGAGGTACCTGGAAGACCTCTGCCCAAGCCCTCAGATAAACAGACCTAGGCATGAAGACACCAGGGATAGGGATGTAAATATGTGAAGGGCTTGACTGGTCAAGGAGCCTGAGACTAGGCTGCGACTCTCTCCAGAGACTGTTTTGCCCAGGCTATGCACCGAGGCCAGTGCATGGAGAGCAGCTTTCCCAGTGTGGCTGCTGGGGTCAGGCCTGGAAAATCACACGGGTTTGTAAGCAGGAGCTGGACTCCTCAACTGTACAAACACACACAATGGATGAAATACACCAAAATATTAGCAGTGTTTTCTCTAGACCTAGCTGTCTGATAGAAATGTAACATGAGTCACGTGTGTCATTTTAAGGTTTTTAGTAGCTACATTAAAAACAGGTGAAATTAATTTTAATAATATATTTTGTTTAATGTGTCCAAAATATGTCAAGCACCTAAGTGTTTAATGATAGACTTTATGCTCTTTTTTTTTGATACTGAATCTTCAAAATACAGGGTGTATATTACACCTATAGCACATCTCAATTCAGATTTTCACATTTCAAGTGCTCGTGACAACACGTGGCGAACGCTGCCGTATTCGACGGCACCGCGCTAGGTGACAGGATTGCAGATTCTTAAAAAGTATTTTTCAAGTTTTCTACCACAAACGTGTTTTAAATTTTATTTTATAAATCTCCAATCTAGAAATGTTATCACATCTGGTTTTGTTTATTTTCAATTTTATTTTAGTAAATGTTTTCCTCTTAAAATGGATCATTTCCACCGACGGGATCATTTCCTACCATGTAGCAGCAAAGTTTGAAATAACAGATTATACTATTTCTGGACAGCAGTAACATGAACAGCAAAGAACTTCCAAGAGACACCTGTGAGTAAGCAATTCAAAAAATGTCTTCTTAAATCACTTGATGGTGCAAGTATTTGTAAACATATAAAATACACTGTTGGGCTGCACCCCACAGGCTTGTGAGCCTTGTAGTTGCCCAGCCTCGAGACCAAAGAAAGAGCTTGGAGACAGCGACAGAGGCCCCAATGGTTTATTGGACACGGGATCTTACACAAAGGGTCCTGGAGCAACACCCCCACTGTGTGCAGCAGATACTGGGCGGGACATGGCAGCAATCTCCCCGACTCGGGGAAGAAGGAGGCTACCATTTATAGGGGGAATTGATGTCAGGTGGGCTCATCAATTACCAGGGACTAATTAAGCCCTATGTAATTAAGAGGATTGGATAGTCATGTGAGCGAAGCAGGGACTGGTTGAGCAGGGGATGTACAGAGAGCAAGAGAACAGCCATCTTGAATGGCTTGACCATACATACATGTATGTATAAATGTCTATGTTGTCTGTTACATTAAATATTTAATATATTTACATGGGAAAAGATTCTATCCTTGTCTGTGGTGGTCTAAGAAGGAAAGGGGCTATTACCATCTTGAGTGAGTGAGCCTGAAGTGCATCATCTGGGCAAGGGCTGCACTTGGTCCAGCCTTGAAACCTCAGGAAGAGGGGGTGTGGCTGCAGCAGACAGAGGGGGCTGCGCTCGGCAGGCGCCTGGGTTTGCACCTGCTCTGGCTGGGGCCTCCTCTCTTCCTGGAGTTGCTGCCTGCGTGGTCGGAGCGCTACCCAGACCTAAACCATCCTGCCCCAGAACCGGGATCTGACCCACTGGAAAACAGGCAACTCTTTCTAACTAACTCTAGATGTTTTTCAAAGAATAAGTGGAACTCTAAGTGCCAGTTCCAGAGATCAAAGGAAGACTCAACTATGCAGGCCAGCCCTGCTCTATGCCAAAAGGTGAGTGTTTACTCTTGCACTTTGGGACAGTAAAAACATAACTTGCCTCAGAGTTCACAGTCCTAGGTTTGTAGGAAGCACGCACAGGTTGGTTACCTGGTTGGCACGTTGATTGGTTTGGAAACAGCTGTGTGAGAAGGTAGCAGAGAATTGGCCCTGTAGCTGGAGGTGGTGTGGAAACGGAAAGAACCTGAAATGGGCATCAGGATGCTTCCCCTTGACCTCTCTATGTGACTTTGAGCAAGGCATCTCCCTACCTGGGATGTGGTGTTTCTCCACAGACAGGGGATTAAATTAGAATCACGAGATGATCTCTAAAATCCATTCTAGTGAAAGCATTTTGTGATTTTTGCCTCTGGAGGAAGCATTTAAAAGGCAGCCCAAAGGTGAATTTGAAAATGACTTTCAAGTCTGATTCCTGAGAGAGCTGGGGCCAGAATTGGAGAGAGCCTGCATTTATCATTAGGATCGCTGTTGGGTGGAAAAGAACTGCCCCACAGCCAATGACCTGAGTAGGCAGGATTCACTGAGAACAGCCTGGACAGACTTCAGCCATATGAAATACCTTGGGATAATGGTGCTAGAAGCATAAAATTACAAAAATGACAAAAGTGTAAGGACCTTGGGAGATCATCTAGTGTAATCTCATTCCATAAGAGGGGACTTGCCAAAGGTCACATAGTCAGTTAGGCAAAAGACAGCTCCCCTGACTCTTGATCCAGGTCCCCTGCCATAGAACTGTCCACTGCACTTCCTCCTTTTCAGATGTGGAGAGTGAGGTGACATAGGCAGAGAGAGAGAATTTAACTTTCTGTGAATGGTTTAATAATATGTTTCAACCCTATACTTCTACTTTATTATTACCGGATACCTCTTTCTCTGTTTCCTGATTATTCCATCTTTGTCCTTTGGCTTTCAACGTTTATTAGCGATGATAGATGGAATACAGGGACACACAGCTTCATTCAATAGACATTCACCGAGAGCCTTCCACTGCTGAGGATGCTGGATAAGTAAGACACTGGTCCATCAGAGCCTGGGAGATTCGCTTTCCCTGCCAACCACAGTCCAAGGCAACGAGCTCCGTAACACCCATGGAAGACACTGCTTCGGGAGCACGGAGGAGAGGTGGTTTGCCTTGTCTCAGGCCCGTCAGGGATTGTAGAAGGAGATAGGTTGGCAAATAGAGATCTACCTGTATATAACAGATACCGATATTTTGCTTATTTGGTAAAGGAGTTGAATTCAGCCTCCAGTATGGGTAGATATTTATATTTAATCCACAACCACCAGGCAAGGGCCATGGAAACAGGACCTCCCCAGGATTCAGTCTCAAAGTTCTGCTCAGTCCGCAGTTATGCAGCCACGTTCTCCACCTTATCTTTTTGCTGTTGTTTACACTGCCAGTTATATGCACTTGGCTTATTCGCAGCCTGAAAGCCTCCGCCAAAGTCTTTCTCATCCCCCTGAAGACACAGACCTGGGGAAGGGACAGCAGGCTAAGCCAGGCGCATGACTGAGCATCATTCAGGGACCATGATGGGCCTGGGGATTCCCTTTCCACCAGGAGGTTTGGGGGAAAGCTTGATGGGAGTGAAAGTTAATCTGGGTCTCTTTGAATAGAAAATCAGCTAGAAAATGCCAAGCACGTGACTTAGTTAGTCCTCTCTCCGGGTAGTCATTTACTTGTAAAAGGAGCACTAGTCAAGCTTTAAATGTCAGCTTCTTGCCTCTGCAAATGTGGGATAAGGTAACCCCCTGAGTGCTTCAGCCTGTACTCTTAAACCAAGGATCCCTGACGTTGGTGGGGGGGGGGGCAGCAAGCACCCTTTCTAGGAATTCCCCCCCCCCCCCCCCGGGAATGGCCCCAGGTGCTGTAGCTTTGGGGGTTTTTGTCCTCAGTGAATTTAATGCATCTCCTTCCTGAGGGCAGTTCCTAACTCTACCTTTATTATATACAAAAGATGATAACTCTTTAAAAACACGATGAGAGCTGAGTTTTAATGCCCAAGCTTGGGTCTCTACCTGGCAGCTTTTCCTGTATCTAGCGGAGCTGCTCTCAACAGCCTTCTCTTTTGTGAGCTAATCCCTCTCTTAGCTCCTGTCTGTTAATGGCCTTCCCCATCCCCCTGAGGCACCATGTGCTTAATGATATCCAATAAAGAGGGAGAATTTTCCTTAGCTGTCCTCTAATTTTTGGAATGTATTGTCCCCTCCATAGTGTCAGAAAAAAAAAAAAAAAAAAAAAACGAAAACAAATTAAGCTCTAAAGCAGCAGGAGAGCTAATGGACCTGTCTTTCCCAGAGAAGGGAAAACAAAGCTTCCAGCCATTTGCGACTCCTGAATCATCCCGCTGAGAGGTGATCAGCCCCAGCCGGATAACGAGCTCAAATTCGCCTATTCAGTGATTGGCCTTTGTTCAATTCTCTGCTACCTGAATTGTCTTCCTCACTCTGCCTTCAGATACATTGAACCAAAAGTTCACCTGAGGGGCAAGAGATGGTGATTTGAGCATCTAGCCATCATAGATCACTGGTGAAGTCTTGAAATTCAAGGCAATATAAATCAGTGCCATTTGGCTCATTATGAGCTGGTATTACCAGAAACAATTTCAGTGCCGATTGTTTTAAATATGAGAGTTCTTTATTATTGTCCCCTGTCCATTCAGATCATGGAGTAATTATTATTGAATATTAAGGGACTCTATATTCACAGAGCATGAGGTTCCCTCCCAATATTTCCAATTTATTGCTGTAGATGAAATACACATACAGTAATAAGTCAGTTTTAGGAGAAGAGTCTTACCCTCCAAACCTTACATAACTGCACTGTAATCTTGGCTTTGTTCCTATCCAGATACTGGGCTGAACACTGACAAAACAAGCCAGCCAGTTTGAACTAAGATCTCATTTGATTGTTTTCCCCCCACTAAATTAGCACATTTCTCAGGCATCATTCGGAACAATGGTTCTCAATCCTGGCTGCAATTAGAATCATCTGGGGACCTTTAAAAAAAAAAAAATCAATGCCCAGACCCCACTCCAAATCAATTAAAATAGATTTTCTGGAGGTGGGCCTGAGGCATGGGAATTTTTATAAAGCTTCCCTGGTTTTAGCAATGTGCAGCCATGGATGCGAATCACTGTTTTAAACACGATCAAAATTAATGAGTATGAGTTTTGCTTGCACAATGACTATTAATTTAATATTTGTATAAAACTTAACATAGTCACACTTTAAGTCAAATAAAGCCAACAGGAAGCTATATCTATATAGTGAAAAGTAGTCATGTTCCAATGCCACTTAGATTAGCCAGATCTTTGGAGGTCATAAAACAATAACATAAACAAACAAATCTGGCCAAAAAACGTTTTAGCAACCAGTTTCTTATCTGGCACGTTTCTAGTAGCCCGGGGCTGTGTGACTGTTCGAGGTGTTCAACATTCACTCTTCATCCTCTCCATTGAGGGAGCCTGGTTGGAAGCCGAGGGTCTAACTGCACCACTGGGGGGTGGGGACAACTGAGATCAGACCCAGGACACAGCCTCCTCACACCAACACTGGGACCACTGAAGACTGTGGCATCTTCTTCTTGAGAATTCCATGACAACCTGAAGCATCCATCTCAAGGATGTTTTCTCCACTCCACCACATCCACCCTTCCCCCCTGACCCCCAAAACACACACCCTGGGCCAATCCTGAAGGCAGCTCTGTTTACCAGACACAACCACACTCCAGAAGAGACATCTTGGCTGCTACAGGTCTGCAGCTTCCCTGCTGAGGCAGGGCCTGCTTCGCTGAATTTGTTTGCCAAATTCATGTGTCCCCGAATGGTCCTTCTCACAGAGAGGTCTGATCTGCAAGCCTTATAACATCTTCGTTGCTTTAAAGAATGGAAGAAATGTCTGTTTCTAATTACAACATTTACAGCTCCCTTTTCTCTCCTACGGAAGACAGACCCAGCTTCTTTTTGAAAACTTGCAAATATTTCACATTTGTTTGGCGAGCAGATTTCTTTCCAGGTTTTTGGAAAGCTGGTCACTGACACATGGCTGCTGAGTGATATTGTCGCTGAGTGCAAACATCACTTGTTCCCAGCATAGCCAAACCTGCTTTTAGGCCATGCCAGGAGGAGGGAGGGGTGAAACTGTTGTGGAACAGCCCCAGGGCTGCTGGGGTACCAGAGTGGTACTTCTGTCTGCAGAAACCTCAGAGAGAAGAACTGAACAAGGTGTATGATGGTCTGTCTTGGACCCTGCCCCTACCCCACCCTGACCCTGTCCTAGACACCAGTTGATTCTAGTTCAGGCCTCTATTTAGCATGAGACTACAGAAAAACCTAGTGTCCTTTTTGGGAGTAAAAATGGAATGGCATAGATCCTGGGATATCAGGCCTCTGGTCTGTCCATTCTGAGCCTGGTCCCAGTTACCACTGGGCTCCATTAACCTGCTAGATCCTTTTCTATAAAGGGTACAGATAGAGCAAGATCCAGTCTGGGGTAACTGGCTGCTGAAGCCAGGTGCTTCAGGATCCTACTCCTGAGTATAATAATCACCTTGGACCCCAGGTCAACTCTTCATCTGTGCATATTCATGATGATCAAGTGTCATTGGGGATTGCAAGACTATTTAATATAGACACTAGAATGTTAGCACTAGAAGGAACCTCTTACATTACAGAGGGGTCTGTAAGGCTCAGCCAAGAGAAATGACTTTCTCAAGGTCACACACTAGTTAATGCCAGAGGTAGGAGGAGAACCCAGAAATCCCAACTCCCAAACAATGCTCTTTCTACCACCCTTTGCTTTCAGATTTTAATGAGAACCAGACTATGTGTATAAGTTGATGAGCATATTCTTTTCCCAGAAGAGAAGACTGCTTGGGGAAATAACATGATTAATAGAATGTTACTCGGAGTTTCAGAGGGCCGGTCCAGGGTTTGTGCTGGAGAGAAATGGGTGAATCCAAGAGTCAGGGGTGCAAGAAGCCACGCTGTGAAATCCATGCAGAGAGACACTCGCTCCCCCACGTTGGGTGCAGGGAAACTTTCTGTAGCTCCACGGACAGTCAATAAAGAACCAGGAAAGAAGCAGCGCTCCAAGAGGAACCTAAATCCCTGAGTTAGAAATGGAATTATTCTGAGAAAGAAGAGAGAAACCAACAGAGGGAAAAGTTAATCCCTTTTTAACTGCTCTTTGTTTCCGCACACAAGCTGAAGCAAGTAGGAGGAATTTCCAGCTCAGAACCCCCAGTCAGAAAAGTCTGGTCAGTTTATTTAACCTACAGGCAGTCCAAGAGAGGAGACAGGCAGGGACTTAAAGGGACACTGCCATTTTATGGGGGGAAAAACCCGGCTGCTGGAATGAAACTGTCTGTTCTCAGCTAAGCCCAGTGCCACAGTCAGGAGGGCAAGGATTCCCTTGATGCCAGGCATGGGGGGAGGCAGGGGCAAGTTCCCAGGGGCTACTGGCAGGATATGGCTGCTCTCTCCCCAACTCTCTGGAAAAATACAAGCAAGGAAATTTGAACTTGGTTCTTGAATAGGCTCATTTTGTGTATGAGTGTAACGTGAGCACCCAGCAACCCCCAGGGCTTCGTCTCTGGTGACTTACCCCTCAGTGGCTCTGGAGACTGCCAAAAAGGGCTGGTCGCTCAGAGCTCAGGCCTGGTTGTCCTCTAGTTCCAATCAAAGGAAGACATGGAAGGTGATGAGAATGTGTCTGAGGGGCTGGAGGTCAGTCCTGGGGTGCAGCCTCCCCTCCTCACGGGAACCAGAGTCATGTTTGCTGGGATCCCTAAAGAAATCCTGGTAACAGAGAAAATGAGCTAAGAAGAAGGAGATTTCTAAGAAAATGGTGAGGTTTATGTCAAATCAGGAGTGAGCTGGAGGGCATTAAAGTGAAGCCCCAAGGAGCTGCTCGGGGACTAAACAGTGGGTTCACATGGCCCAGACTCTGGGAGGCCATTTTTCCCCACAGGGGGTGCAGGCTGACTGCCCTGGGACAGCCCCTCTGAGGTCCCTTCCCCCTCCTCACAGGGCAGGCTTCAGGCTGGCAGCTGCACTGTAGAGACTGGGAATGGAGAACCAAGTCTCTCCTTGCATCCTCAGTTCTGGCCACTGTGCTAGGGAAAGCTCTTCCCCAACTGTTCATTCCCAGATCTGAAAAGCAGAGCTGCAGAGCCAGCGTTGCCCACCCAAGGGCTCTGATGAAGGATGGGCACAGTTCTAAAGACGTACACAGAGAGAGGACTAAGGGGCAAAAAGAAAATTCCACCTGTCTTCAGGGCGACCACTACCCCCCATTGCCTGGGCAGCAGCAGGAGGTACCAGTTTTGTTCCAAACAAATCCTGGGCTGGAGAGCAGTGCTGGCCTCAAAGCTATAAAGTTGCACCCCAAGGACATCCCAAGGCCCTGTGGTGACAGACCTCCTTAGTCAGCGTGAGTGTAACTCATGTCCACTCGGTGCCCAGCTCTGGGTGGCACAGGAGACAGCGGGGAGGAAGACGGACACATCCCCAAACTCATTGAGGTTACATTCTAGTCAGAAAAACAGATAGCAAGCCAAAGATGATGTGAGGGAGCTAAGGGAGGAGCATCTAAGTAGGCTGGAGGGTCGGGGAAGGCCTCCCAAGGGAAGTGACATAAATCTGAGATCTGGGGATCAAGAGGAATTAGACAAATGGGGTGGCAGGGACTGTGAATTGTCTCTCAGTAGCCACCTCCTCTTCTTCCATAATCGCAGAATTTTCTGTTGAGTCTGTGACTTCCCAGAAAACAACTACAGTTCCCAGCCCCTCTTACAGCCAGATGTGACTAGGTGACTACATTCTGGCCCGTGGGAAATGAAAAGAGGTGGAGTGTAAACTCCTGGGTTTGGGGAAGGGAGCTGACCCTCCTCTTGCCCCTTTGCCCCTTCTACCAGCTGCAATGTGGCAGTGGTGGGGAGCCTTCTCGGAGTAAGCCAAGGAAGGTGACACCCCTGGTGACCAGATAGAAGCCGCCTGGGCCTCTGATGAGCTCTCAGACCAGAGAGGCCACAGCCGCTTGGAGTTTTATATGAGAGAGAAATAGACTCCTACCTTGTTTAAGCCACTGTTATTCTGGTCCCTCTGTTAGAACGACCAAAGTAATATCCTAACTAGTACACAGTGTGAGGGAGCAGCAAGGTGTTTCTGCTTCTATTCATCTGATCTTCCCAGGAACCCAGTAAGTAGGGGATTATTATCAACATTTTGGTGTTACAGAATCTGAGGCTGAGAGAGATAACTGTCTTGTCCAAGGTCACATGGTTGTAGAGCCAAGGACCCAAAACTCAGGTCTTCATCCCTCCAAGTCCAGGGAATGTGCGCTAGGCCACACTGCGTCCCTCCCTCTAGAATGGGTTTCTGTGCTTCCTCCCTTTGTGAGGTGAGTTGTCACCAAACCAATTACACTCCGTCCTCATCCCCCTCCCCTAGGCCAGTCCAGACATAGTTCATGGTCTTCGTAGCACAGGCCCCGCCCCGCCGCAGCAATAGGTTTAAGTGCCTACCTACATGACATGGGGATTTGGGGTCAGGGATATGACCATTGTCACTTTTCTCAGGGGAGCTCTTAAATTTTATTCTAAAAGGGAGTACTTGGAAGTATCCCCTCTCCCCCAGCTTAACCTGCTTTCCCTGTGCTAAGGACCCAGGAGACTTGAAGACACCAATGCTTGGAGAGCCCAGGGGACCCTCTGCTCCTTCATGAGGGCAAGTTGCTTCTCTCCTTATTATGACAGTCTAGACTTCTTAGCCGGAGTAGCCCAGCTCCTCGGGTGCTCCTTGGGACACTGTGTAAGAACAATTCTGTTATTTAATCTTTTGTTAGTTCTCTGACTGATGGCATGGGAAATCATGGGCTAAGCCATGTTCACACAAACCCTCAGCCGCTGTTCTCCTACTGAGGAGCTCCTTAGGTTATGAATCACCTCCGGGGTACAGCATCTGAATAATTCAGATTTTAAAATATTGATTTTTATTCCTCACAGCCAGGAGGCAGCTTTACACAGGCATGTGGCTTGATTGGGCCATCGTGTGCCTCAGATGCCTGTAACTTGCAAAGATTTCATGACTGAAGCAGCCGGGGAGGCAAGGATGCAGCTTCCTGGGAAGCCTGCTGCTTGATGTTGGACCTGGGGGTGGGATGCAGGGGTACAGGTCAGGCCCCGGGCATCATCTCAAATAAGCAAAAACACGTCACTCAGGCAGGCCTCGTCTGGATGCCTTCCTCTTTTCTTTCATGAAGCTCCCTTCATGTCCCTTTGTTGTTACCCACAAAGGACATCTGAAAATCAGGCTCCTCTCTCAGTACTGCTGTTTTTCTCTAATTGCTTTCCTCATGCATTGCTGTATTAGCTTTGAGACAGGAGGCTGCTCTAAACTGGTAATAACTCTGAGGATTCTTTAAAATGTTTTGGAAATCTTTACAAAAGATTATTGAGGCTCTCAGATAACCCCTTCCTCTCCCCACCCCATGCCCTCTCCCTGGGTGATTGGCACACTCTCACTCTTTCGTCATCTGCCTGTGGCCCCTGGAGGCTCCTGGGTCTGTATCATGGCCAGCTCCTTTCCTTGAGCTCCTGACCCACATGTCCATCTTTCTCGAGGATCAGCCTAGACGGCCCCCAAGCCCTCAGACTCCCCATTGAACTCATTGTCTTCACTCCCAAGCCTGCTCCTTCGCCTGTTCTCCCCGCTGGGTGATGGTGTTTCCACTCACCCAGTAACCCAAGTCTGAAGCTTGAGAGCCAGTGTACACAGTGGGTCACTGTGTTCTGGCAGCTACTCTTTAATGTCTTTGGTGTCTATTCTTCTTTCCATCTGCTTTCCAAGTAAGTTCCGAATAGTCTCCTAACTGATCTCTCTTATAGCATTCTTGTTCCTCCAATCCATTTCCTACACTGCCGTAAGAATAATCTTCTACTATGCAAGTCTGATCATCGTGGGATTTTAACATTCTTTCAATGGCTCCCTCCTGCCCTCAAGGTCAAATCTCAATTCCTTGGCACGGCCTTGTCTCCATCTCTATTTCTTCCTCCCACTCCCCAAACATGATACTCCCAAACTGCTGAGTTCTCACACCTCTGGACTTCTGCCTGCGCATCCCTCTGCCTAGGACTGCCTTCCTCCCTCTCCCCACCTGGACAGTTTCCTCAGCCCTCAGTTCAGGCATCTCCACTTTCAGGAAGCCTTCCTGACCCCCCGGCCCCTCACAGCAGCCTCTGCACATTGTCAGAGCACTCATCACCAGCTAGTCTGGGAGATCCTGAAAGGTAGGAATTATGTGTTGTTTGCCTTGTCCGAGCATCTGGCAGTGTATCAGACTCAGAGGAGGTGCTCATTAAATGTTTGTTGCAAAAATGAGACTTTGGGGAGCCCTAGGATGACATGGTTGCTTTCTCCCAAGATTTCTGTCACTGCTACTTCACCAATTTTTTGTGTTCGTGAAACTTAAGGTAACACCAGCTTAGGCCAATAAAAGCAGTTTCCTTAATTTTTTTTTCCTCTGGGAATATTAGTATATTAATTCATTTAGCCATCCATTAATCAGTCACTTCATTGAACAAATACGAAACGCCTCCCCTATGCCAGCCCCTGTGTTAAGTGTAAGGGATACAAAGCTAAGTGACACATGGTACAGTTTCTGTCCTCAAAGAGCTAACAATCCAGTGGTGAAGACAGACGTGCAGACATATCATGACAACATGATATGTGATCAACATGTGATCAACGTTACAGTGGAAGAAGGAGGTGGGAACGATGAATGCTGGGTTAGAACCTCTCCTCTGAGGTTCTCCTAACCCACATCCTTTCTCTGTCCCTGGATTATAATTGCTTATTGTTCTGTTCCACCTCCCACTAGACTAAGAGGTCATTGAGGGCAGAGACTATGGGATTCATGTTTGTATTCATTCATTCAGCAAATATGTATTGAATGCCTATTGTATGTAAGGCCCTTTTAGGTGGTGTGGAGACAGCACGTAATAACACAGACTAAGCTCTCTGCCCTCACAGAGTTTACAGTGTGCCTAACACAGTGCTTGGTACGTACATAGTCTCTGGAAGAATATTTGTTAAATGAATAGAGGGGAGACTCCGAGGGATGCGAGCAGTTTTGTCAAACTTCTGGAGGGTGGCCATGAGAAGAGAAACACACTTGTTCAAGGATGTCTAAAAGGGCAGGGCTAGGACCAATGCAGGTACATTGCATGGGAGCTGGTTTGGGAAAATTAGAAAGAATTTTCTGTTAGTAAAAGCTGTTCCATGGTATGATAGAGTGATGGTAAATAAATGATAACACAGAAGCTCGTAGAAGGGATTCCTACAGTGGGTTCAAGGAGATTAAGCCAAATGACCTTGAGGTCCTTTCCAAACCTGATATTTCATCATTTGGACACACTGAAGTTTGTCCAAAATGTTCAGCCATCAACATGTGTGGCAAATTGGCCATTGGCTTGTGGGCATTTTCTCCAGAAAGGGAAATAAGCAAACACTGGCACCATGACAGTTTCACAGAGACTAACCTGGAAATTTTGGATGTATGGGGACTTCTCTGTCTCACCTGGTACCTGAATCACAGCTTCTCACCAACTCTGACCCTCGGGAGGAAATCAAGGAGCAAGAGGCTGAGCTGGTTGGTGTTCGCAAAAGGAGAGAAATTCACAGTCCTCCTGGACTGAGTTACAATGCATTTGATGAAATATTATTTAGCTATTATAAAGAATAAAGTATATATACATACATATGTATGTATATATATACATACATATGTATATATATATATATATATATATATAAAAGATGTATCAAGTTAAAAGAGAGCAAATTAGATAGTACCATATACGGTATGATCACTTCTGCAAACTTTTTAGAAAGAATATATATAAATACATATGCATAATTTTTCTGAATGGAATGATAAGAAACAATAGTAGTTGTTTACCTTTGGGAAGTAGTTATTTACTGTGGACAGTGTGAATGGGAGAAGGTGACTTTCAATTTTCATTTTGTATGTTTCTATATTGCTTCTGTTTTCTAACATCCCATCTTTTAATGCCAACAGATTTTACCTAGATCATAGGATTAGGCTAATTTTTTTGCTTCTACTTCATAGTTTTCTATTAGAAAAGTAAAATTTAATAATATGTTTCATTCCCTAGAACCTAGAGAAAAGGGAGCAGGGACCAACCTGCCAAGGGACCAACTCTGCAAGACAGAGTTTACTCCCTCCAATTCTAAACATGAGAAACTAGAGGCAGGGAAGCAGAGGGCTGGGAGAAGGGAGAGACTGTTGCTTGAGATCATTCTGTACAAAGATGTCTGAGCCGTGAGCAGAGGCCACGCCTCCTGGGTTCCTGCATGACTCCTCAACTACACGAAAAAGGGGAGAAGAAGAAGCGGGGGTGGGGAAGGGAGTTAACACTTTCAGAAGGCCTACTGGGCACAGCCTGTTTACACGTTCACCAGACAACTTCTGTCCTGAGGAAGCCTTTAAACAGCAAGACCCATCTCACCCTGCACTTTCCTGAATTAAAAGTCTTAAAGCTGGCACAGAAGTTTATTTTCTGGACCCAGAAAAAAGCATGATGAAAATGGTACCCACACCAACTCTCTTACCATGTATCCTGGGATTCTCATTTTGCCTAGGGATCCTATTTATTACAGAGACTTGTTTGTGAACACAATGCTGGTGTCTAGAAGAGACCTTTTCTATAGTGTTGAGGAAGGCATGCCCTGGGCAAGGAAGGGGTTAACCTTGGAGTCAGGGCCTGGTGCCAGCCAAGAGGTTCAGAGCAGTGCTTATGGGCACCCTGACATTCTGGTTCTACCTTTTGAGCCTGAGAAGCAGGTCTTCTCTCAGACTTGCCGGCTCAGTTCTTCTCTGCATCCCTAGATCTTAATCTCTGTGTTCCTCCCTTTGGACTGGTAACCTGAACTTGGTTCTCAATTGCTTGTGGGGGACTTCAGGGACAGCAGTTGGGGTTTGGAATAGCCACCGTGGGGAATGGGATCCAAGACTGACTGATAAGCCTCATTATTCTTCTGGCTCTCTCAGGATCTCCAGTTTTTCTGGGACTGATGGGTCATGCAGGATAGATTTCACAAGGGGAGTTCACACCTCACCCATTCCCGTGAACAGAGAGGGCTTGCCAGATGAGTGGGCCAAAGCGAGCCCATTTCCCAGTGGGATGTCATCTCCCTGTTTGGTGCCCTCTCCCAGGTGGGCAAGGTCTAAGACAGCCCCCCACATTGGTTGTATTTCCCCTATCTTGCATACCAGTACTGATCAAGGCGGGGCGGTAGCTGTGTTGCCTATTGCATTTCAGTTAAGGTGATGACTTTGATTGGAATCTCAGGTGGGAAAGTTCAAGGGATAGAAGATGAAAAGGCATCCTGTGAGCAAAGTCCTTCTGCCCGGGAGAGGCGTGAATGTTTATCCAGGTGCCAGCCATTTCATCCCACTGAAGATGGGAGGTTGATGTCATTTC
Organism: Monodon monoceros; assembly: GCF_005190385.1. Classification (NCBI taxonomy): domain Eukaryota; kingdom Metazoa; phylum Chordata; class Mammalia; order Artiodactyla; family Monodontidae; genus Monodon; species Monodon monoceros. The sequence continues at coordinate 72,689,521 of NW_021703767.1, read as the reverse complement.
ATTCGCAGGTAAGAGCAGGGAGCGGTGTGTAGCAGGGCTCTGTGATTTTCCAGTGACTCAGCCTGTGGCCTTTTAGGAGAGATCTCAGAGAAGGAGAAGGTACAGAACATGAGCTTGCTTTTCCAGGGCTCAAGTGATGTTTGCTGCTGCCACTAGTTTTAGAAATCAGGTGTAGAGAGTTGGATTAACCTGACTTCTTTGTTCATGGAGCCATGGAGCCAGCGGAGATCATTGGTCTCTGCAAGACCCCTCTCTTGAATTTATTTACTGCCTTATTCCTTTTACTCCCCATCCCACAGTTCCATACCCCTCTCTCACCCACGGTGATTCTTATGTGTTTAGGATGTATCCTTTCGTTTGCTTTCATACAAACGCTATTTGCTTGCAGTATTTATTTATTTATTTTTATTTATTGAAGTATAGTTATTTACAATATTGTTAGTTTCTGGTGTACAGCAAAATGATTGTTACACACACACACACACACACACACACACACACACACATATTCTTTTTCAGATTCTTTTCCATTATAGTTTATTACAAGGTACTGAATACAGTTCCCTGCGCTTTCAGTTTTGTTTTTTTTTTTTTTGCGGTACGCGGGCCTCTCACTGTTGTGGCCTCTCCCGTTGCGGAGCACAGGCTCTGGACGCGCAGGCTCAGCGGCCATGGCTCACGGGCCCAGCCGCTCCGCGGCATGCGGGATCCTCCCGGACCGGGGCACGAACCCGCATCCCCTGCATCGGCAGGCAGACTCTCAACCACTGCTCCACCAGGGAAGCCCCAGTATTTTTAATTTATGTGAACGTTCCATCTCATCACGTTTCTTTCCTTTCTTCCTCCCCCGCCCCCTCCCCATCTTTTCATCGTTCTTAAGATCCATCCATGTTGCTATGTGTACATCTGATCATTTGCTACAATCCCACTACACAGAATTCCCGAGTGTGCATTCACTACATTTTATTTCTCAATCTTAGTGATGGAAACTCAGGTAGCCCCCCACTTCCACCGCAAATAACCGTGCAGAAAACATTTGCATACACGTCTCCTTACGGAATTGTATAAGAATTTCTTGGGATGTATACCTAGTGGAGGAATTGCTAGTATGCGACGCTGCATTTGACTCATGATGCCGGAACGTTCCCAAGAATGTTTGCTGATGCACTTTTCTGATGTTTGTCTTCTCACCAGCAGTCCATGAGAGCTGTCATGTCCCATAATCCTGCCAATACTTGGCACTACACTTCCTTCTATATTTTGCTAATATAAAAGGCATACGGTGAGAGCTCTTTGATGTTTTAATTTGCATTTTTCATATTACTAATGCTTTTGAGCCTGCCTTCATATCTGCCGTAGTGGCTACATAGTGTACTGTTCAGATTCCTGCTCTAAGACCGAGGTCCTTGTTAGCCCAGCTACCAGTAGTGCTGGTTGCTGATGGCTCACAGATGAGGCCCTCCCCAGCAATCATCCTCAGCCAGAGGAAGCTGCTTCACCCAGGGTTATGAACTCTCCTTGGGGGTGGCATCCATCCAATGACTAGTCATTGCAGGGAAATAAAGCCTGGTCCCCTTGCTGAATTCAGGACCTCTCTGAAGAGACACCCCAGTTTCCACATTCCCCCATTGGGTCAGCCTAAGCTGCAACTTTATCACAGTTCAGATTCTGGCTCCACCCAATGCTGCTTTCCTCACTCCCTCACCACTCCCCAAAAAACCTGCTCAAAACTCTCCATCTCAGAATCTGCTTCCCAGGAAAACTGACCTACACCAAGTTCTTTGGAGTTTCATCTTCTGTACAGTGTCAGTTTATATCAGTTCCCCATTTTCTACTGCAGTCATAAATGTTCAAGATCCTTGCATATTCTTCGTATAAATTCTCCATTGGTTTTAGATGTTACAGATATCTATTTTTTTAATCAGTCTATTAACTTTGTTCATGGGATACTTTGCTGACTAGAAATCTTTAATTTTGATGTAATCAAATTCATAAAATTTTGCCTTATGGTCTATGCTTTTGAAATTTCATTTTAAAAGAGCTTTCCTGAATCACAAAGATATTTTCCTGAACTTAATCCTACAAATTTTATTTCTACTACTTTTCTTTAATCTTTTACACTTAGGTCTTTTAACGACCCAGAGCCCTCTTTTGTATGTGGTATTAAGTAGGGACTCAGTTTTATTTTTCTCCATATAGTAAGCCAGTTCCCCATGCCATTTACTAAACAATCTATCCTTCCCCCAATTTGTGGTAGCACATTGGTCCTATATTAAGTTCAGACATATACATGACTCTGTGTCTGAGCTCTCTATTCTGTTTTGTTGGCCTATTTGTACATTTTCTTAATTTCTGTTTTTATTGTGATGGCTTTATAATATGTCTTAATATCAGAGAGGGTAAGAGCCCTCTTCACTCTCCTTTTTAAAAGTTGACTTAGCTGTTGTTCTCTGTGTCTAACTGAAGTGTTAACACATACCTGCATAATTTTTAGAATAAGTTTAGTTTCAGTGCTTTGGACTTTATATGTTGGCTTTGTTTGGATTAGAAGCCCTAGTTCATCTGGCAGCAAGGGGTCTGATAGCCAGCCTGCCGGGACGATGATTTGCGTCATCGGCGGTGCACACACAGAAGCACAGGGTAGAACTTTAGGAAGGAGTCAAGCCAAGAGATACTATCTGGCCTGCATTGGATACTAGAAAGCCCTGACAATTCTCTGCAAAGTGGAATCCAGTCTGATCCAAGGGAAACATTCAAAGGCTCAGAGATCTTAATGAGCCTGGGAACCTAATCAGAGGCAGTAATGAATGATATTAACAATACTGTCCCGCCAAAGAGAAAACCCTATCTGGATGCCGGGTTGCTTGGCCTGTGTTCCTGAGCATTGCAAGGGCCTGTCAAAAGGTTAATTCATTGTCACCTTCTCTGTCTGCTGCTCCTGCAGCTTTTCAAACCCACTGTTCCCAAAACCTCAGCTTTGAGGAAAGTAGCATTTTTGTTTTGTGATAATGCGGAGCCTGTGAGCAAGCCATAGTTATTCATCCGTGGTGTGAAGATGACGCGTGCTCCAGCTCTGGAGGTGCTTGCAGGTTCAGATACGTCAGAGCTGAGGGGGAATGAAACGACACTGCCGAAACCTTGAAAACCAAGTTCAAGGAGAGGGCAAGACTTTCCAAATGTAGAATCTGCTCTTAGATGGAACTGAGGCTCCGCCGGGGCACGGGTTATGCTGTGAACTTCCGTTTTCTCTTTACTAAGGACTGTAAGGCCGAGAGAATCACCTCTGTTTGGTCCAGTCTGCACACCTGCCCTCACATGGACCAGTTCTGCTGACTTCTGCTGGGTGTGTGCACCTTTCCTTTCTCCCTCATGCTGTTTTCATCTTCTGCTGCTGTGTGAGGCTCATGCCCCTTCCTGTTTTCCAAGCTCTTACTTCTAAGTTCAAAGTCTTTGAGAACAGACATCTTCAATTGATTTGTATAGATTGTGTTTCTTCCCTCAGTGGCTCTACAAAATTCTGGTTGTTGGCTTCACATGTTTACCTCAAGAGTGGCCAACAAATCTGATTGCTTGGCCCCTTGGCTCTCTCTGTCTAACCTGAGTGTGTGTCCCTGTCCTGGACCCATGCTGGATCCCACACTGTGATAGGGGTGGCCTATATCATCTGCTCCCTTTGGAGAAGGGTCATATCCTGATTGGGGCCCAAGAGGCCTAGAAGGGGCCCTCATTTGACCTTTGTGGCTTTGCTGAAACCCAGAAGGCCAGAGTTCTATGTCCTTGTTACTTTGCTCCTCTGTAGCTCGGGAACAGGACCACTCTGGGAAGAAGGGCTTAACCTCTCCTCTTCCTTTTCCCCTCTTTCTTTTGCTCTGGGTATATGATGGGAGCTCAGGGAAGTCCATTAACTAGCCTCCCATTTCCTTTAAGTCTTCTTTAAATGTAACAGTCAGTGTTTGGAACCTCTACTAGCTGCTTCAAAGACCAGCCGCTGTGTTTTAAACAAAGACAGCTTGGCTGAAGGTCTTTTAGTGGACTTTTGGGGTCCTTACTCTGAGGGGCATAGGAGGGCTTTATCCAGCGTTAGCCTGCCTGGAGTGGTAGGAGGTAGGACAGGGACTGGGGGTGGCTTTTTCTTTCAGGATCAGTGAAGAAAGGAAGGAGGCTGTGCCATGTTTTAAGATTCTAAGTGTGGTTGTCTAGGAAGCATCTATTCAGAAGCCTTGAGACCCAGTCCATAGGTAGGTAAATATTCACAGAAGGAGAGACCTCAGTGGTAGGGATCAAGTTGTTGACTATCCCAGTGGAAAATTAGATCATCCATTCTGCACCACCACCCTCTTACCCCATCAATTCCAGACTTTCAGGAAGAAAGGAGTATAGCCCAGCCCATGGTCAGGCCACTGGACAGGGTGCTGTGCTGACTGTGCTGTCATGCTGTGCTCACACTGTCTGCTCTGGTGTCAGTCACATGCTGACCAGTTCTAGTAGGACGGCAATGACCTTTTTAAGGGCTGTCGAGGATCCTGGAATGTCCCTGTACCTCTTTAAGCCTCTGTTTGTCCATGTGTCTAATGAAGACTAGAGAATCCACAGCCCAACTCTAAAGAGCTAAAAGTTCACCAAACACTTAGGTAGAGATGTTTCTTAAAAAAAGAGCAGTTGCATCCCGCAAACTGGCTTTCCTATATTTGGTTTCTCCCGGGGATATTAAATATAACTTTTCACATGTTGTAGGCTTCCGAGCAGACCATGTGGTTGACAGACTTCTTGGTGTGGGCTCAAAACTTGGCCTACCAGTCCCTGAGGGGACCTCTGAATGTTAGGCTGTATGAAACCACTCTGAAAAAAGTTGCATGTGTGTGAGGAAGGATGGGCGAAAGCAGAGAGGGCCCGAGGAGCTGGTTCACTGTTTGTGCTCCCTGTGCCACCCCTTTCTCCTTGGAACTTCTGAGAAGCTCTGTTTGGTCATCACCATCTTGACCAAATCAAACACAACCAGGAAGAGCTGTTTCTCAGGAACGACTCTTGGGAGTCACGCCTTCTTGGGAGCCACGGGGGCCCAGGGTGAGGAGAAGCCCGTGTGGAGAGGTTCTTACGCTCCTTTATGATTCAGGACCTCTGATTTTTGCTGGTGAAAGTAGGAAAAAGAGTCCTCAGGACAAGAAATCAAAGATAATGCACAGAAGGAGTGCAGATGGTAAACTATCGACAGAAAGATGCACATCCTGGCTAAAAAAGAGAAGGAAATGCAAAGCTGGAAGCAGGTTTTGGGCTCCACCACACATTTGTTAAACTGGGGTGCACCCTAACTCTGAATTTTCAGTCCAGGCCAGCCCACCACGTATCCAGGGACAAGGGGCTGTAACAAATAACTCTCATTCACTTCGTCCTACTTGGAGCATTTGTCACAGCTTCTACCCAGTTCTGCTTCTTGGCTTTATCTCACAGGTCCTCCTCCCTTGATTCATATCCTATAATCCTGACTGTTTAGCTTCCCCCATTTGACATGGCAAACATGAATATAAATGACAAAACTCAATGATAGCCCAGTTCTGTGCTAGGAGAAATGGCACATTTAAATGAAGGTGAAGGCCCTGCAAACTGATTGCACCTTTCTAGATAGTAATCTGCCAATAGCAAGAGCTGAGTCCTTGCCACGATCCAGCCATCTGTCCAGGGAAGCATACTCCAAATAAATAAACCCAAAGGGATACAAGAACTATTCATACAGAAATAACCATACTGGTGGTGTTAATACTAATGAATTAGAAATGATACAATATTCAACCTGAGGCAAATTGGAAAGCAAATTATGATGCACCCATATAATAGACACAGTATTACAATTATAATCGACAAACATGAGGCCTCCGTTGACACACAAAAAAACCTGAATATGAAATAATATTAGAGAAAAATCACCCTGAGAAGTGTATCCTTAGAGTGATTGCACGGTGTGAAAACCTGACAAGCATCAGAAGGGAATTAATAGGAACATAGGTATTTAATACACAATGGAGTTTTCCTGTGGAAAAGTTGTGTAAGTTCGTAAGAAAGGTGTTTCCTAAATAAAATAGAAAGGTGGGAGGACAAGGCATTCTCCTCTGGTGGATGTTCCTATGCTGGCTTGGGTAAGGGGCTCGGCTCCTTTTTCTTTAAGTTTTGTTTCTGTCCTGTGGATGTTCTCAGCTCTAGGAGAGGACAGGAGGAGGCTTTCGAAGATCTCTCATCTTGGCAGCACTGCCCTCCACCCTAGGCTTCTGCCGCCCAACAGTTTGGTCTGTAGAAAATCTTTGGCTTCCTTTCATTTCTCCTAACTCATTTTTCAAAAAGCAACCAATGAGCAATGGATAGTTGAGGCAGCACCAGTCTGGAGGTCAGAGGGCCATGGTTCTAGCCCTGGCTTTGCCACCATCTTGCTAGGTTGCCTTGGACAAGTCACTTCCAGACTTGGGCAAGTCTGGGCCTCAGTTCCCTCATCTGTAAAATGGCAGTGTTGGACCAGGTGATTTCTAAAGTCCTGACATTTCTATTGCTCGATCTTTATTGACCCAGGATGAGGGAAGGAGTCTTGAAATGGAATTCTCGTCACTCTGAGGCTGTGAATGAACTCTGCCATCCACAACCAGCTACCTGCATGCCCTGGAGGCCGGGGTAGCACTATGACCGGATCCTTCTCACTGCAGGTGCGAGGGCTAACCGAGGGTTGATGAGAAGAAAGAGAGAAGTCTGCATGTTTTAGGCCTTTATCACTGGACACTTAAGTACAGTTCAATGTTTCTTGAGAGAGATAAGAGCCAGAAAGTTCCAGCAGGAAGCAGGTCTCCTTTAGAAGAGTGGGCTAATCTTGCTTGACCTTGACTTCCCAGAATGAGACCCTCTGAACAGCTTTGAAACAGCTTCTAGGATGGCAATGACCAGGCTCCTGTGTAGAAACAACTCCTCGCGCTGCAACTGCCCAGAGAACCAAGCAAGTGGGGCAGGGCTGGCGTCACAGAAGCTTCAGCCAACTGGAGAAAGAGCATTTGAAGCAAGTCAGAGTTCTTTCAGATGTGCTGTGATCAAGAAGAAAAAGATTGGTGAGAGAAAAATGGGAACTGAGTAAGGAAAATTAGCTGGCTGTGGTATACGGAAGGGGCCCTTAAGTCTACTTCAGCATCTAAGTCTAATGAGTGCATCTCTCTTTGTGCAGTGAGAAGTGAATAGTGAGGGGAGGACAAAGGGATGGGAAGAGGGGAAAGCTTTTGTCTATTTTTGGCAGAGAGAATGAAAGGGCCCTTGACTGCTTCGGTGGCCATGCTGCAACAAAAGAGTAGGTGAAGCTCTTCTCACTAAGAATAGGGGCACGGGAAGGACAGGAGGGTCCTGTTTGCAGCAAAGGTTTTAGAGGAGCCCTGAACATAGCAGACTTTATGTGGAGCTGTATGAATTAGTTTGCACCGAGTAACAAATCATCCCCAACCTCAGTGGCTTAAAGCAACAACCGCTTACTGAAATGACGGCTCTGTGGGCTGGCTGGGCCATTCTTTGGTCTGGGCCAGCTTGGCTGAGCTCCGCTGGGCTGCGCACCTGCCATCAGCGGGCAAATCGGCTGGCAGTTGAATGACTGAGGGTGGCATCACTCACAGTTCTGGTGGCCAGTAGGCTGTTAGTAAGAGTTATGTGACCCGGCCACATGCCTCTCATCATCCTGTGGGCTAGCATGGGTTTGTTTATGGGGCAGCGGATTTCCAGGAGCTGCATGAGAGCGAGTGGCAAAGCCCCTTGAGGCCTAGGCTGAAAGCTGCACATTTTCACTTCCAATGCATTCTATTGATCAAAGCCAGCTAGAGTGACCAACTGTTCTAGTTTGCCCAGCGCTGAGGGGTTTCCCAGGATACAGGACTTCCAGTACAAAAATTGGGAGAGTTCTGAACAAACCAGGACAGTTGGTCACTCTAATGGCCAGCCCAGGTGCAAAGAATGGGGAACTTGACCTTTCTCCAAAGAAGATATAAAATGACCAATAAACACACGAAAAGATGTGCAACATCACTAATAATTAGGAAAATGCAAATCAAAGCCACAGTGAGATGCCACTTCATACTCATTAGGATGGCTATTATCCAAAAAACAGAAAATAACCAGTGTTAGAGAATGTGGAGAAATTGGAACATTTGTGTATTGCTGGTGGGAATGTAAAATGGTGCAGCCACTGTGGGAAACATTATGGCGATTCCTCAAAAAAGTAAACACAAAGTTACTGTATGATTCAGCAATTCCAGTTCTGGGTATATACCCAAAAGAATTGAAAAAAGGGACTTCAACAGATATTTGTACACCCCTGTACATAGCAGCATTATTCACAATAGCCAAAAGGTGAAAGTGTCTAATGGTTAATCCAAGTGTGAATGGATAAACAAAATTGGTTTCTGTGTACAATGGAATTATTATTCAGTCTTATAAAGGAAGGAAATCCTGTCACATGCTACGACATGGATGAACCTGGAAGACATTTTGGTAATTGAAATAAGCTAATCAAAAAGAAAAATACTGGGGCTTCCCTGTTGGCGCAGTGGTTGAGAGTCTGCCTGCCGATGCAGGGGACACGGGTTCGTGCCCTGGTCCGGGAAGATCCCACATGCCGCGGAGCGGCCGGGCCCGTGAGCCATGGCCGCTGAGCCTGCGCGTCCAGAGCCTGTGCTCCGCAGCGGGAGAGGCCACAACAGTGAGAGGCCCGCGTACGGCAAAAAACAAAACAAAACAAAAAAAACTACTGTGTGAGTCCACGTATATGGACTTCTTAGAGTAGTCAAATTAATAGAGACAGAAAGTAGAATGGTGGTTTCCAGGAGCTGGAGAGAGGAGGGACTGGGGAGTTAGTGTCTAACGGGTGCAGCGTTTCAGCTGGAGAAGATGAAAACGTTCTGGAGACGGATGGTGGTGATGATTGCACAACAATGTGAATGTACTTAATGCCACAGAACTGTACATTTTTAAATGGTTAAAACGGTGAGCTTTATGTTTATGTGTATCTTACCACCATAAACAAAGGAGTGGGGAACTTGGCTCCCCTATTAACGAGAGGAGCTACAAACTAATGTGGCCGTTTTTGCCATCTGCTGTACGGGTGGACAGGCATTTAACTGAATAAGGCCAAGCTGTTGCAGTAGAACATGGTGTTTGAGAAACTGCGCTGGGAGGCAGCGAGCGGGATCCACATATTGACTCTTTTGGTACGCTTACCTTTGGGAGCCAGTTGCAGCTTATGGTTATTCATATGGGTAGGAAACAAGAGAGGCTAAAAGGAGGGAGTGAGGAGTGAGGAAAGGCATCAGTGTGTGTGTGTGGCCAGGCGGGGTGAAGGCAGACAGGGACTGAAGGAAGCTATGAAGCAGATGACCAGGAGGAACAGCCAGACTCCCAGGATGCTGTGGCCAGGAAGGACTTGGAGAGCATCTGGTCCACTCTTCCCATCAGAGGATGAGGAAAGTGAGTCCAGAAAGCCTCAGGCACTTTGTTCAGGACCGGTCACTGGGGGAAGCAGGAAGTGGCAGAGCTGGTACTTGGGACAGTTTTCTCATTTCTAAGCTGGAGCTCTGTCTTCTGCATCCAGCAGCTTCCGATTTCCCGTGGAACCCTCTCCACACTAGTTGCTGGAAGGGGACGTGGTAAAGCCCCACTGCAGTGTGCCTCCTTTTCCCCCCATTTGATCTACTCCTCAGGGGCACCATGCCCTCAGCACGTAGGCGTGCATCTTCTAGCTCCTCCAGCCCTGGAGAGGCTGGTACAGAGGTTGTACTGTCATGAGCTACTTAATTAAGGGGCTCTACTGTATTTTTCAGTCACTTTCCCCACTCAGGCTCATGGGGAGAAGTTATTTTTGGGTGTTATGGGAAGTACAGTACAGACCAATCCTTTCTTCTTAACTCAGTGACTAAAATTTAGCCTGCTCTGGGTTTGTGGCTTAGTGCTTAAAGGTCAACAGTGAGTGGGCATAGCTCATCTCAGAAAGCTGAAGTGCTGGAGGATGGAGTTGGGCTGAACCCTCTTCTTCTTTGTGTGGAGAGGAGAACTTCTGGGAAGAACCCAATTGAGAAGCAGCTGGTGAATGGATTTATTGATCCAATTGCCTTTCCCACCTGGGAAGGCTTCAATAACTGGGAAAAGCTAGTGACAAGCACACAGCTCTCTGCACTGCCCAGGACTCAGTGTGCTGCTCTAGGAATCCTAACATGCGAATCTACACATTGATTAAGGGCCTGCTGTGGACAAGTTACTGGGGAACCTTTCAAGAGGAGGCAGGTGCAATGCCTGCCCTCAGGGAGCTCACAGTCTGGTCACAGGGGAACAAGGCATGGACTCACTAAGGCAAGTGGAGAAGGTAAGGGCTCAGGAGGCACTAAGTGCCTGGTGTCTGACACCCACGTAGCAGAGGTTGGAAACAGAGAGCAAACAGAATCTGAAAATGCCACCCTTTCCCCCATGCTTGCCTGTCAGGACAGGTGCCAGAGAAAGGATCCAAAGCTGCCTTGAGAGGTCAGGGTAGGTCAAGTGGGGAGGGACAAGCCAAAAGCTGGGAGATGAAGCAGTGAACTAATAGAGAGGGAGGGAGAGGGCAGAAGCAGAACAGGAAGCCAAGAATTAAGTGGGGTGGGACACTCTATTAGTTAGGATGCAGGTGTAGCTACGTGGGACAGAGACCCAGAGGAACTGTGGTTTAAACAAGACAGAAGTGTGTTTCGCGAGTAAAGTCTGAGCTGGTAAAATGGTTCTGCGCAGTGAATCATCAGAGGCTTAGGCTCCGTTTCTTTTCTTGCTCCATCAGGTCATCTCTAAGTTGTTGTTCTCATTTGCATGGCCCAACAAGGCTCACCACCACCTCCACACTCCAGCCTATGGAAAGGGGGAAGGAGCCATGGTGGGGGGAGGAGCCTCCTTCCCTTTAAAGGCGGAGAGATTGCTCTTGCCATTTGCACTCCCATCCCATTGGCCAGAACTTGGTCACGTGGCAATGCCCAGCTACAAATGAGAATGGGGATCATCGTCTTTATTCTGGGTGACCATGTGCTCTGCTAAAATGTCTTCTGCCATGGAAGAAGGAAGAGTAGGTATTGGGGGACGCCAAGCAGTCTCTGCCACAGGCATACACTAGATGCAAACAAGGCAAGATAGGGTCCATGTAATGCCAGTACAGATACCAAGCACAGCAGCTCCTCTGTGAAACCTGCCAGGATGTGTCCCCTTGGATACTGAGAAGAGAGAAGCACAGAGAAGAGTGAGATTACAATCCTTGGAAGAACTAAGGAAATCTTCATGTAAGTGTGCATTTGAGTGGAGTCCCATCTATTTGACAATAGATGGAGGGGAAGGACACACCAAGAAGACATGTCAATCATGTGGCGAGAGCGGCAGGAGTGGAATCCAAGATAACAGGAGCCACTGACGATGTTTGAACAGAGGGAGAGATGGAGATATGCTTCCGCTAGCCTCTCAGGGGCCAATGCAACAATGCTTGATGCCAAGACAGGCAAAGGAAGAGAACACAGGATAGACTGAAGCTTTGGGGCATAGGGCTCTAGACTGTGTTTATACCACCCCAAAAAGAATTGGACCTCACTGAATTTACATAAGCAGGTACTCTGTCCCACCCTGCTCTAAAGAGCCTGGAAGCCTTGCCTTTTCTTCTCATTTTGTTAGGGGTAGGACGTCCCTGCCCTCTAATGTCCCACAGAGGCATCCTCTCTATCTCCCTGAGCTGTGGGCACAGATGCTTGACACTAAGCCTTAACCCGATGCTCTGGTTCCCAGTCGGCGTTTCTGTGGGGATGGGGAATGAGGATGGGAGCCGGGCTGGCATCATTCTGCATACGTAATAGAGCCAGAAGACTTGTGAAACCCAGGAGGTTCTGCTAGGACGTTCTGCAGTAAATACGTGTCATAAAAATAAACCTATCCTGCTATTCAACAGCAATGAGCAATACCCTAGGGTTGCCAGCGCTGGAAGTACTGACATCTCTGGGCACAGTGCGGCAGGATGAAGGCCAATCCATGACAGCATGCTCGAATGCACACATCCTCCCGCTCCCAGCCACCCACATCCCACCACAGACTCAGACCTCCTTCAAGTTGTCAAGTGAACTGCAGCCAGGTATAGAGAAATGTAAAATCCTACTTTTGAGTCAAAACAAAACAATAATTGCGAGTGTCAGGGGTGGGGATCTTGACTGTAGCTGGTGTGACAAAAAGATTGAAGGGTTATTGTGGACTCTACATTTACTGTGAGCCAATGGTATGCAGGTAGCATAGAGATGCTAATGTAGTCCTTAACAGCTTTGGAGCCAATGGAGTGTCCAGAACAAAGGAGGCTGTTAATCCTGTTTCAGATCAGAGTAACAAATGAGTTACAATCAGAGAAAAGGTTCCAGAATGGTATGAGAACTTGAAACATGGAGTTAAGAGAACAGAAACTCTGCAGCCTAGAGGAGACTCAGGTGAACATAACGACCAGCTTCATGTCCCTGAAGGGTTGTCATGGGGATAAGGAAACAGCTTCTTCTGTGTGGGCTCCAAGGAGAAGTTATAGCCTGGCCCATTTGTTTCAGAATAGAACTGGAATTGTCTGAAAATGGAATGCTCTCCCCCATGAAACAGTGAATTCTCCATTGCTGGGGTTTGGAAAAGGCTGGTAAGTCTGTACGTGGGCTGCTGTGGCAGAAATTCATCCATTGGGTAAAGACAGGACTAGAGGACCTCTTGAGTTTCTTCCATCTTTCAGGTCTTATGATTCTGTGTGCTTTGTTTTTAATTAAAATTTTTATTTGGACATAATTGTAGACGCATATGATGTTATAAGATACAATACAGAGAGATCCGGTGCGCCCTTTACCCAGTTTCTCTCAATGGTAAGACTTATAAGACTCTCGTACAGTCTCACAATCAGGATATTGACTATTCCAACAAAGTCTGTCCTTCCTGTGCCTCAGAAGCCCCTGCCCTTGAGGAGCTACCAGCATAAAGGAGAATAAGAGACATGCAGAATCAAAGATAGTGCAATTTTGGATACAAGAAAACCAACTGAGTGGGACCAACCAAATGCCATGGATGACCAGAAGACGAAGAGATCACATCTGCCTAGGGATATCAGGAGAGGCTTCCCAGGGGAGACGGCATGGAATCAGGCCTTGAAGGAAGACTAGGAACTGGACAGAGGTGGGAGAGTTGGTGGTGGTTTAGTGGTTAGTTAGCACTGCCTTCCAGACAGAGGTGGGCATTCTTAGTTAAGGACCTGTGTCCATCCAGGGGCTCATTAAGAACTAGAAGATACGTCTGCTTGTGAATGACTTTCTCTTGTTACAGATCTACTATATAATCTGAAATTGCCAAAGATGTGAATATAGATGCTCAAAGAACCACTGGCAGCCTCTGGGTTGGCTTCATCCAGTTCCTAACACCTGCCCAGGACCTCATGTATTACAGGTGCTTAGCATCTGTTGAATAAATGCCTGAGTGAAGATATGAATGAATAGACCTCTGCCCCTGTTGTCCGAGTTCTGCTTTTCTTCCTTCATAGAAGAGGAGCGTGTAATAGCATGGAAGGCAATGGCATTGGTTTAATTTGGGTGATTGCCTAAAACCCACGTGGTTTTCTAGTGTTGTAGGTAGGAGAGCATGAGATGCTGCTTAAGGCTGAGGTCACAGGTGCCCCACAAACCCCCTGGAGGCCAGTTAATTTTTTTCTCCTCTGTGGCTACAGGCTCTACACTGCATCCAAGGTGTCCCACTGTTGAAAGGAATCTCGTAATCCACAGTTGGTTATCTTTTCCTTAAACATTTTGATAAGCCTGCAGAGCAAGATTCTGGACCTAGTTACCTTTGCTTCTGCTTAACCTTCCTCACCTCTGGGTTTGTGATGTAAGAAAGGAATGTGTTTCCTAGAAGTGAAGTATGGCAGAGCTTGGGGGGTTGGGGGAGAGAGGACTTTGCAATTTAGAAATCAGCTGACCTTACCCCTTATTTTAAGACTAGACAGTGGAAGTCAGGAGGGGGCATGTCCTGCCCAGTGTCATCTCGTGAGCCACTGGGAACAGGGATCAGAGCTCCGGCTTCTTGGCTTCTCTTATGATGTTCGCTCCAAGGCATCCAGCTGTTTCCTCCTCAGACAAAGCCAGCACCTCTCGAGCCTCCTACTTGTGGCCATGTGCCAAGAGTCTCTAATGCTTATGACAACACGGCAGAAGAATTAGGTGTACTTGGTTTTCCTTATGCACAGAAGCATAAAAGAGATCAAAGCATTTACAGTTTGATGATGTTCCCAAATGCAAGTTCAAATTGCTGAATTAAACAGCCAGCAGTTTTTCAGAGGGCTTTCCAGAGTAATTACTCAAGATGGAATTAACTCAAGATGGAATTAAGCCAAACTACCTTTGGCTCCTTTTCATCCCCTCTCACTGCCTGGAAAGAGGAGGAGCGGGGGACCCACAAAGAAAATCTTGAGAGACTATTGCTAATTACAGATTTTTACCTGCCTGATGTTCTTTTGCTTTGCACAGTAATTAAATCAAGACCAGGTGTCTCGCAGATGGATTAGCTTCTGGCTCTTGGAAGAGATTAACAGATCCTAGCAAATGGGTAAGGGGAAAGCTCTCAAGTTTTATGGGTCATTGATGCTGCTTCTCTCAGCAGAAATCAAGATTGAGAGAGAAAGAAGTGGCCTAGTTCCTTAGGAAGCCTCAGTGGCTGCTCACATGTTAACCATCTCCAGAGCCCTGAGAGCAGGCAGATCCCCTCTGCCAGCAGATCTGGCCAAGCCATCAGATCTGATAGAAGTCAGACCTCAAATTCTCATGCTACAGGAAATTGGTTCGGGACTGGAGGTGTGCGACCTGGGACCAGAGGCTGCTGACAGGGCCCTGTGCGGCGATCAGGAGTCAGCCATCTGATGGGAGCTGCTCTCCTGCCCCCACTCTTCCCCTGCTGACACTAACACTCCCCACTGCTGTCAAAGCAGAAAAAGGATGTGGCGGGGGGCGGGGGGCGCGAAGTGAGAGTAGCAGCGACATACATACACTACTGGATATAAAATAGTTGGCCGGTGGGAAACAGTAGCATAGCACAGGGAGATCAGCTCGGTGCTTTGTGACCACCTAGAGGGGTGGGATAGGGAGGGTGGGAGGGAGATGCAAGAGGGAGGGGATATGGGGACATGTGTATGCATATGGCTGATTTGCTTTGTTGTACAATAGAAACTAACACAGTATTGTGAAGCAATTATACTCCAATAAAGATCTATTAAAAAAAAAACTGAGAAAAAGGAGATGACCAAACCAGATTTTTTTTTACAGCGTAATTTTTTTATTTTTATTTTTTATTTTTATATATTTTTTAACATCTTTATCTCCTCCCTCTTGTGTCTCCCTCTCACCCTCCCTATCCCACCCCTCTAGGTGGTCACAAAGCACTGAGCTGATCTCCCTGTGCTATATGGCTACTTCCCACTAGCTATCTATTTTACATTTGGTAGTGTATATATAGTCCATACTACTCTCTCACTTCGTCCCAGCTTACCCTTCCCCCTCCCCATGTCCTCAAGTCCATTCTCTACATCTGTGTCTTTATTTCTGTCCTGCCCCTAGGTTCTTCAGAACCACTTTTTTTTTTTTAGATTCCATATATATGTGTTAGCATACAGTATTTGTTTTTCTCTTTCTGACCTACTTCACTCTGTATGACAGACTCTAGGTCCATCCACCTCACTACAAATAACTCAATTTCATTTCTTTTTATGGCTGAGTAATATTCCATTGTATATATGTGCCACATCTTCTTTATCCATTCATCTGTTGATAGACACTTAGGTTGCTTCCATATCCTGGCTACTGTAAATAGAGCTGCAATGAACACTGTGGAACATGACTCTTTTTGAATTATGGTCTTCTCAGGGTATATGCCCAGTAGTGGGATTGCTGGGTCATATGGTGGTTCTATTTTTAGTTTTTTAAGGAACCTCCATACTGTTCTCCATAGTGGCTGCATCAATTTACATTCCCACCAACAGTGCAAGAGGGTTCCCTTTTCTCCACACCCTCTCCAGCATTTATTGTTTCTAGATTTTTTGATAATGGCCATTCTGACCGGTGTGAGGTGATACCTCATTGTACTTTTGATTTGCATTTCTCTAATGATTAATGATGTTGAGCATCCTTTCATGTGTTTGTTGGCAGTCTGTATGCCTTTTTTGGAGAAATGTCTATTTAGGTCTTCTGCCCATTTATGGATTGGGTTGTTTTTTTGATATTGAGCTGCATGAGCTGCTTGTAAATTTTGGAGATTAATCCTTTGTCCGTTGCTTCATTTGCAAATATTTTCTCCCATTCTGAGGGTTGTCTTTTCTTCTTGTTTATCGTTTCCTTTGCTGTGCAAAAGCTTTGAAGTTTCATAAGATCCCATTTATTTATTTTTGTTTTCATTTCCATTTCTCTAGGAGGTGGGTCAAAAAGGATCTTGCTGTGATTCATGTCATAGAGGGTTCTGCCTATGTTTTCCTCTAAGAGTTTGATAGTTTCTGGCCTTACATTTAGGTCTTTAATCCATTTTGAGTTTATTTTTGTGTATGGTGTTAGGGAGTGTTCTAGTTTCATTATTTTACATGTAGCTGTCCAGTTTTCCCAACCCCACTTATTGAACAGGCTGTCTTTTCTCCACTGTATATTCTTGCCTCCTTTATCAAAGATAAGGTGACCATATGTGCGTGGGTTTATCTCTGGGCTTTCTATCCTGTTCCATTGATCTATAGTTCTGTTTTTGTGCCAGTACCATACTGTCTTGATTACTGTAGCTTTGTAGTATAGTCTGAAGTCAGGGAGCCTGATTTCTCCAGCTCCGGTTTTCTTTCTCAAGATTGCTTTGGCCATTCGGGGTCTTTTGTGTTTCCATACAAATTGTGAAATTTTTTGACAAAACCAGGTTTTAAACAGTGCTCTGACACAGCTCAGAACACAGCTCTGCTCCTAAAGGCCAGGGCCCTTGTCTGACCCCTTGTAAGAGCAACTTTGGCTTAAAACACAGAGTGACACCCCACCCCCCTTGTATGGAGGCTCGGGGTGCCCAACACCATTGGCAAGGCCAGGTCGGGTTTTCTTCTGGAGGACCCAGGATCTGGGCTGAGGCCAGGATGAAGCAGGGAGGTGGGGAGGCAGGGCAAAGGGAAACAAAGGTCACTTATTACCGACAAAGAACTCATTTGTCCCAGCGTGTAAAGCGCCGAGCTTTCACACAGTCCTGAGCCATTCACTGGAGCCCTGAGCTCATACTAACCAACTAATCAGCTCCAAATGCTTCTCAGAAGTCCGCCTTCCATGGTGCCAATTTCTGATTCATTGCCACGGGGACGGATTTCTGGGTGAGACAAATGATGAGCAACCAAGAGCCGGGCAGGGTCCCCCAAGCTCACCCACACACTGTTGCAGGCAGACGTGCCTACTTTGTCTCTGACTGTGACAGAACATGAGCACACTTTGGTTTGTGCAACTTGTATCCCTTCCTGAGGAACCCTGGGACTTGTCCACCCTCCCCCATAGTGAGTTAAATCAAAGTGTCCTGGCTTCAGAGGCCTGGTGGAAATGACTAAGCTGTATTTTGCAGCCCATGGTCATGGCAGGTCATTCCCATCCCAGAAACCGGCAAAGCATGTAAGGTAATGATTTAGTCTGTCCATTCTTTGATTTTCTGCCCATTCTCTTCCCCCCATTCCCCAGAGGTCTCTTGGCCCCATGACACTTTAATCAGCAACTTTCCAGTGCCTTCTAAAGGAGAGGGACTCATGGCCTGGCTTACCTCCTCAAATTGGACCAGGGAAGGAACTTACCTGGAGAGGAGGTGGAGCAGGGCTAGGTGAGGGAGGGTAGCACCTGGGGCACACATGGATGGAGGCGCTCTCAGGTGCCTACCCTGCACTTACAGGGCGTTGAGTGAGCGCCTCCCTAAATTGTGCATCCTCGGTGCCTCACTTGCCTCACCCTAGTCCTAGCCTTGGTGTGGAGGATATTTCTTTTCTTTTTTAAATTAATTAATTAATTGATTAATTTATTTATTTTTGGCTGTGTTGGGTCTTTGTTGTTGTGCGTGGGCTTTCTCTAGTTGCGTTGAGCGGGGGCTACTCTTCGTTGCTTTGCGCAGGCTTCTCATTGCAGTGGCTTCTCTTATTGCGGAGCAGGGGCTCTAGGCGCATGGGCTTCAGTAGTTGTGGCTTGTGGGCTCTAGAGTGCAGGCTCAGTAGTTGTGGCGCACAGGCTTAGTTGCTCCATGGCATGTGGGATCTTCCCGACCAGGGCTCGAGCCCATGTCCCCTGCATTGGCAAGTGGATTCTTAACCACTGTGCCACCAGGGAAGTCCCATGGAGGATATTTCTAACTCTGAAGGAAGCACCTCCCTGGTCACAAGCCCAGGATGCTTTTTTTAAATTAAAATATAGTTGATTTACAATATTGTGTTAGTTTCAGGTGCACAGCACAGTGATTCAGTTATATATAGATATTCTTTTTCAGATTCTTTTCCCTTATAGGTTATTACAAAATATTGGGTATAGTTCCCTGTGCTATATAGTAGATCCTTGTTATTTATCTATTTTATATATAGTAGTGTGTGTATGTTAAACCCAACCTCCTAATTTATCCCTTTCCGCCACTGTCCCCTTTGGTAACAATAGTTTGTTTTCTATGTCTGTGGGTCTATTTCTGTTTAGTAAATTAAGTTCATTTGTGTCTTTTTTTTTAAGATTCCGCATATAAGCAATATCATATATTTGTCTTTGGCTTACTTCACTTAGTATGACAATCTCTAGGTCCATCCATGTTGCTGCAAATGGCATTATTTCATTCTTTTCTATGGCCAAGTAATATTCCATTGTAAATATGTACCACATCTTCTTTATCCATTCATCTGTCCATGGGCATTTAGGTTGCTTCCATGTCTTGGCTACCGTAAATAGTGCTGCTATGAACACTGGGATGCATGTATCTTTGCAAATTAGAGTTTTCTCCAGAAATATGCCCATGGGAGTGGGATTGCTGGGTCATATGGCAACTCTATCTTAGTTTTTTAAGGAACCTCCATACTGTTCTCCATAGTGGCTGCACCAATTTACATTCCCACCAACAGTGCAAGAGGGTTCCCTTTCCTCCACACCCTCTCCAGCATTTATTATTTGTAGACTTTTTGATGATGGCCGTTCTGACCACAGGAGATGATACCTCATTGTAGTTTTGATTTGCATTTCTCTAATAATTAGCAATGTTGAGCATCTTTTCCTGTGCCTGTTGGTCATCTGTATGTCTTCTTTGGAGAAATGTCTGTTTAGGTCTTCTGCCCATTTTTTGATTTGTGGTGTTGTTGTTTTTTGTTTTGTTTTTTTGATATTGAGCTGTATGAGCTGTTTGTATATTTTGGAAAATAATCCCTTGTCGGTCACATCGTTTGCAAATATTTTCTCCCATTCTGTAAGTTGTCTTTCGTGTTGTTTATGGTTTCCTTTGCTGTGCAAAAGCTTTCCAGGATGCTTTTTTAAAAAAATTTATTTATTTGTGGCTGTGTTGGGTCTTCGTTGCTGCGCGTGGGCTTTCCCTAGTAGTGGTGAGCGGGGGCTACTCTTCATTGCGGTGTGCGGGCGTCTCACTGCGGTGGCTTCTCTTGTTTTGGATCACCAGCTCTAGGTGCGCAGGCTTCAGTAGTTGTGGCACACGGGCTCAGTAGTTGTGCCTCACAGGCTGTAGAGCGCAGGCTCAGTAGTTGTGGCGCACGGGCTTAGTTGCTCCGCGGCATGTGGGATCTTCCAGGACCAGGGCTCGAACCTGTGTCCCCTGCATTGGCAGGCAGATTCTTAACCACTGCACCACCAGAGAAGCCCCTCCAGGATGCTTTTTAAAAAAATATCAGTGCTTCATCCCAGACCAATTAAATCAGAACCTTTGGGTATGGACCCTGGGCTCACTCATCGCAGGTGAATCTGCCGTGCAGCCATGGTGGAGAGTTGCTGGTCTGAGGGCTCACATGGGCCACAGGTAATGGATGGATGTTCTGCTGATGTCTGCTGCAATTTGGCCAGTTGTCCCTGCGATGACTTGGCTCCCTCAGGACTTTCTCTGGGTCCCACAAGGCCCAAGGCCCTGTGGGACATCCAGGTTCTGATCTCGGCTACAGTGCCAAGCACCTCCACAACCAGCTCTGCAGTCAGACTTTCAACTAAGTTCCTTAACAGCCTCTAGGAGCCACAGAGATTCTCACGCTGTGCTGCGTCTTCTTTGATGTGGCCACAGACACCTGCATGTTCCCTGGTGCAGGGAATGTGTTTGGTCGTCCCTGCAGACTCTGAAAAGAAGACAAAGTATTCTCCTCAACTTAGCAAACATGTCTCCCCCAAGGGAGTTGGAGACACATGCCTATCTGACCCCCCTCTGTCTTCCTTTTCCCATGATCTGTTGGAGATAGAGGGATAAGCTCCCCCCTTCCTCTTCCTGCCTTGGAGGGACGGATAAAATTTTATGATGGGATCCTCCTGGCCTTTAGAAAATCCTCTCTCCCTAGCACTTGACTTTCAAGCCTATTGTCATTCGTGCAACTCATGGAAATCTGATTTGACAGTGAAACCTCAGCAAAGGCAGAGACTGCCCTTCCCTGAAGCACTGACACTCCCTGCTACACAGAATGGGAGGCCCCAGAGCAAAAAGATGTATAGGTTACAGAAACACTTCTAAAAATATTTCAAAATAACATGATCTCCACATTTCTGTGCCAAGATTCAGCACTTTACACAGAGCCTTGGGATGCGCAGGCCTCTTCCTGGATCTCCTGTCACCCTTGTCAGAGCATTTGAGGAGGCAGATAGAAGGGGGGCATTTTCATTCCCATCTCATATTTGCACAAGGAGACAGGGGAGAGACTTCAGTGAACACTGGGGCCCTCAGAGGGCAGGGGTGGAGTAGAGGGGCCAGAAGGAGAGAAACGAGAGCTCTGAAGTGGGTCTTGAGTTTCTGTTAATGTACTGAAATTCTTGGGATTCTTAAACCTCTGAGTAGGTCTAATATATTTTATTGAGAAAAGTGAAGTCTTTGACTCGACTGTGAAAACTGGGAAATGCGAAAGCCGTCTCTACGTAAACCTGGGTGTACAGTCTGGACCGCCTCCATGGGTGTAGGTTTACCTGACTTTCCCTCACTCCCACCCCGCCCACATGTCTGTCTCCGTGTCAGTCCCCCTGCAAACACTCCTGTCGCAGGTCATTGCAGGCTCACCTCTCTCTCTCCAAACGCCTCATCCTGCCTCTCACTGTTCTTTCCTGCCCCACTCTGCTCCCCTGCCCTCCTGTGCATGGCCAGGCAGGGCTACATGCCAGCCCCCAGGCCCCACTTCTGTAGCTGCATAAATACCACTAAGCCCTCTAGGCTTCTAGGAGCTGGGCCTGCCTCCCACAGGAGATTAAGAGCCCACAGTGAGTCAGCAGCCCAGCTGGGCCCCAAGCCCCAAACTCCTGGCTGAGCCTCTATCAGCCGGGGCATTCCCTGTCCCCTCCTAGGGACCCCCTTCTCCTCATTTCCCCTAGGCCATAGGTAGACATCTGCCCCTACGTTGGGCTGTCAGAGTCCCACGGTATCTCCTTCCCTACCCTGTCCCAGCTCTGGAGCTGTCCTGCCTAATGCTCTTGGCCATGGCGGTTGGCCGTGTCTATATGGCAGAGAAGCCTGTGTCTTGGTGGTGACAGTGGCATTCTGGAAGACAGAGGCTGTGGGGTGTGCATACCTCGTCTCCTTGGCTGTGACCCTATGGGTTCTAGTAGGGAGAGCTGAACGGCTGCCAAGACACCCACAGGCCTCCGGTGCCCACACACTCCGTGAATCACAGCTACTGTGCCCTGCCCTGAGTCGCCACCAGGAATCTGGGGAGGCAATATCAGCCTATTTTTAAAAGACCTGCTCGCGTACTCAGGCTCTTACAAAAGGCTTGATAATTACTGCCAGGAATAGGTATTGGTTCAGGGTCTCCGGGGCTGACGTAGGCAGCTCCTTTGATAAGGGGCCAGGACACCACATGCGCAGCCTGATCGCCACCACGGGAGGGGCTGGATTTCCGTGAGGGCGGCACCCCCAGCTGCCACGGGGGGAGTATCATGGACCCCGCCTTTGCTTCTTGAGGGGACGGATGGGAGCTGCAGGAGAAGCCCTAGCACCAACTTCGAAGAACAGAGATTGCGTCTCTGTGCCAACTATTCTCTGAGTCACTTAATGTCATTCCCATTCATGGAAAGAGAGAAGTCTGGTGCGTACGACTAACCAGTTTGACTTTCCAGCTTCTTGGCAATCCAGGAATTTTTAGGCCTCCGTAAATAAGTCTCCAAAGCTCTCCCTCTTCTGGTGGGGAATGCCCTCTTCACAACCTTCTAGTCATTCAACGAGCCTTTTGCGGGCCTCAGAGCTACCACACTCCTTAGAGATCATCTCCTCCCATTTGCTTACTGATGAGCAAATCAAGACTCAGAGTAAGGACAGGACTTGTCCAGGTCACAGAGCTAAAAACCAGGTGGCCAGACCTGGAGTTAGCCCTGTGGAGGTCACGATGGATAAGACACAGCCTCTGCCCTCGAGGAGTCCCAGATTATCAGGGGAAGCAGTCATTTGTTCAGAGAGCAATGATACAAGGTAGTATGTAGTTAGATCCATAAAAAGTTGACATGAAGTATCATGGGAGAGCGAAGATGCGAGATCACTCCTGCATAAGGAATAGTATATCATAAGGAATAGTATTAGAGTAGATCTTCCAGAGATGGGTTACATTTGGACACTCAGGGATAGGAGAAGGGGGATAAGGGTAGGCAAATGAAGGAACTAGCTTGAGATGAGTCGTGGAAATGGGATGCCCAAGGAACATAAGCCAGTTTGGCTGTTGTACCAGATGCTAAAACCAAACAGTGGGGTGTGGGGAGGGGAGTAGGTTGGGGGAGGGTCAGATGATAGGAAGTCTGGAATGTGGGATTTGAACTTATTATCATTGTTATCATCGCATAGCACCAGGTAGCAATGTGCCCAGCATTTTACTGAGCAATATTAACCATGTAAGGCAGTGTACTTTCTAGGAACTTGGAATTCAAGACAGAGAATGAAATTAGGGACATGTATTGAAGGCATAGATTAAACATATACATAAATCAAAAACTATTTAACACATAAGTATTTAAGTGCAAGTAAAGGAGTAAGTGCATTTAATGAACCGGTGAGGGAAGAAGGAGTCTGGGGACTTGTTCCTGCAAGGTCTCCCTCTGTCCTCAGCCTCCCCTGTGCTCTGCAGCTCTGGGAAAGGCCTAGAAGAGCTGACATCAGTCCTAATATTAGACGTTGGCTTTGTGTGGCTTTGTGTTCCAGATGGCTGATTTCTTACATGGAACTGTTCCTTGAGTTTCCACTCATTCTCATTGATTGATCCAGTTCTCTTCTACATCCCAGTCCTGAGCTCATAGCACCCAGGAGACACAGCTTGGAGAAGGCAGGGGATAGGCATGAGGGCCACTGAGTATGGTGGTTCATGTTAACCACTGCACAAGAGAGAGTAAGTGGGAGCTAAAATCCAGAACTCCTCCTCTTGTCAAGTCAAAAGACTGTGGGTTGCTGTCTTCCTGGAGCAGGGAGTGCCTTTTTCTTATCCACACAAATGTGTTTTATGGGCTTGTGGCTCTGACAGGGATATGGCCAAACAGCTTCTCTATATAATCCTCTCCAGCCTTACCCTCCCTGCCTGCCCCTCGCTCCATGGCCCCCCACCTTCCACCTGGGACATGGAAACACTTCCAGCCTGATGCCCTGGGCCAGGTGCCAGCATGGCGATGACTCTCAGCCACCCAACTCTCCCACTGGACCCCTGGCTCCTTTTCTGTCCTATGAGGCCGGAGATCTGAGAAAGGGCAGAAGAAAATCTTTGCTCAAATATGCCAACGACTGAGAAGTATCCACGCACATGCTCTAAGGCCCTACTGAGTCGAGGCCTGTCCTCAGACTGTTAAACAGATCCCTGGCTATCCCGGTGCACTTGGCAAACACGGCACTCGACACTTCATACACTGTAAGAGTTGGAAGCACCTCAGAGTCCCTAGTCAGCAGAAATCACTCCCCACCCACCCCACGACCCCCTACACACACCATCCCCGACAGAGGCCACCCAGCCTTTCTCTGTCTGAGCATTTTAAATGACTTAGAGCTCACCAGCCCCAGATGGCCCCTCCCATTGTGAGTGAACTCTGGCTGTATTAGCAGTCTCCTCTTTTTGTTCTGCTGCAATTCGACCCCTGTAACTTCCACTGTTAGTTCTGGTTCTCTCCTTCGTTGCCATACAGATTTGTAGGTAAGAAGAAAAGAAAGAGAAAAAATGACACCCCTCCACAAAACAAACAAAAAATTCTCTTTTACCCCCTCACTCATATGTCTCTGCACCAGGAAGTCAAACCTCCTGAGAAATAGCCCTCAATACTCCCAGCCAAAACTTTGCCCATTGTCCATGTAATGTGCCATTCTTTGTCCTGTTCCTATTCTTGTCTCCACACTCCTGGGCTGGTTTCCTGATGATAGGCTGGCAAAAGTCACTTGGACCTCATCCCCCTTAAGCACTGGTTCCTGACTTCCCACCCACCCCTTTGATTCTGCTCCTCCAGGCAGCTTATGGTATATACCTTACCTAGATCAGCACCAGGGCCTCCATGAGCAGTTGCGCAGGTTGTGCACTGGTCAGCTGCACATCAGCCTCTAGACTCTATTCTCTTAAGTCCTTGCTAAGTTCACGGAGTCCCTTTTGAGGGGGCAAGATATAGGCAGGAGAAAATGAGAACTTCTTCTCTGGGATCCCTTGGCCCTCCAACTACCCACCTACTTTTCTCAAATGGATTGTGAGCTCTCAGAGGGCAGAATACACCTCTTATTTTTCTCTGGGTCCTGAACAGCAAAGTCCAACTCAGAGCCCTAGCCAGGTTAGAGGTTCAGGAAGTGTTACTTGAATGGATGAATGAATGAGTGAGTGATAAAAGAGTAGGATTTGATTGCTAAAGGGTGAGAGGGGAGCAGTTGAACAGTAGAGAGGGATGAGAGGGTCACTGATACACATGTGCATGGCCTCACCTCTCTGTGTTTTAGAGATTCTCAGGGGCCTCACTTTTCCCCTGGCAACTACTCAGATAGCTTGTCATTAGAAATGAACATCATGGTGGCCCACTCACTGTTCCCCCAAGTCATTCTCCTGTGTCTGACTTCTTTGCAGACTCCCTATTTCTGGCCCCACATGACCAGTCTGCATTTCTTTCCAAGCTGCATTCCTGATTTTCCACTGGGTCTTTAACAAAGCAAGACACTTGGAAGGCCAGTCATGCAGCAATGATGATGGGGGCCCAAAATAGGGTGTTGGCAGGAGAGGAGAGGAGGAAACAGGAACAAAAAGTAGTTTGAAAGGTGAATTAAAAGAACTTGATCTGGGTTAAGTGGTCGGTAGAGACCCAACGTGGCAAGGGGAGAGAAGAATCAAAGAGAAGTCCTCCAAGGGAGGGTGGAGGTCCCGTGGATGAAACATGGATGTCCAGAGGACATGCTGACTGGAGGTGATAATGAGTGACTTTGGTTTTGTGCATTTTTGAGGTGCCAACTAGACATCAAGTTGGAATTGTAGAACTGGTATTGGAGATACGGGACCCAATTTGATAAGGCAACTGTAATAGTAACATAGAAATCTGAAATGACGGTGAGCAAGTGAGGGTGCAAAAGTTCTTCCCAAAGTGAGTTGCTACCTCAAGACAAAGGCCTAGCTGCGCCTGCCTCAGAGTTGTGAAGAGGCAGAAAGAAAGAAAGAGAACCTAGTATGGCCTAGGAATTGTGCCGGTGCTCCACACAAGCCACATACCCACCCTCACTAGACATCTAGACCAGAGCTGTCCAATAGCACTTTCTGTGATGATGAAAACATTCTCTGTGCCAATACTGCGGCTACTAGCCCCATGTGACTCTTGAGCACATGAAATGTGGCTAGTACAACTGGGAAACTGATATGTAACTTTATTTAAATTTAATTAATTTAAATATAGGTGTAAATAGCCACACAAGGCCAGTAGCTACCATTTTGGACAGGACAGATCTATTCCAACCTCTTCAATTCACATGTGAGGAAACCAACAAAGTGACTTTCTCAGCAAAATTGTTTTCCCTAAAATATGAACTGATTTTCGTGCAACTCTTTTCCATTTTCATGTAACTCTTTTTGTGTAATTGAGGCCAGGTGTGCTTAATAGAAATCCTGACGTGGCTAGAATTTAAGGCCTGAATAACAAGAAAGATCTTTTGAAGAATGGAGGTTTTTGCTAAACTTTTACATTGGTTTTCAATGTTAGGGTCAACTGGATTATTTTGTAGTAACTCGAATGTTCATTAATACTAATTCTGATGAAATTGATAACCTTGATTGAGCACTGACTATAGGCTAGTAACTTGTATTAGTTCTCTATTGCTGTGTAACAAAATACCCCCAAACTCAGCAGCTTAAAACAAAGAACATTTATTATGTCATTTATTAATTTCCAAGGGTCAATAATCAAGGAGCGACTTGGCTGCATGGTCCTGGCTCAGGGTCTCTGAGGTTGCAGTGAACATGTCAGCTGGAGCTGCTGTCTCTGAAGGCTTGCCTGGGGCTGGAGGATCTACTCCTAAAACGGCTTACGCACATGGTTGTTGGCAGCCGGTCTCAGTTCCTTACCTTGTGGGCCTCTCCATAGCGCTGCTCACAACATGTGATCTTCCCTCAGGAATAAGTGACCCAGAAGGAGCATGACCAAGTAGGGAACCTGAATGCCCTTTTATGACCCTGCCTTAGAAGTGACACACCATTACATCTGCGGTATTCTGCTGGTCACACAGACCATTTCTAATGCTCTAAAGGAGGAGATTACATACGGTATCAGCATCAGGAGGCAGAGATTATTAGGGGCATCTTGGAGACAGGCCATCTCAGTGCTTCTCACATACCATCTTGCTTCAGCCTCATAAAATGAGCAGGTGGAGGCCATTATTTATCCCCTTTTACAGATGAGGTGATTAAGACTCAGAGAGGTTAAGTGACCTCCCAAGTCTCTCAGGTGACAAGTAGCAGAGCCGTGTCTCTCCAGGTCTTCTTGGCAAAGGCTGTCAGACCTCCACGGTTGCACTGCCAACCACAACATGCTCCAACAGACATTCTTCTCGATCCAGTCCTTTGGCTCAAGGCATTTTGCAGCTGCTAAATCTTTGTGAGAAATTTAACACTGACTCGTTAAAAACATTTTTTTGAAACTAGGAATAGAAAAGTACTTCCTCAACACAATCAAATGCAACCCATGCTACTCATGACTGTAGCAAACATAATATTTAACTGTAAAGCATTAGACATAATCTCATTAAAATCAAGAATGAAGATATAGAGATAAGGAGTAGAATTCTTGGAAAGGAGAGAAAATTATCATTAGGAACTCCCAGAGAATCAGCTGGAAACACTTACCAGTATTAATGAGATTTCAGCAAAGGGGTGGATCTGAGCTACACACCTCAGAGCAGTAGCTTTCTTACAGTTCAGCAGTAACCAGCAACAAGGTACAACATATCTCCCTCATCCCCCAGTCCCCTCGTGTCACCCTGGAGCCAGTGGCCTGTGCTCATTCTGTGGCCAAGGATTTGTGCCTTTTTTCTGGCCCACGTGCAGGGCAGGGTGCCTGAATGTTTGCGGGGGGCGGGGAGGACTGCGAGTCAGACAGCTGCAAAAGGAGCCTTCAGGCTGGAAGTTTTCTGCATGGGTCTAGGACTGTCTAACACCCTGGGGAATGACAGGCAAGACCTCTCCTGCCACTTTGGCTTTTCCTCTGCAGAGAAAAATAAAGGACAGGAGATAGGATGCTGGCAGGGGCTGGACAGTGTCTCACCATGAAAGCGGCCAGAATGGAGAGCACCCCTGGTTTTTGAATCCTGACGATCCAGGTTGGGTCATGGCTTGGGCACTATTCATTTGAGGCAGCTATGCACTTCTCCAATCCCCGCTTTCTTTACCTGTGGAGCAAAAAGGGGATTGCCTACCTCCTAAGGATTGTGGGGGAGAATGCAATATGGTAATGAACAGGAAAAATACTTTACCAACTAAAGTACAATGGAAACAGAAAGTAAGACTGCTAGTATTGATGAGGGCTCCGAGCCGGCCTGCTGACAGAGCCACGTGCTGTGCCAGCTCTCTGGCTGGTCCCCAGGTCCCCAAGGTGCATCTGACCCAGCTATAACACTACACCGAGGTCCCATACAGGCCTCCTGCTTGGTAAACTGATGACGCTGGCTGCTTCAAATGCCCTAAGAACAGGCACAGGAATGCAACCATCTTGCACGTTTACCTGGGCCCAGTTTCGTAATCCATAGATGGGCTTTGATTTCTCTGATAAGTTTGTTTGTATTGCAAGTTCTACATTGAGGACCCCGGGTCAAAGGGTATCACCTTCCTTTCTAACAGGGAGATGGTAGCACATCTCCTGGAGCCTCGGGACAATGCCTCATGCCCCCATCCACGTTTGGGTCTGGCCCACAAGAGAGCCAGTCACCCGAAGTAGGGTCCCAGGGACAAAGACAAGCTCCCAAAGAGCCTGTGCGGTGGGAGTGGGCAAACACTGTGAGGCCAGGAGAGCAAGGGTGGAGGAAGAGAAGCCTCCGTGGTCCTCAGAGCACAAGGGGAACAGGCAGGGGTTAGGGGCACACAGGACAGGTCGGGGAGTGAGAACTTGGAAGGAGCGAGGGAGAGGCTCTGGGAACAGGGGCCCCAAAATGATCTCTTAGCATTTCAGATGTTTGAGGGTGATTCCCCTGCCCAGGGTCCCTGCCTTTGGGGCCTCCAGCAGGTTCCATGCTGAAAGCAGCCAGGATTTCCTAGGTGAAGCACGTTGCCCCACTGTGTTGGGAAATGGGGAAATTCTGCAACAGCTGACTTCAATTACTAAGTCCTCTCTGCTTAAGAGATGCCATTCCCCCAGCAGACTGGAAAATGTTTAAATCTACCCGGACACATGCATGCCCGAGGGGGAGGGGTTTGCTTAGGAAATGGACTGGCTGCTCCCCCCATTCCTGAGATGACAGCAGAGGCCCGCACCCAGAGCCAGGGCCCCCAGGCCCGGCCAGCCGCTGCAGGCTGCAGCCCCAGTGGCCCCGCAGGCTCCTGACTGATGGATGCCCAGCTGTGCAGGAGCTGTGGTCTCCTGGCTGCCTGGGGCTGCAGGTCTATGTCATGGTCCCAGGGGGAGCCGTGGGGAGAGCCTACCCTGAGCTCCTAGGCCTTGCCTGTGGCCACCAGCCCGTGGAGTGAAGGGCTGGCAGCTGTAAACCGCAGCCAAAGGCCAGCTGTCCCTGTACATCTGCCCAGGCCGCTTCTGAAGCGTATCCTCTGAACATGACACGACACTCAGCTGGCTGCTGAGAACTAAGAGACTACTTCAGTACGAGGACTCCTGGGTGCGAAGTGCACACATCTCCCCAGGGAGCCCCGCTGGTCCTGCTTACCCCCAAGTCTGGCTTCTCTCTCCAGCCTCATCTCCCTCAAAACGGAGTTTCTCTCCCTCTCCCTCTGAAGGTCTCTTTTTCTGTGTCTGTAGCTGCCTCTCTACAGTTCTGTCTCTCTCCGCCCCTCTGCATGTGTCTAGGTGTCTCTGTGTGTGTCTGTTTCTCCCTGTCTCTCTGTGCCTCTCTGCATGTGTCTAGGTGTCTCTGTGTGTGTCTGTTTCTCCGTCTCTCTGTGCCTCTCTGTCTCTGTCCCTGTCTCTCTCTCTCTCTCTGCCTCTCCTATCTCTTTGTCCCTCTGTCTCTCTCTGTGCCTCCCTTTCAGTCTTTGTCTCTTTCATCCTCAGTCTCTCTTGGCCTCTCTCTGATCAGCTCTTGCTGTCTCTGTCTCTCTCTCATCTTTGAATAAAGCTGCCTAGACTGTACCTCCAGCAGGACCGAGGGCCTCCCAGAGGCTCCACAGAACAGAGCAAGGTGGACACTGGGCCAGGCCCATGTGTCAGGTGGGCACAACGGTTTTGCTGGAACTTGCCCTCTGGCCACGTGAAGACTGTCTCTGGCACCAGGGCATTCTGGGCATGCACAGCAGGCTCTGAGGCATTCACTTATAGCTGATTTACTTTGCTTATACAGCAGAAACTAACACACCATTTGTAAAGCAATTATACTCCAATAAAGGTGTTAAGAAATGCTAACAACAACAACAAAAATAAGCAACAGTGTTGGGCGGCTCCACTCATCCTGGGAGGCGCAGGGGAAAGGTGATTACGTGCTGTGTCCGCAAATCCGTGAATCCCTGTGTCTCCCTCCCAGGGAGCCGGTGTTCTCATTCTCTGTATTCTTTGGTCCTTCCAAGCGGCAGGAAAGACCTTTAGAAAGCAGTGTCTGAACAAAACGCCAGCTGGAAAACCACAGGTTTCTGCTTTTTCTAAGTGAGCTGGAGGGAGTGGGGCTGGGGCTGAGGGGTAGGTAAAGAATTACTGAAGATATAATAGGTATAGCAACGCAGAGCCCCATAACTTGAAAGGGCAGCTGAGTCCAGGGCTTCTGACTGTACACACCTGTGGCCAGTTCATCCCCCACTCCCCCCCCACAACCACCACCGCAAAAAAATTGCCACCCAGCAACCAATATATGAATCAGAGTAATAATAAGGGCCATTTCTCTTGGGTCAGGGGTACTATCAGCCACTCTTTGTATAATATAATATCTTGGTCAATCCTACCAAAAATCCTAGGTAAGTAGTCCTCTCTCCATTTTACAGATGGAGAAACTGAGGCTCAGAGAGGTGAAGTAACTTGCCTAAAGTTATACAACTAGTGAGTAGAAGAGCTAAGATTAGAATCTAGGACCATCAGATTCCAGGCTGCATGCTTGCCCCATTGTCACCCTGAAGACAAATTTTTAGTCACGTGGAAATGGTTCTTTTCATACCTGAGTGTCCTTTCTGTGAGTGGATCAGAATATATTGATAGGAATATTTGGAGACAATGAAGCACCTGGTCAAGCTCACCTCTCCTCCCTGCCTTCCAGGCAGCATGTGGATTCTCAGCATGTCTGGGAGCAGTGCTGTTCCGATCAGTCTAGGTAGCAAAGGCCCACAGTGATGTCTGTGGAGCTTCAGCAAACACTCCATTTGCTGCATCTTACCAGTGGTCAAAACAAAAACAAAAACCAGATACTAAAAGCTTAAGAAAAAGGTATGGAAGAAAAATTTGCGATTGATAAAATTCTAGTATTTTTTTCTTTTCTTTGAATTGGGATAAAACTGACATCATTCTCATTATTGTGGCAGGATACTTTGTTCACTAGATTTGACCCGAAGGTCTAAGAAGGGAAGGAAGGGCTCCCGGGGGACCTTCTCCCAAATGTAGCTGCTCCTCTGATCAGCAGTGATTAGGAGGAGTGCGTGTGCCTTACACTTCTCAGGTCAGAGAGAACTTCAGAAACAAAAAGGTTAAAAAAAAAAGACATTTGGTCCATCTATCTGTAGACTCTTCCTTACTTCTTTCAGTAGAGAGAAGAGTCCCATTCATAGCCATTGTTTCTACAAACAAGAGGGGAGAAAAGGGTGGCTTGAAAGGCAGCCAGGCAGTGCAACACGCCACACCCACTCGGGGATGTTTAAACCTGCTGAGGCTCTTGGAGTTGATCTCTCCCTGCAGTGACCTCACGGGGACAAGATGTGTATGTCTGGTGCCAGGATAAGGCTGTGGCTTCACCCACAAAAAAAGTTCATGAGGTTTAAAAGAATTCATTACTCTAATAATACAATAGTGACCCAGAGAATATACACCCAAAGTGGATTTGGGCCCAATTGCTAATTTGGCAGTCTTCATTTGACATACACTTGATTCCATTCCATTCCACAAATATTCCCTGAGTTTCTATTGTGTGCCAGTGCTGAACTAGACACAGAGCTCTGACCCAGAAGAGCTTATTCATTCTAGGAAGGGAGACCAAATAGGTACTCAAAGAGGGAGGGGCGTTCAACAGTCAACAAATGTTTTTTGAGGGCCTACTAGGTGCCAGGTATTCAGAATGAGGGATTCCTTAAAAAAGCTTTTTGGAGGAAGTCTGATGGCAAATTTGACTCCCTTTTTTGATCAAATAAACTACACTGAATTTAATTTCACGAGCAAGTCCCTATTATTTAGGGACTTTAAAAAATAATGTTAATGCTTTTTCATTTTAATTTTTAATGTGTTTCCTGCTAGGCTTTAAGCTTCATGGCGGCTGGGCTGCAGATGTGCCTTGTGCATAGTTTGTCTCCAATGCTGAGATGGTGTCTGGTCTAGTGAGTAGTCTAGAAAAGCATGAACCTGGGGAAGCTCCTGGCCTGCAGGGGTGGATGTGAGATGGAGAAGGTATGAGGAACAGGAGGCCTGCTCACAAATTATCCTACAAGACAGAGAGACATAAGTTTTCTTTCTTTTTTTTTTTTTTTTTGTGGTACATGGGCCCCTCACTGCCGTGGCCTCTCCCGTTGCGGAGCACAAGCTCCAGAGGCGCAGGCTCAGCGGCCATGGCTCACGGGCCCAGCCACTCCGCGGCATGTGGGGTCTTCCCGGACTGGGGCACGAACTCCTGTCCCCCGCATCGGCAGGCGGACTCTCAACCACTGCACCACCAGGGAAGCCCGCGACATAAGTTTTCTAAGAGAAATAGCAAGATCTCTCTCTCTCTCTCTCTCTCTCTCTCTCTCTCTCTCTCTCTCTCTCTCTCTCTC